>NC_140933.1:37478106-38078106 GCF_014529385.1 Adiantum capillus-veneris | reverse complement strand
TCAATATATATCAAAATTGAAAAAACCATTCAATATGAAAGTAACCATGATGCACAATATGAGATTTTCAATGCTAGTCAAGCCACATATCGATCACCTATATATTGTGAGCAAACATACACATTGCAATACAGTCTATGCACGGCATAATAACTACAACAATGCTATGAATTTATTATTGTTATAATGATTATTTATATGTCCACTTTCATTTGTAAACAATAAAACACATCTAATTTCAATTGCTACAAAAAACAAACGAAAGCAATAACATATATGATTGGTTATTTCATGCACTAATAATCTATCGTAATACATAATGCACTCTGTATAATCCAATGCATGAACTAACGCAAATAAATCTTCAATATAATCACTTAATTGAGGACTACTTCTACCCAGTGAAGGATTGTAACCCCCCATGCAACCAATACAATATATAAAAGCTATTTTAACCCAATTAAGGATTATAGCTCTTAAATTGTGGAGTGACAGTGTAAATAAACTCAAATCTATAATGGTGAAAAATACAAGACTTTAAGGATATTTATATGCCCAGTACACTAGTATAGGACATTTGACCCTTGACTATCGATTCGTCATTTACATATGCTCATCTTCTAAAACCAATTACAGCCCTCATTTGGACCAATGGCTTCTTCGCTATGAGCATGACTCTTCAAGTTTTAAATTGTTTTGGTTTCGTACCTTTATGTTGGTAAACGCATTAAACAAATTTAGAAGTGGTTACCGAATTAAGAATCACGTTCGGCCCAAAAAAAGGACATGTGACTCTGTAACCTTAGGTCAATTCACAAGGAGATGACTATACCCATCACTCAGATACACTCCCCAAAGATTTGCTTAGTTAAAGGACCACGGTTAGCACAATGTTTACTATATATAATTACTCCCGCCGGGCTTTTTCATTTCCTGGTGGGTCCACCGGGTATCTTCAAATGCCCGACGGACCCGTCGAGAAAATAAGAAAGCCCGGCAGGTCCCCCCGGGAAAAAATAAAAACCCGGAGGACTAACTAGTTCTATGGGTTTTTGCAGGTCATAATCAAAGTCACGTTAATAATTAACGTGATCATGTGATTTTCTTGTGTAAATACTGGAGTTATTGACGTAATCACACGATCATGATTACGTTAATGAAATCCTTGCTCTCCAATTTTCAACAAACTTGAAGAACGAGGTGGAGCTGCATTTTGTACTCCACACAATGAGAGATTGTGTGTGTGTGTGTGTGTGTGTGGAAGAGTATACCCCCCTCTCATGCTTGGTCCAAACCTCTCTCTCTCTCTCTCTCTCTCTCTCTCTCTCTCTCTCGTATTAATATTTTATTATTTCATTTGGACATGTGTCCTTTTTTTCCTCTTTGAGAGAAAGAACTTAATTATTTATTTTTATGTATCTAAATTCTCATTGGACCCCTTTAAAACCTATCCAATATTATTCAAACACATCATGGGGGCCACATGTGGAGGATCATTTGAACATGTGTCTTTTATGCTTATTAAGTCATTTGATTGAATTGAATACTTCAAAGACTTAGTCAATCAAGCATGGCACTTCCATGTCTCTTGAGAATTATCTTTGAATTGAATACTTCAAGAACTTTAGTCATTTAAGCATGTGAGAAACACTTCAAGCTTTTGGGTAAAGTTTCCACTAACACTTAGCAAGCCAACAAGCATCCCGTGCTTAGGTAGGATTCCCATCCCAAGGTCAGCCCTAGCTTGCCTAAGGTCAAATGAGTTTTGAACACTAACTTTTGGAGGTATTTAATGAAGCTAACCCTACAGTCTTTAAGCTCCACTAGGTACCATTGCTCTTTAACATACCATCTCTCATTTGGATCCCTTTTAACCTTGGCTCCGTGTTGAGACAGATCCATAAACACATGTCTATAATCTAACCCTTGTTCCTGATTATTCTCCCACATTAAATGATCAGTTTAATATGAGAAAATCATTTGGGTTCGTTAGATATTAGATTTTATGACATTACCTCTCTTGAAATCATAGTCGTCCTTGACTATGAGGTAGAAGAGATAAAGTCTTAGTCATTAGTCTACGTTTCTTAGCAAGTAGAGGATCCCTTTTTACCCTGCGACATCATTCCCAACTAGATGACTAGTCCATTTGGTGCTTGGGAGACGTAGCTGCCGCAAGCATGTATGCTCTTTAGTCCATATCATACTCCCAAAGTAGAGTTGGTGTTTGAGTGACGTCGTCATCACAAACACGATTCTAAGCATGCTTACTATTTAAATTTGTGCACAAAAGAGGACTAGTTGTATAAGACAAAAACATTGTTCATTAAGAAAGCATTTACATTTGCTTCCTCTAGTGCAACATTGTAAGCATTGATAAAGTTCATACTATCCTTAAGCTGTATTCCTTGCATCCATCTAGCATCTTCAAATGGATAATTTTTTAACTTAATAAGATACCCTCGGATAATCTTACCATGCCGTAGTACCTTGTCTTCACGCCGAAGGATAGCTTCAGGTTGTACCACCTCTTCTTGGTCTTCGATTTTTGGAGGGTCTTCAATAATTGGTTCTATTGGTGGCTCTCCTTTGTAGGGTTTAAGTAGGCTCACATGAAAAGCATTGTGTATGAGCCAATGGTTGGGAAACTTGAGTTGATAAACCATGTCATTGATTGGCTTCAAGATTTGAAAAGGACCATAGTATCTTTTTGCTAATTTAGCATAATACTCTTGGTGGCCCGTAGTATGCCTTAGATGAGCTTGAGAAACTTTAGCAAAACCCAATCATTTTCTTAAAGGCTAAGGCTCTTCTGTGCTTATTAGCAACATCCCTTTTTGCATTTACTTTGAGATCGATATAACCTCTTTAATCTTTGGAAAATATTCTTGTGAGTCTCGGCTATATTCATCACCATCGAAGATCTTGTCATGTACTTTAAGTAGTAAGGGACTTTTGGATCTTCTCTCTTTAACCCCGAAAGGTGTTTTCCCCACATAAGTATGTACAATGTCATTGTACGCATACTATATAAGAGGTAGGTATTTGTCTCATTGAGAACCTTGATCTACTTCCATGACATAGGCTTTTAGTAGATTCAAGCATTGTTAATTTAGTTATTTCACTTTGGTCATCCGTTTGTGGATGATAGGCTAAAAGAGAAGTTTAATCTACTTCCTAGATTCTCAAAGAGACCCTTCTAGAAATTACTGGTCATTCTAGGATCTTTGTCCGAAACTATGGATGTTGGCAAGCCATGATACTTGAAAATTGAGATCTAAAGAGGGTTGGCGTTTGATGTGTCTTAATAGTCTTTTTGACAGGCATAGAGTGTGTTTTCTAGCTAAGCCTATCGATTGAAACAATCCAAGTTGCTTCCCTCAATCAAATTTCAATTTTTGGTATACCATGCATTTTGAAACATACTCTTGTATGTTTACTTTTCATGGTAGACCAACAGAAATACATTTCTACTCCTCGAAGGGTAGATTATGGAATCCCTCTTTGCCCTGCATAAGGAGAAGCATGGGATTCATACATGACTATCTTATTGTATTGGTGAGTAACACATAGCCTATTGCCATTTGGAAGATAACCATCCTTCAAGGTGAATGGTTTTTTTTTCTTCCCTAATGCAAAGATTGTAATTACCTACTTAAGAGTCTTGGTCAGTAGCATACTCATCTATCATAAAAGATAGATCATTGTGAGTTGCTATAGACACCACATTTACCCTTGACTGTTGTTGTGAAAGTGCATCGACCACTTGATTATGCTTGCCAGCAATGTGAGCAATATGAAATTTAAATTGCAAAAGAAAATTTGCCCACTTCATTTGTTTGTCAGAAAGCTTGGTTTGGGTCATGAATTTCTTGAGGCTTTGTGATCCATTCGCAGGATGAATGGAGCCTCCAAGAGATAGTGATTCCATGTATCTAGGGCATGTAGAATAGCTAAAAGCTCTTTTTTGTATATGCCCAAGACTCGTTCATCGACATTGAGCCTTCGGCTCTCATATGCTATGGCATGTCCTTCTTGAAGCAAAACTGCTCCAAGGCAATCACCACAAGCATCCCTATGGACCTCAAATGGCTTTGAGAGATCCGGAAGCATAAGGACTGGTTGGGAGGTAAGCTTCTCTTTGAGCTTGTCAAAAGCATTTTGTTCTGTAGCAGTCCATGAGTACTTAACGTTCTTCATTGTTAAGTCATGCAATGGTCCTACTATTTGAGATAATTTTGGTATGAAGCGTCTATAGTATGCACACATACCAATAAAGCTTCTTAGCTCATGCAGATTCCTTGGATTAGGCCATGCTTTTATTACCTCCAACTTTGACGGATTCATACATATACCATCTTGAGAGATAATGTGACCTAAATATTGAATCTCTTGTAGGAAAAATTCACTTTTCTTTTTGTTAATGAAAAGTGTATTCTCTCACACAACTTGAAAGATTACCTGGAGGTGTCACTTGTACTCCTCAACAGAATTTGAGTGGCCTGAAGATTTTGTCCATCGTAATTTTGAATGCGGCTGGAGCATTTGTCAGGCCAGAACTTGCAAATAGATCTTCTACCCGCGGCATGAAAAATCCTTTTTTTATAAAATAGTGATCCTATTTAGTGCTCTATAGCTGACACATATGTGATATGTGCCATCTTTCTTTTGCACTAAAAGTATTGGTGAATAGAATGGAGAGGAGCTAGGCCTCACCATCCCTTTTTCCACCAATTCATGCAATTGCCTCATAATCTCCTCTTGTTGAGCTTAGGAAACTCGATAAGGAGGTTTATTAGGCGTTGAGCTTCCTAGTAGAATCTCTTTTGCATGGTCATCATCCCCTCGTTTTGGAGGTAGCTCACTAGGGATGTCATCATTGAAAACATCTTGGAATCCATTTAAAAAATTAGACAACTCTAGTTCCTCCTGATTTCCATTATTGCTACTTGTGAAAATATTAGAGTCATTTACAGATTCTCTAACAAAAATCATACGCAAAAATAGAGCTTTTCATTGACTTATCAAAAGCAAGTGTATTTACCAGGGATATGGTGTTCCCTGACTCATTAGCATCTATGTACATGCTCTTTTTCCTGTAGGTGAAATAGATTCTCCTTTCAGGGGACTTCATGTTGGCAGCCATGCGATTGAACCATGGTGCCCCTAGGATAACATCCTCGTGTTGGAGAGGAGAGATAAAAAAAAATCTTCTTTGTTGACGTAGCTTTGGACATGAAGCCTCAACTTCCCAATCAAGGAAATAACGGAGGCTTGCTATCCCTTGAAAGCTGTGTCAACAGTTATAGTATCTCCCATCTCAAAGCTTGAATGCCCAACTTGGTGGCCAACTCTGTTGATATGAAGTTGTGAGTAGAGCTAGGGTCAAACAAGATGAAGGCATCTTCCTCCCTTACCTTTCCCCAGCACAGGCGAGACATGATCCTTTGCAATGAGCATCCTCTTTTGGAGCTTCGATGGTGAAAGCCCTAGGAGTCTCATTGCGAGCATTTTTCTTAGGGCAAGAACGATAGCCATGTCCTTGCTCCCCACACTTAAAACACTTATGGTCCTTGCGAAAAGCTTGAAGCTCTTCATGAGAGAGTTTGTTTTTACCTTTGTAAAATCCCTTCTCCTTGGATTTGTTGTTGTTGTTGTTGTTGTAGGAAGTGCCTTAGGAAGAATTTTGGGCATTGGTTTTTTCTTTTGCATCATTTTTGTCTTTGTTTTCCGTGGGTTTGACATTCCATCTAGCCCCTTGTTGGAAATTGATGCGGGACGCAACCATGGTGTGGTGGATTACTTCGGTTATAGAACCAAGCCGTTGGGAGTTGACATACTCGGCCATTTTCCGCACAAAATTGTTGCTTTTGCTCGGCAAAGTCTATCTTTTGGAAGACGGTAGCCTTGAGATGTAAATCCCAAAACTTGTCCACATATTTGTGAATAGACTCATGTGAGAGAAGCTTCAAACTGCACCATTTTGTAAGTACTTTGTCCTTTGTATCGCTTGCAAGGAATTGCTTCATGATGGAAACTCGTAGAGTTTTCCATGTCTTTGGGGCTTCACCCGTTTCCACAAAGACTAGCCCACCATTGATGAGCTGATTTTTGGAAGTGCATAGCTACATGGTGTAGCTTGGAGGAATCCGTGAAGCCCTCGTCTCCAAAGGCCGCATCAAATTGTTGGATATAGGCCAATACTTTGTCGGTGGCATCAAAGGTGCCATCATAGGTGAGAAAAGAGATATTCTTTCCTCCCTCTTTGAACTTCTTGAGCTTTTGTGATCTTCACCATGCAGGGTATGATTTGCGATGTCCTCCCCTCTTGTATTCTCTAGGAGAATAGCCTTAGATTTCATGGGGAGAGGAGGAAGGTGAAGAAGAAGGAGAAGAGGGTGACCTCTTTCTTGACCTTTTCTTCCTTTGTTTCCTCTCTTCCCTTTCGGAGTGACGAGGAGAAGGACTGTGTGTTGACCGTTTCCTCATGGGAGGAGTTGGCGATCGTCTAGGCCACCGTCTTCGTGGAGCCACATCTCCAGAGGAACTTAGGGATTCATTACTTTCTTGTTGTTTGGATTCATCCTCTATTATGGGAGAGAGTCTTCTTTTGGGGATCTCATCAAGACGCCTCCTAAGCTCTCTCTTCTCTTACAGAGGAAGGAAAATCCCATAAGCACAATGTTTTTGAGCAACTTCTGCTTGCAAAGTAGGGTTGCCCATAGCTTGATGCAACCTAGTAACAAGATAATTGATAGCCATGGGGGCATCATCATTAGCACCTTCATGTGCAAAATCAAAGTTATCAATGTTCGTCTTACTCTCTTGGTTATTGTTAGCCATGTCAATTATACTTATGTGTTTACTTAGTGTATTCTTTGGCAACTCAAAACCTTAGTTGCTACTCATCTTAGCCTTTGAAAATAATCACTTAAGTATCTACACCCACGGCTCGAATTGGTTAATTATAGAGAGTAGTGGGGTGGGTCTAACATAGCAGAATTGCCGAGAGAAGCTCCTTTCGGACTTCTTATGGCTCAATAATGATAAAGCCGTAGCAAGTCTATAAAGACCCCATTATTAAGACCAAAGCTCCCGAGGTGTGCACCATATCCCACATAGTGGGCTCAACAAAACCGATAATAGATCCCAGTCCACTTACCCTAATATAATTAACAAAATCAACCATTAATAGGCTACTTAAGGACCTCTCTTCTTAAGCAAGAAAAGGGAAACCAAATGCTTTGATACCAATGTAATGGAAATGGCCTATGAACTTTGAGAATAGTGGAATTAAGAGAAATAAAGTGAGCTTACTTTGAGAACTTGGAGGTTGAACTTAATTGATGGTAGCAACATAAACATAGTACTTAATTAACTTGGTATGAACAATACTTTTACAAGAGAGAGAGAGAGAGTATTAGAGAACATGACAATAGATGAGGACTTGATTTACTTGGAGCCGGTGTCGGGGGATTTATGTTCGAAAGGTGAGCCGAGAAGGCACGGGGCCTCTGGCTGTGAGAGGTGCAAGGAAGAGAGTTACAGCAGACACAATTAATGGAGGCAGAGCTTAAAACAAACAACTTGATCCAGATTCTGAAGCTTGATAACTCAAACAAATAATCAACAGTATCCCTCCTTCATCAAATGTTAATGGAGGAGTTTATGCTCCTTACAAGGTTTAACCTACCTTAATCCAAGTGTTAATTAAGAAATCAAACTTCAGTAATGATGATAATGTTTAGTCCAATGAAAACAATACCAATTAATATCCTTTGCCTTGATTGGTTTGCTAAACTTGCCTTGATCTTCTTTGTTTTCCCTCTACTGCTTCCAGGTCGAGACAAAGTTTGATTTTCTCTTCAGCTATGGCTATGGGAGCTTAGCTTCGGCTTCAAATGGCCTTAGGAGGGTTTGATTAGGAAGTTAGCTTAGGATTATGGCTTAGGCTAGGATTTGAATGGACATGGATGTTTAGATTAGGTTAAGGTCGGCAAAAGAAGGTAATTTTGGATTCGAATGAGCTTAGGAGGCTTAACTTAGGATTAGATAAGAGATGGCTTAAAAGTTTCAATTAGAGATAGCTTAGGATTATCGATTAGAGATGGCTTAAGAGTTTAGCTTAAGATTAGGCTTAGGATTATAATAGCTAAGGGGTTTCAGTTTGTGTGAGAAGAAGAGAGGATTAGAATAGATCAAGGAGGCTTGGAATAAGCGGAATCTGAAGCTTGGTTAAAGAAAGCTTAGGATTATCATACTAAGGAGTGTCAAAGAGAGCCCCCAAAAGAGCCGCTTCCTCCTTTTTATAATAGCCCACTTTTGAAGATTGCATGGTAAGTGTTCTTGCTAAAACGGCCAACCCATTAGCGATGTCGCTAATGGGTAGCGCCACTTGCTGACGTGGCACTGGCGGAAATAATGCGCGCGAAAGCCGACGGAAATGGCTTCAGATCGGGTCGCTTTGAGCTTCGGAGCAATTCTCGCTTCAGCCCCACGAGCTCATCCGAGGTCTACAGCACGCGCTACGAGCGTTTCATCTCTTCCCTGCTCTCGTGTTTTGTTGTTGTACACCATGGCTTGCATTTTCTTTTCCCCATCCACACACTAAGCCTTTAATTGCCTTTTTGGGCGGCCATTGGCCATGCCCTTTAAACCTTGGGCGGCCATAGGTTATGGCCCTTGGGCACCTTTTGAAGGGCATCACATTTGGCTTACATATCGGTCGTAGCCCTTGCAAGGGTGTTAATTTGGCATACATGCTGGCATAGGCAACACCTAGCATCCTTCATTGCGCGGCCATATTAGGCGGCACTGGCATACATGCCGACTAAAGCAATGCCAAGCATATCATTTTTCTCCAGCAAGCCGCAGTCTTGTTGGCTTTTCCCCGCAATCATTGCATTCTGAAACCAGAACGAAAGACAACAACTCCCAGCTGAGACACCAACCGAGCCGACCCGACCACAACGGAACCGGCCCTCGGTGAATCTTTTACAGCCAATATCTTGGCGATCAGAACTCGGATCACTGATCTGAAAAGACCGACGCGCTCCACAAGCACTTCAAAACCATGCATTCTTTTGATTTCTGTCCCCTCAACTGCAGTTGCCCAATCTGGTACGGATTTGCAATCGACTTAACTTCAAACTGCCATAACTTTTGCATCGTACCTCCAATCGACGAGCTGTAAAGACAGGCCAGTAGAGCGATTCAAGCACTACAATTTTAGATCATAATATCCCATCTGTGTTCACTTCAAGCATAGTCCTTTTGAGCATCATTAAGGCATATTTTGGCCCTTTTAGCCGCATTTAACATACATTCAGCATGAAACATGGCCTGTCACCACGCTCTAAACTTTGTTTATTAATCATGTAAGCTTCAAACAAACTTGATGTGCATTTTTATGGCATTTCTTAGCATGGGAGCAGAGCTGCACGACATCCACCCCCTTTGAACCTGCACAGCCTCCGGTCTATGCCAACTGCACTTATGAAGCATCATCAAGAGCATCATCAAACTCGTCGTCTGATACATACATAACACTATCTTCAGGAGATTGATATGTGTTGAAATATCTAGTATTAATCTCACCATCTCGTTGCTTAAACAACTTAACTCTCTTCCCTAATAGGCAACTCGAGCTCAATGCCATCAAGCTCGCATAACTTGTAGGTTGCATTATCATAAACATGAAGTACTACATATGGTCCAAACCATCGTTTAACCATCTTCCACATAGCAGTGTACTGGTTCTCCAGGCTACTGTCATAAACAAGTACCCAGTCACCATCTTTGATAGCATGTGGTTGTAGTCTGTGCTTCCCATCAAATGCTGCTTTATTCTTCAACCTTGCCTCTTTAAGCTTCTCTTTAGCCTATTCAATATCTTCTTGATGCCTCTCAAGCTGGCAAATACGTAGATCAAGCAAATCTTCAGTAGACATACCTTCTTCCCATGGCATTATGGTCCAAGTCATAACTGCTTCCTCTGGGATTTTGCCCATGCATCAACGCAAACAACATAAAACTTGTAACAGACCTATGTGTAGCGCGATCAGCCCATAAAGCAAATGACAAGAGTTTAGGCTAATCACCAATATGCCCTTCACATGCCTTCGCTAAAGCTTTAACAATAGGCTGATGCCCTCTTTCACTTTTCCCGTTACCTTCTGGATTATATGTTGTAGTGAGAGCGAGTTTAATGCCCATACAAGCAAAAAACTCTCCAGCTTCATCTGCATCCATCTCTCCTCTATCTGCAGTAATTCTGCCAACACATCCATACCTGGAGATAACATCTTCAAGCAAGAACTTGCATACTGAACTAGTAGCTTTGGTACACAAAGCTCTGCCTTCAACCTGATTAGTAAGATCTTCTCTATTTTGTCTCTACCTGTGCTTCAACTCATTCTCGATATGCATAAGTGCTTCATATATACCTAACTCATCATACATGTCCATTTAGTGGACCTTAATCACCTTGTAACATGTGTTGCCTGATCTCCTCAAGCTCTGACATAGTATTTACATAAGATACCTCTTCAAAGATCCTAGAAATCACATCATCTGATTCAAGCACATCACATCCCTGCAATTCACTTTGGATACCTGAAACGTACTGTTTTTCCCACTTTGGCAAATCATTAAATTTTCTGAAAGATACTGAACCTTCAGATGTTAACCCCAAAAACTCTGAAGAGAAAAGCTTCTCCTTGCAAGAACTTCTCCTCAACTTGTACCACCCTAGTCCCGCTTTATAGTGGCACTCCGAGAAAATCATGTGCAAACCTGTGTTCGTTAAACTCCTTGCGTATCTTTGGCATTGGATGATCACGTAGACTATCCTTGTTCTTGGTATGGTCAACACATACATTCAAGAATTGCATTGCTTTCTTACCATCTCAACTTCGAACCCTAGCATAGGCCGAACCATCATCCAACACCATGGTTTCCATTTGCATAGCCATAATACAGGGTTGCCCCAAAATTAACGGATAAGAGGAATGCTCCCGTATAAAGAAATGTTGCTCATCACAGACATCCCCTACAGTTACCTTAACATTTGCACATGCACCATAGAGGTCACCTGGAAGCATGTTGGCAGCTCGAATCCGCCAACCATGGTCCACATCAATAGGCCATTTCTCCTTTTTGTGCAAGCTTTTTGCCATCAAATTTATCTCCGATCCATGATCTATTAGTGCTAAGACCGGTTCTTCAATGTCGCCAAGCTTCACAACAGTTTCGGTTGTTGCCCTTGCCCAATGAGTCCTTGAAAAGTGACTCCTAGGTATACTTTCATTGTCTTCATCTTCATTAAAATGAACATGCCTTACCTCTGGTACAATTGGGTTTGACATCACCACATACCTCGACTCTTCTTCTTCAAAATCTGCAAAATACTCTTCATAATCATCCAAATTGCTTCAATGTGGCGAACCGTCTGGCTCTTAACTGACTCTGGCTCTGCTCACTTGGCATCTGCCCCTTTCTTTTGATAATATCAATAATCTCCTCGTGAAACTCACGTTTGGCAATTCCCACAACATCACCCAATGTGAGGTTCACTTTGCTATTCAAAATGCGCTCTTCAAAAACTTTCTTTAGATTTGTAGCTAATTCAATGTTAGATTTAAGCTTATACGAGGGTCCCTTGGGTTTAGCTTAATTTTTATCCTTAGGTGCCTCCTCCATAACCACTTCAGGAGCGGGCTTAGGAGTAGGACCTTCTTCTTTTTTGCTACTGAATCTCGTTGTCCTTTTCGATGTCCCAGGAACTTCTTCATCTCTTTTCCGATTTTCCTCCACCATAGCCTCATTAGCTTGAGACTTAGCAATGAATGCATACACTCAGAGGGAATCCACTAGATCAATCCACCCTATGGTTTCTTGAATTGAATTCCCTACCTGTCGTAGCTTCCCATAAGTTACCTTCCCTGTTTCTGCTGTCTTCAAAGCATAAGGCCACAATTGACCCTTTGTACCTGCACCATGATCATCACCCTTTTTGCAAACTTGCAGCCCATATGTAGTTGCTTCCACAAGAGCAACATTATGTTGGATTTTTTCAACTAGCTTTTTCATGCCGCCCTTACCAAAGTTTGGGCGGAGCATCTCACCTGTTGCCCTGAGGTGAATCTTCTTGTCCTTCCAGAAACCCACGTTCCTTTTGTAAGCTTCATCAAATTCATCACATTCCTTAACATACCTGTGGTCTTCACTATCGCACCACATGCATCGATCCTAGCCTTTGCATGGAGGTTGATGTCTAGGCTTAGAAGTAGACCCTTTTGCAGCTAACCCGTCAAATTTTACAGCTTTGAAATTCAAATTTAACTCTTGAATACCTTTCACCAATTCGTCAGGAACTAGCTCCTCCACTCTGGGTATTGCCGAGGTTGTTTTTTCCTTAGGTTCCTCTTCCACAACATCCATGATATCAGCCACGATCAGCTTATCAACTCTCATCTGTCGTTTCACGATCATATTTAGTGCTTCAGTAACTAGCTTCCAGTCAAATGTTAAGCCCAATTCACCTGTTGAATCCTCTAGCAGCTGCCGTAGACTCTTCTCCAGTCGTGGATCAGCCGCCTGAATGAATAGTTCAACCTTCTGATCCTTCATTGGAGGTTGCTCTTTCGAGGACAGTTGCTCGATTTTCTTTTCAAACTCCCGTAATAATTCACGTAGATAAATTTTTGTTTTTCTTTTGCACCCACTTCATAAAGCTTTGTCTGGTTACTCTTTGTAAATCCTCAAGAAAGTATTCCTCCTATAGCGCCTTCTTGAATTCCTGCCAATTCGGGCCTGGAATCGCCTGAATCTCTTTTATTCAGCCCCTAAGTTCCGGCACCTCAATTAAATGAAATCCTTCCACTCCATTCTGATCATCGATTCCATTATCTTCCATTGCCTTCTCATAGATATTGCAAAACTTGCTAATATCCCGGCTTTCAAATCGTTGTAATTTCTCGGTAATTGTGTATCCAACTTTATGAATCCTCTCTTGCAGATAATACTGTTGTAGGGCAACCTGTTCTTGTTGCATGTATGCAGCAAACTACTGCACCATTTGCTACATGGCTGCCTCTTGTGGTGTCGACATCTTTCTCCACAAACACTTCTCACCCCGGCTCGTTTCACGTCGGGTTCACCAAGAATGTCGGGGGATTTATGTTCGAAAGGTGAGCCGGAAGGCACGGGGCCTCTGGCTGTGTGAGGTGCGAGGAAGAGAGTTCAACAGACCCAATTAATAGAGACAGAGCTTAAACCAAACAGCTTGATCCAAATTCTGAAGCTTGATAACTCAAACAAATAATCAACAGTATCTCTGCTTAATCAAATGTTAATGGAGGAGTTTATGCTCCTTACAAGGTTTAACCTGCCTTAATCCAAGTGCTAATTAAGAAATCAAACTCCAGTAATGATGGTAATGTTTAGTATGATGAAAACAATACCAATCAGGATCTTTTGCCTTAATTGGTCTGCTGAACTTGCCTTGATCTTCTTCATTTTCCCTCTGCTGCTTCAAGGTCGAGACAGAGTTTGATTTTCTATGGGAGCTTAGCTTCGGCTTCAAATGGCCTTAGGAGGGTTTGATTAGGAAGATAGCTTAGGATTATGGCTTAGGCTAGGATTTGAATGGACATGGAGGATTAAGGTTAAGGTTGAAAAAAGAAAGTTTAATTTCGGATTCGAATGGGCTTAAGAGGCTCAACTTAGGATTAGATAAGAGATGGCTTAAGAGTTTCGATTGGAGATAGCTTAGGATTATGGCTTAGGATTATCGATTAGAGATGGCTTAAGAGTTTAGCTTAAGATTATAACAGCTAAGGGGTTTCAGCTCGTGTGAGAAGACGAGAGGATTAGAATAGATCAAGGAGGCTTGGAATAAGTGGAATATGAAGCTTGGTTAAAGAAAGCTTAGGATTATCATACTAAGGAGTGTCAAGGAGAGCCCCCAAAAGAGCCGCTTCCTCCTTTTTATAATATCCCACTTTTGAAGATTGCATGGTAAGTGTTCTTGCTAAAACGGCCAACCCATTAGCGATGTCGCTAATGGGTAGCGCCACTTGCTGACGTGGCACTGGCAGAAATAATGCGTGCGAAAGCCGACCGAAATGGCTCCGGATCAGGTCGCTTTGAGCTTCGGAGCAATTCTCGCTTCAGCCCCACGAGCTCATCCGAGGTCTACAGCGCGCGCTACGAGCGTTTCATCTCTTCCCTGCTCTCGTGTTTCGTTGTTGAACGCCATGGCTTGCATTTTCTTTTCCCCATCCACACACTAAGCCTTTAATTGCCTTTTTGGGCGGCCATTGGCCATGCCCTTTAAACCTTGGGTGGCCATAGGTTATGGCCCTTGGGCACTTTTTGAAGGGCATCACATTTGGCTTACATATCGGCCGTAGCCCTTGCAAGGGTGTTAATTTGGCATACATGCCGGCCTAGGCAATGCCTGGCATCCTTCATTGGGCAACCACATTAGGCGGCACTGGCATACATGCCGACTAAAGCAATGCCAAGCATATCATTTTTCTCCAGCAAGCCGCAGCCATGTTGGCTTTTCCCCGCAATCATTGCATTCCGAAACCTAAACAAAAGACAAAACTCCTAGCTGAGACACCAACCGAGCCGATCAGACCAGAACAGAACCTGTCCCCGGTGAATCTTTTACGGCCAATATCTTGGCGATCGGAACTTCGATCACACTGATCTAAAAATACCGACGCGCTCCACAAAGTGAGAACTTCAAGCCCATGCATTCTTTTGTTCTGTCCCCTTAACTGCAGTTGCCCAATCTGGTACGGATCTATAATCGACTAAACTTCAAACTGCCATAACTTTTGCACCGTAGCTCCGATCGACGAGCCGTAAAGACACGCCGGTAGAGCACTTTAAGCACTACAATTTTAGATCATAATATCCCATCTATGCTCACTTCAAGCATAGTACTTTTTAGCATCATTAAGGCATATTTTGGCCCTTTTAGTCGCATTTAACATAGATTCAACATTAAACTTGGTCTGTTACCAGGCCCTAAACATTGTTCATTAATCATGTAAGCTTCAAACAAACTTGATGTGCATTTTTCTGGCATTTCTTAGCATGGGAGCGGAGCTGCATGACATCGACCCCCTCTGAACCTGCACAGCCTCCGGTCTGTGCCAACTGCAGTTATGAAGCATCATCAGACTCGTTGTCTCATACATACATAACACTATCTTCAGGAGATTCATATGTGTTGAAATGTCTAGTATTAATCTCACCATCTCGTTGCTTAAACAACTTAACTCTTTTCCCTGCAAACAATAGGCACCTTGAGCTCAGTGCCATCAAGCTCGCATAACTTGTAGGCTGCATTATCATAAACATGAAGTACTACATATGGTCCAAACCATCGTTTAACCATCTTCCGCATAGCAATGTACTGGTTCTCCAGGCTATTGTCATAAACAAGTACGCAGTCACCATCTTTGATAGCATGTGGTCGTAGTCTGTGCTTCCCATCAAATGCTGCTATATTCTTCAACCTTGCATCCTTAAGCTTCTCTTTAGCCTGTTCAATATCTTCTTGACGCCTCTCAAGCTGGTGAATATGTAGAGCAAGCAAATCTTCAGAAGACATACCTTCTTCCCATGGCATTATGGTCCAAGTCATAACTGCTTCCTCTATAGGCATAATGGGTTTTTGCCCATGCATAAACTCAAACGGCATAAAACCTGTAAACAGAACTATGTGTAGTGCGATCAGCCCATAAAGCAAATGGCAAGAGTTTAGACCAATCACCAATATGACCTTCACACACCTTCGCTAAAGCTTTAACAATACGCGGATGCCCTCTTTCATTTTTCCCGTTATCTTCTGGATTATATGTTGTAGTGAGAGCTAGTTTAATGCCCATACGAGCAAAAAACTCTTGAGCTTCATCTGCATTCAACTCTCCTCTATCTGCAGTAATTCTGCCAACACATCCATACTTGGAGATAACATCTTCAAGCAAGAACTTGCATACTAAACTAGTAGCTTTGGTACGCAAAGCTCTGCCTTCAACTTGATTAGTAAGATCTTCTCTATTTTGTCTCTACCTGTGCTTCAACTGCTTTACCTGAATCATTCTCGATATGCATAAGTGCTTCATATATACCTAACTTATCATACATGTCCATTGAGTGGAGCTTAACCACTTCTATTCCCCTTTGTAACCAGTGTTGCCTGATCTCCTCAAGCTCTGACATAGTATCGACATAAGATACCTCTTCAAATATCCCTGAAATCACATCATCTGATTCAAGCACATCACATCCCTGCAATTCACTTTGGATACCTGAAACATATTGTTTTTCCCACTTTGGCAAATCATTAAATTTTCTGAAAGATACTGAACCTTCAGATGTTAACCCCAAAAACCCTGAAGAGAAAGCTTCTCTTTGCGAGAACTTCTTCTCGCTTGTACCACCATATTCCTGCTTTATACTGGTACTCCGAGAAAATCATGTGCAAACCTGTGTTCTTTAAACTACTTGCGTATCGTTGGCATTGGATGATCACATAGACTATCCTTGTTCCTGGTATGGTCAACACATACAATCAAGAATTGAACTGCTTTCTTAACATCTCAGCTTTGAACCCTGGCATAGGCCAAGCCATCATCCAGCAACTTGGTTTCCATCCGCACAGCCGTAATATAGGGTTGCCCCTAAATTAACAGATAAGAGGAATGCTCCCGTATAAAGAAATTTTGCTCATCACAGACATCCCCTACAGTTACCTTAACATTTGCACATGCACCATAGAGGTCGCCTGGAAGCATGTTGGCAGCTCAAATCCACCAACCATTGTCCACATCAATAGGCCATTTCCCCTTTTTGTGCAAGCTTTTTGCCATCAAATTTATCTCCGATCCATGATCTATTAGTGCTAAGACTGGTTCTTCAAGGTCGCCAAGCTTCACAACAGTTTCGGTTGTTGCCCTTGCCCAATGAGTCCTTGAAAAATGACTCCTGGGTATACTTTCATTGTCTTCCATCTTCATTAAAATGAACATGCCTTACCTCTGGTACAATTGGATTTGACACCACCACATACCTCGACTCTTCTTCTTCAAAATCTGCCAAATACTCTTCATAATCATCCAAAATTGCTTCAATGTGGCGAACCGTCTGGCTCTCAATTGACTTTGGCTCCTCCCGCTTTCTTTTGATAAAATCAATAATTTCCTCGTGAAACTCGCGTTTGGCAATTCCCATAACATCACCCAATGTGAGCTCCACTTTGCTATTTAGCATGCGCTCTTCAAAAACTTTCTTTAGATCTGTAGCTAATTCAATGTTAGATTTAAGCTTATACGAGGGTCCCTTGGGTTTAGCTTAATTTTTATCCTTAGGTGCCTCCTCCATAACCACTTCAGGAGCGGGCTTAGGAGTAGGACCTTCTTCTTTTTTGCTACTGAATCTCGTTGTCCTTTTCGATGTCCCAGGAACTTCTTCATCTCTTTTCCGATTTTCCTCCACCATAGCCTCATTAGCTTGAGACTTAGCAATGAATGCATACACTCAGAGGGAATCCACTAGATCAATCCACCCTATGGTTTCTTGAATTGAATTCCCTACCTGTCGTAGCTTCCCATAAGTTACCTTCCCTGTTTCTGCTGTCTTCAAAGCATAAGGCCACAATTGACCCTTTGTACCTGCACCATGATCATCACCCTTTTTGCAAACTTGCAGCCCATATGTAGCTGCTTCCACAAGAGCAACATTATGTTGGATTTTTTCAACTAGATTTTTCATGCCGCCCTTACCAAAGTTTGGGCGGAGCATCTCACCTGTTGCCCTGAGGTGAATCTTCTTGTCCTTCCAGAAAACCACGTTCCTTTTGTAAGCTTCATCAAATTCATCACATTCCTTAACATACCTGTGGTCTTCACTATCGCACCACATGCATCGATCCTAGCCTTTGCATGGAGGTTGATGTCTAGGCTTAGAAGTAGACCCTTTTGCAACTAACCCTTCAAATTTTACAGCTTTGAAATTCAAATTTAACTCTTGAATACCTTTCACCAATTCGTCAGGAACTAGCTCCTCCACTCTGGGTATTGCCGAGGTTGTTTTTTCCTTAGGTTCCTCTTCCACAACATCCATGATATCAGCCACGATCAGCTTATCAACTCTCATCTGTCGTTTCACGATCATATTTACTGCTTCAGTATAACTAGCTTCCAGTCAGATGTTAAGCCCAATTCACTTGTTGAATCCTCCAGCAACTGCCGTAGACTCTTCTCCAATCGTCAGGAACTAGCTCCTCCACTCTGGGTATTGCCGAGGTTGTTTTTTCCTTAGGTTCCTCTTCCACAACATCCATGATATCAGCCACGATCAGATTATCAACTCTCATCTGTCGTTTCACGATCATATTTACTGCTTCAGTATAACTAGCTTCCAGTCAGATGTTAAGCCCAATTCACCTGTTAAATCCTCCAGCAACTGCCGTAGACTCTTCTCCAATCGTGGATCAGCCGCCTGAATGAATAGTTCAACCTTCTGATCCTTCATTGGAGGTTGCTCTGTCGAGGACAGTTGCTCGATTTTCTTTTCAAACTCCCGTAATAATTCACGTAGATAAATTTTTGTTTTTCTTTTGCACCCACTTCATAAAGCTTTGCCTGGTTACTCTTTGTGAATCCTCAAGAAAGTATTCCTCCTGCAGCGCCTTCTTGAATTCCTGCCAATTCGGGCCTTGAACTGCCTGAATCTCTTTTTTTCGGCCCCTAAGTTCCGGCACCTCAATTAAATGAAATCCTTCCACTGCATTCTGATCATCGATTCCATTATCTTCCATTGCCTGCTCATAGATATTGCAAAACTTGCTAATATCCCGGCCTTCAAATGGTAATAATTTCTCGGTAACTGTGTATCGAGCTTTATGAATCCTCTCTTGCAGATTATACTGTTGTAGGGCAACCTGTTCTTGCTGCATGTATGCAGCAAACTACTGCAGCATTTGCTACATGGCTGCCTCTTGCAGTGTCGACATCTTTCTCCACAAACACTTCTCACCCCGGCTCGTTTCACGTCAGGTTCACCAAGAAAGTCGGGGGATTTATGTTCAAAAGGTGAGCCGGGAATGCACGGGACCTCTGGTTGTGAGAGGTGCGAGGAAGAGATTGCAGCTGACACAATTAATAGAGACAGAGCTTAAACCAGGCAGCTTGATCCAGATTCTGAAGCTTGATAACTCAAACAAATAATCAACAGTATCCCTGTTTAATCAAACGTTAGTGGAGGAGTTTATTCTCCTTACAAGGTTTAACCTACCTTAATCCAAGTGCTAATTAAGAAATCAAACTTCAGTAATGATGGTAATGTTTAGTCTGATGAAAACAATACCAATCAAGATCTTTTGCCTTAATTGGTCTGCTAAACTTGCCTCGATCTTCTTCATTTTCCCTCTGTTGCTTCCAGGTCGAGACAAAGTTTGATTTTCTCTTCAGCTACGGCTATGGGAGCTTAGCTTTGGCTTCAAATGGCCTTACGAGAGTTTGATTAGGAAGTTATCTTAGGATTATGGCTTAGGCTAGGATTTGAATGGACATGGAGGTTTAGATTAAGCTTAAGGTCGTCGGCAAAAGAAGGTTTAATTTCAGATTCAAATGGAGGGTTTGATTAGGAAGTTAGCTTAGGATTATGACTTAGGCTAGGATTTGAATGGACATGGAGGTTTAGGTTAAGGTTAAGGTCGACAAAAGAAGGTTTAATTTCGGATTTGAATGGGCTTAGGAGGCTTAGCTTAGGATTAGATAAGAGATGGCTTAAAAGTTTCAATTAGAGATAGCTTAGGATTATGGCTTAGGATTATCAACTAGAGATGGCTTAAGAGTTTTGCTTAAGATTAGGCTTAGGATTATAATAGCTAAGGGGTTTCAGCTTATGTGAGAAGAAGAGAGGATTAGAATAGACCAAGGAGGCTTGGAATAAGCGGAATATGAAGCTTGGTTAAAGAAAGCTTAGGATTATCATACTAAGGAGTGAAAAGGAGAGCCCCCAAAAGAGCCACTTCTTCCTTTTTATAATAGCCCACTTTTGAAGATTGCATGGTAAGTGTTCTTGCTAAATACGGCCAGCCCATTAGCGATGTCGCTAATGGGTAGCGCCCCTTGCTGACGTGGCACTGGCGAAAATGACGCGCGAAAGCCGGCCGAAATGGCTCCGAATTAGGTCGCTTTGAGCTCATGAGCAATTCTCGCTTCAGCCACCACGAGCTCATCCGAGGTCTGCAGCGCGCTACGAGCGTTTCATCTCTTCCCTGCTCTCGTGTTTCATTGTTGAACGCCATGGATTGCATTTTCTTTTCCCCATCCACACACTAAGCCTTTAATTGCCTTTTTGGGCGGCCATTGGCCATGCCCTTTAAACCTTGGGTGGCCATAGGTTATGGCCCTTGGGCACTTTTTGAAGGGCATCACATTTGGCTTACATATCGGCCGTAGCCCTTGCAAGGGTGTTAATTTGGCATACATGCCGGCCTAGGCAATGCCTAGCATCCTTCATTGGGCGGCCACATTAGGCGGCACTGACATACATGCCGACTAAAGCAATGCCAAGCATATCATTTTTCTCCAGCAAGCCGCAGCCATGTTGGCTTTTCCCCACAATCATTGCATTCTGAAACCTGAATGAAAGACAAAAACTCCCAGCTGAGACACCAACCGAGCCGATCGGACCGGAACGGAACCGGCCCCCGATGAATCTATTACGGGCAATATCTTGGCGATCGAAACTCCGATCACTGATCTGAAAAGACTGACGCGCTCCACAAAGTGAGTACTTCAAGGCCATGCATTCTTTTGATTTCTGTCCCCTCAACTACAACTGCCCAATCTGGTATGGATCTGCAATCGACTAAACTTCAAACTGCCATAACTTTTGCACCGTAGCTCCAATCGACAAGCCATAAAGACATGCCAGTAGAGCACTTCAAGCACTTCAATTTTAGATCACAATATCGCATCTGTGCTCACTTCAAGCATAATCCTTTTTAGCATCATTAAGGCATATTTTGGCCCTTTTAGCCGTATTTAACATACATTCAGCATTAAACTTGGCATGTTACCAAGCCCTAAACACTTCATTAATCATGTAAGCTTCAAACAAACTTGATGTGCATTTTTCTGGCATTCTTCTTAGCATGGGAGTGGAGCTGGACGACATCGGTCCCCCCCCCAAAAGTCGTTTGTTTTATAGATTCTCCCATGTTCCTTGTGACCTTGGTGATGTTATGAAGATGGAGAGCTTCATGCATCACGAGCTTAACATAAACTTTGCAAAAAACATTAACTATCCGAAGCCTCAGCCCCAAGGCCTCAAACACCTTCGAAGGTGGAGAGAGCTAGCGGGGAATGAGGGTAGGGAAGAGGAAGAAGAAACATTCCATAGGAGAAAGAAATAGTTCCTCACTTATCATCACTCTTTTTGCTTAGCATAGCATAAAAGCATAGTAATGAAGATGAAGAAGATGGCAAGCTTAAGCATTGAAGCATGACTCTTGGTTGGATTTGCATTCCATAGCCAAGAGTGTTGGTGTAGGCTCTCCAGTTCTCAACAAACTTGGAGAAGGAGATAGAGCCCTTGCATTTTGCACTCCATACAATGAGAGAATGTGTGTGTGTGTATGTGTGTGTGTGTGTGCGTGCGAGAGTATTCTCCCCCACAACACAAAGATGCGACCCATCTACTTTTCTAGTAGGGTCATGAATGCTTTGGAGAAAAACTACATGGAAGCAGAACTTGTGATGCTTGCTCCCATCTTTGCGGTGAGAAAATTTAAAAAAATGTATAATTCTCACTGCAAAAAATTCGTTCTCTTGTGTGTCATCTCAAATGAATCTTAGTACTAGGATCTCAAAGTGGGTTATGGAATTGTAACAATTCCAATACTCTTTCAAGGTAGTTCATTTGGACATGTGTCCTCTTTTTCCTCTTTGAGAGAAAGAACTTAATTGTTTATTTTTATGTATCTATTCTCATTGGACCCCTTTAAAACCTATCCACCAATAGCATTCAAACACATCATGAGGGCCACATGTGGAGGATCATTTGAACATGTGTCTTTTATGCTTATTAAGTCATTTGGTTGAATTGAATACTTCAAAGAATTAGTCAATCAAACATGGCACGTCCATATCTCTTGAGAGTTATCTTTGAACTGAATACTTCAAGAACTTAAGTCATTTAAGCATGTGAGAAACACCTCAAGCTTTTGGGTAAAAGTTCTCACTAGCACTTAGCAAGCCAACAAGCACCTCGTGCTTGGGTAGGATTTTCACCTCAAGGTCATCCCTAGCTTGCCTAAGATCAAAGGACTTTTGAACACTAACTTTTGGAGGTCTTTAATGAAGCTAACCCTACGGTCTTTAAGCTCCATTAAGTATCATTGCTTTTTAACATACCATCTCTCATTTGGACCCCTTTTAACCTTGGCCCCGCGTTGAAACAGATCCATAAACACATATTTATATTCTAACCCTTGTTCCCATTTATTCTCCCACATTAAATGATCAATTTAATATGAGAAAATCATTTGGGTTGGTTAGATTTTAGATTTTATGACGTGAGCTCTAGTTGGCATGTATATATGTTAAACATGGCTTCCTGTTGAAATCACAAACTTGTTTATAAGCTTTTTGTCTAGGATGTAGTCTTTGAATGCATTAATAGCAAGAAATGACAAACAAGAGGGAAATAGAAAAGAAACGATGAGGAATTTTTAGCAAATGTGGAGTGAGGGTTTGTCTTGACCATATCCAAGAAGCAATGGATTGTTATTAAAAATGCGAAAGAGGGCTAAAATCAAGACGTCATGCATTGATTGTTGCATATTCCAAACAGGGACAAATGTGATGAGAGACTTGGATTGAGATGTCATGCATTGATTGCAGGATATACCTAACAAGGGTAGGGACCATGAGACACATAGCATTATGCAACGTACTGATATTATAGGCAAGCAAATTCATGTTTAGGTTTTAAGTTAGGGGTTATTGAAAGAAGAACTTTTGCAGAGCTAATGTATGTTAAATCTTCTTTACCATAGACATCATGAAAAGAAATTCATCGAGGATATGGTAAATAGGTGCATGATATATTTGTACTTCAATTTTTAATGTGTATCCAACTCATGTTCTATCAACTTCCCTCCATCCTTCAAATAAATTGCAGCTTGCATCTAGATCTCTCTCTCTCTCTCTCTCTCTCTCTCCACACACACACACACGCGCGCGCGCGCACCACACCACGCACGCACCTGAATTTCTTATTCTTCTCTTCCGTCTGGGAGACCGGATTATACACTAAGTTAGAACGCGAGCTTTGCGAGTCTCGCCTCAGACATGGGCTCCATGGGAGAGGTGCTTATGATCGAAGGAACGGGAGAAGAAGGGCCGCCTCTGTTGGACGCGCTACCCTACATCGACCTCGAATACTCCATGCACAAGGCGGAAGTGGACCAGCTCATCGAAGCCGAGATGCGCCGCTCTTCCCAACGCCCTGCGGATTTCTTAGCACGTCTTCCTCCCCTTGCTCCTTTCGACTTTCAGGTGGGTTTGCCTGCTCTCTCTCTCTCTCTCTCTCTCTCTCTCTCACTGCCACCCCCATCTCTGCTCTTCGACAGAGCTGCCCCATGTTTGCAAGAGAATATGACCGAGTACATTCTGGGAAGCCGGGTACGGTGCTTGATGTGTCACGCTATGGACTGGATCCACCAGCTCCCAATCGCCGCAATGATGTCAATTCTTGGAAGCACGCACTTCATAATGCACAAAGTCAATTGCAACATCAAACAATCAGGTGAATGTTTCCCTTTCAAATGATGATAATCTCTGCAGGGAGAGATATTAGTTCACACACAGATTTTAGAGGAAATTTGATTTTGCTTGCAGGCTGGAGAATCTTGATTTGATGCTGAAGTATGGCAGCAGTTCATGGAAAATCCATAATCAGCATCTAGAGGCTTTTGCCGCAAGGTTATTTTCTAAATCCTATTATGTTGTTAATAAATTGCTAGCTCTCTAAGGAACTGAGAGAGAGAGAGAGAGAGAGAGAGAGAGAGAGAGAGAGAGAGAGAGAGAGAGAGAGAGAGAGAGAGAGTGCACGACACACGAGACAAGGAGTGGCAGAGTTCCACCCCAAGAGAGAGCACTGGCCCAAACCCTGGCGCCCCTGTCACAAACTGTTGACGTGTCGATCCATTGAAGAACGGAGCAACTGTACGGATCTCCGCAATTTGCGTTGACATGATGATGTGGTAGACTGTACGGATTTCCGCATTTTGCGTTTATTGTTGACGTGGGAGTTGTACGGATTTCCGTGATTTACACTGGCAGCTTTTGAGCTCCTGTTTTTGGACCAATTGCTTTTGAGTTTGAAGCTTTTCATGGAAATTGCTTTTGGGCCTAGGGCCTTTAAATATGAGGCCATGGGCTCATTCTCTGGCACACTTTTGGGAGAAGGTGCAGAGCGTGGAGTACCGGCTTGTACTGTGTTGATGCAATATAAAGAAATACCGAAAGGGACGCCAAGGTTTGGGGCCAATACTCTCTGGGGTGGAATTCCGCCACTTCCAGTCGCGTGTCATCTCTCTTTCAGTTTAGTTGTTATTGAAGTACTAAAAGTTTGTTCAGTCTGTTCTTTTCCGTTAGCACGTTGTGGCTGTCTTGTGAGAATGGTATCAGAGCATCAGGCGTGTGCTTTTCTGAAAGCATACCGGTCCTACAAAAGAGCAGACTGAGAAAACCAGAGACTACTGGAATTTTATTATCTTCGGGTTCCGATCCCGGACTTATTAGCCACTCCCACCATTCATACATTGCGCATCGGGTGCGCTCCTATCTTCACCGCTTATGTCTTACAGGGCATAAGCCATAAAGATCACTTGCAAAGAAGGATCCAAGATTTGTTTCAAGCTGCTGTTTTTCTCAAAAGCAATGCCATGCAAATGTTGATGTCTATAGCTACCAAGCCGCACACTCCAAGGACTTGGCAAGCTTTCAAGAAAAATTTTACCCGAAGTTATATGGTTTCTGACAACTTCCTTTGGAGTGCAACTTCTGGCAGAGTCAGGTATCTTGAAATGCTTGCCATGGAAACCCTAGCAGATTATAACTTGAAATTTCTCGACATCTCTCAGTAGATGTCTCTTCACAAGTTGATGACCTTGGAGGTTCGGTGTGATTACTGTTTTGCGACTACCTTCGCCCCTAAAGAGACACTCTGTCTAAGAGCTGATTGACCATGCTGCGGTCGGCTACGACCTTATGAAGTGAACCTAACCCTAATTTTTGGTGCAAGTTTCAAGATGGAAAGTCAGTCGACTTTTCGAGCTCGACTGATGTCAAGATTGCCTTTTAAGTTTGGAATTTGTTTGAGAACTTGTTTGGTGATCCCTTTGGAATTCGTTTGAAATGGATGGTATCTGTTTTGAACCTGTCTTGGTGCCGATTTGAACTGTTTGACTCTGGTTTTAATACTGGTATCATTGATTAGTAATTTTACTCTCGTGTGGAGAAGTGAGAAATACTGTTTTTATATTATTTGAACCTCGGAACGACACAGGCCGATGCCTGGGGAGCGTTCAATTGTATGTTTGAAAACCTTGGAACGACGTAGACCAATGTCGGGGAGCGTTTTGTTGTATGTTTGAAAACCTCGGAACGACGCATGTCGATGTCTGGGAAGCGTTCCTTGTATGCTAGAAAACCTTCGAACGATGCAGGCCGATGTCTGGGGAGCGTTTGGTTGTATGCTTGAACCTCCAAGCGACGCAGACTGCGGTCTGGGGATGGTTTGGTTGTACAGTCCTTTGAGCTCATGGCTCGGACCTTTTTAGGTTATTTGCGGACGGAGTGACGAGGTAGTCGTTGAGTAGCTTCATATCGCAGACCGTTTGTCTCGGGGAAGTGCCCAGCGCGACAGCGGCACTGTTTGGTGTCTTGTAACATGCATATGAGCATTTGTGTTGCATTGTGATGTGCCAACTACTGAATATTCCAATTGGATGAGATTGCCTGGGTATGTAATTTTAGTGCATCAAGACACCCTTGAAGATTAGTGCGGTCTGGGTCTGATGGCTAATTTTACTCTGCCGGAATATCAAGAGTTCCGATCTGGACGAAAGGAGAAGCCAACTCCTTGATCAAAAGAGCCGGAAGGAGAAGCTAACTCCTTAACAAAAAAAGAGCAAAGTGATTGTCCCTCGGAAATTTTTGAGCTAACTTGAGTTGTTTTGCAAATATGATGTAATCGCGGACGATTACTCCCTTTCAAGAAGGGGGGATGTCACAATCTGCTAGGGTGTGGATCCACTGAAGAACGAAGCAACTGTACGGATCACCGCAATTTGCGCTGACATGATGACGTGGCAGACTACGGATTTCTGCGTTTTGCGTTGACTGCTGACATGGCAGTTGTATGGATTTCCGTGATTTACGTTGGCAGCTTTTGAGCTCCTGTTTTTGAACCAATTGCTTTTCAGTTTGAAGCTTTTCATGTAAACTGCTTTTGGGCCTAGGGCCTTTAAATATGAGGCCATGGGCTCATTCTCTAGCGCACTTGTAGGAGAAGGTGCAGAGCGTGGAGTACCGGCTTGTATTGTGTTGATGCAATATAAAGAAATACCGAAAGGGGCGCCAAGGTTTGGGGCCAATACTCTCTGGAGTGGAATTCCGCCACTTCATGTGTCGCGTGTCGTCTCTCTCAGTTTGTTCTTCTTTGTTGGCACGTGGTGCACGTCTTGTGACAGCCCCTTCCGATATTTCTTTATATTGCTTGAACTCAGTACATCATCAAAACTTTATCCTCTGTACCTTCACCCGGAAGCGTGTCAGAAAATGAGGCTCATATTTAAAGGCCTTTGGCCTCTCAAATGGAGTTACATGAAAAGCACCAAACTCTAAAAGCAACTGGTCCAAAAGCTACCAGCGGGTTTTACAGAAACTTGTACAGCTGCCACGTCATCAACATAAAACGCAAAAATCGGTACAGGTGCCACATCAGCATGTCAACATGTTTTGCGGATTGTCCCTATAGCTATTGCCACGTCATTAATTCTCCATGCTAGTCTTCTGGGTGCTTTATTTTAACGCCTTTAGTCACTTGGGCCCTATCGGATGGGGTCCCATAAGTTGGTGGAAACTCTTCTTTAAAAATAGGCTTCTCTGCAAGACTTTGCAAGTTTGTAAAACTTTTTTTGCCTCTTCTACTTCTTTTGCTGCTGCTTCTTAGGGTTAGGCCCCTCGGTTGGGATCTACAGCTTGGCTCCGTTGTTCAGTGGATTGACACGTTAGCAGTTTGTGACAAATAGAGAGTACAATTGGTCTCTTGCTTTGATAGGCCACTCTCTTAATCTGCGTAGGAATCACGTGCTGGCCTTACCTATATGTAAAAGCAACTAGTAATTACTGTAATAGGGACGAGTACCATGTGCTAACGGAAAAGAACAGACTAAACAACTTTAAGCACTTCAAATAACAACTGAACTGAAATATAGAGTGCACGACACACGAGTTGGGGAGTCGCGGAGTTCCACCCGAAGAGAACATTGCCCCTAAACCTTGGCGCCCCTTGTAATGTGCAGTGGAAGTGAATGATGGTAGGATGAGTGATCATTGATGCTCACGGCTCCTTTTACCGACGGGAAGGGAGAGGCTTCCTTGACCTAATGAAAGAATGTGTAATGAACAAAACAAGAGAGTGGAATGCAAACTGTGAGTGAGTGCAAGAGAGTGCTAGAGAGAGAGAGGAGACGACACTAGATGGGGTCCCAAACCCCCCTCCAAGGGCCCCATCTCTATTGCTAGAGAGGTGTTTGCTTTAGATGGAACAAAGTCTGGTACAATGCTTCTAGATACTGTGGTACTTGACGGCGCCAATGATGTTGACGATGTCGACGACGCCGACGATGTCAAGGCTGAAATCTGAAAAAAGCTAAGATCCGATGCTGTGGATCTGCTATTGCTGCAAGGCAAAGGTTGATCTACTACCGTCGAGGCCTGTCACAAAGTGATGACGTGGCGGACAGTAGAAACCCTAAAATTCTTGCAAACCCTAATTTATGCCAAAAACCCTAATTTCCGGAAATCGCGGAGGCGGAATATTATTATTATTATTATTTTTTTTGGGAAATTTTGAGCGCTGTTCGCTTTGATTTGGGAGAAAGAAAGAGAAAAAGAGAACTTGCTTTTTACTGATTCTCATTGAGAGAGAGAGAGAATCTGCTTTTGCTTTCAAGCTTTTGGGCCTCTGCTTTTGGGCATCCCTTGTAACCTTTAAATTAGTGGTGAGGGCCTCACTTCTCAGAGCATCTGGACGTAGAGTCTGAGAGTGAAACCCTAACCGCTCTCTTGTACTTTGATGATTGATTAATACAAAAAGAAATACCGAAAGGGGCGCCAGTCTTTGGGGCCAATATCTCTAGGCACGGAACTCCACCGGGCCAGTGCAAATCTATTGTGATCTGTGAATTGTTTTGAAGTGGTTATTTGGTGCTGTCGCGGTTGATTCTTGACTTGGAGTGCCCAAGTCTGTTACAGTGGTATCAGAGCACAACTGATTTCTCTTCTACGGGAAATCCGATCCCCGATTTTTTTTTTTCCGCGGCACCTATGGCTTCAGGCAATGATCAGTCGACTCCCTCTGCATCTGGAGATGCGGGCTGGGATCACAACGAAGATTCAGACAGAGAGTATGGCCCGCCTCGGCCTACTCAGGCGGAGCAAAGAGAGATGGAGCGTCGTCAATTGATTGGCGATGCAACAAAGATGATGCTCAATTTTGCCAAGGATCCGAAGATGGCAAAATATATGAACCAAACCTCTTTGGAAGAGGTACAGACGGAGTGGCAGAGAACCACAACACCACTCCTGAAACCCGCTCTCAAGAAACCTTTTTGCCTCCAAGGAATATACGGAGAAGGAACTGGAGAACATGGTTGATGCACGGATTGCTTAGCTTTTCGACGTGCAAAAGAAAGGCAAAAAGCACAGCAAAAAGTAGAAGAAAGGCACTGACTTCCCGGGATATTTGGGTCGTCGGTCGACATTTGACAAGGCAAAGAAACAGAAGAAGCGCGTCAAGTTTGAAGACCTACCCAGTTCCTCTTCTTCTTCTTCTGACAGTTCTTCTAGCTCCTCGGATTCGAGCGAAGAAGAGAGGAAAAGCAAAAAGCGAAGCAAGAAACAAAGCTTCGGAAAGGGCAAGAAAAAGGCAAAGAAGGCTACATCTCGCCCAGAGATTGACAGTTCTACTGAGGAATCGTCTACAGACAGCTCAGATTCCGATGACGGAAAGTTTTATGCGAACAAGAATAATTTTTACAAAGCGAACCAGTATGACTTTCTCGAAGATGAAAGCAAGAAAGTCCGAGAGTTTAAGGAAGGTGGCCACTTGATCAAGTTTGATACTTTTTTAGGATACTCAGATGCTTCGAAGGCTTTGTCTTTTATACAGCAGTTTGACATCGCTTTCGCGGGAGGACGCTATTCAAAGCACTCCAAGATTCAGAGAGCTGCCTCTTACTTTAAGGGGAATGCTCGTACTTGGTGGTCCACGCTTCTTTTAACAAGAGTGTGCCAATTAAATGGCTGAAATTTAAGAAGCTTTTTATTTCTTCTTGGTTGACGCAAGAATATGAATGAGATGTACGAGTTGCTTGGAACCATCTCCGGATGACCAAGAGCGATACAGTGAATTCTTATTGTGAAAGATTCTGGAGCTCTTTTCTACCCGCCTCTTCATTCAAGAAGATCTCGTTCAGAGAACAGATTGAGCGGTTTACCTTGGGTCTACCTACAGAGATCCGAGATCACTGCTTGGAACAGAAGTCAGCTTCTATTCAGGAGTTGATGAGTCATGCGAAGCGGGGCTTTGCCATTCACTCTGGCAGTTTGACCTACCCCACAGATAAGGCCATGACACAACGAGCCGAACAGACTTTTGGGAATGAAAGTAGAAAGAAAAAGAGCAACCCAAAAAAAAAAAGGATGCACGACCCAAGCTTACTCCTGAGGAGAGAGCTCGCTTCATCAGAAAGGGGAAGTGCTTTGGATGCGGGGAACATGGACATATCTCCGCGAAGTGTCCTAATAAGGCACAGAAAGAACAGAACGATAAAGACGACGACAGGTCTGAGAGTTCGAGAGCAGTTGAGGAATGTGGCAGAAAAGGCAGATAGAAAAGCAGAACTGGTACCACATGGCGTGGGACCTGCACCGAATCTAATGAATGAAAGTACAAACTTTGCTGCTTTTGGGGCAAAGTGAAGGATCAAGAAGCTCTTTTGAAAGAGCCAAGGCCAACTTCTTTTCACTTGGAATTGGCGGCTCGATTTGGAATTACGCCCGACAGACTGACGCCACAGGCGGAGGTAGTTTGACTGGCACCCGGATGGGATGTTGCCATTACACCGAGCATTGACAAACTTCGTTTGCAATGACAGGGGTGTTCAGGGCACGCGAGTGACGTTCTACTCGGGATCCCTTGGTACCACAAGAACTACGCCGTGGTTTACTACTGGGCCGAGAAAGCGACTTTGATAAATGAAGGGCTTAGAGATTGTACTTGATGAACTTCAATTTTCTTACTCATTCTTTTGGGAGAACTGAACGCTGGATAAAGGTTGAATATGTTTTGACCTGATCAAAAGAACGCCAAGATTTTTCTCCACACTCATGCCGATTGCTTTTCAGAGGGCCTGAAGATCAAACCATTGATCTGATACTTGGAAGCACGCCACCGAATCGGCCACCTTACCGTGTGAGCCGAGTACAGAATGAAAAGATTATGAACCCAGTGAAAGACCTCTTGGAAAAGGGTCTTGTCCAACCTAGTACTTCACCGTATTGCTCTCCAGTGTTGTTGGTTTTGAAGAAAGACGGATCTTGGAGAATGTGCATCGATTATAGCACTCTCAACGAAATCACCATCAAGAACAGATTTCCGATTCCTAGGATCGATGATATACTCGACAGGTTACATGGATCCTCGTGCTTTAGCAGGATTGACTTGAAGAGTGGATATCATCAGATCAGGATAGCGCCAGGAGATGTCTACAAGACAGCTTTTCGGACGACTTTTGGGTTATTTGAGTTTTTGGTGATGCCTTTTGGCTTAACCAATGCTCCTGCGACATTTAAGCGGATGATGGACATGATTTTTCGAGAGTACAGGCTATTTGTTGGCACTTTCTTTGACGACATCATTGTTTTCTCCAAGAATGAGGCAGAACACAGAGATCATTTGCTTCAAGTCTTTCAAGCATTACGATATAACACGTTAGTGATTAATGCAAAGAAAAGTGAAATTTTCCTACCAGAGATACACTTTTTGGGACACATTGTGTCAGCACAGCAGGAGTGCAAATGGACCCGGCCAAGATAGAGACTATCCGTGATTGGCCCGATTTGAGGAATGTCCATGAAGTTAGAAGCTTCTTGGGACTGTGTTCGTACTACAGGCGGTTCATACGAAAGTTTGCAGAGGTTGCTTCCCCTTTGCATACCTTGACATAGAAAGGAGTACCTTTTTCGTGGAGACCCACAGAGGTGACTGCCTTTCAGACACTGAAAGAGAAATTGACTACGGGACCTATTTTGACTTTGCTGGACTTGCAGAAGTCATTTGAAGTATATTGTGATGCTTGTGGTTGTAGTCTGGGTGCGGTCTTGATGCAAGAAGGCCATGTCATAGCTTACGAGAGCCGTTTGTTCTCTAGGCCGGAGATGACAGCACAGATCTATGAGAAAGAGCTTTTGGGGGTTATCCATGCTCTTACTCAGTGGCGGCATTACCTACTCGGAGCGGATTTTACTGTCTTTACAGACCATCAGAGTTTGCGCTACTTCTTGTCACAGAAGCAGCTTTCGGAAAAGTAGATGCGGTAGGCGAACATCTTGTCCACTTCCAGATTGTCCATGTGCAGGGACAGAAGAATGTGGTGGCAGATGCTTTGTCTCGGAAACCGTTGGTTCTGGCTGTTTCTGCGATACATTATAGGAGCTTCGAGGATATGGTCCATCGGTATGCCACAAATACAGATTTTGCAGATATTTTCACACGGATACGGGATGGGGAGACAATAGTTGGATACTCCCTTCGGGAAGGCTACTTGATGAAAAAAGACTATGTTGTGCGTTACATAGCCGTTGAGGGAAAAGGTTATGACTGAATGCCACTGTCCACCTTTTACGGGTCACCGCGGCATTGCTACCACCATGAAAGGGGTAGAGAGATATTTCTTTTGGCGGAGACTCAAGAAGGATGTGGAAGAGTTTGTGTGCAATTGCTTGGTATGCCAGAAGGTCAAGTTTGACAGGCATAAGGCACATGGATTGTTACAGCCTTTACCCATATCCACCCGCCCCTGGGAAAATATTGAAATGGATTTCATTTTTGATCTCCCGAGAACACAGAAAGATCACGATGATTTTCGGATTACATGGCACGCCTGAGACGATTGTCTCCGACAGAGACCCCAGATTTATGAGTTTGTTTTGGAAGGCAATTTGGGAGAACATTGGCACGCGGTTGCAGTTCTCGTCATCGTTCCACTTGCAGACTGACGGGCAATTTGAGATTGCCAATTCAGTGATTTAAGATTTATTGAAGTCTTGTATCTCGGATCAGAAGACTCAATGGGAAAAGAACTTACCTTTGGTGGAATTTGCCTACAATAACACGATACACTCTTCGACGGGGAAGACGCCATGTGAGATTGTTGAAAGTGTTGCGAATGTTCCATCCTTCCTGAGCACGAAAGCTTAGATATTTGAAGCGGATGAATATTCGCGAGATTTGGATACGGCTTTTGCCAAGGTTCGCGAGACTTTGCAGGAGTCTCAAGAACGACATAAAAATGTAGCGGATCGCCATCGTCGCGACTTGAAATTGAAGGAGGATGATTGGGTGCTCTTACTTTTGAGAAGGCACGCCTACAAAAGAAAAAGGGAAAGGAGAGGCTTTTTCCAAAGCTTAGTATGCGATACTATGGACCTTTCCAGATAACTGAAAAGATAAATGATGTCTCCTTCCGATTGGAACTGCCAGATACTTGGAGGATTCATAATGCATTGCATGTGAGTCTCTTGAACCCTGTTAAGGGTGATGTGCCTGATGATGGGGAGCCTGATGAGCAACCCAAGTGGAAGAAAACGAGGAGATCCTTGTTCCTGAACAGATTTTGGCACATAACGATACGAAGAAAGGTAAAGTCCGAAGGCGGTTCTTGGTTTAGTTCAAGAACTTTCCTGCATTTGATGCGAAGTGGATGGAGGAGGAGGAGGAGGACCTAGCAGATACTCCTTGGATTGTGAAACTTTACCTCGATGCTTTGGTTTAGCATAGTCTACTCCAAACAGAACCCAGAATTCAGCTTGGTCGGAGATCTGGTTCAGTGGGATGCACAAGAGGGGAGTTACTCCACTCCTTTGTCAAGAGATGCCTCGATTTTGATACTAAAGTCACTGATGTCTCATTGAGCTTCAGGGATACTGAGAGCTGACAGTATTCTGCTGGATCACTTTATGAAATGGAATTCCTGATAATGACACTGATTTGTTCTTGACTTCTTGTGAGTGCAGGAACTGATCGACGAAATGACTGCAGTATTTTGGTTTGATTGATCTCGAATAGACATGGTTGCAATAGGGGTTAGACAATCGGACATCATTGAGGTCCCGATTGGACCTAGATGTGATTGCTAGCTACATTGCTGATAAATCATGGTCTAAGATCCGAATGAATGTTGAATGTCATGTGATGTCCTGTGATGTCGTGTGATGCGACTGTCGATTTTGTACATGTGCTAGATGTGTGTTCCTAGTACGTAGGTACTAACAGTCAGTGTCTGCTAAGACGGTTTATGGCTTTTGTCGGTTTTGCAGGCGTAATCGTGGTCGATTACAATGCTTTCAAGAGGGAGGTATGTCAAAGTGATGACGTGGCGGACAGCAAAAACCCTAAAATTCCTGCAACCCTAATTTCTGCCAGAAACCCTAATTTTCAAAAATCGCGGAGGCGGAATATTATTATTATTATTATTTTTTGGGGAAATTTTGAGCGACGCAAATCTCAGCTTTTCGCTTTGATTTGGGAGAAAGAAAGAGAAAAAGAGAACTTGCTTTTTACTGATTCTCATTGAGAGAGAGAGAATCTGCTTTTGCTTTCAAGCTTTTGGGGCTCTGCTTTGGGGCATCCCTTGTAACCTTTAAATTAGTGGTGAGGGCCTCACTTCTCAGAGCATCTGGACGCAGAGTTTGAGAGTGAAACCCTAACCGCTCTCTTGTACTTGATGACTGATTAATACAAAAAGAAATACCGAAAGGGGCGCCAGTCTTTGGGGCCTATATCTCTAGGCACGGAACTCCACCGGGCCAGTGCAAATCTATTGTGATCTGTGAATTGTTTTGAAGTGGTTATTTGGTGCTGTCGCGGTTGATTCTTGACTTGGAGTGTCCAAGTCTGTTACAAGGCCTGCAAGGGCTTGTGAGTGCGCGTGTGCGAAAATGTAAAAGAGGAGAGAGAGAGAGTAGACCACAAACGCAAGGTATGGTGAAGAGGGGGCGATCAACCCCCCTTGACTACCATGAGTAGAATTCCCTGTCTGTAGAATTAGATTATGGAAGTGGGTACCCACCTGCCCCCATAAATAGGTGCCTAGGGGGAGGTAGGGGCCAGGGCAATGCCTGGAAAAATCCCCCACAACCCAACAAGAAAATGATATATGGAAGAAATATATGAGGGCGCTCGGACAAAGTGGACGGCCGGCCCAGAAGTGGGCGGTCAGACAATGCAGTGGGTGGCCACCCAGGGAGACATACTAGCCGTACATGTATGCCCTAGACCTGTGAAGCAGCAGAGGTGGTGCAAGTCTAACACCCCCTCTCAGTACCGGATGCTGAACAAACCGCGTGAAGCCGAAGTTGTGTTTGCTGCAATGTCCACTAAAGGACAATACTCCGACGAACTACGCGAGTGTAGCAGCAGTTTGGGGTGTCCCAACCTTCGAGAGATCTCCATGGTAAAGTGGTGTCACAAGCAGTGTAGCAAACTGTTGTACTCCGTCGATGTAGTGTGAAGGTACTGCATGAAGGTCCCAAACTGAGTGTGAAAACAACTCCTTGTCGTAAAAGAAGTGTCCTGCCCAATAGGATCTGTGGTATCCGTAGTCAAACCGTTTGGAGAAAATGTAAAGCCCAGGATGTAACAAACTTGGATACCCGAAGTCAAGATTCTACCCCGACACAGTAGAGATTCACTTCAAACAGTAGAGATTCACTTCAAACTTATTCACAATTCACAATAAAGTTGACACGCTCGGCGTACTTTTGTGCCAAGAGGTATTGGCCCCAAAGATTGGCGCCCCTTTTGGTATTTATTTTTATATTAATCTTTCAGCAAAGTACAATGAGCTTGCGGGTGCTCACTCTCAGGCTCTGCGTCCAGATGGCTTGAGAAGTGAGGCCCTTGGGCGTATTTATTCTTACAAGGGATGCCCAAAAGCAGAGCCCCAAAATCTTTCAAACTCAAAAGCAAAAGTTCCGAAAGCAACTAGTTCCCAAAATTTGCCAAAAGCAGTCAATGTAAATAACGGAAATTTCGTACAGTTGCCACGTCAGCATGTCAGCGCGAATTGTGGAAATTTGCCACGTCAACAGTCCGGTGTGTTCTTTTCGGAAATCTGCCACGTCAGCCTATCGGCGCGTTTGCCAGGCCTGCCAGCAGTGTATGTGTCCGAGGGCCAACCAGGTTACCAGTTTGTGACATACCTCCCTCTTGAAAGAATTGTAATCGCCCTTGATTACGCCTGCAAAACAGATAGAGGCCATAAACTGTCTTAGTTGGCACGGAAGGCTGAAATTTGATCATTTTCTTGTCAGCATCAGATTCTGTAGCATTTTAAGCAATTTTGCCTCATTGAACACTACATCTCGGCTGCGAATTACCTTTCTAAACTGTGGTAACCACACTTTAGTCCATTTTACCTTCTTCCCTATAACCTAGGAAGACTCCCTTATTGGACTTCATATCAAGCTTTGTACTTAAGTCATTCCGTACATGAACGAAAGCTTCGCAGCCAAATACTCTCAAATGATCATAAGAGGCAGGTTTGCTAAACCAAACCTCCTCTGGAATGTCATTTTTCAACGTACTATTAGGAGAGCGATTGCAAATATGAACTGCAGTTTTCAATGCCTCCCCCCCAAAACTCTTAGGAAAGATTAGCGGTGGACAACATGCAACGCACTCTCTCGCATAAAGTACGATTATACCTCTCATCCACACCATTAGAAGATGGATTATAAGGGGCTGTCAACTCCCTTTTAATCCCATTTTCGTCACAAAAACGTTGAAATTCAGCAGATACATACTCTCCTCCATTATCATATCTGAGACATTTAATCTTAGCTCTCTTTTGAGTAGTGACAAAAACATGAAACTTTTAAAAGCATTAAAAGTCTCACTCTTACTTTTCAACAAATGCACCCATCCTTTCCTAGTACAGCCATCAATGAATGTAACAAAATACAATGCACCACCAAAAGACTTAACAGGCTTAGTGCATACATTGGAGTGAATAAGATAAAGAGGATTAGCTTTGCGAGAGACACCAGAGTAATAAGAAGATTTCTTTTGCTTTCCATAAAGACAATCGTTACAAAAATCCAAGTTTTTGCCTTTTACATCAATCCTCTTCAGAGAGGAAAGCACATCAATACCTTTTTGGCTCATATGGCCAAGTCTCTTATGCCACAATTGCGTGTGTGAAGCAACTTCAGCAACAACAAGAAACTTGCCAGGCAAAGCTTTACATCGAAGATAGTACAAAGTACCATTTTTAGACCCTTTTGCAACAAACATAGAGCCCTTAAGCAACGCTCACGAACCCCCCAACAAAAATGGTCGTATAGCCATGTGCATCTAACTGGCCAACAGATAGCAAACTTTTCTTAATGCCTGGTACAAACCTGACATCATTCAACACAAACTCTTGACCATTTTAAGAGTCAAACGCATAGTACCCATTCCCTCAATATTGCAAGCAAAATTATCACCAAGTTACACCTTCCCATAATTGTCTGCAGCTTATGTAGCAAAACACTCCAAGATGGTGTCACATGGAATGAAGCACCAGAATCCACTATCCAAGATTGGGATAGGCCATCATTAACACTAAGCAATGTATCAATGACATCTTTCTTTGAGATAAGCATGTCTTCTGCATTAGCTATCACCAAATCTGAGGGACATGAAGCTGGAACCAAAATTTCCTCAACGTCGCCGTCTTGACAACTCCTCAATGACCACACTAGAGGATACATTTGCATTCTCAACATCCCTGGAGGAATCTCTGGTGCTTCATTTCATGTGACTCCATCTTTGGAGTGTTTTGCTACATATGCTGCAAGCAAAATTATCACCAAGATACACCTTGCCATAGTTGCCTACATCATATGTAGCAAAACACTGCAAAGATGGAGTCACGTGGAATGAAGCACCAGAATCCACTATCCAAGACTGGTATAGGTCATCATTAGCACTAAGCAATGCATCAATGACATCTTTCTTCGAGATAAGCATGTCTTCTGCATTAGCTATCACCGAATATGAGGGGCATGAAGTTGCAACCAAAATTTCCTCAATGTCTGACAACTCCTCAATGACCACACTAGAGGATACATTTGCGTTCTCAGTATCCCTGGAGGAATCACCTGCTGATTTTTCTCTTTTCTTCTCATCTTTCTTCTTCTTATCTTATGTTTCCTTCTTCCTTGCCTGCTCTTTCTTGAAATACTTACAATCGGGTTTCTTGTGACACTTTCTGCTACCTTGCTAACAAGTGACATCCTTATCCTTTGTCTTGCTCTTACTTCTATTTTGAGTGCTTTTGATTTCTACCTCTTGCAGTGTAGGTAGAATTGCCACCTTCCCCACTAGACTTGCGTCTAATCTCTTCATTGAGAATAGACCCTCTCACACCGTCATACGTGAGGGTGGGATTGTTACTCCAGGAGACAACCAATTTTCCCAAGTATCTGGCAATGTCATAAGTAAGAAAATAGCTTTTAGCTTATCATCGAATTGCTGAAGCCCACTGTCCTACAACTGACTCAACACACCTGTAAAAGCACTCAAATGCTCAGAAGCTGACATCAAGCTGCATACTCACCAACTTTCGCATCAAATGCACCTGGTTCACAGACGTGGTGTTTTCATAATTGGACTTTAGCTTTTGCCATATTGCATAAGCAGAGTCCAAACGCTTGATGTCCGTCAAAATGTCATCATTGATAGCCATTTTGATGTAGGTCATAGCCTTCTTATTTAACTTGGCCGACTCTTCGTCAGACAAACTTGGTGGCTTATTCTGGTCCAATGCATCTTCACAATCCTTTAAGAAAAGGATACCTTGCATGCGTTCTTGCCAGAGGTCGAAGCCTTGACCATCGAACCGTTTGATTTCCATCAAACTTTTAGTGTCAAATGCGGAAGAGGAAGAAGCCATCTTAATTCAACCTCAAGTATGTATACAAGATAGATGCAACAGGCTGAAAATTTAAGCAAGTAGCAGCAACCACAAGACTTCGCATACAAAGAGCCACAATTTCTTTACATGAAACAGTCCAAATCTTAAATTTCAGCTGAAATGTGCAATTTCAAGCACCTGTACTCAGCTTTTCACTCAATTTGTTGCGACAAACATCAATACATGTGATCCCACAACTTTAGTATACTTGCGTATTGCTGTTTTGACCTGTAATAATCTGTAAATCACCTGTTTTGACCTAAAAACGGCCTATTTTGGGTTGTTTTGGCTGTTTTGGTGACCTTTTCGACCCCGGAAGCAAGGGGCTTCGCGATGGAAGCGAAAATTGTCGCAGGAGAGCAAATTTAACTTGTTGTCCAGCAGACTGCGCAGGGTTGTTTTGAAACCCTAGGGCTCTGATACAAGCTGAAAGCGCGAAGCAAAGAGTACCGGTAGGTGCGTCTCGCGATGTAGTACAGGATTGGGGCAAGAAGCAGGAGGCATAATGCAGCAGAGAAGAAGCGCTAGAAATCGAAAACAGAGAGAGAGCTCGTACATTTTTGGGGAAAACTCAATAAGTGAGTTTTGGGTTTTCCCACTTTTATTATAAGTGACTTTAAAAAAATGTGTCCAGGTTCAAGGTTCATGGACAAAGTATAAAAATGTACAAAAAGGGTTATTTAGGCCTTTAACCCAATAGAAAGTGTTCCCATGACAAAGGAAAGAAAGATACACGACCCCAACTGACTCTTAGAGAAAGGGCTATCTATCTCAATGAGGAGAAGTGTTTTGGTTGCGGGGAATTTGGACAGGTCTCCGCGAAGTGCCCTAAAAAGACACAACAAGAACAGAATGAAGACATGCCAGAGAGGTTTGGTTGTGGGGAATTTGGACACATCTCCGCGAAAAGACACAGCAAGAACAAAATGAGGACATGCCAGAGAGTTCGAGAGCAGCTGAGGAACGTGGCAGAAAAGGCAGATGAAAACAAAGCTGGTACCACATTGCGTGGGGACCGAACCGAATCAGATGAACGAAAGTACAAAACTTTGCCGCACTTAGGGCAAAGTGAAAGATCAAGAAGTCCTCATGGAGAGAGCCAAGGCCAACTTCTTTTCACTTGAATTGGCGGCTCGACTTGGAATTATGCCCGATAGGCTGAGGCCACAGGCGGAGGCAGTTCTAGGGGCACCCGGATGAGATGTTGCCATTACACTAATCATTGGCAAACTTCATTTGCAATGTCAGGGGTATTTAGGTATGAGGACTTCTATGTAATGCCCTTAGGAAGGTTGTGACGTCCTTCTCGAAATCCCTTGGTACCACAAGAACAACGCTGTGGTTGACTATCGGGCTGAGAAAGCGACTATGACAAATGAAGGGGAACTAGTTTGCCTTGATTGCTTTACTGTGCACATGGTAAGAATTCAAAACGTGATAATGGTGTGGCTCTTACCTCATGGCATAGTTTGTGCTGATCACTCGTTAGCATATCTCCTCAAAGCTTTCACCAGAAGCTCTATGACCTCGCATCACAAATGAGATTCTGCATTAAAAGATGAATGGAGTTGAAAATTCACACAATATAATAAAGATGGAGAGGTGAATTTCGTGCATTACAATGCTTGTGTCCATAAAAAAAAGGAAAAAACCATACGTATGTATGGTGTGGAGTTGGCACCGTTCTCCACATTTGTTAAAAAACCGTAGGGATTGTGCCCTTCCTCCGCCACTTTTATCCCCTCCAATGTTGAAGGGGGACTTATGCTTCTCCTCTAGTGTTGGAGAGACTTTTTTATTTATAAAAATACTCAATTGTACAAGTAATTCCACGTTGCCATGTCGTGGTGTATTGTCCATATATCCCTCTGTTGGCAAAACAAAATTCTTCAAACCTTGTCATCTTCATGTACAAATGCAATCAACACATCCAAGTGACTGACATTTCAAAGAAGAAGCCCATGAAGAACTTCCTGTCCTTTCATGACCACACCACATTTGGCGTACATATCAACCAAAGCACTAGCAAGCACATCTTTCTCCAATAGCCACGGACAATGCTATCATGAATTTTCTCAACCATGTCAACATCTTGCGTAAGGTCACAAGCCTTCAAGATGCAACCTGTCCTTTGACTTCACGTGTTCAAGCCATGTTCATGCGGCGTGGAGCCTTGTCCTCACCCTCACTGCTCAGCCGATTTCCTAATGGCTGTTGACATTCCTGCTTCCCTTTGTAGCAACCACAACCAACACATTGTAAGAGACCACTTTCTATGTAAGAAGCTGATCCAAAACATTTTGAGCTTTTGTGAGAGTGCTAGATTCAATATACATACCAACCAAATCACCTATGAATATAACATGTTTCACCAAAATCCCCTGATTAGCGACCTCATCATGAATAAACTTTTCGAAGTTTATGTCTTGCACTGCATAGGAGATTATATATGGAGAGATGTCGTATTTTTTTCGCCCACAAGGTGCATACATAAGTGATTCCGTTTGCAAAGGGGCCCTTTTCGCTTCGCATCTGGTGAAAACAGTCGCGAGCTTCCTTGCCACAGCCATGTTGGGCATATCCTACAATCAACACACTCCAAGAGACAACATCCCGGGCCGGCAGGGAGCTCATCTAGAACTTTTGAGCATCCTGCATAGGTGATTGCATCTTGAGAGAGGCCCTCGCTTTGCAGCTGCCGCAAAAGACTAGAGCTTTCTGGTCTTGTCCATGTGGAGCAAATCCTGGAATCAGGAGAGAGGCTCTTGCTTTGCATCTGCTGAAAACAGACTAGAGGTTTTTGGCCCTGCCTTGTGGGAAAAATCCTGCTATCAGTGCATTCCAAGAGTCCACACTCCCGATGGGAAGCTCCTCAAGAAGTTTTGGGGATAGGCCCTCGCTTCGCATCTGCTGGAAACAGCCTAGAGCTTTTGGGTCCTACCCCTATGGAGCAAATCCTACAATCAGGAGAGAGGCCATCGCTTCGCATTTGCTGAAAACAGACTGGAGCTTTCGGGCCCTGCCATGTGGGGCAAATCTTGCAATCAATGCATTCCAAGAGTCCATACTACGGCATTGCCAAGCACAACATCTTTTTTAACAACACCTGACTGGCAATATCATCGTGAATGTTTTTGCCGGGGGCCCAAAAGGCCAGGGCAGTGACCCTAACCACCTCTTGCCGCAATTTGTGTCTTCTACATGGTTTGTCCAGCTTTTCACTGTGATTTCCAAGACTCTCTTGATTTTGTGACCCAGCTCCTCCTTTCGACCATCGCATAGCAAAGCCACCAATGCACTGCTTGCATAGATGTTGATCGCCGTCCCTATAGCACCTGCCTCACGTCCTACCACAATAGACTACAACTTGTAACATAGCTTCTGCAACCTGCTAAATCCTTGGTCTATCTCCAATGGCCCACCTCCACCCTCCATCCATGAAAGAATACCTTTCTCTCTGTACAACTGGTGACTGACCCGGGTGGTACCCAAGGCCCTCATCTCGAGGAGCATCGGTGGTCGAATGGGGTCTGAGAGCAAGTCTACCAACGTATCCACCACACTGGTGCCCGTAGCAGGATCTTTGACAAGAAAGGGATATGGCCATCTCCGCAAGGACAAACCATGGGGACAATTGCTGTCTCCCCATGCCCTTGCCAACAATTTGACGATGTTGAGAGCCGCTATTGTATCCTTTCCTGTGCCATACAACGTCCTTGTAAAGCCCAAAACAACCCCATTTGCGTCTCTATCCTCACCTCCCCTACCCACAATCCTGGCAATTTATTTGCTACTATCTGCTTTCATATGTCGTCCACCCCATTCAAATACTCCCACACCATCACCACGACGTGCTAGCTTGAACACAAATAGTGAAGCAAATCCCTCTTCAGTTCCTTTATAACATGCGGCCTAATGTCACACTTGATATCGCTTGCAAGGTTCATAAAAGCGTACTCCAGAATGTCCAGCTGCGCCGCTTCGGGCAGCCTCATCTCCACAAGATGAATGCGCAGGTCCTTGCTTCAGCATCTGCTTCTTGTTGCTGATGCCCCACCATCACCAACACCTTCTCTCTATGCACCCCACATGTGGGAGCATCCTCCATAGCTCCGTGGTTGGCTCTCTTGCCAGCCATCCCTGCCCCATCTCTGCTCTATCGTTGCTTGGATGAAGATGATGCTATTGTAGCCTTTCTTGTTGCCCTCGAGCCCTGCATAGATTCAGTCCAAACCATGCCCCAATCCAAGCTATAGAAAGCGATGATGCAGCCCCCATGTTCTGTTGCTCCTTGGAGACAAATGAAATGCTTCCAAAAGTCACCCACAAATTCAAATACTCCCACACCATCACCATGACATGCTGGCCTGAATACAAATAGTGAAGCAAATCCTGTTCCGCTCCTTTATAACATGCGGTCTAATGTCACACTTAATATCGCTTGCAAGCTTCGTGAAAGTGTACTCTAGGATGTCTAGCTCCAGATTGTCCAGCTCCGCCGCTTCGGGCAGCCTCATCTCCACAAGATGCATGCGCAGGTGATTGCATCTGGAGAGAGGCCCTCGCTTCAAAATCTGCTAAAAACCAACTAGAGCTTTCTGTGTTGCACTGCAAATATGTACAATGTCTGCCCTCTGGTGCCGCATTCTCTTTCCCCAGCTTGCTGTTGCTGATGCCCCACCATCGTCAACACCTTCCCTCTATGCCCCCCACGTGTGGGAGCATCCTCCATAGCTACGTGGTTGGATCTCTATTGCCACCATTTGCACCTTTGTTTGCACATCTCTGTGCACAACAGACATGTCGTCATGCATTTGGTGGTCCATGCTCATAAATTCCTCCCTTGTCCATCCTTGAGGAGACATACATGTTTGATGTATTTGCTTAGCAACCTTGGCGACACATCCCTACCACTTGAACTTCTGATGGGATGAATCTGATGAGGATGCATCCCTACCTTGATGTGGCCCCGAAGCAGTTGATGAGCAATCTTTCTAGCCCCACTTGAGGCTGCAAGCCCAACATGCAATGCTCTAGAAGCTGCAACCCATTTTCGTATGGAGGAAACCCTGCTCTGCTACGACGATGCAAATCTTACAATCAGTGAATTCCAAGAGTCCACACTTTGGACAGGAAGCTGCTCAAACACTTTTAGTGCTCTCTGAAGTGCACCTCATTTAGCAAATATTTCAACCAACACATTGCCAAGCATGACATCTTGTTTCAACAGCCCCTGACTAACGATATCAACATGAATTTTTATGCCCACATCAGCATATTGCGTAGAGTCACATGCCTTCAAGATGCACACGGAAGGCCCTCGCTTTGCATCCGCTGATAATAGCTTAGAGTAATCTGGCCCTACTTCTGTTGCGTTTATCGCGCAATCAATGCACTCCAAAAGACGACATTCTAGTCAGGAAGCTCCTCATGCACTTTCTATGCTTTCTAAAGTGCACCACATTTGGCATACATATCGAATAAGGCATTGCCAAGCACGACATTGTTTTGCAACAGCCCATGACTAACAATCAGTTTTTAAGCATTGCAACAGCCCATGACTAAAGCAGGCCATCACTTTGCATCCGCTGAAAACAACGTAGAGCATTTTGTCCCTGCTCCTGTTGTGTGTATCCCGCAATCAATGCATTCCAAGAGACGCCATTCCGGACAGCAAGCACTGAAGACAGCGTAGAGCCTTCTGTCCGTGCTCCTGTTGTGCGTATCCCGCAATCAGTGCATTCCAAGAGACGCCATTCCGGACAGCAAGCGATGAAAACAGCGTGGAGCCTTCTGTCCCTGCTCCTGTTGTGCGTATCCCGCAATCAGTGCATTCCAAGAGACGCCATTCCGGACAGCAAGCGAGGGCTGCTTCACCACCCCCTGTAAGCTCGCCCACTTTCCCATATCGCTTGTCCTCTGCCTTCTTTGGTGCGACGAAAGCAGACAGCTTTGTTTTTTTTTTTCATGAAGCTCGTGGTAAATTTATCCTCTGCCTTCTACCGTTTCCATTCCAATCAACCAACACCAAGTGGCATGCTTCTCCTTTCTCCATTTTGCAAATCGCTCTTAGATAATCAAGGTAAAGAGATTGTACTTGACGAAATTCAGTTTCTTACTTGATTTTTTGGAGAGAACTGAATGATAATTGAAGGTCGAATATGTTTTGACCTTGATAAAGTTCTTTATCAACGCCAAGATTTTCTCCACGCTCATGCCGATTGCTTTTCTGAGGGCGTGTTGATCTGATACCTGGAAGCACACCACCGAACCGCCCACCTTATCGTGTGAGCCGAGCCTAGAATGAAGAGATTATGAACCAAGTGAAAGACCTCTTGGAAAAGGGTCTTATCCAGTCGAGTACTTCACCCTACTGCTCTCCGGTGTTGTTGGTTTTAAAGAAAGACAGATCTTGGAGAAGGTGCATTGATTATAGAGCTCTCAATAAAATCCCCGTCAAGAACAAATTTCTGATTCCGAGGATCGATGATATTCTTGACAGATTAAAGGAATCTTCTTGTTTCAGCAGGATCGATTTGAAAAGCAGATATCATTAGATCGGAATCGCGTCGGGAGATGTCTACAAGAGAGCTTTTTGGACGAGCTTCGGTTTATATGAATTTTTGGTGATGCCTTTTGGCCTTACCAATGCTCCAACAACTTTTAACCAAATGATGGATGGGATTTTCAGAGTGCCAAGAAGAGTGAATTTTTCTTACCGGAGATCCACTTTTTGGGACACATCGTCTCAGCAACTGGAGTACAGATGGGCTTGGCCAAGATTGGGACTATACGTAATTGGCCCGATTTGAAGAATGTTCATGAAGTAAGAAGCTTTTTGGGCTTATGTTCTTACTATCGGCGGTTCATTAGAAAATTTGCAGAGGTTGCTTCCCCTTTGCATATCTTGACACAGAAAGGAGTCCCTTTCTCGTGGGGACCCACATAGGTGACCGCCTTTTAGACTTTGAAAGAGAAATTGACTACGGAACCAATTTTGACTTTGCCGGATTTGCAAAAGTCATTCGAAGTATATGCTTGTGGTCATAGTCTGGGTACGGTCTTAATGCAAGAAGGCCATGTCATTGCCTATGAGAGCTGATTGTTTTCAAGGCTGGAATTGATAGTACAGATTTATGAGAAAGAGCTTTTGGCGGTTATCCATGCTCTTACTCAGTGGCGATATTACCTACTCGGAGCCGATTTTACGGTCTTCACTGATCATCAGAGTTTACGCTACTTCTTGTCACATAAGCAACTTTCAGAAAAGCAGATGCAGTGGGCTAACATTTTGTCATAGTTTCACTTCGAGATGGTTTATGTATAGGGACAAAAGAACTTGGTGGCAGATGCTTTGTCGCGGAAGCCGTTGGTCTTGGCTATTTCGTGATTCATCATAGAAGCTCCGAGGACATGGTCGATCAGTACGTCACAGATCCAGATTTTTACGATGTATTCAGTTGAATACAGAATGGGGAGGTAGTAGCGGGATATTCCATACGGGATGGCTACTTGATGAAGAAAACGATGTTGTGCATTACACAACCGTTGAGGGAAAAGGTCCTAACCGAATGCCACTGTCCACCATTTACGTGTCACTGTGGCATTGATACCACCTTGAAAGGTGTGGAGCGTTACTTCTATTGGTCAAGACTCAAGCGATTTTGTACGCAGTTGCTTGATATGCCAGAAGGTCAAGTTTGACAGGCATAAAGCACAGGGATTGTTTACAGCCTTTACCCATTCCCACCCGCCCCTCCCGTGGGGTTGGCCCGCACAGTGGGGTTTCTCGGGACCGCGGGATTCATGGGCGCCGTGGGGTTTTTCGGGACCGCGGGGCTCATGCCCGGCCGTGGGGTTCAGGCGCCTTGGATCGCGGGGTTCACGGTTGGGATTTCTATCCGGGGAAAGTGTAACAGACTTGGACACTCCAAGTCAAGAATCAATCGCGACAGCACCAATTAACCACTTCAAAACAATTCACAGATCACAATAGATTTGCACTGGCACGGCGGAGTTCCGTGCCTAGAGATATTGGCCCCAAAGACTGGTGCCCCTCTCTGTATTTCTTTTTATATTAATCAGTTCAAAGTACAAGAGAGTGGGTTAGGATTCACTCTCAGACTCTGCGTCCAGATGCACTGAGAAGTGAGGCCCTCACCACCAATTTAAAGGTTACAAGGGATGCCAAAAGCAGACCCCAAAAGCTTGAAAGCAAAAGCCTGAAAGCAAAAGCTCTTTTCCCTCTCTCACAGAGAGCTTTTGAAAGCAAAAGCAAATTCTCTCTCTCTCAATGAGAGCAAAAGCTGAGATTTGTGTCGCTCTTTTTTTTTTTTTTGCACCTCTGCGATTTCCAAAAATGAGGGTTTTGGCAGAAATTAGGGTTTGCAGGAATTTTAGGGTTTCTGGCAGAAATTAGGTTTTTTGTTGTCTGCCACGTCATCGCTTTGTGACATACCCCCCTCTTGAAAGCATTGTAATCGACCGCGATTAACCGACAAAAGCCATAAACTGTCTTAGAAGACACTGACTGTTAGTACCTACGTACTAGGGACACACATCTAGCACATGTACCAAATCAACAGTCACATCACAGGACATCACTAGACATCACAGGACATCACATGACATTCAATATTCATTCGGATCTTAGACCATGATTTATTGGCAATGTAGCTAGCAATCACATCTAGGTCCAATCGGGACCTCATCGATGTCCGATTGACTAACCCCTATTGCAACCATATCAAGTAGACCAAAATGCTGCAGTCATTTCGTCTATCAGTTCCTGCACTCAAAAGAAGTCAAGAACAAATTAGTATCATTATCAGGAATTCCATTTCATAAAGTCATCCAGCAGAATACTGTCAGCTCTCAGTATCCCTGAAGCTCAAAGAGACATCAATGACTTTAGTATCAAAATCAAGGCATCTGTTGACAAAGGAGCAGAGTAACTCTTTTTTTGTGCATCCCACTGCACCGGATCTTCGGCCAAGTTGAATTTCTGGGTTCCGTTTGGAGTAGACTATGCTAAACCAAAGCATCGAGGTAAAGTTTCACAATCCGAGGAGTATCTGCTAGGTCCTCCTCCTCCATCCACTTTGCATCAAATGCAGGAAAGTTCTTGAACTTAACCAAGAACCGCCTTCAGACTTTACCTTTCTTCGTATCCGTATGTGCCAAAATCTTTCAGGAACAAGGATCTCCTCGTTTTCTTCCACTTCGGGTTGCTCATCAGGCTCCCCATCATCAGGCACATCACCCTTAACATGTTTCAAGAGACTCACATGCAATGCATTGTGAATCCTCCAAGTATCTTGCAGTTTCAATCGGATCATTTATCTTTTTAGTAATTTGGAAAGGTCCGTAGTATCGCATACTAAGCTTTGGAAAAAGCCTCTCCTTTCCCTTTTTCTTTCTTAGGCGTGCCTTCTCAAAACGTAAGAGCACCCAATCATCCTCCTTCAATTTCATGTCACGACGATGGCGATCCGCTGCCTTTTTCTATCGTTCTTGAGACTTCTGCAAAGTCTCGCGAACCTTGGCAAAAGCCGTATCCAAATCTCGCGAATATTCATCCACTTCTAATCTTTCGTGCTCAGGAAGGATGGAACCTTCGCAACACTTTCAACAATCTCAAATGGCGTCTTCCCTGTCGAATAGTGTATCTTGGTATTGTAGGCAAATTCCACCAAAGGTAAGTTCTTTTCCCATTGAGTCTTCTGATCCGAGATACAAGACTTCAATAAATCTAAAACCACTGAATTGGCAATCTCAGATTGCTCGTAAGTCTGCAAGTGGAACGATGACGAGACGTGCAACCGCGTGCCAATGTTCTCCCAAATTGCCTTCCAAAATAAACTCATAAATCTGGGGTCTCTGTCGGAGACAATCGTCTCAGACGTGCCATGTAATCGGAAAATCATCGTGATCATTCTGTGTTCTCGGGAGATTAAAAATGAAATCCATTTCAATATTTTCCCAAGGGTGGGTGGGTATGGGTGAAGGTTGTAACAATTCCTGTGCCTTATGTCTATCAAACTTGACCTTCTGGCATACTGCGAACAAACTCTTCCACATCCTTTTTGAGTCTCGACCAAAAGAAGTATCTCTCTACCCCTTCATGGTGGTAGCAATGCCGCGGTGACCCGTAAGAGGTAGATAGTGGCATTCAGTCATAACCTCTTCCTGCAACGGCTGTGTAACGCACAACATAGTCTTTCTCATCAAGTAGCCTTCCCGAAGGGAGTATCCAACTACTGTCTCTCCATCCCATATCCGTGTGAAAATATCTGCAAAATCTATATCTGTGGTATACAGATGGACCATATCCTCGAAGCTCCTATGATGTATCGCGGAAATAGCCAGAACCAACGGCTTCCGAGACAAAGCATCTGCCACCACATTCTTCTGTCCCTGCACATGGACAATCTGGAAGTGAAACTGTGACAAGATGTTCGCCCACCGCATCTGCTTTTCCGAAAGCTGCTTCTGTGGCAAGAAGTAGCGCAAACTCTGATGGTCTGTAAAGATAGTAAAATCCGCTCCGAGTAGGTAATGCCGCCACTGAGTAAGAGCATGGATAACCACCAAAAGCTCTTTCTCATAAATCTGTGCTGTCATCTCTGGCCTAGAGAACATTCGGCTCCCGTAAGCAATGACATGGCCTTCTTGCATCAAGACCGCACCCAAACTACGACCATAAGCATTACAAAATACTTCAAATTACTTCTGCAAGTCCGGCAAAGTCAAATCTGGTCCTGTAGTCAATTTCTCTTTCAATGTCTGAAAGGCAGTCACCTCTGTGGATCCCCACGAGAAAGGGACTCCTTTGTGTATCAAGATATGCAAAGGGGAAGCAACCTCTGCAAACTTTCGAATGAACCGTCTGTAGTACGAACACAGTTCCAAGAAGCTTTCAACTTCATGGACATTCTTCAAATCGGGCCAATCACGGATAGTCTCTATCTTGGCCGAATCCACTTGCACTCCTGCCGCTAAGACAAAGTGTCCCAAAAAGTCTCTGAAGCAGACGATCTTTGTGTTCTGCCTCATTCTTGAAGAAACAATGATATCATCAAAGAAAGTGCCAACAAATAGCATGTACTCTCGAAAAATCCAGTCCATCATCCAGTTAAATGTCGCAGGAGCATTGGTTAAGCCAAAAGGCATCACCAAAAACTCAAATAATCCAAAAAGTCGTCCGAAAGGCCGTCTTGTAGACGTCTCTCGACGCGATTCAAATATGATGATATCCACTCTTCAAGTCAATCCTGCTAAAGCACAAGGATCCCTGTAACCTGTCGAGTATATCATCGATCCTAGGAATCGGAAATCTGTTCTTGATGGTGATTGAGAGCTATAATCGATGCTCATTCTCCAAGATGTGTCTTTCTTCAAATCCAACAACAGTGGAGAGCAATACGGTGAAGTACTATGCTGGACAAGACCCTTTTCAAAGAGGTCTTTCATTGGGTTCGTAATCTTTTCATTCTGTACTCGGCTCACACGGTAAGGTGGCCGGATTGGTGGCGTGCTTCCAGGTATCAGATCAATGGTTTGATCTTCAGGCCCTCTGAAAGCAATCGGCATGAGTGTGGAGAAAAATCTTGGCGTTCTTTTGATCAGGTCAAAACATATTCAACCTTTATCCATCGTTCAGTTCTCTCCCAAAAAAATGAGTAAGAAACTGAAGTTCATCAAGTACAATCTCTAAGCCCTTCATTTATCAAAGTCGCTTTCTCGGCCCGATAGTCAACCACGGCGTAGTTCTTGTGGTACCAAGGGATCCTGAGTAGAACGTCACTCGGTGCCCTGAACACCCCTGTCATTGCAAACAACGTTTGCCAATGCTCGGTGTAATGGCAACATCCCATCCGGGTGCCAATCGAACTACCTCCGCCTGTGGCGTCAGTCTGTCGGGCGTAATTCCAAATCGAGCCTCCAATTCCAAGTGAAAAGAAGTTGGCCTTGGCTCCTTCAAAAGAGCTTTCTGATTCTTCACTTTGCCCCAAAAGCGGCAAAGTTTGTACTTTCATTCATTAGATTCGGTGTAGGTCCCACGCCATGTGGTACCAGTTCTGCTTTTCTATCTGCCTTGTCTGCCACGTTCCTCAGCTGCTCTCGAACTCTCAGGCCTGTCGTCGTCTTTATCATTCTATTCTTTCTGTGCCTTTTTAGGGCAATTCACGGAGATATGTCCATGTTGCCCGCATCCAAAGCACATCCCCTCTTTGATGAAGCGAGCTCTCTCCTTAGGAGTAAGCTTGGGTCGTGCATTCTTTTTCTCCGGGTTTGTCTTTTTCTTTGTACTTTCATTCTGTTCGGCTCGTTGTGTCATGGCCTCATCTGTGGGGTAGGTCAGACTGCCAGAGTGAATGGCAAAGCCCCGCTTCGCATGACTCATAAACTCCTGAATAGAAGCTGACTTCTGTTCCAAGCAGTGATCTCGGATCTCTGTAGGTAGACCCAAGGTGAACCGCTCAATCTGTGTTGTGAACGAGATCTTCTTGAATGAAGAGGCGGGTAGAAAAGAGCTCCAGAATCTTTCACAATAAGCATTGCTTGTATCTTTCTTGGTCGTCCGAAGATGGTTCCAAGCAGCTCGTATATCTCGTTCATATTCTTGCGTCAACCAAGAAGAAATAAAAACCTTGTTAAATTTCAGCCATTTTACTGGCGCAGTCTTGTTTAAAAGAAGCGTGGACCACCAAGTACGAGCATTCCCCTTAAAGTAAGAGGTAGCTCTCCAAATCTTGGAGTGCTCTGAATGGCGTCCTCCCGCGAAAGCGATGTCAAACTACTGTATAAAAGACAAAGCCTTCGAAGCATCTGAGTATCCTAAAAAAGTATCAAACTTGATCGAGTGGCCACCTTCGTTAAACTCTCGGACTTTCTTGCTTTTATCTTCGAGAAAGTCATATTGGTTGGCTTTGTAAAAATTTTTCTTGTTCCCATAGAAGTTTCCATCATCAGAATCTGAGCTGTCTGTAGACGAGTCCTCACTAGAACTGTCAGTCTCTAGGCGAGATTTAGCCTTCTTTGCCCTTTCCGAAGCTTTGTTTCTTGCTTCGCTTTTTACCTTTTCTGTCTTCTTCGCTCAAATCTGAAGAGCTAGAAGAACTGTCAGAAGAAGAAGAACTGGGTACTCCTTCAAATCGAACACGCTTCTTCCGTTTCTTTATCTTGTCAAAAGTCGACTGACGATCCAAATATCCCGGGAAGTCAGTGCTTTTCTTCTGCTTTTTGCCGTGCTTTTTGGCTTTCTTTTGCGCGTCAAAAAGCTGAGAAATTCGTGCATCAACCACCTCTTGTAATTCCTTCTCTGAATACTGTTTGTGATCATAAGGTTTCTTGAGAGCGGGTTTCAGGGGTGGTGGTGTGGTTTTTTGCCACTGTGCATGCACTTCTTGAAAAGAAGTCTCGCTCATATATTTTGCCAATTTCGGATCCGTCGCAAAACTGAGCATCATCTTTGTTGCATCGCCGATCAATTGACGACGCGTCATCTCTCTTTGCTCCGCGTGAGTAGGCCGGGGCGGGCCATACTCTGTCTGAATCTTCGTTGTGATCCCTGCCCGCATCTCCAGATGCAGAGGGAGTCGACTGATCCTTGCCTGAAGCCATAGGTGCCGCAGAAAAAAAAATTGGGGATCGGATTTCCCGTAGAAGAGAAATTGGCCGTGCTCTGATACCACTGTAACAGACTTGGATACTCCAAGTCAAGAATCAATCGCGATAGCACCAAATAACCACTTCAAAAAAATTCACAGATCACAATAGATTTGCACTGGCCCGACGGAGTTCCGTGCCTAGAGATATTGGACCCAAAGATTGGCGCCCCTTTCGGTATTTCTTTTTATATTAATCAGTTCAAAGTACAAGAGAGTGGGTCGGGATTCACTCTGCGTCCAGATGCTCTGAGAAGTGAGGCCCTCACCACCAATTTAAAGGTTACAAGGGATGCCAAAAGCAGAGCCCCAAAAGCTTGAAAGCAAAAGCCTGAAAGCAAAAGCTCTTTTCCCTCTCTCACAGAGAGCTTTTGAAAGCAAAAGCAAATTCTCTTTCTCTCTATGAGAGCAAAAGCTGAGATTTGCGTTGCTCAAAAATATCCATTTTTTTTTCACCTCCGCGATTTCCGGAAATTAGGGTTTGCAGGAATTTTAGGGTTTTTGGCAGAAATTAGGGTTTCTGTTGTCCGCCACGTCATCACTTTGTGACAGAAAGTATTGCTATGGATTTCGTTTTTGATCTCCCGAAGACACAATGGGCACGATGGTATCTGGACTGTTATTGACTTTCATTCAGTGAAGAAAACAGTCAAGCCAGATCATTTAGCGAGATTGTTCATTGCCCAGATTTTCAGATTACATGGCATACTTGAGACAATAGTCTCTGACAGAGATCCCCATTTACGAGTTTGTTTTGGAAGGCTATTTGGGAGAACATTGGCACACGATTCAACGGTTGCAGTTCTCGTCATCTTTCCCCCCGCAAGCAGATGGGCAATCTGAGATTGCAAATCGAGTCGTACTGGATTTATTGAAGTCTTACATTTCTGATCAGAAGACTCAATGGGAAAAGTTTTTGCCCTTGGTTGAATTTGCCCACAATAACACGAACCACCCTTCAACGGGGAAGGCGCCATTTGAGATTGTTGAAGGTATTACGAAGGTTCCACCCTTCTTAAGCACGAAAGATAAGATTTTTGAATCTGACCAGTACATGAGGGACTTGGACACTGCTTTTGCCAAGGTTCGGGAGGCTTTAGCAAAATCTCAGGAAAGACACAAGAAGGCAACAGATCGACACTGTCGCGATTTGAAATTAAATGAAGACGATTGGGTGCTCTTACGATTTGAGAAGGCACACTTGAGAAAGAAAAAGAGAAAGAAGCGGCTTTTTCCAAAGCTTAAAATGAGATACTATGGACCTTTCTAGATAAAAGAAAAGATAAATGATGTCTCCTGAAGCTGCCCGATACTTGGAGAATTCACAATGCTTTTCATGTGAGTCTCTTGAAGCCTTTTAAAGGCGATGTGCTTGATGATGGGGAGCCAGATGAGCAACTCGAAGTGGAGGAAAGCGATGAGATCTTCGTTCCAGAACAGATATTGGCACATAAAGATAGAACGATTAAAGGTAAAGTGATTAGGCGGTTCTTGGTTAAATTCAAGAACTATCGTGCATTGGATGCAAAGTGGATGGAGGAGGAGGACCTAGCAGATACTCCTCGGATTGTGGAACTTTACCATGAAGCATTCGGTTTACCATAGTCTACTCTGATAGAACCTCGATTTCAGCATGGGTGAATCTAGTGCAGCGGGCTTGCGCAAGAGGGGAGTCACTCCGCTCCTTTGTCAACAGATTATTGATATAGAGTCAGTGATGTCCCTTTGGGTTTTAGGGATACTGTTGGGTTGACAGTATTCTGTTGTATGACTTTATGAACTGGAATTCTCGAAAATTAAAATGATATTGATTGATTTGTACTTGACTTGTTTGAGTGTAGGAACTGAAAGACGAAATGACTGCAACATTTCGGTCTCATAAATCTCTTTAGACATGATTGCAATATGGATTAGTTAATCGGGCATTTGTGAGGTCTCGATTAGATCTAGATGCGATTACTAAATACATTGCAGATTAATTATGGTCTAAGATTTGGAATGAATTTGAATGTGATTTGTCATGTGATGTCCTATGATGTCCGGTGATGTGATTGTCGATTGGTACATGTGCTAGATGTGTTGTGCCTAGTGCGTCGGTACTAACAGTCAGTGTCTACTAAGACAGTTTATGGCCTCTGTCTGTTTTTGCAGGCGTAATCGAGGGCGATTACAATTATTTCAAGAGGGGGGTATGTTACAAATTGATGACGTGGCATCATTACTAAGTTGTTCCAACTTATGGACAATTGCCAAGGGCCCTAGAAAGGGGCAGTAGGCTGAAAATAAAGCGTAAAATATTGGTGACCTGGCTGCTGTACGGACAACCGCTATTTACGCTGACTGCAGTACGGATTGCCGCAAATAGCTCTGATTGCTAACGTGGCATGACAATACGGAATTCCGTAAAGTGCGTTAGCTGTTTTTGCTGGCAGTTTTTGGGACAATTGCTTTTGAGTGATAAGCTTTTCAATTATTGCTTTTGGGCATCCCTTGTACTTATAAATTAGTGGGCAGGGCTTTACTTCTCAGAGCATCTGGACGCAGAGTCTGAGAGTGAGCACCTACCCACTCTCTTGTACTTTGAACAGAGATTAATACAAAAAGAAATATCGAAAGGGACGCCAGTCTTTGGGGCCAATACCTCTGGGCACGGATCTATGCCGGGTCGTGTCAATTTTGTGAACTATTTTGAAGTGAATCTCTACTGTGTCGCGGTAGAATCTTGACTTGGGGTGTCCAAGTTTGTTACATTTGGGCAGAACTATGTAGAGTTGATCACTATCCAGATGGCTATACTTCACCACCTGGTTAAAGTATTTTTATCCCCATTTGTTTCCTGTGGTTTGTTATGGGATTTCTCCCCGTGATTCTTACATCTGTCAGGGTTTTTCCCATATTTCTTGTACATGACAGAGAGAGAGAGAGAGAGAGAGAGAGAGAGAGAGAGAGAGAGAGAGAGAGAGAGAGAGAATTATCGTCCACGGAGGTCAGATATGACCTATGGGACTGAGAAACAACACATTACAAAAGGTTCCTTCTAGCGAAGGGGTTGTCAGATACATCTCAAATAAGGACTGAGGGTCTAGCGAGGGGTGAACAAAAGGGGTGAAACAAAAGAGAAGGTGGGATAAACAAACCTAAAAACCTAAGGAGGGGTAGGTGAGGGGGAAGCCATTTTGGGAGCTCGGAACTCCTGGATAATGGATTTACCTCCTCGATAAACTGCCCATTTTCTTGCTGTGTGTGCTTCTTGCACCTTTTGTAGTTCTACCTTCTTCTGTTTGAGTTGGGTGGGTGTGAGGTGTGCAAACCAGACTTTATTGTCCTTGAGAAACCTCGATTGCTCAAGAAGTTTGATTTGGTCCGCCTTGGTTTTGAAAGTGAGGATCGCGTGGAAAGAGAGAGAGAGAGAGAGAGAGAGAGAGAGAGAGAGAGAGAGAGAGAGAGAGAGAGAGCTGTGTGCATTAGAGGACGACCTGAAAAATGTCTCGCCTTCACTTACCGACATAATTGTATAGAGTGGGCTGGGAAGTTAACCGTCCTTGAGAGCTACCATTTCAAAAGGGGATGATGCTTCCCAGGAAACTTCCCAAAATGTGGTGGTTTTGTGCTCTTTCCCATGCAATGTGTGAATTTCAGGCTCCCACCCTTTTGGCCGGACACACTTCAGTCGCGTTTTTTTTTCACGCTTTGTTAAAGTGAGACTTGGGCGGTCAATTTTGGCCGGACGCACTTCAGTTGCGTTTTTTTTTCACGCTTTGTTAAAGCGAGACTTGGGCGGTCAATTTTGGCAGTCCGTCAGTAAAGTGGGCTCGCGGGATTTTAAAAGGGTTTGAACGTAGGATTTAATAACCTTCCAAAGTTTGTGAGCTGCCCGCGCGTGCTGTCGATCTTACTGTTTTTTCTGTGCAATGTTTTTCACTTTACAGAGACCAATTGTGATAGGTTATATTGTCTGTAATTTTAGCACATTGTGTACCTAGAATTTGAGCTGTCTTGAATTGCTTATGCAGATTTTAGTTATGAGTCTAGGACATGATGTGATCTTGGATTTGTGGAATACAAACGCTGTAGTGTCCCATTTTTGGATTTTGTGAACCAGAGTTGCTGACTATTAATAGTGAAGCTATTAATTGTGATCTATTTTTTCCTAGAGGACTGTCCATTATATGTTAGTCACTTAAGGGCAGTTCTACATGGATTGTCATCAATCACAATCAGGGTCTTTGAATCCATCTCCATAATCTTTGCAAATTGATGCAGTACCTAATGTTCATGGCATCATCTGGTATGGTAGGTTGCAAAATATGGTGAAGGATTACAAGCAACAGATCGAGGAGCTGAATAAGGAAAGAAATCTAAACCAGGTTTGGCCAAGAAAGCAGCTTTCCCCCTATGAGTGTACATACCAATTTGCTGATGACATGGTTTAACCTTGTGTGCTGTCATGTATCAGCAAGCTGTCGCTGTTGAGCTAAGCCGGCTTTCCACTCAATGGAAGGAGCTGTGCCAAAAAAACATTGATATCGAAAATGCCTGCGCTCAAATTGAGGCAGATATAGCTAATCTTAAGAAAGAGGCTGAAGAGAAGTGAGCAGTGTTACTTGAAGGCGCTTTTTCTAGAGTAGCATCATTTGTTTTTTCGAGGGGTTGCTTACTTAACTTTTCTTTTGGCCATCCAGAGGAGTGAACTGGACTGCACCAAAATCAGCGTGGTGATCTTCAATGCTTCATAGTGCCAGTATTGTATGGTTCATAACCTTCTGACACATGCAAACGTTGTCCCCTTAGCAAGCAAGCCAGTAATTGGTCCTGGCGTTCTACAAAGATTTTGGATTTGTGTTTTTGGGGTAAAGAACACTTTCTTTCTTTTTCTTTTGGCAGGCTTGGGTTGTGTATTCAAGTCAAAAGGAAGGTTTGAAACTCAGATATAGCTCAAATTGAACGTGAGTTTGAAACATTGGGAGCTGAAAGATGGTTCGGATGTGATGTCTGTATCCAATGTGTGCACGCCTTCAGAACACTTGGATGAGTTTTGGCGTGCCGTTCCATTCCTATTCAGTGAGAACCAAAGCCATTAGCTTTGTTTATAATGTGAGACAGAGGAAAGGAAGAAGAGTGTTGTGGGGCGTGAGATTAAGTTGAATGCCATTGTATTATGCATCACGATCAGGTTGTGCTCAGGCTTACGTGTTGCTATGACGGCTCATTTCAGCACTTCCAATTTTGCTTGACCAGAAACAGCAGGCCTCATGGCAAAGCTTGTTTGCAGGAGCTGGGTTCTATCTGTGTTTTGTGTCAGTGTATCATCTATCACGATCGGACTGTGCTCAGGCTTCATGTTGCTATTGCAGCTTATTCAATTTTGCTTAGTAGGCTCACAGTCAATGCTGTGTTTGCAGGAGTTGGGTTTTATTTATTTTACAAAAATTTATTGAATACTCTATCACAAGGAGGGTGCTATGCTCCACATATATCTTTCCAAAACGTGAGTGTAAATTGACCTAAGCAGAAGGCTTGGTTGTGTAGTGGTCAAGTCTGAGGTTGTATGTGCTACGGAAAGAGGAATACTAAGAAAGCGAGCATAGAATAGCACATGCGTAATTGATGGATTGGAAAGTAAAGATAATCTTCCCACTGGCATCATGTAATTTTATGGAATATAGATGATTCTTGTCAATGGTGTGGTGTAAGAGGTCCTCTTGATTTGATGTTAGTAAAGTTATGTTTCCTTTCCAGTTTGAAATTTTATAGAATGGAAGATTCTAGCTAATGGCTTGCTTAAGTAGTCCTCTGAATGTTAAGACTACTACAGCAGACTCGGATTTTGCATAATGTGGATCGTTGGCGAAGAGGTTTGCGCTTTTGGATGAGATTGTGATTGGGTTATTCCTCCCCCGCCCGGAAAGAAGGGTTCTCATTTTCAAGGTGAGTTGCAGAGGCAGCATTGACGTCACTGTTGCTAAATGCGTATGTCTGATGTTTGGCTACTCAATGCCAAACATATTTTGCATTGTCTGATATTGCTTACGTAACAGTCCTTAACTTTTGGTTATTCTTTCATGCATGCTAAGTAGGGGAAAAAAAATTAAGGGTGAGAAAATAAGAATGGTGTGGGGAATGGAAAGCCTCGTGGATTTGGAAAGTCCTCCCGACTTTGGACTGTTAGTATATGAAAGGTTTGGCTTGGCTCACATGCAATGTGTGTTTTTTCTTCTTCTTTTTTTCCCTTTTTTTCAAACATCCCTTGGTCGTTTCTTCTCTGCAAGGTTTCCTTGTATTGAATTTAATTTTTGGGTAGCCAATAGGGAAGAGAATTCAATTTGCATTGCTACACAAAAAGTTGCAATAAGCACCTATAATTTTCAATCATGTCAAAACATGTGCATGCACCTATTTTGTCACCTTTTTTTCCCCCGGTGAATAGTGTGTTTCCATGTATCAACTTCAAAAAAGAACGAATCATACTATACGAAGTTGCAAAAGAAGCACTTATAATGCTCAATCATGTCAAAACATGCACATGCACCCATTTTGTCATCCATGGCCCTATCCCATTCTCAGAGTCCATATTTTGAAGGTTATGAAGCTCGAGGCCAAATCCTTGATGTGATTATCAATTGCAAATGATGGATAAAGGGAGAAGTACACGGTAAAGTACATCTTGGGAAGCCAAAGAGGAAAAAAACAAAGACAGCTGTATTAACACCCAGAGTTGAAATTCAGATTGTCAAGCAATGTGGTGTACACGTGCTCTCTTGCTATCTAGGGAAAAGGACAAAAGTTTTGAAAATAGACCTTCCCCAAAGCAAAATAGTATGACATGGTAGTGTGTGAATATGAGGGTGAGGGGATTGGGCTCAAAGTGGAGCTTTGAGCATAGGGGACTACAACCATGTGATGCAAGGAATTGGCTACCTCCATTTGATACTAAAATGGTGGTGTTGTATGGCATGCATAGGTGGGTAGGGAGTGAAGTGTCCTTGTGATAGTGCAACACAATATGAGAAGGCCCGTCTTGCCCCTATGTTTGGTCTACACATGTTGAAGTCAGATAACTCGGATGACCATGTGATGTACTCTCTAGACATGGTGTCTTGGTGCTATGGTCTTGTTCTCAAACAATCTTGGCTTGATTTAGTGTTATCTTTCTCGAGTGTTGGTGGATTTAATAGGGCGGCTCTTTGAAAGACTTTGGTGAGCCATGACTTGCCCTCCAATGGTGTGTGTGTGTGTGAGTGATTGGAGGAGTCTCCCTATGTTAAGACTTAGCTAGCTATTTTTGGTCTCTTAACTCCAATAGCACACTCAAGTGTGGGTTGTCCTATGAAAAGGGTTGCACATTGGTCCCTTATGCTACTGCATACCGCGAGCATAATGCTCCTTGTTCTCCATCCCACCTCCACATAACCGTCATTGTCCCTTGGTCTTTTGAATATATGTTTCCTACCTAGTCTCAATCCCTAGTTTGTGAGATGAGGCCTTGGGTTGTCTAACTATCACTCTAGCTATACGTGGCATCTATGTGTCCAAACATGGGTAACAACTTGGACACCTCTCTAATATTTAGACTTTTGCTCCGAAACTTTTAGGGATAGTTGATCAACTTCCTCAAAGATAATCAACCTTCTCTTTTCATTCACTAACATATCCATATGATCTTGGAGAACATCTTGAACCCATTCAAGTTTCCCTCTGGCTAACTCCATTGTAATTAATGACCTAACTTAATATCCAACCATGTGCTTTAACCCACTAAAATGTATCATAGCATGCTTTACATATGTAAGCAAGTTGTAATTTAGGTAGATAATCTTCCCAATTTGTTTGTTTCTTGTTTGAAGATATGCTCAAAGCATACCTTCAAGCAGATGGTTTATCCACTCTTTTGAACATACAATATGTGGATGATTGATGGTACTTAAGCTAAGCATAAGAACCAACTTGTAAGGTCCCCCACCCAAAGATTGGGGTGACTTGATAGTTGGCCTTCCTTCATTCATATTTCCAATCAAAACACGTTAATCCAATTCACAGAGGCAAGAATACAAGCAATAGTAGTGACAGAGGTCTCTATCCTTCACTGTCAGGGATGTAAGGGTCTTACAACACAAGCGAGGTCGATAACCCAAACGTTATAACTATTCTCATCCTATAGTATCACTATATATAAAATGTTGCAATCTTGCAGGCACTATACACCTCACACATGCACATTCACACTAATCGTCTTGGTCATTTTGTAATATGTATACTCACTTCACACGTGCACTTTAACTCTTTTTAGTTATCATTGTACATGTATGTATATAGAGGCTCAATTTTTTCCATTGTATTCCCTAAGGGTTTTTTCATCCATAGCTAGATACCTGTGTTTGAGTTGGGGTGTTGGAGCTATATATAGCTCACCCTAACTAAACTAGGCCTCACATATATATACATAACTTGTGATCGATATGATCTAGTCTTTGGGAGCGTACATGGTGCCTTGGTTATCTCCACATCTCCTCGATCTTTACGTTTCAACAATTTGTTCAGAAAAACATGATATTTGAGGTTGTAGATTCACATGTATGGTACTTTGACAATGCTGCAACAAAGCAAATTACATCTCATTGTGACTAGTTCACTTCTCTTGACATTTTTCCCAATGGGAATATTGTCACTTGTTCCAACATTAAAGCCTCTTAGTCAATTCAGGGGTCGTAAAGATTGTACTCACTATGATTAATGGAAGTTTCTTCACAGTTTTTGACGTAGTTTTCGTGCTTGGTATCTAGGTAATATGTTTTTTGTTTTTGCATTAACAAGACTTGGTCTTGTTGTAAAGTTTGTGTATGACATATGCATTGTTCACTATCTTACTTCAGGTGATACTATTGTGACATTAGGTACCTTGTCTTGTGGGTGGTGCAAGCTCAATTCTTATGATAAGTGTGTAGAAAACTTTCAGCAAATGCAGTTACACATTCTAAATTTGTTTTGAATGCTGAAGTATGGCATGCACATTTTGGAAATTAGTTTGATGCATCTGTAGAAATTTAATATGGTTGCTTCATTATCCCCTTCGGAGACACCATCTATGCATGTTTGTGAAGATTCTATTTTGGAAAAAGGCAACTTTCTACGTTTTTGAAATATGGTCGAGTTTGAGCTACTTGCAAGGTGCAACTTGTTCATAATGATGTTTGCGGCCCGATACACACTCCTTTTAGTAACAAACTATACTTTGTGACTTTCAAGGATTGGGTATATTTGCTTAAGGATAAGTACAAAATCTTTATGTGCTTCAAATAGTTTTTATTGTTGATTGAAAATGTATCCAATTGTATTGTGCGCACTATCTGTTCAGGTTGAGGTGGGAGTATATAAAAGAATTTGATGCATTTTTGTGTGGTCATGGAATAAAACACCAATGTACAATGCCTCTTACACCTCAACAAATAGCCAATTCAATAATGGTTTTGGATTTATTGAAGTCTTACATTTTGGATCAGAAGAATCAATAGGAAAAATATTTCCCTTTGGTGGAATTTGCCTACAATAACACAGTTCACTCTTCGACGGGGAAGGTGCCATTTGAGGTAATCGAAGGTGCTAAGAAGATCCCACCTTTTCTAAGCACCAAGAACAAGATTTTTGAAGCAGATTAGTACACCAGGGGTATGTCACAAAATTATGACGTGGCACACCCAACTGACATGACAAAAACTTATAAGTTGTCCCAACTTAATGGGCACCTGCCGACAGGGCCCTAGGGGCACTAAAGATTCAAAAGAAGTTGGCGGGGTGGCTTTACGGAAGACCCAAAAATTGCACAAGCTGTGCTGATGTGGTAGACCATACGGAATTCCGCAATTATGCTGTTGTGCTAATGTGGCACTTGTACGAATTTCCGCAGAACGCCTCGCAGCTTAGTGTTGTTGGAGCCATGTGCTTTTGAGTTTAAAGGCTTTTCATGTAATTGTTTTTCCATGGCCGAGGGCCGACCCCTGGGTCTCTCTTTGGCTCAGTTGTGTTGACGAGCCTGTGAGCCGAGAGGACCCGTGGGCAACTGTAATTTGCTCAAGCATCAATACAAAAAGAAACACCAAAGGTATCGGCTTCGGCCATTTCCAAAGTAATGAAATCCATATAAATGTGGACTTCCCAAAGAAACTCGAGACTGAGTGCTTGCTACTGTCCTGTGCGCACCTCTAGTCCAATCCCCCCCCCCCAAGGCCTCGCTTTGTTCAGCCCTGCATTGGAGTTCTCGCAGGGACTCTACTCGTCGGGTTTCGCAGGTGTTTGTCTTCACGCGCCCCCTTCCTTACACATCAGCAGACATAGATGGAGGCTCATGCTCCGCCCCAGAGGGACTCCTCAGAAGCCCCCTCGCCCGACCCTGCAGAGCCCACCATCCGACTTGCTCTTTCACCGACAAAGCAAGCGAGCCTCGTAGCAGAGGTGGAGCGCCTCCAGGCAACCTCCGTCATCTACAAGATTCTCGGCACCAGACCAAGCAGAGGAGAGCTGCATGATCCTCTCCTCGCCCGCCTTCTCGCAGAGGTGGGCAAGATCTTGGATGTTCAGTTCCTCGGACGCGGCTACTATCAAATAGAGTTTGAGACCTCCAAGATGGCGTCCAAGGTCATAGCGATGAGCCCCTTGACCATCCGAGCAGTTCGAGCTCACCCTTGATAGTGGAGACATGGTTTTGACCCATCTTCAAATGTTTTTGTAGAGGAGGTAGACCTTCCCATCTCCGTCTGCTTTTCTGGTTTGACTTTTGTCCAGGATAGGCTCAGAGGATAGGCTCAGAGATTGGGACTGTCTTGGAGACACCTCGCACGACAGCCTCAATAGCTGCCAAGGCGCCGGGATTCCCTCAATACGTGTTCTGATTAGGGACACCCACACTCTCCCGAAGGTCATCCTACTTTCTCGGGTGAGTGGGGGTTGGTTCTGACAGAGCGTGGAGTATTCGGGACTCCCGAATCAGTGTTTCATTTGTCGACAGATGGCCATCTTGCGAAGGCCTGTCCACGGAGGAGGCCCCGACCTACACCACAGGCCCAACCCCAACCCTCAAGGTTTGCCAGCAGCAGCAGGGAGAGTCACAAAGTACGCAAGCAGAGCCACCCTCCGAGCCTGGGGCTCAAGCGGAGGAGGGCTGATAGCAGGTTCGTGGGGTCGATGTCGGCAAGGGCCACCGTGCCAACCTGGCACTCAGAGTGGTCTTCAAGCTCCTGCGCAACACCAGTGGGTTCCCACGGGGTACCGATTCGACCCTCTTCAGCAGGACGAGGTCCCTGCTCCAACCTCCACCTCAGCCTCACCCTCGACATCACGTCTCTCTTTGCAGTAGTTCCTCATGATTTGCCGAGTTTCGACATTCGTCGTCGTTGGGATTTCTTTGCCTACGACTTTACACGGTTTCTTGGCGACTCTTCACCAGACCTAGAGGCAACCTGCTTCAGAGCTTATGTATTGTTCCTTGCAGCTAGGGGGATAGAGGCCTTGGACTCAGCGGTTGGCTTCTCGTTTCCCCTATGCGGCAGGGACCAGGCTGAGTGGACTATAGACCTAGTGTTGGAGTGGCTACAGACACACGCCCTAGAGTTCTCTCATCACATGGGAGACCTAGGAGTTACAGACTTGCTTCAGACTCTTTGGCCATCGGCCAAGTTTTCTGTGCACCTCCAGACACAACAGGATGTAGACACATTGTGGTTCACTTCTTTGCTGACACGCAGAGCCCGCCATTGCTATGTACACATACATGAGGACTCGTGGATAGAGGAGGTTGCTTTACGCATGGCTTGGTCTACTCGGGCTTGGGCTAGACACTCTTTGCAGTCACGCCTATCTTGAGGACGTTTGGATGCGGATTACTCCCCATCCAAGCCTGCCTCAAAGATAGCACGGTTAGCTGTTACGGCAGCATCAGTTCTCTCTCGCTCCCCATGAGGATCGTCTCATGGAACGTACAGGGATTAGGTGGGCCCCAGTTTCAACGTCAGAGAGGCTGACTGCGTCAGGAGCTTCAGCGATGCCTTGTGGAAGGAGAGATTGACCTTCTTATGCTACAGGAGCATCATCTGTGTGAGAGCCGCATTAGACGTCGTGGTCAGCTGTTGCGTGGACGATATGAGACTGTTTGGTCAGCTGCATTTGGACCTGGAGGCATCCAGGGAGGGGCATGCATGACTATTGCGGATTCTTTGCAGCAGGCCATTGTGGGCAGAGGGATTGTTGTGCCAAGCAGGGCTTAGTGGATCACTATGCAGGTTCAGGGTTGTCTCGTGGGCTTCCTGAACATCTATGTGCCCAATGTGGAGAGTGCACGTGCAGAGTTTTGGTCTAAGATTGTTGAGTTTGTGCCGCAGGCAAAGCAATGGTGCATAGGAGGTGACTTCAACATGTTGGAGGACCCCTCTAACAGGATTGGTGGTAGCCATACTACAGTGCATGGAGTTGAGCTGGCAGCTTGGGAGAGGTTTTGTCTGACTCTTCGGGTTTCAGATGTGTGGCAGCATTCTAGCTTTGTGAGGCCCCCCCAGACAGCCTGGCCTTCTCTCATTCGGACAGCAGAGTGGGAGGAGTGAATCTATCTCAGATAGATCGCTTCTACACTAGTGACCACTTCTGTGACTTGGGTGGGATAGTTGTGTAAGGTGCAGTGGAATGAATGTTGTATTTTCTCAAGATTAGTGATCTTTATTGCTCAAGGTTCCTTTTAGTTCTTAAGGAAAGAGAGAGCTTTCCGTCTTGTAGAGTGCTATGATCACGAACAAACTGGGTGGATATTGTGCGTGCAAGTGAATGAGATTGAGAGAAGGAGAGAGAAGAGATACGACACCCGAGAGGTTGTAAAACCCTCCTCCGAAGGCCCCACTCTCGTCGGCGAGAGTGGTCTACTTTGATTGCACAAAGGTGTACAATGCGAATGCAATGGACTGATGCAATGGGACTATGCCGATGACGACGACGACTTGATGGCTGAAATCTGGGATCTTCTAATTGCTGAATTTCGGGACTGTTTGGTGGCTGAAAATGACTGTTTTGGCTGCGTTTTCTTGGGCTAAAGATGGGGGGACTTCTGCAACCAATCTGGGGGGAATCTGCTACTGTTGATCTGCTGAAAAACTGCGTCTTTCAAGGGCTGAAATCCTGCTGCAAAAACGCTACCAAAAGCTGAAATATGCTGGCGGTTTTGACTGATGTCGCGAGGGGTCTGCTGAGGATGGAAACGCTGATGATCTGCTGGAATGGCTGGCGTTTTTGACTGAAAACGCTGAGGTATGCTGAAGATGCTAGTGTTAGTAAAAGCTGAAAAACGCTGAGGTAGTCAGGAGGAAAACGCTATGCTTGATGCCTTCTGACGATGAAAACCGCCAAGAAAGGGGAGCTTCTATGGCAATGGCTGATGTTGAGGATGGGGACTGCCCGGCGAGGATGGAGTCCATAAACGTTGGGGGGTACTGCTGAAAAGTTGCCTGTTGAGCGGGAAGCTCCTGCTGCCTCTTCTGCCAGAAAGTGCTAACTTGGGTTTGCTTATATATTAACTTAGCAAAATTGCCCTACCTACTTATGTTGGAAAGTCACTTAAAAATAATAAGTGAAAATAACCAAAAATAGGAAAATAGGCTAAATGCACTGGAAAATTCCCCTGATTAATGCTAATGGATTCTGATGGGAATTCCGATGATCATGCTGTGTGCAACCGGAGGATATGCATCTATGCTAAGTGATTAGGCATGCACGGTCTACGAATAGACTCACAAAAGTGCCAGATCACTGCTAATCTAGACTTGACTGAATTGACTGAACCCTGCTGTGGTGTAGCTTGTCCACGGACACATAGGGTTGGGATGTGTCACGAGACAAGTTGGCATTCTGGCAGGGACTTCCTTTCCAGACCATGCACCAATGATCCTCACAGTGAATGATAGGCAGAGGAGAGGGAGCACGATGCTACGCATCTCTGAGAGGATCTTGCTGGACTCTGCGCTCAGAGAGCGAGTGGAGGCTCTTTGGACAAAGAGCTTAGACTTGCAGGATTCTCCTGCTGACAGAGTGGCCTCAGGGCTTGCTCAGCTTAGTCGATTCTTTCTTCAGGAGTCTTCGCCTCGGCTAGCTACAGTGAGAGAGGAGCAACGTCTCCGACGGGGCGTTGCTTCCTTGCAGAGGATGCGGGAACAACATCCAAACAGTCCTTGGTTGGAGGAGTTACAGCAGGCTCGCCAAGAGCTTGTCAGCATAGAGGAGAGGCGCCATGAGTTTGCTTTCCATTGACAGGCATCTCACTGGACCCAAGTGGGTGAAAGAGTGAAGGCGGTTTCTTTGAGGCAGCGGGACCCCGGCATACGCATGCCAAGGTCAGCCAGTTGAGGAGGCCAGGCGGGTCAGTTGCTTCAAAGCCAGAGGATATGCGTGCAGTTGCTACTGACTTCTATCGTGATCTACTGTATGCGGAGCCTCAGCCAGAGCGTCAGGATGCATGCAGAGCAGGTGTGGGCACAGATGCCTTGTCTTGTGACTGAGGAGATGCGCCAGAGGCTTGAGCTGCCTCTTCAGCTAGAGGAGCTACACATGGCTCTTAGAGCACTCTCCCGTGGTAGCTGTCCAGGTGAGGATGGCTTCACTCCCAGCTTTTTCTTGGAATATTGGGACTTGCTTGGCTCAGATCTCTGCAATGCTTTTCAGTTCATCCTGCACACAGGAGAGATGCCTGATAGCATGAGGGAGGGCCTTATTTACCTTATTCCAAGGAGGGTGGCTCCTTGGATGAAATTCGACAGTGGCGCCCCATCACCATCCTCAACTCAGCCTACAAAATTCTTGCCAAGGCTCTGAGTTTGAGGATTCGGCCACTTTTAGAGAGCATTTTACATGGGACACAGACAGGTTTTGTCAAGGAGCGTAGTATCCTTGACAATATCTTTACTTTTTGGGAGGCTTCTGCACTCGTTCGGCTCCGTGGTGAGGATCTGGTGATACTTCTTCTCGCTTTTGAGAAGGCCTACGACAGAGTTGACTGGGACTTTTTGGAGGGCACTCTACACAGGATGGGCTTCTCAAATGCTTGGATCAGAGGTGTGTCAGCTCTGTACAGACGGACACACAGTCAGGTACTTTTGTCAAGAGGTAGAGGTGATCGTTTCATGCTCACACGGTCGGTCAGAAAGGGCTGCCCTCTTGTCCCCTTCCTCTTTCTGTTCTATGCTGAGGCGATGAGAAGGTTTTTGGTTTTACAGCAGGTTGGTTAACGTGGCTTAGCGCTCCCTATTCAGGGAGATGAGCTACTGGATGTTGAGTTTGCAGACGACTCAGCTTTGTACTTGGATGGCCAAGAGGCCAACCTTCACAGGTGTGAGCAGGCTCTTGAGACTTTTAGTGCTCCTACGCCGGATTGGATGCCAGGTGAGGGTTTCAGGTGGATTCCCCCAAGGACTGCAGTTCGGTACTTGGGCTGTCAGGTTGGTTTGGACCTGTCTCCTGAGCAGTAGATTGCTCCCCTCCTCTTGTCCATCAAGAGGAAGTTGTTACATTGGAGCTCCGCACGACTTTCTATGGTAGGCAGAGTTGTAGTGGCCAACCAGGTGTTGTTGGCTACTATGTGGTACATCACTTCTTGTTGGATCTTTTCGAGTTCTTACATCAGCCAAGTTGAGAGGCTGATCATGAACTTCCTTTGGTCAGGGCGTGACACTCAGATAGCCCGGGCCAAAGTGGCATGGCAGGTCATCATTCTTCCTTGTTCTCAGGGAGGATTGGGATCATAGACCCAGCACAGTAGAGCAGAGCCCTTCTTGGGAAGTTTATTGTCAGAGGACTTCTTCCAAGAGAGGAGCCGTGAAAGGAGTTCTTGCTTCAGCGGCTTAGTGCTAGGGTGCCTCAGGCTAGAGACCCTTGGCGACCCTCGACTAGATGGATTTTCACAGAGATGCGCAGAGTTGGCTTGAGCAGGAGGCTGGAGGACCGCTTCGCTGTGAGTCTGCTCCATTCTTGGGAGCAACTGCAGCGAGGCCTCGAGCAGCGTTAGCTTACTTGCACAGAGGAGCGCCTGAGACAGCCCCTTGTTTGGAACCCCATGGTTAGCACTTAGAGAGGCCACTTGGTTGGTAGTCGGCCTCATGTTTCCTGGGGTCCCATGGCAGAGGGTCCAGCACGCACTTTAGGTGATTGGCTACAGTTTTCAGGCTTGTCAGAGGAGCTTCAGGGCATTCAGCTATATAGGGCATGAGAGGAGTGCAGAGCATGTGTCAGGACATCTCAGAGGGAGTACCAGCTGAGCAGCTCATACCTCTCGAGTCAGCAGTGGATGGGGGCCTTCACGCAACTGGAGGTTCTCATCTCACGGGCTTGCTCAAAGACTATACCCTCCCTGTTTTTCGAGCTACAGGGTGAGGGACGCTTACACCGAGTTGCAGTAGAGACCCCACAGGTGGCAGTGCTGTTTTCAGAGGATCTGAGTGGTGGGCATCTGTGGCAGGACTTGTGTCATAGATCCCGACCCAGCAGCTCTTGAGACTGGCCACTGGAGACTGTGGGCTTGGGAGAGCTGTCCAGTGGCACAAGTACAGTGGGATCCTTGAGAGTGGTTTTGGAGGGACCCTTTCTCCTCAGCAGACCATCTAGGTGTCTCTTTCTTTCAGTACATTGTTCGATTGGGACGTCACATACTGGCAGCGCAGAGAGAGGCTCGTCCTACTACAGCACCTCATTGGCAGGAGGAGGGTCTCACAACTGAGTTCTTGACTGCTTTTTGGGAGAGGTTGTGGGACTCAGATAGCCGAGGCGAGTCACTTTGTTCCAGTAGCTGGTTGCACACAGAGCTACAACAGTTGGGAGCTGGCTGGTACATAGTGGTCTCTCGGCCACATGTGCAGCTTGTGACCATCTGGTGGAGAGTCAGCGTCGCTGTCTTTGGGACTGTCCTTTGGCACAGCAGGTGTGGCTTCGTGTTCTTCGGCTGATGCCAACTCTTTCCACAGCTCGGTAGTACACTTGGGGGGCAGCTGCTTGGTCCACTCTCACAGGCCCGGCTTCAGTTTGAGTTATCCTCCACCAGCAGGGTGATAGTGATGTAGGGGGGTCGACCTACACTCCAGCCTGCTACAGAGCTTACTCCACAGGCGTGGCGGAATGAGAGAGAGGAGTGTTGGGAGCTCATCAGTGGCCTGACACTCTAGTTCATCTGGCGGGCCCGCTGCTTCCGCATCTTCAAGGCTCATCCTATACCACCAGCAGAGGTTGTTCGGGATCTTTGGCTAGAGCTGATCCATACTCTCAAAGGATAGTTCGAGAGACTCCAGGGCAGCTCCAACCGCATGTGGGAGCGCAAAGAGACTTTCCTTAGACTTTGGCATCCTGGGCCTTTTTTCACCATGATCCAGGGTGTGCTCAAATGGCACTACTGTCCGCCTGTGTGGCTTTTCCCTCCTCCCATCTCTTGATTTAGCCTCATTATACATATGCTGTTTTTTCATTGGGAGAGTCTCCCCATCATGATTGTTGTAGCCCTCTCTTGTAGAGGTGGTTGTAGCCATATGGGCAGTTTCATGAACTAATAGAAGGATCTTTTTCTCGGAAAAAAAAAAGCACCAAAAGGGGCGCCAGTCTTTGGTGCCAATCTCTTTGGGCACGGAACTACGCCGGGCCATGTCGACTCAATTGAACTGTGAAGTGTGACATATTTTTAAGTGATTCTCTCTCCTGTGTGGTGCCAGACTTGGGGTGCCCAAGTCTGTTGCAATGTCTCTCTTTCTTTTTGACATGGATTTCCTTGCTTTACCTTTTTTATGCCTTTCCATTTTCTTGTGAGCGCGTGTGTGTGACTGCCTAAGCGATTTATTTTCTTGAAAGATCACCTCAAGGGCACAAGTCATACAATGACCGGCTACAATAGACATGTAGTCCAAATAAATACATCAACCTAGCCAAGACTATTTCATTGTTGTACTCAGTATAGTAGATCTTCTTTACATGACATTTGGTTGACTCTGCCCTTGATCTCCGGAGTCATGACAGAAACTCAGTACGTTGAACTTTGTGTTGATGTATGCTCATGTGTGTGTGCGTGTGGTGTGTGTTGTGTTGGGGAGCATGTGTTAGTACCTAGTTCTACACCCACTATTGGGCACTGACGACGTTAGTGGGGACGTCGTGGTATTTAGTCAATATTATGCATGATGGAGCTGATGGTTATATTGTCTTGTGGGTGACTACCATGGGTCTACACCTTGCACTTTCCTTCAAGGGTGAATCTTGCACCTTGCACTTACTTCAAGGGTGAATCTGGGCTTATCTTGGATTCATTTAGGTATATATAAGATCTTCTTTACATGACATTTTAGCGTGAATCCTAATAAGAAGAAAAATACATCAACAACTCAAATAATGACATCTCATCCCTATAATAGAGCTACTAAACATGTCTGAAGACTCTACAATGAAGGCAGCCTAGCTGAAGGCCGGAGTGGATGTATATAGGATCACCAACTCTACATCTATGTGGATATGCGGATATAAAACTTCAGAAGCCTTTGTCTGGCTCTATCTATGGCGCCTTGTTTTCTTTGCTCAACTCCTAGCCTTCTCCCTCTCTGATTTCCTACTTCAAGGACCTTCTTATGATTCCTTTGGCTGCTTCCTTTGCTCCCGAGACACTCTACATCAAGTACACCCAGCTTCCATGTGTACCTTCCTCCAAAAGACCAAGTAGTGATATGAAGGCCCGATAAAAAAACTTAGTTCAAGACAGCTCCACCATGTAGACAGAGAATGACGTAGGAGGAACTTTTCACCAATTATAGGTGAAGAATCACACTAATGGTGGGTGTATGATCATCATCTACAAGGGTCACACTCCTGCCGATGTACATGTCTTAGGCCCCTTTCTTGTGTGCGCACGCGCGCGTACGCCTGAGTATGTGTGAATATAATTGGACTTGTTTGTGATGTCACATGTGTTAGCCCATGCATCGGTGAACGCACCAACGAGGACATGCATGCAGTTTTTGTTTGTATGTGTATTCTGCAGTACTTCTCTGCTTGTCTTGTGTGGTTTTTTGTTGCATCTAATGTTTTCTTTGTTGTTTTTTTTGTCCACCAAAGGTGGAGATGGGATGGTCGCCCTCTCTTTCCCCTTCCTTGCATTGTCCTAATGTTTACACATTCATGCAAAAGAGGCAAGTTATTCACATTTTTCATGCCGCAAGTTTAGAGGTGTGGATTTTGTCCTCTCTTCTCCCCCTTTCTAGCTTTGTCCTTATGTTCGCAAGTTTTCCCAGTTTTTCCCTGCTGCAAGTTTAAAGATGTAGATCACAGAGTAGTCACCACGCAAAATTCTGTCAAAAAATCAGCACCCCTGAAATGCTAGAGACAAATGGCTAACTCTATCTCAATCTGTTGTGAATCTGTGACAAAGGAGTGGAGTGGCTCCTCTTGTGCACAGCACACACCGCACCGGACTGCATCAACATGCAATAGTCCCAGCTAAACCAAAGCCTCAAGGTAAAGCTCGTGACAACTGAGGAGTATCTGCCAAATCCTCCTCCGCCATCCATTTTGCATTCACAGCAGGGTGGTTCCTAAACTTGACCAAGGTATTTCTGGACCAGCAAAGCACTACTTTCTTGCTTGGGTGCGATGGTGGACCCAGCTATTTCTCATACATGCAATCATATTCAGCAGGCTTTTTGCCACGACAACAGCTCTTTTGTTTTGCCCTTATGCATACTTTTGTACTTAGTCTCTTCGTGATTGTTTCCATTTAGGAAACATTTCACTTTAGTAGTCTGGGGTCTCCTATGACTTTATCTAGCCTTCTTACATAGTTCCACTGATTTTCGGTGGTTATGTTGTTATGGTGATTAATGCAAATGTAGTTTCAAGAAAAAGTATGTGCATGCGCGCCTACGAATACATACTAAACACAAATAAACAGGAACTCTTCATAAAGGTAATAAAGACAACTCATTTGAGACAATGTATTATCTGCACAAAACTCTATTGTGTTGTAAAACTTTGTACGTTAAACATTGAATGAAACTTGCCAGAACTTGACACAAGCTTGAGAGTATCTCGAACATGGTGTCTCCTAATCACTTCCAGGCGTAGCATAAAATTGGACAGTTAATAGTCAGGAGCACAAGTTTCAAAATTCAGGTCGGCCCATGAATAGCACAAGTGTTCATGTATCTATGGGACTCACCTCACCCGATGTTTCGATGCTGGAGATTTATCTTCAAACAGCTCAGGCAAGTTGAACCTTTCCTAGGCGCAACAAAGCAAAAGACCGGTGAGTTGAATATGGCAAGCAAATAGGCATGAACCTATAGAACTACCATCATGTATATTTCAACCATTTGAACTATAAGCCAACTATTGGCCCTCTCCAATAATGGAGTCAATAGATTTGTTAGGGCGGGCAAAACTTTATACCACATGAAAACAAACACCTTAGCATGATACGTGATACCGACTATGCAACCCCGGCGATGACCTAGTAATAGGTGACGCAAAGGTCGCTAAGCAGAGCCATGAGAGACTTAAAGAGTCGTCAGTAGACATCTCAGAAGGGAAGTCAATATCTGACAACGAAAACTTGAACAAATCATTGGGTAAGTTCCAACCCACACGAAAAGATACACGATGTAAGTGCAGTTGCAAAGAGACTTAGTGAAATAGACATGTCTGTAAGGATACGGACTACCTGCAACTAGACAAAAATTACCCGCTTCATTGCTCCCTGCGGTTGGCTTCGGACTCTTCTTGCGAAGCTCGGATAGAAGGTCAACAAATTTCCCTTTCTTTAACGTTAAAAAAAAATTCAATGACTATAATGCGTTACTTTATTAGTGTAACAAACAAGACTTACTGGTGGAGAGGCACATTACACATATTACAGATCCTGTATTAGGTCAGGAGAACTCAAAAGCTGTTGGCAGAGACAATATACTGTACGTTTGTGGTGGCTCCGGCACTTAAAAATATCAAGGACTTTCACCTGCGGTTGGTGTCTGTCAATGCAGATTAGTTTCCTTGATATATTTAGTCTTTTGAATGACATGTTCTTGGAAAGATACAAACAGATCTCTACACCTTCAGAGGATAATGTGACTTCCTTGTACCCCCGTCTTTGACGGTAGGATTAGGAGGTGGTCATAAGCCGGTCTTCCTAGAACCAACTATGCCCCTCCATGATGGGCCTACTGTTAACAACCCCACCACCATTCACTATCCTTTTCTCAAAAACTTATTGACCACTTATCTATCAATTGCAAATTGTGCCCGTGTGGTTGATTTCTGGAGTGATCCATGTTCTACTTTGCTACAACAACCAAACTACAATCAGCCACAGTTTAAAGTGCAAACTTCAATTTCATATATAAGACAAGAACAGACTATTGAGATGATTTAAAATCAATGATACTTATATGATGCCGCTATAAATCTATAACCCTTACTGGCGTTAGTGAACCTTGTACACTGCAATCTAATGGATGAAAGGAACAAATATGAAACTATGGTGTGCATCATACCATTTGAGCTAGCTTGTTTACAACGAGTAAATGATCATCTTCATATAGTATGTCCAAACAAATGTCTTCAGGTTCTGCCTTCAAAGGAGTAAGAGCTGCAATGGCACATTTTACATGATCCCCACTGCGGAGAGAATAAGAAACCTGCAAAATGAGTGTAAAGATAATGTTGCACCGATACCAGCCTTGATTATGCACACTAAATACCAAATGTTGATTTTAAATTCACATTGATACAACTACTCATTTGCCAACATCCGTTTTGTTACAGTCTAAAAGGTCACACTAGTACGTTTAGTGAATCAAGCAATGTCATTGATTGACCAAGGGGTTGAGTAGGAGTAAAATGCAGCTAAACAAAAATAAAAGCTTGATAAGAATAGAAAACAAATTGTACTACATACACCCACATGCTACAAAATCATTATCCATATTCATGGTTCACCAACTTGCAATATATCAAGCTTTCACAAATCACCACAATACAAAAAGGCACTCACAAGCAAGACATATTGATGTTTGGTATGCAAACAAGCTTTCACAAATCACCACCATCCAAAAACCATAAGAGTAGACATGATCCTTGGGAGATCCATTCATTCCAGCCATCATTTGGCAGTTGTGCACTCCAGAGGGGGTGGTGACTTGTGGTTTGCTATGGACACACCTATGCACTCATCAAAGGAGTTCACACAAGATATGGCCATGCTCATGGCATATGGGATTCCGACATTCCCAAAGAAGACACCGCCATTTTGGGTGGACAGACACTTACCACTTGACCTCGACACGTCAGATCACTTGCTTACACAGGAGCATCTACATGGACTTAGGGAGTTGATCTTGGACCTCTCCTTGGACAGGTTCATTGCTTGGATCTACAGACTGGAGTGGGACTTCGGTTCTTTGGACTCTCTTGGAGAGTTTACCCGCGAGATGCGGGAGATCAAGCATCCCACGACTACATTCGGAGTCACCCGGAGCTTGGCTTGGATGGTAGTGCGGTTGCTCTTCTACACTCCTGATCATTTGGATTGCTACCTTCAAAGTTGCTTACACTCACCCTCGGTAACCTTACAGCAGACTTATCCCCCGACCTAGGCAGTAGGCCACTCCCAGCTCATTCACATTGAGAGCCACATCGAGTCGCGGTTTGGTGGGGTCGTCGGCATGGATTTTGTTTTGGTAGACACCAGAGAATTGGAGGCAGGAGATACAGGCAAGACGGCGCAAACAGATTGGTCTAGCCTTTCCTCTTCTCAAAGGATCTTCACAGCACAGACTTCTCAGTCTGGCTTCCCTACTTCTACAAGATGATCACGATGCAGACAGCTTGGTCTGACCACACCTCTTCTCAGAGGCCCTTCACAGTGCAGACTGTTGAGTCTGGCTTTCCCCTCATCTTGGATTAACCTACCGACTGATAGGACACCATCTGGGGGTGGTCCGTGCGGTCTCTCAATGACTGTTGCAGCTTACGGTAGCTTCTACAGTGCAGACTGTTTAGTCCGACTTTCCTTGTTTCGGAGGATGTTTACGGCGCAGATTGCTACATCTGGCCTTCCTGAAGTTTTTTCACAGCTTAGCCACCTGGCCACAATGGGTTGTAGGCTCATGCATTGGCAAGCTTCCGGTCATTCTCATGACGGTTCTTGGGCTTCCCCATTTTCTCCAGATGGTATGACTACAGACACCACAGATCCTATTGGGCAGGACACTTGCAGGTCTATTGGCACTTCTTTTACAACAAGGAGTTGTTTTCACAATCAGTTCGAGACCTTCACGCAGTATCTTTACCATGTTTCGGCGGAGTACAACAGTTTGCTATACTGCTCGTGACGGTACTTCACCATTGGAGATTTCTCGGCTGTTGTGACACCCCAGACTGCTGCTATACTCATGGAGTATTGTCATTCAGTGGACATGGCAGCAAACATCTTCATCATTTGCCTCACACCTTCCAGTACTCATTGGATGCACCATCTCTAACTCTTACACAGTCCGAGATCACCAGGCTCATCCGCCAAGACCTGACTCAGATAGATACTAGGAGGACTTGGCTACAATTGGCACAGGAGACGGGCACAAAGATGGCTTTCTATAGAGAGCATCTTCTCCAGCTTACTAAGAATGGTTTTGTGACGAGCCCCAGATATATGCACACCCACTTATCTCATGGGATATGATGTGCTATTGGCCAGCTACGCACATCTTCACACCAGCTTCGGATCGAGACAAGTAGATATAGTAGAGTACCGGCAGAGGCCAGGACATGTCCCCTATGTCGCATGGAGCCTGAGACAGAGTTGCACTACACATGCCATTGCCCGGTTTACTATGAGATACGAGGCCGCTTTCACTGCCTGTTCAGAGAGAGCTTTGGACCACTCTCTAGAGTCATGGGGTCTGAGGACAAGGGATGTCTCAGTTTGTTTTTGGTCGAGCTGTGCACACACACAGAGAGCGTGATGAGAGGAGAGGCTAGCCAGTCTCAGACGCGGATCACAGACTTCTTTAGAGTGCACACGGGGCGCCCAGAGGAGCAGCTACCACACTAGAGCTCACATTCTCCTCACACCAAAGGCACGTTGATCGATCGAGCGACCGAGCTAGGGAAATCTAGACGCCCACGACTACGAAGGACTACACAACATCGACGGAGGTTGCATTAGAGGATTCGGATCACTTTGGCCCGACATGCACGACGCACGGTCAGACTATTGACCGTAATGAGATCCGCCAACGACCAATGATGGATCTCCTATGATTTAGCTCTTTTGAGGATTGTACACCTTGCTACTCTTGTATCAGCCTTTGTATAAGCTCTCACTGTCACAAACTGGTGATGTGGCAGCAGACCCCCAAACACACTCACACAGGGTGGCAGTAGGGTACAATCCCGCAAAACGCGGCGATAGGTTGACGTGGCAGTACCGTACGGACGCTCCGTAAAATCTGATGACAAGCCGTACGGAAATCCCGCTTTTGCGCTGACTTGTTGACGTGGTAGAGCATACGGATTTTCGGAAATTATGTTGGCTGAAAATTACTTGTAGCTTTTGGGATAATTGCTTTATTTTGAGAAGCTTTTGAACTACATGCTTTTGGGCATCCCTTGTAACAATAGATAAGTGGGCAGGGCCTCACTTCTCAGAGCATCTAGACGCAAAGTCTGAGAGTGAGCACCTACCCGCTTCTTGTACTTTGAACACAGATTAATACAAAAAGAAATACCGAAAGGGGTGCAAGTCTTTGGGGCCAATATCTCTAGGCACGGAACTCCGCCGGGCAATGTCGACCTAATTGTGAAATGTGAACTGTTTTGAAGTGAATCTCTGCTGTGTCGTGGTAGAATCTTGACTTGGAGTGTCCAAGTTTGTTAAAGTGGTATCAGAGCACGGACGATTTCTCTTCTACCGAAAATCCGATCCTTTTTCTCGCGACACTTATGGATTCCAACAGAGATCGGTCGACTTCTTCTGCATTTGGGAATGCGGGAGGAGATCGCGGAGAAGATTCTCATGAGCAGTCAGAGGAAGAGTATGGCCCACCTCGGCCTACTCAAGCTGAAATTGAAGAGATGGAACGTCGACAATTGGTTGACGATGCAACAAAGATGATGATTAACATTGTGAAGGATCCAAAATTTGCACAAATTTTGACTCAGCAATCCTTCAAAGAAATGCACACCTAGTGACAGAAGGCCACAGAGCCACTCATTAAATCGGCACTCAAGAAACCTCCTTCTCCGAGGATGTTTACAGAGCAAAAATTAGAAGAAGTGGTTCAGACACACATCAACTGGCTTTTGGATGCAAACAATAAAGCCAAAAAGCACGACAAAAAGCTGAAAAAAGGAACTGCCTTGCCGGGTTATTTGGGTCGTCAATCTACTTTTGCATCGGCAAGAAAGCAGAAGAAGCGTGTACGATTTGAAGGACTACCCAATTCTTCTTCTTCTTCTTCTTCTCAAGTTCTTCTAGCTCTTTTGATTCGAGCAAAAAAGACACAAAAGGAAAAAAGCAAAGCAAAAAGCAAAGCTTCAGAAAGGGCAAGAAAAAGGCAAAGAAGCCTAAATTTCACCCAGTTTTTGACAGTTCTACCAAGGACTCATCCTCCGATAGTTCGGACTCCAACAATCACATGTTTTATGCAAAGAAGAAGCATTTTTATAAAGCCAACCAATATGACTTCCTCAAAGATAAAAGCAAGAAAGTAAGAGAATTCAAAGAAGGTGGACAGTCAATTAAATTTGACTCTTTTTCTGAATTTCGAGATGCTTCGAGGGCCTTGACCTTTATATAGCTGTTTGACATAGCTTTCTCTGGAGGACATTACTCAGAGCACTCCAAGATTCGAACGGCTACATCTTTCTTCAAGGGAAATGCTCGAACATGGTGGTCTACCCTTCTACTGAGAAAGGAAGCGCCAGTTAAATGGCTGAAATTCAAAAGGCTTTTTATTTCTCTTGGCTGACATGAGAGTACGAACGAGTTACGAACTGCTTGGAACCATCTTCAGATGACCAAGGGAGATTCTCTGGATGCATATTACGAGAGATTTGGGAGCTCTTTTCTATCAGCTTCTTTATTTAAGAAGGTCTCGTTTAAAGAACATATTGAGCAGTTTTGTTGCGGACTTCCTACAGCGATCCGAGACTACTGCTTGGAACAAAAGTCAAATTCTATTCAAGAATTAATGGGTCATACGAAACGGGGTTTTGCCATACACTCGGGCAATCTGACTTACCCCACTGATGAGATCTTGACTCCAAGAACCCAACAAACTTCTAGTAATGAAAGTAGAAGAGTAAGAGTTCCAAAGAAAAGAAAGACAAGGATTCACGACCCCGGCTCACTCTTCGAGAGAGGGCCAACTACATCAAAGAGGGGAAGTGTTTCAGATGCGGGGAACATGGACACGTCTCCACGAAGTGCCCTAAAAAGGCACAGCAAGAACAGAATGAAGACAGACCAGAAAGTTCAAGAGCAGCTGAGGAACGTGGCAGAAAAGGCAAGATGAAAGCAGGACTGGTTCCAGATTGCATGGGTACTGACCCAAGCACGATTGATGAAAGTACAAAACTTTCCTGAGCTTGGGACAATGTGAAAGATCAAGAAGCTCTGATTTTCTTTGATGGAGGAGCCAAGGCCAACTTCATTTCACCTGTTGTCCTCCTGGGAGTCCCTTGGTACCATAAGAACAACGCCGTGGTCGATTATCGGGTGAAGAAAGTGACATTGACAAATAAAAAGGGCAGAAAAATTGTACTTGATGTGAAATTGAAGGGCGAGTCTTTCCCTATTGTATCAACTTCGGCCGTTTCGAAATTAATGAAATCCAATCTGTTTGTTTACTGGATCTATTTGAAAGAATTAAATGATGAACACACGAAAAATATGTCTGAACTTGATAGAGAGCGCCAAGATTTTCTCCACACTCATGTCCATTGCTTTTTTAAGGGCCTGCCAGGCGAGTTGCCAGTGTATGGGTCCTAATCAACCCTCTTAAGGGCCCTCCACTCCGTTATTAGAGAGGTATTTACTACTTTACTACTTTATTGCATGAATGAATAGTGAGTACAAGAGATCCTACCTTGTGCTAATGCAATTACGTCCCTTGGAAAAATTTTCATTAGAAAAGAAGTCACCAATATTTGGAATGTTATGCATAATTCGCTTATGCATTGCCCAAAAACATAAGCATCCACACAAGGAGCTGAAGGCGAGCCAAAGATCAAGGCGCAGTTTACCATCCTGTACAGTTCCGTCAAGGGTGATGCCGTCCTCAGAGGATGGTGAGGAGGCTGTTGATAATGGTACGACCTACATCCCCAAACGTGGAGCATATTCCACTGCAAAGAAATGCCGGCGCGCGCTGAGGGAGCGAGTTGAGTCATTATCAAAACTTCTCATACATATGATGAGCAGCGAACTATCATCACGGAGGAAAAAATTTGGAATATGCTGGTAATTTCATTGACGTCCCATTATTTGGGGCTCGGTTGTCTCAAATGCTTCCGAACGGCTCTTTTGCATGGAAATGTTTACTTCTTTGTCAGATGAGCGCTATGCTAAAGTGTTGGAGGAGGTGTTGATTCTATTGACGAGTGCTCACCTCTATACACCTTTTGCGCCCCTCAGGTGTCTAATCCACCCAGGATTGAGCTCGTGCGGCTCTGCACTCCTTAGATTTGCATTGTACTGGCCCCTTTACCCTACTTCGTTATCATATAGGCGCTTTTGAATTCTCACTCTCTCGATCGTCCACGTGGAATTTCTTTTCAAACGGCTACATCGTTATATTTAACAGGTCACGTGCGTTGCTTTAATGGTCGAAGGTAGCAAAGTTTGCTTTTTTATTCCAGCAGGATATCACAATTCTTCAGCTCCTCATCTTGGTGCAACACATCCAACAATTCGTCGCAATCAGCAGCTCCTCAGGTCGACGCAACACATCCAACAAGTTGTCGCAATCAGCAGCTCCTCAGCTCGACACAACACATCTAGCAGGTCGTCGCAAAGGTTAGCAGCAATGTTTGGGAAAAGTGTGCCTCAGCTTAGCCTTGAGCCGGTTGCAAAATCAAAGTAGCCAGTTGAGGGGAGTGCAAGAAGGAGAAAATTCCGCTTGAAATACATGGAAAATAGTGTAATTTTGCAAAAACATTGGCTAGTAATGTAAAATTACCGGTTCAGATTTGTCTTGGAGGGATTTTTGTATGTTTGTGAAAATGATTTTTCCCGAACACTGGTTAGCAATCTCTCTCTCTCTCTCTCTCTCTCTCTCTCTCTCTTTCTCACTTGTCTGTGTTTGTGAGTTGTTGAGACGTTTCTAATTCCACCTATTCTCTCTAACTGAAGAACTCTTTATAATGTTCAAAGTAGGATTACTTTCAATTGAACATGTGTTCTTTCCTTTGTTGTTGGCAGTGCCTTTATGCAGAAAGGAAGGGTCTATACCAAAAAAGTCTCAGCCAATGTACAACAAAGCACCCTTCAAATTTTGGAAGGTATGTTTATTCTTCTTCTTTTAAATGGATGGTCTCTTCTTCTTCTTCTTCTTCTCTCTCTCTCTCTCTCTCTCTCTCTCTCTCTCTCTCTCTCTCTCTCTCCACATCCAATTGGAGTGAAAGGCAGTGCCATGTTTGCTTCTAGATGCTTTGTTTTAACAACAAGAAGCCAATTTATCACCTCAACATGTGCCCCTCCTATGTGCAAAACTCCTCTTAGAAGATAGTAGAGTGTTGAACTCTTGAGAGCAATCGAGGACTATTGGATAAAGCTTGTCGATTAGTGCCACCTAGCAAAGAACATTGTTAAGGGAAAGGTCTCCTTTTCTACCTAAGTAGAGAGGGCCCTAAGTTTTCCCGTCCATCCCCCTCTCCATGTCCCTTTGTCAGGGGCAAGATGACTCAACTAGGCATGGCTCACCTGTTTTCCCCTCACCTTCTAATAATGCATGGGATCCCACAAATTTGCTCCTTCACTGCACCTCCCTCCTTTTGTCAAATGTCTCTTCTTATCTGTCAGGACTTCATCTCGGCGGCTTTTTTGTCTGCGCCATCGCCAAAGGAGGCTTGGGTTTCACACACACAAGCCCTAAGGCCTTTGGCCTTGGGCAATTAAAATTAAACTGAGGGAGGGTGCCCACGGGCTAACCCCCCCCCCCCCCCCCCCCCCCCCCCCCTTTTTCACCTCTTCGTTCTCCGTGCACGGCACCACACCAAGCCACCGCATTCGGGTGAGCAAACATTAGAGCAGTAAGGGTTTTCAGCTTGCAGAAATTTTGTGAAACTCAGAAATTCACGACACGGATCGAGTAATTCGCACGGATCAAGTATGGATGGCGAGGTGCGTCAAGAGGGACAAACGGTCTTGTAAAGGCAAGCATAAGGCAACAACATCTGAGGTTTCCTCGGTGTTTCCTTTGATTAGTACGACGGTAAAACTGGGCGGCAGGAGCACTTACTGAGGTAAGCAGTAGCTTTCGATTTTCCCTTTACTTTTGAATTGGTTGTCATCATCTGCATTTTTTTTGGGTTTGTGAATACCAATTTATGCCATGATGGCCGCCCAAGGGGTAGGTTGGACTTTTTCAAGCAAGGCTTGATTATCAGTCCAATATGGCTAATATTAACTTTAGTCACTTACATTTCTTGGCATGGACGATTAGCTAATATGCCTGATCATTCATGTACAAAATGCATACGCCTTCATCATATGGGACATATTTATCATTGGAAAAATTGTTTTATGCATGCCATGTTGCATCCATTATTGGCATAAGACCCATGCTTCCCTTGCCAACTTGAATCAAGCATGGCTTGAGTATGACATGGTTATGATGTTTCTAACATCAAGGCTGTGTATTGCTTAGGAAGCGTATTCTTCAGATAGAGGAAGTATCACCTCTATTGCATATCTCTACATGCATCACAGAAAGTGCATCTTCTGCACTCCAAGCACAAGCATGGCTTGTCACAGTTATCTGAAAATTGAATTTTGCTGCCTACATTGTTGGTAAAAGCCCAAAGATAAGCTTGAAAACTCGAATCAAGCACGGCTTGAATCCCAACCACCTGGCTCCGAAGCACGGCTTCTCAGCGGTTCACTTTGATGCAAAAGCATAGCAAATTCGCGATGCTTTAGAATCTCAAGGAGATGATCGGCACAACCTATTGCTCGACTTGATGAAGGGTACAAAGTACTTGGCATGGTTGACTAATGGTCACTGCTTCTAGAACTCGACAAAGGATGCTTGCCACACAAAACTAGCCAATTTTGGTTGAAATTGCTCGACAAGGTCAATTTTCCTTTGCTACGACATCTGTCTGTTAGCAGGAGTCTCCGTTAGCTATGAGCACAGAAACTCCATAAGTACTTATGTGAAGCAAGGCTTCAATTTCTACATCTTTCATTGAAGCTGGCCACATTTGGCATATACTATGAGCATACACAATGGGGAAGGAGTAGGCAAGGTGTTTGCAAGTGGATTCAATTTTGCAGGTTATGGCCTTATGTCCCAGACGCATGTATAGGACATACGAGGGCGTTTGTGCAGATATGGCTATGGGCCGTTTGGAATGAGTTTTCTCCCAACTTTCATGACAACTGGTTGCAGCAACAACGACTAGGTTAGCCAAGTTTAAGTTTTTCATGTTTCTTCCTGTTTACACTTTACTTGGCAATTACTGTCATTGTGCAAAGCAAAGTGCTTTGGCAATTTTATAGGAAGCACGACTTCAGGGAACTGGCAAAATAGGGGATATCAGCTCACAGAATCCCTACCAGTTTAAATTGTACAAGATACTTGCAGTTTTGGTTCTCACGGTTGAGGCCATCACTCTGCGCATGGGCTTACCATTCTTTATGCAAGGCATGCTAGTGACGTGAATTCAATTCTGTCGCTTCATGCATTACGCTTCCGCTAACACACTCGCAACTTTGTCAAGGACAGAGTACGGATGGATTGTTGGTTGCTATCAACACTCAACAACACTAAAAAGAACCTAAAATTTCGTCTAGATTCACCGGCAAAGTGCCCCTTTCAAGTCATCCTCATACAGTCACGACCCTACACGGTAGATGGTCAAGATTTAACTTGTGTTTTCTGTTGCCTCTCTCGATGAGAGCATCATACATACAGATTGTGGAATGCTTATAGGATAAGCTGCAATTCAGGCATAACATGTCTCAGAGCACACATTCTGGGCACACACTCTACAAATTTAAGGAAAGTTCCTCAGCCTAGTATGCTCTTCTTTTCTCTCTTTTTCTTATTTCTTTCAAGAATAACCAAACTCTTCTAAGAAGCTTTTGATACACATTCTGCTCGTGAGTCAGCTTGAGCCAAGGTGCTCTAACTCATAGCTAGCACGTGGCTAAGATGCTACTCAAATTAGTCTTCATCGGTTCGTCGATTGAACACTATTTTGCATAAGGGCTATGAGCCAAATAGGCTAAGAGCCGATGTCAGGACAAGGGTAAGACCCAACTATTGGCATTCTTTGGGTGATTGTTTTCAAGATATACCCAAGGAAGTACACATCGACGTTAATGGACAAGCAAGAGTCTTGTCATTACGGATGTTTAGTGTGTCATTTTGCACTACATGTTTTCAGTGCGATGCTCGAGTTGAGTTTTTGATAACCTTCAACTCCCATCAGCTGATCTCTACCACGGAGTATAGATGCAACAATAGGTTGAAATAGCATGGCTGTCCATAAGAGCTAGGCATTTCACTTGTGTGGATTTCTTGCTCTCTCTATAGCACTACGAGTGTATATGGCATCCCAGTTTTGGGGTACAATTCCGCGGGTGCTTATTAAATCATCCCACGGTCATGTAGGATCACAGTTGATCTCTCCAACTATACTTTCAAGGAAAGAATTCCGCAATCTACCATGCGGTAGCAGATGCAAACACTTTTCAACTTGATTCCAATCATTATGTACATGGTTGACTATGTTGGTTACCGTTATCTGCTAGTTGAGCAGTTTCTACAAAGAGTCTTACCAAGGGGTTTGAATACGTAGATTCTAATCCAAGGGCTTGGATTGCAAAGGCAACACCCAGGATTCCCAGGGCAATGCTGTGTGTTTTTTCAGGTAGGGGACGTGCTCCTCTCCATTTGAATACGGGTAAGTGAACATTACGTTCAAATCTCCAGGTACGCATCTATTGATTTGGTGTTATTTCATTTTCAGTAGGCTTTGCTTGGTTTTTCAAGACGTATAAGTATGCTTGAATGTTACAAGGCGATGCCAAGGGCATGTTGAAACAAGTATTTTGGGCCGTAGTGTCCAAAGTACATTATGCTGTTATGAATCCACTTGTAGGATTCGATTTGGCACATGTTGTCGCATGGGATACAACATGGTCTAGGAACTCAAGGAGTTCGGTTTAGCCAGTGTGGAGCAAGATAATGAGGGTCCCTCTCACTCTAGTCGTCGCGGAGTGTTTTGCAATTCCTCCACACACAAGTACACCTTGTACTTGATGGATGTCGCTTTTTCGGCCATCCTTATTTGAGACATATTCCACATGTGGAGAATATGAGTCTCTGGACTGACATTGGCGCCATTATTTCAATTATGTGTCACGACAAAGTCCAACTAGGTGCTCGTCAAATCTGTTTCCTAGACCATTTTCAACACTACGTATCAAGAGCAATTTTAGTGGCCAAAAAATTGTCGGATACTTAGAATGACTTGTTCACGTACAAGTATTACTAAACAACATTACAGATGGTTGTTTGTACATATAGCAAGGCTCTAAGTTGTTAATGAAAAACTTTCATTGTTTGTACCTAGAAGTGATCCATGTTTCACCTTCTATTATGGTTCAGACGTTTCAGCAAGGCTGACACAAGATTGCAACTGAAAGTATTTAGTTTCTTTTCAGACCTATTTACATTCCTTTTTTAATGTGTGCTAGGTGCATCACATTTGTCATAAGTATTAGCAAGGATCACCATGGATATACAGGTTCGGATCTATTTTTTGCTAAATGCATGCACACTAGGTGTTATGGGCCTTAGTGTTTAGCAAAAGCTGATTTGGAACGGCATGCATATTCATCCAGTTGTTGCTTATGAAGCATTTTTGCACTCTATGAGCAGTAGCTCTATGAGATTACTTTTGGGTCTACTAATCCCCGAAAGAGGTCATGGCTCGGTTTGGGTGTTGATGGATTTCTCAGGTTAACCACGACGGTTACTCCGGACATTGTTGATTCCTCAACAATGTTATATGCTACTGTGATTCCCCGTTTACCAATCGTCTGGGAAGACTGTCTGTAAACCGTGGGGGAAACACACCTCAGTACTGTCAGTATCCAAGGGGATTGACAGATTACAAAGTGTAACCTTGGGCTAAAAGGATATGCAAAGTGCGTACATTAGCACCAAGTAATCCAATTAATAAGCATTATTGCTCCTCTTGGAGTTTACTTACTATCAGTTAACGCATGTTGCGACTACATAGTCTCTTCATGTATAACTCAGGTTCTCAACCTTGAACACTCGTTAGGGTGGGGTTGTTTACTGATAATGAAAATTGGGACCAAGTCAAGGACTTAAAACTGGCCGATGAGTTATGTCAGCAACTTACTTTCATGGAAAGTGACAAGAGGTACTCTTTTTGGTACACATGTGTTGTGATAAACTCGTTTACCACGCTCATGAGCGTTCTAAATGGATTCTACACACTATGTTTGGATAGGAACAGGTACCATCAGATGGTTACAAATGGACAATAATGTCGAAAATCAAGATGTTACTCTTGGTTTCATTGAACCTCCTACCGAACCGGGTTCCGCTCAATTGAACCATTGGATCCATATGGGATGTTACAGTAGACAACATTAGTGTTCTTATGAAGATACCATCACTTGTGTTTTCGCGGACGAAAACGCTTCTCTAAGGGGGGAGTAATGTCAGGACAATGGTAGGACCAGTCCGGGCCAAGGGCCAGGACGGACATGCAGTCAAGGGGGTCCCTATATTTAGAAGGCCAAGGGCCTATATAGGGCATGGCTGGGTGGAGATTAGCATGTTCAGTTTCCATTGCCCTTTCATTATCTTCCTAATGATGAGGTAGACCCCCTTCTTCTACAAACCTCATGCGTGACCATGTAGAGGCCATTCACAATGTGTTGGGGGATAAGACTTTGGTTACACTCACATTGAGAACAATCCTTAAAAAGTCAAGAATGCACTATTATGTGCAAAGCAGAGTTCATTTTGAGGGTTGGAGAGCCCTTCAAGGCCACTTTTGACTTTCAAGAGAAATGGTAAAATCTTGAGGATTTGGCCATGAAAGGCTATTTTAAAAATTATCCCTTCTTGTGGAAGGACAGACCAAAGACAATGTTGTCCTTAAAGGGCACTTTTTCAAAGAAAAATTGATGTATATAATTTAGACTAAGCATAATATGATGATTTTCTTCTTAAAGCTGGAGGTTGGAGACTAGATCCTCAAGGTTGCACTTTTATCTGTGTGATTTGATACTTCTTTTGTTGAGTTTGGCTTTAAAGATTAAGTGTAAATTTGGTAATTTAAAATTTTAAAGGGTACAAAAAAATGTATTAATCATTTGAATGGAAAATTTTTTAAAGTGCAATTTATGAACAAGGACAGGTTCTAAGCTAAACTTTACATAGAAAGTAGATGGCAAAAATGAACGCTAGTGCAAAGTCACACTTTTCTCATAGAACCCTATAGCTTCAAACATGTTACTTATTTCACAAACACATGCTACACCTTATAGCCATATACTACATATTAGTAACACATGCTACTTGTTGTAACCCACTTGTTATTTATCATTTTTCACATGTGGTGCATATCTCTTTCACCATTTATTTACCACCTTCCATCTTGAGCTTATATAAGGCCATTATGCTAAAGTTGTATTCCTAAATTCAACGATCAATCATACAAGTTTCATTCGACATTGTATTGAGCTCTCTCTTCCAATCTACCTACTAATCTCTTGCTATGATGCAACCACAGCCATGAATGTTATTTGGTTCACCCACCATAACACTTACGTGTGCTATCGGAGCTAACATGCAATTAATACTTTTTAATTACAATGATTGGATCCCCATGCTAAGCTTATAAGTGCTTGCTCTCTCTCTCTCTCTCTATCTCTCTCTTAGCACTAATGGCTTTACCTTTCTCTCTTTGCAACAAACAACTGTCCTTTGTTGTGACAATGGTAGCATTCAATGTTCCTTCTGTCATGTCTACGGCTCTTGCTATGTGCATCCTTGCGATCTTGAGAACGATCGTGAATGCGACTATGAGCCCTCTGTCTTTGATTGTTTCTTTGGTTACTTCCACCTTCCATATACGCATCACCATGCACACTAGTGTCAAGAGACATACGTTGAATCTCTTCTATGAGTAAAGCACTTGTAACATCACTGAAAACGAGCTAGCCCTTTTAGGGGCAGAGTTACTAATGGCAATGTTAAATGTATTCCATGATACAGACAAAGAACATAGCAAGAAAACGGATTTCATTTCATCATTGAGATTAAGGGCCTTTGATGTCAACTGAGTAAACATACTGTTAAACTCATTCAGGTGCGAACTAAGACTGCTAACTTCTTTCATGTTAAGACGTATAAGCTTCTTCATTAAAAACAATTTTTTTCAATGCACTCTTACCATTCCATGTTGAGCATATAGACTCCCATAGTTCTTTAGCATTGGTCTTGTTCATAATAGTGAAGAATATAAACTCACCAAGATGCAACCTAATAGTTGCCATGGCACGAGCATCAAGCTCTTCCCACTGATCACCAGTATACAAACTATCTTTGTGCTCTTTCAATGGCACTGCAAGTCCTTTGTTGATTAGGACATCAAGCATTCTCTACTTCCATATAGTGAAATTTATGCCATCAAATTTCATAATCTTCTTTATCTAGCCATACTGACAAGAGCTAACTACAAGAGAGTAATGTTAAGAACTTATAGCAAATCTTTTGCAAAAATTTCAATATATTGTTTTCTGTTCAAAGATGAAAATCTCAACTAGAAACTAAGCAAAAACCATTGCAATGTCAATGCAAAAGAGTGTGGTAAAAAGCAAACTAGAAACTAGAGGAGTCGCAAGAAAAAATCAGACACAGTCTCCTCTGTACAGAGATCATTATCTGAACCAAAACTAAGTAAAAAATAATGCATGGACCAACAAAGAGTAGTGACACGGCATCGACTTGAATGTACTTCTCAAAGAAGCTGTGAAAAGAGTGCCAACTTGGCATCAAAGCACATATACATGCCTATACATGTCCTATGGCGAGGCCACGAATGGGGATCTCCACCAACCTAATCCTCCTCACACTAAGTAACCCGGCCCCCAATGCTCTGCTTCAAAAAACCTCACACAACGACCTCCTTCGACCCTCATAAAAGGTTATGCAACACGACTAGCCACGGTTTGAGAAAGGGCTCTTTTGGATCGAGTCTCAAAAACATCCGAGATTGCCGAAACAAGCCAAAATCGGCTCCACAACGAGGTACAATGGCAGTATCTGCTACACAACGTACATCTAAAATGTGAAATTGTCATTGCAAAACCACAAGACACGCGCTCAAACACGCACCACTAAGATGCAAGCAAAATCTAGACTCAAGTGAGCTCCCTGTGGGAAGTAGAACGCTCTCACAATAGAGCATAAGTACTCTCAAGTGCTTGTCATACATAAACCATATGCATCCCAAATTCCACAGGAACTATAATGGCTATCACTCTCAAAGATGCTCGCAGACCTGCTATGTCAAGAAAACATGTGACTGTCCCTGTACATGTAAACCTATATCTGGGAGCTATCTTTGAGAAGCCATCAATGGCTATGCATGAGCAATGAAATCAATCTTTGGAACCACAAAGAACATACATCAATGCCAAGAGTGCGTAAAGAAATCCAAAAATTCTCTCAAAAAATCCACGAAAACAAGCCAAAATCGGCTACACAACGAGGTACAATGGCAGTATCTGCGACACAACATACATCTAAAATGTGAAATTGTCATTGCAAAACCACAAGACACGCACTCAAACACGCACCGCTAAGATGCAAGAAAAATCTAGACTCAAGTGAGCTCCCTATGGGAAGTATAACGCTCTCACAGTAGAGCACAAGCACTCTCAAGTGCTTGTCATACATAAACCATATGCATCCCAAATTCCACTGGAACTATAATGGCTATCACTCTCAAAGATGCTCGCAGATTTGCTATGTCAAGAAAACGTGTGATTGTCCCTGTACATGTAAACCTATGTCTGAGAGCTATCTTTGAGAAGCCATCAATGGCTATGCATGAGCAATCAAATCAATCTTTGGAATCACAAAGAACATACATCAATGCCAAGAGTGCGTAAAGAAATTCAAAAATGCTCTCAAAAAATCCACGAGATTGTTGTTAACAGCAATTTGTAACCTACCTTCCACTGTCGACAAACTCTCTCTTTGTGTCGCTCTTTACGATGCAGAGAGCGTGTGAAAAGTTGTAGTCGATTTCATCAAAGGTGATGGCAATTCCAGGTGTCACTCCTCCGTGGAAGAGGCACCCCACCCGTGCACATAGATGTCAAAGTAGAAGCTAATGCTGCAAACCAAGAAAATGGTTGTTGATACTGAGAAAATTGGGTATCGTATTGAAATTTGTAGTGTGTGTATGTGTGTCTATTTGATACCAAGAGGAGAACTCACCAATGCTAAGAGTGTGTGTGTGTTCTCAAGGCCTTCAATGTTGAAGTTGAGATGAAGCTATGTCTTTTTCTCTCTACACTCTCTCCTCTCTTACTCAACTCAAATGCACAATCTATCCTAAGAAAAGAAACCTCTTTATCTTTTCATTTTAGACATACTTAAATTCCAAATCAGCTAGCAAGCTCTTTTATAAAGTTGTAGAGCTCAAAGAGAGCTTTGTTTAACTTTTTTTTAAAAAAATTGAATCCGAGATTTCTAGCTCAAGTTATGAGAAAAACAGTGACCTACTATCAAACTGCCCTAAACTTAGTAACACGCTCTCTTTGAGCTCACAAAAAGCTCAATTTCTCTCCTTGTGGCTTGTGGTGTTCAACCCCTTGGGAACTTCATATGTGAGCTCTATGTACCAAGCTCACAATGCCTCTATAGCCATGGAAGCTCCGAGCTTCAATCCATTGTTGATGTAGCGGATGTAAAGCTCATCAGGAAGAGAGACCGACCATAGAGGAGTAGCACACAACCTTCTATGAGTGCGCGAATGCGGTTTGTGTGCAGAGAGTGAGAAGGAGAGAGAGATAGAGTACACAGGATGTGGCTGGAGCTCCCAAATCTCACTGTATGAGCACAATGTGAGAATGAGTGAGAGCTCCTTATTCTTTGTATGTAAAAATAATAAGGAGATAAATGTGGGCGGGCGGACATTGGTCGACGGACACGAGCAAAGCACGGTGAGGCACACTGCCTTTACCTAACATTTTTCCACTAAAGGTTGTGTACCAATAAGTGGCGAAAAGACTAGCCTACAACTAGTATATACAAGAGGTGAAAGAAGACGGCTCTCAACCTATGCCCACTGTTTCACTCTGTATTTGCTCTAGTGTAGATGCAACATGCATACCACTAGGGCAAGAGCTATGATGACACTCCTGATACAGGTATCGAGTGACGACCTGCATGGCTCCACAATGCACAATGCCAGTGTCAGTCATCGCATGACTGACAACTCCCATTACAAATGTACCAACCACATAAGCAATATCAGGTCTCGAGATCGAAAGGTCAGACCTGAGAGATCCGAAAGCCGACGAAACATGCACTATGTGTAGCAACCTATCCCTGTCAGCAACCTCAATGCCTTATGCATCCTCATCAAGAACCACCTAACTATGTATCACCATGTCAGCATCATCTGGCAAAGGCATATCTGCTGAGAATGAATGCAAAATCAAAAAATCAGCACCACTGCAATCACGCATAGCTGTCTGAAGGACACTGTACCCCTCAAACGTATCAGACAAATCATAGAACAATGCATCGGTCTTTGGCTCAATTGATGCCACCTCAATTGACATGATGGCTGACAAAGCTATGCATCCCTAGAGATACCACTATTTGGGTTAACGTCACCACAAGACAAATGCACTACCTACTCTCCATGCAGCACATCTGCAAAAGAGACATGCCTCGTCTCTCGCTCCAAACATGGCTACAAATACACAAAGACTACACCACCTCGTGTGTCAGAAATAGGCAAAGGGTGTACTAGACCACTCCTAGCACCTCTGGCTATCACCAATGCACTAAAATGAGACTTTGGCTGAGTCCTGTTACATAACGTATATCTCATAATGTAAGCAATGCACCGCTAGGTAAAGACATGCATACATCTCCAACACCCTCTATGTCATACGTTGAACCATCAGGAAACTGCAGACAACCAAGTCTCCCACTATCACAACGTAGTGTCACGTGAAAAACTACATGCTCGTCTAGTAGAAAATGCGTAGACAATGTGCTATCCCAAGACACAAAGTAGTCTGAAGGCAAGCTAAACTCAAAAGTGACATGCCCATCACATGCATACTCTCTAACATATGTCCTGTTGTAGCACCATGCACCTGCCTCTTCCGTTGCCTCATACGTCTAAAGCAACGATGCTTAATATATCGTGGTCGCAGTGCCAACATGTCAGTCGTGATCGTACGAGAACCGCCTCTAACCTGAAGCATCTCCATATCCATGCCAAAACTATGGCAAACAAAGTGGGAGGTAACTCGACCACTACACAATGCTCAAAAGCATGATCAATCGCATCAAAATCAATGCTCACATATGCATAAAACAACTCCACAATCTACAAACTCTACAAGCATAAACTAGAACAAACTGCTCAGCCGAGCATAAAGCGCATAACTATATACGCAAGTAGAGAGAAAACTAGCTCAAAACGCGTCCCACAAGAGAAACTGCCTGCAAAAATCTGCAAAAACCTGTGAAACCTATGACTAGCCTGTATTGTAGCCAACAAGCATACGCAAATCCTCACTCCTGCGAGAGTGAGTACAAGAACACCATACTGTGTCCAAACTGACAAAACTTGTCAAAGTGAGAGTAAACACTCGATCATTGTCAAAGTGAGAATATATCAACCACTATACCATCAGAGAGCAAACTGTGAATATGCATAAACCATGGCGAGAATTTGGGAAAAATCTCGTAGAGTTTCCCTTGAAAAATGAGAAAAAACTCAAGTACAATCTCACCAAATACGCATGACAATAGACACTATCTTAGTAGCAAAATCCACAAATGGTCTACATGCAATGCCAAAAGCCTAGCAAACCGGCTTACTCCTGACCGAGTAGCTCTATGGACGTGTATCTATCCAAAAACACTGCAAACCTGTAAACCTGCTACCTGCGAGCTATGGCTAGCTCAAACTGTATCCGTATAATGCATGCATAGCATGAAACTGCACAAAATTGTGCTAAAAAAGCTCTCTGAAATGCCCCACACAGTCAAAACAATGTGCATAAAACCGCATCCGAATGTGTAACGATCCAAAAGTCACATCCCAAAGCACCACTTGCATACGCAAAAATAAGGTGAATTTTCTCTCAGATGGCACCATAGTGTGCCATACATAGCCAAAGATGCAAACCGCATCACTTTCTACAATGTAGGAATCAAACTACAAAACCTCGATATGTCAAGATTATTAGAGCAGAATTTCAAAAAATGAACATCACCATCGCATCCGGAATGTGCCAAGATCCCAACCTAACTCCTGGATCATATCCATCCGACTACGAGTGACGGAGATATGCAAAACACACTGTTTCAAGAGCCAAAAGCAGCAAAAACGAGCTGCAACACTTCTTGTTCCTGCTCTTTTCTACAAAATTTAGTAATGGCTTGCTACACAAGCTGAATATACATGCCTAATCTGAGATCTGACACCGTCGAGCCGTATCCACCTCCGTCGAGCTCAAGCCGCCATAGCCGAGCTCCGTCGCTTCCGTCTCACCAGGAAGTTGTCGCCGCACGCGCGTTGCCAAAGCCCTGATACCAATTGTGAGTGCGCGAATGCGATGCGTGTGCAAAGAGTGAGAAGGAGAGAGATATAGAGTACACACGATGTGGGTGAAGCTCCCAAATATGTGAGAATGAGTGAAAGCTCCTTATTCTTTGTATGTATAAAGAATAAGGAGATAAATATTGGCGGCGGCCGAACACTGATCGAGACGGACACGAGCAACGCACGGTGAGGCACACCACCTTTACCTAACACCTTTGGCTCTGATACCACTTATATAACCAAAGAATAGATGGAGTTAGTACGGTCAATGTGGTGGGTGTTTTGTCGATTGGCCTCAACTTTAACACATGCGGGAGTAAAAGAATACAATAGAGTATCTCCATGGGCCAGAGAGACCAAAAGCGGATCCTATACCAATGAATAAGGTGGGTGATTACTGCAAAGGCAAAAAAGGGAACACCACCTTATCACTAGAATACAAGGGAATAAAGATGATAGCAATATTTGATAGTGGGACCGGAGTAGCCATTGCTACAAAAGGAATCTGGGAGAAATGGAAAAGACCAGCTCTCAAGAAAATGTGCATGAAGTTTCAACTAGTAGACGGATATGTGGAGAGACCCTTAGGAATGCTGGAACAAGTTATTGTATCCTCTTGCGAAATAGAGTACAAACACACTTTTGTTGTAGTCGACTTTGGAAAAGGCAACAACTTTGAGGGTATTTTGGGACGACCATTTATGCATCAACTCAAAATGGTTCAAGATTGGGGCTATGACCATCTCTACTTACGGCATAAGGGTATCACAACCAGGATCAACACGAACGATCATAATTTATAGAGATGTAAACCAAACCCCAGTGGAAGACTTTGGTGTAACTAGTAACTACAAATTTCAAAACACAACTGTCGGCTTGGTTGATGAAGGACGTGTATATTTGGATGTGGAGGATTGCATCCTAGAGCGTCCGATAGAAGACAATCACTATGTGAAAGATCCATTTCTAGAGGAGTTATTTGAACCCTTTGAATAGGAGCAAATACTGGCGACTCTAGATGTTTGTGCAAAAAAGGTAGCCCCCATGACAGTTTGTGACAAAGATAGTTACGACATAATGCCCTTCCAGATGGTGAATGCTATCTTAGAACCAGAAGAGAAAACTGAAACAACAAAAATTAATGAAACAATTGATTGCAAACAAATAGTAGATGAAGTTTTTATTCGAGATCTTAGTGACAACGATGAGGATGAATTCCATGATTTGCGGAGCGATGACCTCAATAACGATGCTAAAGACGAGCTCTCCAGTGGCTTAGAAAACAAAAATGCACCAAAAAAAGATGAGCCAGTCTTACACCAGTTTCCTAACCAAAAAATGAGGAGACAAAATAGATATCAAATGAGAAAAATAAGAAAACAACAAAACAAATTCGAGAAGCCAATGCCAACGTTGATGACCAAAATCGAGTATCTCATGCTCGTGGGAGCCGCTGACTGTGTCCGAGACAAAATCACCAGAAAAGCAAAATTGACAACTTCTAGAGCAAATCCAAAGAAGCTGAACAAAAAAAACTAAGGACACAATCGAAACATCAACCAAAATGTCCAAAATTGAAAAAAAATGAATATCAAAGGTTGAAACACACGCTAAAAGAGGCATGATTGACTGCGATGGAAAGTGAAGAGGATTCCAACACAAAAAATTTTGATGCATCCTTTTACTATAAAAAAATACACCATTCAAGATCGACGTATCATGATTAGGCAACCAATGAGGGAACCTAAAGAACTAGAAACGTCTTATGATGGGCATGAGAACGTAAAGACAATTGATCTTGCTAAGCCAGGGAAAGTCTGAGTAAATCCAAGGAAGCAGAGTAGAAAAAGAAACCAAGGACACAATCGAAACATCAACCCAAATGTCCAAAACTGAACGAAAAAGTGAATACCAAAGGTTGAAACATGTGCTGAAAGAGGCATGGATGATTGAGATGGAAAGTGAAGAGGATTCCAACAAAAAAAACATTGACACACCCTCTCACTACAAACAGTACGCCATTCAGGACCGCTCTATTGTGATTGAGCAACCAATAAGGGAACCTAAAGATCCGGGAGTTGAGGTTTTGACGGAGCTTTTTCCAGATGTTTGCTCAACTAAGCAATTTTAAAAAAAGCTCGCTTCATTCCAAAATCAGTTTTTGGAGCGATCTTTTTTTCTTAATCCCTCAATCTCTCTCTCTCTCTCTCTCTCTCTCTCTCTCTCTCTCTCTCCCCCCCCCCTCCTCTCTCTCTCCCCTCTCTTTCCCGATTGTGTTACCCTCCCCTCCCCTCCCCTCTAGTGCCCACTTGCACATGAGAGAGAGAGGGGGGGGGGGGGATAATCTACATTTCTTACCAATGATATATATGTGTTGGCAATAGCATGCACCTTTTTGAGCTCACATTACCAATCATGCATACACCTCGACCTATATACATGGTAGACGGGGGGTTAATGATTAACATTACGCACTAAATGATAGGTCTCCAATAACCTTTTCTCAAGGACTGCAATTGTAATAGACCTGAGCTCAAGTCAATGAATGTCTTACAATGCGTCCTACAAAGTTTAGTAGCCATAAGGACCTACATAAGGTGCCATAGACCATACAAGAATCGAAACAGGTGACATTAGCTTTGTCCACTATCTCCAGATAAGCCACATTGACTTCTTTCACTGATATACCATGCAATTGAGATTACGATGTACACTTGAAAACCATATTGATCTCAAGTTGACAAGCCGCCTCATATGCACAAAATACCTCACGACTTTATCCCAATCTATTTGGGTTAAATAATACCCCTTTATGCAATTAACCAATTCGAATATTGTATTTCTACTAAATGATCGGCTCCGGCCAATTCAAAGTATGCTAAAGCCTAAAATTGTCACAACACTGGACTTACCTCAAGAACAACCCATTACCATAATGGCATACACATGTCTATGCTAATCAAAGGTCAAGAGGTTTACTTCGTGCCAAATCAACCCCTCCCCCCATTTGATGTCATCATGAGGTCCACCCGTGCATCACCTCATTGCAAGCTCCACATTGCAACCGCCTACTCTTGGAGACCTTGATGCCACAGTGCTCCTACACCTCCCTCCTTGTGTCGGCCATCCTCTCTTTACTTTCCCCCCTTCCTTGTTGATACCTTCCCCCTAGCTGCCGCCTCCTTGGCGTGTTGTCTCATTGTCACTACCCTGCGCCATAACATCTCCCTCCCCTCCAAACACCATTGCTGTTCTTCTGTCTACCACAAAGAGATACAAAGTGCATTGCATGCCTAGAGAAATGACTCCTCTCTCTATCGCCCTCTTTCGCCTTTTGTCGCCCCCTCTATTCCCTGTCCTATTGTTTGATAGAGTGTCACGTCCACTCTCTCCCCTGTCCACATCTTGGTGGTTTCACATCAGTCTCAATGGGCTTCGCAATTGGTAGCTTGAGTGCGACATCCATGAAGGAAGACTGCTCTCCTCTAACCTTCTGAAGCTTCTTGAGGGGCCTGAGGGGGCCTATTACAAGTTCTCTCTCTCTCTCTCTCTCTCTCTCTCTCTCTCTCTCTAAGCTTGAGAGAGAGAGAGATGGGTCTCCATGATGAGCTGGGGAGTCTGGCGATGGCGGCCTCTCTTGAGCTGCCATAAACAAAAGCGAGAGACTCTTCTTTGAAGGCTAGAGTGCGGCACTGGCATATCAATTGAAAGTTGCATTCTTTGCAAAATGTGATGGGTGCAAATGAGATGGTCGCATGATCTCTTGAGGAGGTGCAGACGCTAGGGTGGGACTACTCCCTAGTGGCATACATGCATCACAATGAATTCGTGCCACCTCGTGAAACCATGGAACGGGCCTGCGAACAAGTTTTGGGTTAGCAGTGGCAAGACATGGAGCGGATAAGTGTAAGAAATGAGGAATACAATAAGGATCTAGTAGCAAGGAGAGTAGAGAGAGATACGATGCAAAGTAGATTAGTGGAAAATCAAAAACTTTAGATTAGCACACTATTACAAAGTGATGGCGTTATCCACCCATGCGCTCTCAAGGTAGAGCTTAGATGGCGATTTAGAAAACTAGAGTAAGTAGGAATACAAGGGACTAACAATCCTTACACAAGGATGTGTTGTGTGTGTCAAGTGTGCACACCATTCTACTGAATTTCTCATGAGAAGGCCTCCTTATATAGATATAAGGGAACCTCTAAACTCCCATGTGCAACCGTCCTTAGATTGCCAAGTCCAAGTAGGACTCTCCCATATGCCCATGTGTAGCCGCTTTTGGGTAGACAAGTCCTCCTAAAAATCGGCCACCGGCCAAGGAAATTCGGCCATCGGCCGAATAACACCGACCAAAGACCACAGACAACCGGCCACTGGACGGCCATTTTTCAATTGTCGTGCCGTCATCCGTGCCGTCATCCGACCAATATATTTCGACAAAAAGGAATATTCCATTGAAAGGAATAAGACCCTAAATTTGCTCCGTACCATCCATGATCAGAAATAGAGATCTCATCGGCGTGCAAAGCTGGAATTCACCAAATATATGTGCACCATTGGCTTCTCCTCATATGGGGGCCTTAAAAACTGTGCAACATATATTGTGGTGGCAAAACTGAGCGAGGGGGGCATTGCCAGTATACCAACAATAAGATGATGTGTCACTGTGGGTGGCTCTTTGAAAGTTTTACAATGCCAATAGCAATACATGTGCACCGTCCTCGCAGCCTTGCAACGCCTACATTTACATGGTGTGGCAAAACAATTTCTCTCGCTCCTCGGTGTGCTCGTAGCAATACATGTGCGCCGTCTTTGCAACCTTGTAACCTCTACATGCACTTGGTGTGGCAAAACAATTTCTCTCGTCAGTGTGCCAGTAGCAATACATATGCGTCTTCCTTGCAGTCTTGCAACGTCTTCACGGACTCGGTGTGGTGAAACAATTCCTCTCCTTGGTGTGCCTTGATAACATCATGTGCTACAAGACTCCTAGCAACATCCAAGGTGAGGACCTATTTTTGGGGTTTTCTTTATATACAATCAACCCCTGTTGTCCTCAGGTTTCTTTCCTATCCTAATTGAGGCTAGAGAGAGAGAGAGAGGAATTCCAGCAGTTGACGAGCTCGCCATCGATGTAACGGTTTTTATTTGTTATGCTCTCTCTCTCTCTCTCTCTCTCTCTCTCTCTCTCTCTCTCTCTCTCTCTCTCTCTCTCTCTCTTCCAATGTAACTTGATGAATTAGAGCAGGTCTGATAGTTTACAATGTAACTCAAAGAATTCCAAAAGATTTAATGGGAACTCTCTCTCTCTTTCTCTCTCTCTCTCTCTCTCACCCCAAACCCCACCCCCCCCCCCCCCCCCCCCCCCTTTCAAAAATCGGATTCACAATGATTACAAAAGATTTTTTATTTGAAAGTCAATCTATTGCTAGGTGAAATGCTAGAATGGAAAAAGCTTTTATGATGCCATTGCTCAAACAAGTTGTCGTCGTGCAATTGTGTAGCACGTATAGAACCTTCAAGACAAAGCGCATGCAAAAGAGTACCCTTTTGGCACAAAGTTTGGAAGCAACAGCTTTCAATCACTGCAGTACTAAGCTGTTGTTGAGTCTTGTGGAGAGGACCGAATAAGAATTCGTCGAAGTGCATTAGCAACGCTTTCAACTGTATCTTACTCTTGAGTCTTAATCCCTGCACAACAAGCGAAGACGACCATGATGAATCAGTAAGTTCTCCACATTTTTCCAAGGAGGCAGCTCATATGGTGGTTGGGTCTTCACAGCCGCCTTCGCTGCCCTTGCTGTGAACAAACTCGCCCTCGTCGCAAACATCTTTTGTAATCTCTCTCTCTCTCTCTCTCTCTCTCTCTCTCTATAGCAGCGCACATCTGCTTGCACTCCTAGAGATAGAGAGAGGGAGAGAGAGATTACCCTCTCTCTATCTCCTAATCTCGACTTTCTCTAATGCTACTCTCTATGTATTCTCTCTCTCTACCTAATCTCTACCCCCACTCTATCTACTCTATGTACACCTCTCTACACTCTAATATCTTTCTAAATCTTAAGATTATCTATCTACTCTCTACCTAATCTCTATCTCTATCCTCTCTCTACACTCTCTCTCTCCATGTAATCTCTGTCTCTATACCCTCTATCTACTCTCTCTCCCTCTCTACACCCTCTATCCTTGTTTCTCTCTCTACTCCCTCTCTCTCTCTCTCTCTCTCTCTCCACTCTTTCTACATCCTCTATCCCTCTTTTTCTCCTCTCTAATATTTCTTCTTCTCTCTCTCAACCAATCTACATTATTTTAATCCTCTCTCTCTTTTCCTCTCTTTCACTCTCTAATTTCACATACAATAAATTGAATCTTTTTCTCTCTAATCTCTCTCTAAACCCTTTTTTTTATATAGGATTTATCATACTCTATCACTTTTTCTTTTTTTCTTTTTTTCTTTTTTAATGTTTAATACTTAATGTTTAAATTTTTTCTCTTTTTGTCTCTCTCCTTAGCTTTACAATTTAGGATATACTACAATTTTTGGCAATGGTTCCTGGATGACTTGCAAGGAAAATTTGGTCATATCAAAAGGCCAAAAGTTTGAGTCATTGTACTCTTTGTATGCCTCTTCTGTGAAAGAGAATTCCATTTATGTTGTTGAGATAACTTCTACTGAGTTGTGGCATAGCCAGCTTGGTCATGTGAATCAGAAAGGAATGAAACAAGTTCAACATTTGGCCTATTTACCTGTCTTAAACTATTTTCATTTTAGCTTGTGTGAGCATTGCATTTATGGCAAAAAGACTACGGTTACCACTTCACCATTGAAAAGAGAGTTAGGGAACCCCTAGACTTGGTACATAGTGATTTATGTGGGCCTATACCGCATACATCTCTAGGGGGGCATTATATTTTCTAATGTTCATAGATGACTCTACTCAAAAATTATGGGCGTACCTCCTGAAGAGGAAATTTTTTTTTCTACGTTTCAAAAATTCTTTAAAATGGTAGAGAACCAATCAACAAAGAAGCTAAAGGCTTTGAACACTGACAATGGGGGAGATTACGTCTCCACTAAGTTCAAGAATTTTTGTATTGAAAGAGGCATTAGGTGACAATTTACTATGTTGTATACACCTGCTCAGAATGGAATTGCTAAGCATATGAATATGACAACCCAAGAGAGAGTCACAACCATGTTGTCTATGGGCAAACTTACCTCTAAAATTTTGGGAGAGGCTGTTATGATAGCGCTTAATATCATGAATCGATTGCCTAGTACACCATTGAACTATAAGATTTCGTAAGAGATGTGGACTGACAAGAAGCCAAACTACGACTAATTACGTATGTTTGGATGTGACACATTCTCACATGCCCCTAAAGAGCTATGCAAGAAGCTAGATCCCAAATCACAAAAATGCATCTTCATTGGATATGGTGCAAATGGAGAGATGGTCTATATTCTCTAGAAATCAAAATCTAAAAAAATCATTCATAGCTCACAAGTAATCTTCAATGATTTGAAGATGCATAAATAGTCTATCAAAGAGATTATCATAAAGTGAGACTCAAGGACGTAGCCTCAATTGAGATCAAACAAATAGCTTAGTCTACTAGTGATGTTCCTACCACTAGTAGTTCTCCAAAGAGAGCAAAGTCCATCAACCAGGTAGTGAGGAGACCTACACGAGTCTCTTGTGTCCACAAGCATTTTCAGCCAGTGTTAGACTATTTGTTGGTCACTGACTGCAAATAGCCTACATGCTATCGAGAGGCTATTCAAATGGAATATAGTGTGAAGTGGGAGCAAGCAATATTCCGAGTATAACTCCATCATGGAAAATGAAACTTGGGAATTGATAGAGTTACTAGAGGGAAAACAAGCCTTGCCTTGCAAATGAGTGTATAAGAAAAAAAACATGGCAGAAGATCTCGAGCCTAAGTATAAGGCTAGATTGATTGCTGAAGGATTCAAGTAGAAGAAAGGTGTGGAATTTGATGATATTTTCTTTCAATAGTCAAGATGATTACATAGCGTCTTGTGCTTGGACTAGTAGCCATTGAGGACATGTAACTTATCTAGATGGATGGGAAAAACGGCTTTCCTTCACGGGGATTTAGAGGAAGAATTGACCTACATGAAACAACTTATCATCTTGATACTTTATGTCGATGGCATGTTCATTGCCGGGAAGTCTAAAGATGAGATTTCCATCTTGAAGAAGTCAATTAGCATGCAATTATCTATGAAGGATTTGGAAGATGAAAGTCACTTTCTTGGTAGCGTATCAAGGGGGATATGAAACATGAAATACTGGACTTATCTCAAGAAACGTATATCCATGAGGTCTTGCAACATTTTAATATGCAGAGAGGAAGGCTACATTGAGTACCCCAATTCAGGCATATGCAAAACTTAGCAAGAATGATGCTCCCAAATCTGATGCTCAAATGGAAAAGGTGCCATATTCTTCAGTAGTAGGCAATCCTATGTAGACCAAACACTACATTTGTAGTGGGAGTGGCTATCAGATTTATAGAAAAACCTAGCAAGAAGCACTAGGAAGAAATGAAGCACATTTTGAGATACCTTAAGGGTACATCTAGCAAGTGCTTGCGCTTTGGGAATAGTGATGCATCCATAGTAGGTTACACGGATGTGGACTATGCGGGTTGTGTGAATAGTTGAAGATCCACGTCTGGCTATGTATTCTTATTTGTTGGAGCAACCATGTCATGGAGATCATGTCTCCAGGATTTCACTTTGTCTTCCACTATAGAGGTAGAGTATGTTGCAAGCTTTGGTGCTAGCAAGGAAGCTATATGGATAGCTCATCCAGTGGGAGACCTTTGCATTTATCAGACTCCAATGCTCCATTGTGCATTAGGGAAAGTTTGAGGTCTCAAATTTGCCATGTAAGAAACCGTAGAGAGAGAAAATACTTTTTATTTTTGGAAAAATGAATAAGGAATTTTAAAAGTCAAAATTGGAGGGGGGGGAGAAACCTTTAGATTTTTACTAGGTACACTGGATGTTACTTTTCGAGGCTCCACATGTAGTGTCATTTTCAAATCTCTTGGGAATGTGTCCCTTTCCCCAAAATCCTCCCTCCCAATGCATCGTTTTTCTCTTTTGGTCCATACTTAAAATTTTCCTTTGCTCATTCTGTCCTTTCTCCACACCTTTCTCTGCATCTTTCTCTGCACCATATCCAAATCATCATCTTCTCCACATCATCTCCATGAATCCTCTAAAAGAGGTATCTATCATCTCCATGTCGAGTTGGAAGATGAATATTCTCCTCTCCAAAAAAGAGAAGGTAAAGAACGTCCAATCGTTGCTGAACACAAACAAAAGAAAGAGGACAGAGCTTGGATTTAGAGAAAGACAAAGGAAGTTGAAGAATATCAAGAGTCTCAAGTGAGGAGGTGGAGGCTGCAACAGAAGAATCAAAGTAATGAGGTAAAATTGTTGTTTTTTTTCAAATTGATATCTATTTTGCAAGTTGGTATCTTTGGGTGCTATAGTATTTCCATTAGGACATGAATGGGGTATAGGAGAGCCTCTTTATTTAGAAATTAAAGGAAATGCTTAATGCTTAAGCAAAGTTTGACCAAGCTTAAAAGAGAAGACAAAAAGGCCTTACTTAGATTGTTAAAAATACCATTTGTATATTTTGTATTTCAAATAGGCTATTTTAACCCAAAAGAGAGGTGGGTAACCGAATTTTAAAATGTCTTTTTACCATCTCTCTTCTCTCTTTTTAACATATAAAACACTCTCTCTCACTTAGTTCTCATTAAAAAAAGCACTTTTCAGCTCCCCCTACCAAAAAAGAAAATTTTGCATATTCTCTCATTGCATTCTCTATCTAAATATCTAAAATGTGAGCCAACTCTTTCTCTTTCCCCCCCTTTTCTCTCTTGTCACTTCCATCTCCCAATCATTAAGAGGACATTCTATGCTGCCTACATGTGACAGAAAGTGCAGATCATCCAAGGTTGCAGATCTACTCTCTCTCCCACTCTCTTCCTTTAATCTCTCTCTCTCTTTCTCTCTCTCTCTCTCTCTCTCTCTCTCTCTCTCTCTCTCTCCCACCCCAGGGGATTCACCATGGAAAACTTACCGCACCACGTAAGTGCAAGGGAGGGGGTTTTTTTTACAAGCTACATAAGCGTATAAGTTAGGGGTAGGCCCCCAATAATTTATCCCCAAGCTTAAAAATAAGGGAGGGGGGTATCATATTTTTTTTGGGGGGGGGGAGGGCACACATACTATTACTTTTCTTTGTTTTATCATGTTCTAGATGCTTGAAGATCTAGCCTATAGCTTTTATACTATCTTGAACCAAAACTGAAGGCCACATGTCAGTGCTCGAAACAAACCTCGTTTTAGTGTATTTCCACCTACAAATTTTAAAATTTACCTCTTGAAATTAATTATGTGGGTTTTGGCAACTTTTTTAAAACAGACTATTAGGTTTTTTAAGTGTATGCAAAGGAAGAGGAGATAAACTACCTTTTGAATATACAAGGATAAGATAAATATAAGGGAAAATAAAAAAGTTATGTAGTTTTTTTAGAATTTTAAAGTGCATTATGTTCTTGAAGTGATGAATAGGACTAAGGATAGTGGGAATGGAGAATCAAGATGCCTTAATCAGGTTAATGTAAAATTTAAAGACTTTACTGTTGCTATTAGGCTTAGCTAACGTTCAAATCTAAATAAACATTATTTTTGGTTGGCAAGGCTCCCGTCCCGTCGTGTCATCCCGACTCTTTACAATTTGCCTTGTGAGCTTGTGACTTGTGAGCGTTGTCTATGAGTCTCCTCTCACTCTCTCTCAACATTTGTGGCACACGTGACACAAGCTCTGTCAGATTTTCTCATCCCACATCTTCAAAGATTTTCTTTGTGAGTCTGTGAGTGCTGAGCAGTGAGAACCTTAGAGCATGTCACATTCTCTCTCTTGGCTGACTCTAACCAAGAAGTAGGAGAAACACAACAAGAGGTAGTTTGACCACAGAGAATTACCTTGCTGGCGCCTTGTAAAGTGGACCATTCATCCTTATGGGTGGGATCGTAAGGGACCCCTTCCCATTGTCCAAATGTGCACATGTGCCATATGTGAGTGTCGAGGTTAGCCATTGCCGCCAATGCAGCCCACTCTTAAACTCTCGCCTCTGTTTAAAAAGGTCCATTTCTTGCTTTCTAATCTCTATGGGTTGTCCCTCTTGTGAGATATAGTATTCAACTTCGTCGTACACACCCATTTTGCGTCTTTCCCTCGACACAGATAAAGTCGCTCTCTCCCTCATCAAGGACCGCCACACTTGCATCCTTAGGGTTTCCCAAAAGCTTCACCCCGGGATGCAATCCCCCCCATCTCCACATACCTGCAAAGATGACCTCTACATTTGGATTACTTCTACATTTGAATTTTCACAGATTGTCTATGCTCTCGTTTATAAAGGAGTTGACACACACGTCACAAGAACTTCACGACACATTCCCAAATGAAAAAAGGGTCTTTTTTTCCATATAATTTACCACGTTCAAGGGGGGAAAAAACCTTCAAATTTTCTTTTCCATTTAGGAAAGCTACTAGTAAAATACACCCATGTTGGAAATTACAGCTGACGGAAGGAGGATGACGATGACAAGGCATGCATCCCCTTTATATTTTTGATAAGAGTGCGTTGCTAGAAGGCGTAACCCATAAGTCACATTACAAACTCTATGTAGTTGAGTCCAACTCTCCAGCTTCTGTAGCCCGACAGTGATTTCCATTTCTAGCCAAGCTGCACCTTCCTGTCCTTAAATGCTGAAAAACTCACCGCGGGGGGGGGGGAGAGAGAGAGAGAGAGAGAGAGAGAGAGAGAGAGAGAGAGAGAGAGAGTGCATAGCACGGAGCTTGCCCGTGCCTTGCCTTGCTTCTGCATGCGAGGGTCTCGTTGCCAGTGCAGTCCACACACACACACACACACACACACACACACACATAGAGAGAGAGAGAGAGAGAGAGAGAGAGAGAGAGAGAGAGTAGCACCCTCCCATAGCTCTCACCAGCTCCACCCACGGTAGTTGTCAGCACTTGCATCGGCCCACATGCAAGATGTCGCCTACACTCACATCCTCCAACCACCCTCTCTATCCCCTCTCTTGTCCAGATGGAAAGTGCGAAATGGAGGGATTTGGTGAGATTACCTTCAAAACAAAATGGGCACCACCCTACTCTGCTCATTAAAAAAAAAAAGTTGCTTAGTGTGGCTTGCCCTCAGTTACTCAGTAGTGCCCTCTCTCAATGGCCTGCTGCTCGTGGTATCATATGCCAACAGCTCGCAGAAGCTTGCACAGTAGCCCTCAACGGTTGGGTAGCCTCAGGCTTGGAAGGGCACCAAGGTCGACCGGGCCTCTCTCTCTATCTCTCTATCTTGTTTTTAATTATGTACATCTCCTAATGGTCATTTTGCAGGCCTCGTGATTTCATCACTTTTTTGGCCTGCCCAAAAGGGCTAAGGCCATAGTGATGTGTTCCCTTTTTGTTAGTGAAAAATCTCATATGTAAATTTTTGGCCTATCCAAAGGGCAAAGGCTATAGAGATGCTTTCTCTTTTTGCTGACTAAAATAGAAAAAAGATGTTGTATTTTCAAGCATTTTTTGATAGGCCAAAAATGCTGATTGGTTGAAACAAGATAGTGGGCACTCATTTAAATGGAGAGTGTGTAAATCTAACGATGGACATGTCTTGAGTTTCCAAATATGAAGTGAATGTTCATTGCTCATTTACAAAGGAAAGGATATATATATAAAATATATATTAGTTTAAAAAGACAGGGGTGGTTGTCCATGTGTCTGCAAGCACACATGCCTGAAAGGGTGCGCACATGAGCCTGAGAGTCCACAGCTACGGCTAAAAACCGTGACCTGGATGGAATCTTACTGCCGCTGCGTCAATGCGTTTAAGTAGGGCTTGCTACACAGTTAGCCGCTGCGGCCCTACATTCCAGGTGCTAAGCAAAATAGGAGAGAGCGATTTCCATGGGTTAAGTGCTCTCATGTGCGCGAAAGGGCTTCTGCGGTAACCTCCTGAATTCCCGGCTGAAGTACTATCTGTGTTTTGAAGATCTCATGTGCGTAGCCTTTGATGCCCCTCTCTTTCTTTTCCTCTGTGTGAAAGGATATCTATATATATATTAATTTTATATAATATAATATATTAGTTTAAAAAGATCGGGGTGCTCGTCCATGTGTTTGGAAGCACACATGCCTGATGCCCCTCTCTTTCTTTTCCTCTGTGAATGATCCACGTGGCCTGCTAACGTGGGATCATGGATGCTAACGGCGACCTGCCTTGAACATTTTCATGAGTGGTGGGATGGGTCTTATCGCATTGGGTCACGGGTGATGGGATTGCACTAAAGACTATGTTAGGGTTATGAGAGATTTTTGACTATGCACTCCTCCACAGCGCTACGTTTGGGATGGCCTCTCCAGCCATGGAACTTCTCTGTGTGTGGGCTCTTCCCCCCTATGCCATGATGTTGCACTGCCTGCTTGGACTATCGGAAGCGCTATCCATGAATAGCTTATTGCTAGTTTCTCTCATGTGAGTGAGCTGTGTTTTTTTAGGCTACCTTATTTTCCCTCTTAGATAGAGCAGGCATCTAAGTGTGTTTCTTTCTTGCTTGCAGGACAATTAACTGAAGGTCGACGATAGGGCAAGGTGTTGATTACCATCCTCCAACATTGCCATAGAGGGTTCTGTTCTTCGAACGAGGGACCGCAAGGCCTTTTTGCATGTGATCTGCCGCCCATCCACTGTCGATGTAAGTGCGCTATCTGGGATGTGAAAGGAGCCTGTGAAGGTGGCTTGTGATCCACTTATGTCTAGTTCAAGAACTTCAGCCCTCAAGGCCTCGGATGCATGGGCATACCTCTGGTTGTGGTCCCCCCAAGTTTGACGTCGTCGACATGTTGACCTAGCTTGCCTCAGATCACATTATCCCTGCCTTGCTGCATTGCTGGTCCCAAGCTTGTTATTTGTGTCTCAACTTGTCAATCCCTCCCACTGGTTGTGAGCCTACACTCAAAAGCTCATGATCATCTTGCTTGGAGAACACGCAGCAAAGGCAACTTGGATATTTGTTTGCGTTTTTTAGGTTAAAGGTGTGGCGAGGTTTCTCTTATTGAAAGCTTGGTATAACGCTTTGTCTGTTGTGCATTTATTGTTAAGGATATAAAGCACAACACAGTGATAAGGAATCCCACAAGCCATTATCTAGAGCTGCATCACTCACTCTCTCTCTCTCTCTCTCTCTCTCTCTCTCTCTCTCTCTCCCCCCCCCCCCCCCAGGCACAAGCATGGGCCACTGGATGACCACCGTGCTAGACATCTAACAACATTGCCACCATGGCGGTTCCCACGTGTACCATGCCAAACTAACACTGTCCCATGCTTTCTCGGTTTGTACACTTCTCTGCAAATGCACTCTCAAATTCTCCTTCGATCGCTCCTTTAAGACATCCTCATAAATCTACCAGCAAGTCGTCATTCAACCATTTGATTGAGTTTCGAGGCAAGTCTCTAGTTCTCGCTTGTTGGTTGGGACTTCGGGGCTCCAGAGTCTGAGTGCCCTTGCAAATTAACACTCATGAGATCAGTGTGGCAAACCCTGTTTGATATTTTGCAATTGTTGACGAAGGTGGGATTAAGATTAGCTGAACTGCAGGTTTTGTGTTGCAGCTCTAGCCATTGTGCAAAGTGGGGGGGAGGTAAGTAGCAAGTGGGTTAGGTGGGGTCCATGCATAAGGGCATTAGCTCAGGGAGGAACACTCTGCCCAGTTGTAAAGCTCTTGCATTTTGATAATGTGTCATTTCCATTTTTGAAACGCTTATGCTCATGCTTAAGTTTGTTGGCCACAGATTTTGACCATTCGTGGCCCTTTTCACTCCTCTTGGTAAGTGTGAAGCAAATTGCATTTTGTTTAGTTCTGTTCTTACTACCGGTGGATTTTTATTGTTCTCTTGTAGCAAGCTTGCAAGAGTCGGCACAGAGGCTCTAGGGAGCAGTGATGCGGTGCTCCACACATCAACAACACTCTACCTGTTTTTTGTGATGTGACTGCTTCAGTGTTCTTCCCCTTCTTGCAACTTAGTCTCAATTTTTAGTATCCTTTCAGATGTTTTTGGCATCATTACTAGGTTCCCATTTGTTCCTCTTCTTTCAACTTAGACTCATGTTAACTGGGGTTCTCAGGTGTTACTTAATCTGAGTCACTTAGTCTTCTTTGGTTCTCAAAAAGTAGGTTTTTTTTGCTGGTTTTTGATGCTCAAAAGTCAAGGTTGAATTTGAATTGCTTTGTGTATTGTTGTGCCATGTTGTTGCACAAAAATTGCTCATGTATTCTTTTTTTAAAAAATAGCCTAATGCTCAAGCTCATGTTTGTATGGTTAATTTGTGTTTCTATTTTGTGTTTGTTTGTTGTTAGCGCTCTAATGGTTGTGCTTGTTGCCTAATTTAAGTCACGAAGTTGTGGCTATGGGAATGTTGCCACCTTATTGTTTTGAATGAAGGTTGTCTATAGTTAACCTAATGATTTTAAAAAATATGCAGGTAAAGGGAAGCACAGGGCTCCAGGCCTGAGGCTGTAGCTAGTTCTCATTGCTCGCAATGCCAGCCCAATAACGCATAGGAAATGTATTTTACAAAGCAATTCAAACTAATGTGAGTGATTAGACGATAGATGATGCTTTGCACGAGTAGCCTTTGTGGCCTCTTTGTGATGCATTGCAGTCTTGTGCAAACCTTTCATTACAAAGCAAAAGTCCAGTATGAAGTCGCTTGGAATGCTCCATTCACCTTTCCTACGCATATTAACATATTACAAACACGCTTGTCACAAGAATCCGACTCAGGTTCCATATGCATTATGTTGAAGGTTGTTGGTGGTAGAGTGGTTTTGTGATGTCTTTTTGCGTAAGCTTTAAAAGATAAGTCTTCTTCGAAGCAGAATAAGAACTCGTTCTTTTGCATGGGTGTAGGTCCAAGAGCGCTTTGATGTGGATATCAAAGAGCTACCTGAGCAAATTGTTGCTATGACTGTAAGTTCTCATTTTTAAGCTGCTGTGTTGTTCTTTACCTTTCGGAGTTAATAAAGCCCTTCTGTGTCTTTGGATGATGATCATCTTTTATGTACTTGCAGTGCCATCATAGAAGATGTCGTTGGTTTTCAGTGAGCTTCACTTTGTACAAAGGAGCAAAGGAACCTTGTTAAGTGCCTCAAATTTGTTCTGGTGGAGTTGTTTCCTGAGTTGGAGGAAAGTGATCGTTGAGGTGTCTGCTTGGAATAATGTTGTTTTTTTTTCAAAGCCTATTTACTTGAGTGAAGCTGGAATGATTCAAATATCTGAAAAGCAGCTCTAGTCTTTAGCATGGCTGGGGTTATTTGTGCTTTGAGGCATGAGCTTATTTGCTTTGTGCCTAAGTAACCTGTAGAAAAGGTCAATTATTAGCCGAGTAGGTTTTAAGGGTTTCCTACCATGCTTAGCTAGAATTGGTGGTAGTTTTTGTTATCTGCTATTGTGTCACTTGAGAGAGTGTTAAGCTTCTGCCTTATGTTGACCTTCAGTTTTTAGTCACAAATCAACTCATGTCTGGCTTCAAGTTAAAAGACATGGTTATCATTGTACTGAGAAAAGATTTTGTATTTTTTTTTAACAAATCAGTTCATGTCTGTTGTGAAGTTAAGACATGGATAATGTATTCTAGGAGAGCTTCATTGATATCGAAGCCCAGGTTGTGTTTACTTAAAAGGGACAAGGGGACAAGTTTCTTCTCCTGTTAAATATGCCGTTTGTGAAGGCTTCACAATATCTCTGTTTACAACAGACACAGATGACATCATACATAACAGGTATTTGCAAAAAATGTGATGAATTGTCTTTCAATTCATGTAGATGTATCTTGCATATATATATGTAGAACAGATGTCAATTGTACACAGAATTTTGAATTTAAAAGGTTTAGAATGAACTGTTGTCTTTAATCATTAATAGCAGTGAGCAGTGGGTTCTTGAAAGTGGCATGCAATGAATACTACTGTCATGAAAATGTTGAATACTGGAACAATCTACTACATAAATGAAAGTGAAATTTTAGTTAAAACTTTGGAGAATGGGAATCTTACACACACACACACACACAGCTACTCTTCCTCTCCATCACCCTATGCCAGTGGCATCGTGGTGGTCCCTAAACAACCACCTCAACCTCCCAAAGCAATCCCATGTCACCAACAAAATTCTCTCAGCCTTCCTCCTTTGCTCCTCTCCCAGAATCTCAATAAGGTCCCGGTCCTTCGAGGCCTCAGTTCTCCCTTTATCGGCTGCTGACTTGGCACCCCTTTGTGAGCCCTCTGTAAATTTCCCATGAGGTTGTGCAAGGTCTGGAGCAGGGCCCACGTCACCTCAAACATCTGGTCATTGGAATACAGTGGTGGAGGTGTCACATCCCAACTCCTCAGGCTTCCTCCCACCCCCTTCTCCCCTTCCATTGTTGCGTGTTGTTGCTCATATGGATTTTGGGCCTGTTGCTTCTGGATCACTGTCGTTGTCAGTATTGGGTAGCTCAAGCTCACTCAAGTGTTATCACTAATAGTAACTTGCATCATCCTCTACTTCAGCATGTTAGGAAATAAGACGTAGCTAAATAGATAATTGAGTAGATTACTTAATGGAGAGAGACAGATTTATACACACAAGATTATAGAGTAGAGAGAGAGAGAGAGAGTACACACGATATAGGTGGTTCACCCAATGTGGGCTACGTCCACGGGAAAGCAGCCACTCAATGGCTTGAGTACTTCAAAATAAGAAGTAGTTTACAAAGGGATTATACCCTTAATGGAGCTCCCGCCTTGCTTCACTCTCACCACTTCACAATCACCTTGTTGCATCAACTTCACACTATGAAATGTGTGTAGAAATGGCCTCTTTTTATAGGCCAAAAAGGGCTGCCCTCTCTTATGAGAGAGAGCCATGTGTAGCCGCCCTTGAGAAGACAAGTCCGCTTTTGAATTCGGCCACCGGCCATTGACTTCCGACCATCGGCCATCGGCCATTGACTACCGGCCACCGGCCAACCGACTGGTTGTTTTCCGACCACTTTCCGGCCGCCGTCCAGCCATAATATTCCGGTGAAAAAGAATATTCCGGCGGAAAAAAAAGTCTCGGCCTTTAAAGTTGCCCCTGATTCTTATCCGCGAAAATTTTGGTTTCCGGTGAGTGATTTTCCTTCACGCACGATGGCTTCTCCTCATAATGGGGGCCTTACAAATGTGCGCTTTTACCACATAAAATTACAAGGGTAAATCAGGCTCCATACTTAACAATCTCCCACTTGGAGACTGATCTCCAAACCAAACCTGTGACTGCTTTCCATTCTGGCTTCTTATCCTTGAATGCCGATTGAAGATGAGCAAAAGCTCAACTTCTCCTTGTTGACCACCTTTGTAAACAGGTCTGCAGGATTTTCACTTGTATGCACCTTTCCTAGCTTTAGTTGTCCCTCTTCCAAAAGAGTGCGTATGAAGTGATATCTCACCTCAATGTGCTTTGTCCTTGAATGAAAGGCTGAGTTCTTCGCAAGATGGATAGCGCTTTGGCTATCACTGTGCAAGACACAATTGTCTTGTTTGAATCCAAGCTCTTCTAAGAATCTGTGAAGCCACAGAATTTCTTTGCTTGCCTCCGTCATTGCTACATACTCTGCTTCCGTGGTAGAAAGTGAAACCATTTTCTGCAGCTTTGAAGCCCAGCTTACTGCTGTGCCTCCAACCGTGAACACATAGCCAGTAGTGCTCCTTTGAGTATCTTTGTCACCTGTCATATCTGCATCAGCATATCCTTCTAGAAAAATATCAGTTCCTCCAAAATACAAAGCATTTGTTGTTGTCCCTTTTAGATACCTTAGTATCCACTTCACAGCTTGCCAATGCTCTTTACCTGGGTTGTCCATGAACCTACTCACAACTCCCACTGCATGTGCAATGTCTGGCCTTGTCCAGACCATAGCATACATTAGAGAACCTACCCCTGCAGCATATGGAACTTTAGACATATAGGCTATCTCCTCTTGTGTCTTTGGACACATATCCTTCGTTAGTTTAAAATGACCAGCCAAAGGTGTAGAAACTGGTTTTTCATTTTGCATTGCAAACCTTTCTAGTACCTTCTTGATGTAATCTTCTTGAGATAGCTTTATTGTCTTCTTTGTCCTGTCCCTTGATATTTTCATACCAAGTATCCTCTTTGCAACACCTAAATCTTTCATTGAAAAAGATTTGGACAGCTCCTCTTTTAGGTCTTTGATGTCCTGCATGTTAGCACTTGCAATCAACATGTCATCAACATACAACATTAGGATGATGAATTTCCCATCTCCCAAATTCTCCGTGTAGACGCAGTGATCCGAGTTGCATCTTGTGAATCCATGATCCAACATCCATCGATCAAACTTCAAGTACCATTGTCTTGATGCTTGATTTAAACCATACAAGCTCTTCTTTAATCTGCAAACCATTTTCTCCTTACCTTTTACTTCATACCCCTTTGGTTGAAGCATGTAGATTTCCTCCTCTAAGTCACCGTGAGGGAATGCCGTATTTACATCCATTTGCTCGAGATTTAGATCATGAGCAGCCACAAGGCTTAAGACAAGCCTAATTGAGTTCATTTTTACAACAGGAGAAAATATTTCATTGAAGTCAATACCTTTCTTTTGAGAAAAACCTTTTACCACAATCCTAGACTTGTACCTTTTCTTCCCACCTTCTTCTTCCTTTAGCTTGTACACCCATTTGTTTTGAAGTGCCCGCTTACCTTTAGGCAACTCAACCAACTCCCATGTTTGGTTGCGATGTAGTGAGTCCATCTCCACTTGCATGCTCTTCGTCCATTCTTCTTTGGATTCATGTTGCATAGCTTCTTCATATGATTCCGGCTCTCCAGAATCTGAGATCAAGAGATGGTTGAAGGAAGGAACAAACCTTTCTGGAGGTCTACTTGCTCTTGTAGATCTTTGGGGAATAGGTTGAGGCTCCTCATTTGGTTGACGTTGTTGCACATTGTCACCGTTTGCAGTCCTTGAGTCTTCACCGTCCTCAAGCTCCATGTACTCATCACCTGTTTCTTTTGTTTGTTTTCTTTCCAAGTAATCTTTGTACATATTTTGTTCGTTAAAAATTACATCCTCCTTAAGATTTTACCATCTTCAGGATTCCATAGGCGATACCCAAAGTCTCCTTCTCCATAGCCAATGAAGAAACACTTTTTGGACTTTGCATCTAACTTTGATCTTAGGCTTCTATCTATGTGCATGAAAGCCTCACACCCAAACACTTTGAGAAATGCATAATTCACCGGTTTACCTGTCCATGCCTCTTCTGGAACTCCCCCATCCAATGCCGTTGAGGGTGACCAATTGATTAAGTACACAGACATACTTACAGCTTCCGCCCAAAGCTCAAGCGGTAGGCCTGCATGTAGCCGCATGCTTCGTGCTCGTTCCATGATTGTCCCGTTCATCCTTTTCGAAATCCCATTTTGTTGAGGTGTCCTTGGGGTTGTCCTTTGCCTCCGAATGCCATTGCTAGCACAAAAGCTTTCAAAAGCTTGGCTGCAATATTCGCCTCCATTGTCGGATCTGAGGCATTTAACCTTGGTACCTGTTTCATTCTCCACAAAGGCTTTTCACCTTTGAAATATGGAAAATACATCGGATTTATTCTTCATGACATAAACCCATGTTTTTCTAGTCGCATCGTCTATGAATGTTACATAGTACAATGAGCCACCAAGTGATGGTGTACTTGCAGGACCCCAAACATCAGAATGAACCAACTCAAGTTTTTTATTTTTTCTTTCATTTCCTGATTTTTGAAATTTTACCCTCTTTTGTTTACCATAAACACAATCTTCACAGAACTCTAAGTCCACTTCTTTCAAACCTGGTAGAAGCTTCTTTGTTTGAAGGATTTGCATTCCTTTGGCACTAATATGCCCAAGTCGGTAGTGCCACACCACACTGTCAACTTCTGTAGTTGCTGCACAAGCTGAAGGTTGCGTGCTAACAGTACACAAGTAAAGTGTACCGACTTTTTCACCCTTGGCAACCACCAAAGATCCCTTTGAGATCTTCCATTGTTTGTTTCCGAATGCAATGTTGTGACCTTCATCATCCAATTGTCCTGTAGAGATCAAATTTTTGCGAAGAGAAGGAACATGCCTAACATCTTTAAGCTTCCATTCATTTCCGTTAGCAGTTTTGACAGAAACTGTACCTTTGCCGACAATCTCACAAGCTTCATCATCTCCCAAGTATACATACCCAAAATTACCTTTGGTGTAGTCTTGGAAATGTTGCTTGTGTGGTGTCGCATGGAATGAAGCCCCGGAATCTACTATCCAGGAATTAGACACATTGTCTAATGAGAGAATTAGAGCATCTTGCTCTACTTTACCTGCCACATTGGCCTCCGATGTTGGCTTGTTGTCTTGAGACTCTGTCTCCTTCTTCTTCTTGGACCAGCAATCCTTCTTGACGTGGCCCTTCTTGCCGCAGTTCCAACATTCAAGAACTGACTTTGTGCGTGACTTGCTCCGCCTTGAGCAATCACGACTCTTTTGGTTTTTGAACCTCTCCTTAAGCCTTCCTCTTGTTTCCACTGATAGTGCAACACTTGATGATTCTCCTGTGCTTCTCCTTCGCATTTCCTCGCTTAGGAGAACACCCACAACATCATCAAACTTAAGAGTATTTGTGAATTACTTACAGCCATCACAAGGCTGTCCCAACTATCCGGTAGAGATGATAGTATAAGGAGAGCTCGCACTTCGTCATCGAAATTGATTTTCACTGATCGAAGTTGACTTATGTTTGTGTTAAAGTCATTTAGGTGTTCTGCAACTGAACCATTCTCTGCCATCTTTAGATTGAACAAGCGCTTCATAAGAAATACCTTATTGGATGCCGATGGTTTCTCGTAGAAGTCGTCAAGTGACTTCATCAAGTCCTCCGTGGTCTTCATCTCCGAAACATTGAAGGCCACCGTTGACGCCAAGCTTAACCGGATTGTTCCCAGTGCCTTTCGATCAAGGACAATCCATGCTTCATCTGCCATTGTTGCGGGCTTCTTCGCAAGACTGCCTAGTGGCAAATAGAGGTCCTTCTGGTAGACATAGTCTTTAATCTGCATCTTCCAATGTTGGTAGTTTTTGCCATTGAACTTCTCAATCTTGAGCTTCCCTTCCTCCGCCATAACTCCCACTCAATTCAAGGAATCCTTTCCTTGAGATAATTTAGCTACGAGCAAACCTTGCTCTGATACCAGTTGTTAGGAAATAAGACGTAGCTAAATAGATAACTGAGTAGATTACTTAATGGAGAGAGACATATTTATATACACGAGATTATAGAGTAGAGAGAGAGAGAGAGAGAGTACACACGATATACGTGGTTCACCCAATGTGGGTTACGTCCACGGGAAAGCAGCCACTCAATGGCTTTAGTACTTCAAAACAAGAAGTAGTTTACAAAGGGATTATACCCTTAATGGAGCTCCCGCCTTGCTTCACTCTCACCACTTCACAATCACCTTGTTGCATCAACTTCACACTATGAAATGTGTGTAGAAATGGCCTCTTTTTATAGGCCAAAAAGGGCTGCCCTCTCTTATGAGAGAGAGCCATGTGTAGCCGCCCTTGTGCGAATAAGTCCAAATCGGACCCTCCAATCCGCCCATGTGTGGCCGCCCTTGAGAAGACAAGTCCGCTTTTGAATTCGACCACCGGCCATTGACTTCCGACCACCGGCCATCGGCCATTGACTACCGGCCACCGGCCAACCGACTAGTTGTTTTCCGACCACTTTCCGGCCGCCGTCCGGCCATAATATTTCGGCGAAAAAAAAGTCTCGGCCTTTAAAGTTGCCCCTGATTCTTGTCCGCGAAAATTTTGGTTTCCGGTGAGTGATTTTCCTTCACGCACGATGGCTTCTCCTCATAATGGGGGCCTTACAAATGTGCGCTTTTACCTCAGAAAATTACAAGGGTAAATCAGGCTCCATACTTAACACAGCATAGTCATAATCAGAAAAATTGGTATCCTATATCAATATTAGCATACCCCAAAATTTGGCAAAAATGCAAGTATTTGGTTATACTTGGCTTCCAAGCTTAGAATTAGGGGAGGGAGGGAGGTTTGAAAGATCTATCATCTGAGAAAGGGAGACAAGCAAAGTACAGCACTGGTGATTTCCACAAGGGGATTGATCATGGGGGGATTGGATTGTAGATCTTGAGAATCTTGACTTGCATCGAGTTGCACAAGCAGAACCTCCTCTGGCCTTGGCAAGAACACCTATAGACGATGGTGGGCAAGGGTCAAATGCAACATTGAGTAGTAGTACTTAGCTCCCGCTCCCCTTTCCCACTATGGTAGGCTATCTTCTTCATTATGATCACCTCTTATGGCTCTCAGTAATTGAACTCTGTTAGGCAGCCATGGAACTAACATATAATGACAAACTTGAGATTAAATTGGTTTTCTCTCAAAATCTAACCAGAGTTGGTCTAGCTATATGGTGGTCCCGAGGTGGGTGTACAGGCAGACCATTGGACTTCACAACAAGCGTATGTGGGATTTTACTGTTGTTCATGGCCTTCAGTGTGCTTAGCATGAGCTTTCCACCTTCCGCCACGTAATTCGACCCTTTCGTGCTCCCCGTGCTTATCTCCCATCTTGACCTCTTTAGAGCTACACTTAAATAATTTGTGACCCTAAATAGTTACATGGTAGGCCTCGTTATTTTATCACTTTTTTTACCTTGTTCTCCTTTTTTTTATTATTGGTGAGTGTTGCAATGAGTGCTCAGAAGAAAGTTATGACTAAGGGTAGTGGGTTCTTGAGTGCATTTAAGGATGTTGCCAGCATGGAGGCAGAAGGTAACTTGTGTTGGTGGGTGAAAACTTAAAAGGCTCTCAAGAAGGTGCAGTTACCGAAATGGTATCATTGTGGAGGTTTATTTTTTGAGGTTCTCACTTCTTCATTAGATGAGGGTAGTGACTATGCTAGTCCCCTAAAACCCTAGGTCCCTTCCCTCACGTTCTATCTTTTGCTCACTTTCTCTTTCTTGCCCTATGCTTTTCTGAACAATCCTATACATTTATATCGGGTTTTCAAGCCCTCGACCGCTCTTCACCTAATGCTTCACAAGTCTCTTTGCAGGTAGTGGCTCGGTTATGCTCGACTTCTTGCATAGGAGCATCTCAAGCCGTTTTTCAGCGCTTTCCCTCTCCTTTCTCCTCATATGTTAACAACCCCATGTTGGAAGAGCTTTTCAGTACTTATAATTTTAAAGGCACACCAAAAGATTAAAAGAAGGAAGAGAGCGGAGTCTCAGGGCGGGTTCAGACGAGCTCGTTGGTAAAAGAGGTACAAAAACTTTTCTCCCACCTTATTTGTTCACATAAGGCGACGACAGCACATGTATCAAACCTTACAAACAAGCTTTCAACTAATCAGTGATAATGCAATGGTGAAGTGGATGGCATGATTAGGGCTTCTTACACTCAAGCTGCATGATGTTTCCATGCCTTGACTAGTTTTACTCGGTTAGATCATGTGAGGCATAAATTTTATATGTAAGATACATGTACGATAGTTTTCGTCATTGATTGTCGTATAAGTGTAGAAAGGGGGGTCATATTCCCTAGTATGAGTCATATATAGGGGTTTTATCACAGGTGTCCGCTCGCAGGTGGCATCCCGTTTTGTATATAGAGTGAATCCCCCGGGTCTCTCTCTCTCTCTCTCTCTCCAGCTCGAGGTGAGAGCAATGAAAAACTCCATTACCATTGTGTGCATCAACATTTCTCTCTCTAAAGCTCTCATGATCAATAATTTGAATTCAAAGGAGATTGAGATGCATTCCCTCTCTTTCTTTTCTCCACAACATAATCCTTTTCTACTATCTCTGAGTACTCTCCACTCTTTCCCTCCATAGCTAGATTTTCGTGACTTGCAGCAATCACCATTACACATTCTCTCTCTAATTTGCTTGATTAGCTAACAAACATGTCATTCAATCCCCCTTCATTGCATGACATTCCTAATAGGTTAAAATGATATCTATTAAACACTGAATTGGAGCAGGAGTACGCTACTGTGCGACTTGGCACATCAAGCCCTAATACTGCAGATCAGCTATACGGAGCATTGGCCGGTGCAAGGCAATCAACTTATGGGTTGATGGCCACATTTACCCTGGTGATCCAATGACCAATGCACCACTACCCTTTTGTAATGTCATTGAGCTTCTACGTTTTATTCCATCAAACTACTTGATGTAATACTCTTCTTTCTCAAGAGATCCAACCATAACAGATAAGAGCAAATGTAAGAGAGTGAGACTAAGGATTTATGGAGAAAAAATTGTGGAAATTTCGGCAAAGTCTCCACTGTTCAGAGATCAAAATCTCACCCAAAATTCAACATAAAATCAATGCGTAAACCGTAAAAGAGTGCTGACAGGGTATCAACTAGCATATACTACTCAAAAAACATTATTGAAACAGTGCCAACTTGGCATCAAAGCACATATACCCTTCTATACATATCCTATAGAGAGGCCATGAATCAGGATTTCCAGCAACCTTATCCACCTCACGTTGGGTAACCCGAACCCCATTCCTCGGCTTCAAAAAACCTCACGCATGACCCTCACAAAAGGCTATGCAGACACAATGACTTGCCACAGTCTCAGAGGCTCTTCCAAAACGGATTCTCAGAAACTGTTAGGACTGCCAAATCAAGACAAAATATGCTCCACAATGGCAAACTGGTAGTATCCGCAACACAACGTACATGGGTCATAATAGGCACTGCTAAGCTCAAGGCATGCGCTCAAACAAGCGCCAACAAGTGTGCAAGCAAATCCACAAATATATTAAACTTTTCTCCCTGCGGGGATTCAATGCACCAAAGCACAAGCACTCTCAATACAAGTCCCACCTAAAGTGAAATCACTAATATGCTTGTAAACATTTACCCTCACCAACAAATCGGTAAACTATCAAGACATGTGATAGCCAACTAGACTAGATCAAAGATCAAACCATAGATGTTATACATCATAGCCAAAGGTGCATATGGCGATGCAAATATGAGCTCTCCAAAACGCATGGAGAGCTCAAAACATTGTGAACGCATGAAGTCTTCTGCTAATGGCAAGATGTAATTCCACTTGTACCTACCTCTCATTTCCAAGCTCTCTTCTTCTCTCTCTCTTTCTACAATGCCAGAGAGTGTGTATGTGAGAATTCGGAGTCGATGTTGTCGTCGGCTTGCCGATGTTGATGCCGGATGTCACTCCTCTATAGAAGAGGCACCTCACCCGAGCATGTCGATGATGTAGGTGTTTGCGGGAAATGGTGTCAATGCTAGAGGAGAGCCAATGTGCTCTCTCTCTCTCTCTCTCTCTCTCTCTCTCTCTCTCTCTCTCTCTCTCTCTCTGCCAAAGTCACCATGCCGTTAAGATGACAAAAATCGACGAGAAATTTAAATGTTGAAGAAGGTGTTTGTGTGTATGTGCATGTCCGAAAACTCTGTGTGTTTGTGTCTTCGAAAAACACACCTTTGAAAGGCTGAAAACACTGCCATGCTTTCAATCAATGTCGTTTTTGAAGTGTGTGTGTGTTGTGTAGAGCCACGCTCTGCCCACAACCTCTCTTTGCATGATACCGAGAGGGTTGGGTCTAGAGCGTCCCTCTCTCTTCCTCTGTCTTGAGCTTGCATAAATCTCTTTCTCTACATGTGCCACCTCTACCTTGCATTGAAAATTCCCAACTCTACCTCAACAAATCCAAAGAAATTTTTTTTAATCAGCGCTTCCTCGTTTGGGTTTCAAATGTCCAGTGCTACTGTAAATTCTAAAGTTTTGCTTGCTCAAATCTCCCTTGCGCTACCTGCAGGTTAAAGAAAACGTTTGCGTGGCCATTTTGATTCAATGTGGCCTTCAAAATGCTGAGTGTTATTATTTTGCAAGGATTTAATGTGCTCTCTCATAAGCTCTTCTCCAAGAGCTTTCAAGCCACTCACCAAGCTCAAACTCCAAGCTGTCATCACGAGCTTCCACTGTGTGCAATTTGAACTCTATGCAGCAACTCAAAGTTCAATCGAACTCAAGTTCCACTTTGCAGATATTAGTGCTAGCAACCATAGGCTTGCTGTGAAGCTCGTGCGCATGCGGAGAAGGAGATGAACATCATGGCTCTAATACCACTTGTGAAGTGTGTGTGTGTGTGTGTGTGTGTGTGTGTGGATGTGTGCGTGTGTGTAGTGTTATGAGGATGGAGAGCGAGAGTGCAGAGCGGGTATAGCACAGTGAGGATAATACCCTCACGCTCCTTATTCTATTTACTAGTTGGCTTGAGCCCCAACACTAGGTTTATTTCGTTGAATGGAAAATGTGACAAGGGAAATTCTCTGGAGTACACTTTGTCAACAAGCGCTACTTTTTATGCCAATAAGTTAGGCATCTCTGGTGCCACACGATCCTCCCCCTCCCCCTCTCTCTAAGAACAACTCAGACGTTGTGCCTCATAGCAAAGCGCCTCCATTTATGTCAATAAGCTAGTACATTCCAAAACAATCTCACGTCAAGAACCCAAGCCTCTCCGGCACCGGACCATGGTATCATAGGGTGGGTGTAAATGAGCCAGTCGACAGACTCTCGCATTTCTAACTTCCTCCATTCTGAGGTTCACATAAGAGAGAAGTATTGCTCATCCAAATGCTCATGGATAAGATAAAGCTCTCTTCTTTTGCCCACTTAATGTGTGTCATGCAATATGCACCACCCTACCCTCGCTCTATCATCGGATCATCTAAACCCAACGACAGAACACAAGGTCCGAAAAAGAAAGCTTTCCGGCCCTCCAATGTTTGCAAGCCATGCGAGCAAGATGCCCCGAGCCTTTTAAACTCTTAAAGGTGAACAGTGCTGTTGTGACTCCGTCTTATTCCTTCACATGTGGGGTAGCACGCCACGTAGGCGGATTGACTTGGCGTTTTCTGGTCCAGCTTTTGCCCCCCCACTCTCTCTCTGTCCTGCTGTGTTTGTCATACTCTTTCCTTTGCTCACAAATTCGGCGATGGCGGCCTCTTTGTTTGGTGCGGCAGACTTGCCTATCGCCTTGCGTAGCAGGATGCCCTCCTAGTTTTGTCTATGGGTCAAGCGAGCTCCTCCCCTTCCGTAGCAGTGCAACAGGCGCTGCGGGAGAGACGGCATCTCATCAGCGATGCCCTCTCAGGCGCTCAAGAGCATGGCGATCTGACCATGCAACTCTCTGATGAGTGCTTGGCCTGTATCTTTCAGAAGCTCTCTCCCAAGGACCGGAATGTGTGCTCCCTCGTCTGCAAGCAATGGCATCGCGCTGAGTCCAAAGCCAGGGATCGCCTCGCCCTCAAAGCACACCATTCTCTGGACGCTGTCATGGTTCCTCTCTTCTCCAGGTTTGAATATGTTTCTTGCCTCTCTCTCAAATGTAGCAGAAAGGAGTCCAGTATAGACGATGAAGCCATTCTTCTGGTCGGGCGCCATTGCAATCACCTTACAAGGCTTAAGCTCAAGAGTTGCAAGGCCATCTCTGATTATGGCATCGGGCAGTTTGCGAAAGATTGCGGCTCTCTTAAGAAGTTCTCTTGTGCCTCGTGTGGGTTTGGGTCCTCTGGCCTCAACATGCTACTTCAGAACTGCCCCAAATTGGTAGATCTGTCTGTCAAGCGTCTACGCAGGCTTCGGGACAATCCGGAAGCCATATTTCCAGGTGCTGGGAAGCTCCAACGCCTCTGCCTCAAGGAAATTATGAGCGCCCATTTGTTTGGTACGCTTATTGCAGGTTCGAAGAATATACATACACTTGTCTTGGCACGGAACCCCGGCCTTTGGGATCAGTTTTTCGAACTCATTGCCAGTCATTTATCCGAACTGGTGGAACTTCATGTTGAGACCTTGAACATGGGTGATATTGCCTTGAAAGCTCTCTCCATGTGTTCCAAGCTCGAGATACTGCACGTGGCCAAAGTTGCCGATTGCTCTGATCATGGATACACCGCTATTGCGAATGGATGCCGAAATCTTAGGAAGCTACATATCGACGATCGCAAAATGGGTAGAATTGGTGATGAGAGCCTTCTCGCCTTTGGCAGGAACAGTGTTGAGCTTCAGGAGCTTGTTCTTATAGGAGCAAATGTGTCCGTGAGGAGTTTAGCTCTCATAGCATCAAATTGTGTAAAGCTTGAAAGAATGGCGCTTTGCAATAGCGAAGCGGTGGGTGATGAGGAGTTAGTGTGTATTGCAGAGAAATGTGGGTCTTTGAGGAAGCTTTGCATCAAGAACTGCCCGATTTCAGACCGTGGTTTAGCAGCATTTGCATGTGGGTGCCCCAGTTTACTTAAAGTGAAGGTGAAGAAGTGCAAAGACATAACAATAGCGTCGGTAACATGGCTTCAAATGAACCGTGCAACTCTGGTGGTGTCTTTAGATGGCCCTCCTGGGCAAGCTGAGGACCATGTCGCACGCACTGAGAGTGTGCGAAGAGGCAGAGAAGCTGGGTTAATCCGAACGCCTACATCATTGTTTTGCAGCAGATCTACTTTAAACAAGAACAGGATAGTTTTGGCTGCGGGCAATCTTCTCAGAAAGTTTCCAAAACCGAGCTGATCATTTGTGATTTTCTGATGCAAGCATGGATTTCAATAATTATGCTTCCATGGGGTGGGGGTGGGGGTGGGACCAATCATCTCTGTTGTAATCTAGATGTGTACATGATTTTATGGTGCTTTTCTGTTCATTGTACTTTTTACACGAGCAAAGATTGGAGGAACGGTATTGGACTTGTAATATTATTTCTGTAATGCCAAGGTGGTTATTTGCGCTGCTGGTTTGGGTGTGCGTTGTTACATGGTATGATTTCCTTTTTTGTAGTTAATACTACTTTGAATCCCAAGTAATATGAGCAACAGTAATTGGCATATGGGGTCCAAGATCACTACCACGTGCCCTATTTAATGACTTTTGAATGGGTAAAAGTATGCAAAGGTAGTTCTTTGCGCCTGCAGTTGGGTGCAAGTTGCTACATTGTATGATTTTCCTTTTCATAATTATTCTACTCAAATTCCGGAAGTATGATGAGCAGCCGGAATTGTCGTCAGTCAGTCTTTGCACATGATTCCTTACTCTCCTAGAGCTACGTGGTCAAGAATCAGTGGTAGGTGCCCTATTAAAGACTTTTGAATGTGTGAAAGGGACTATAATAAAGAAGGTTTCAGTGGTGGTTTTTTAACGATTTTTTGAGTGAGGAAGAGAGCTTATCTTGATAATAACATTCTTATGCATTGGAAAAAGTGCTGAGATCTTATGGCTTAATGAACTTCGTTGATTTAGCAATGCCGTGTCTGTTAACCCATGTTGAGTGTGTGTGCATTGTTCAAAAATTGCTTCTGTATTATGGGCCATTTTACTTGTTCTTGTACTTGAGCAGATGTTTGGATTATTTACGGCTCTTGGTGTTGCTCGTCTTGTTGCTTATTGAAGCCCTATTGGCTCTCTGCATTGTTTTCTGTTTTCTGTTCAATTATGGGGAATGACACAGAATCTTGCAAGCAAAGCTTCATTCGATGTTTTTTGTTTGTGCCATTTCAAGCACCTCACATATTTGTCTCTTTCTAACCAATTCAAAACACGCGTATGGTATCAAAAAAGGAAAGACTTCTCACCCAGTTGGACACTTTGTGCTAAATTTTGCTTCTGAAATGGTGTGATTTGAGTTTTGTGCAAGTTGGCCTTAACATCAACATTGGGGGGCTTCTGCAAATGGGATCATACCTTAGTGATTATGGTGGATGAGTGGGTGCAAAACAGCGCAAGTTCAATACCCAACGGCGTCTTTTCAGATTCTCAAAAGAAAAACTGTGCCTCAGACCTGTTGGCTATATGGTAGCGACCACGATTTCTTAGGTGGAGACTTCCTGAGTTAGAAAACTTTGCTTTTAATTTACATTTTTCTTTTACTAGTGCATCTTGCATGGCTACTATCACATTCACAGCATATGGGCCATCGTCAAGCTGAGTTATCATTTTGCATGATATTGATAACTCTTATATCAAATGCATACAATATCATGACATGTACTGATATCCTTTAATCACTTGTAAAATTTGCACCATGCGAAAAATTCTTCCATGAAACCGAACAGCCCACTTATTACTGATCATTTATCCTATGTTGTTTATCGAAATTGTGAGTTAATCCCTCTTCCTTCTTCTATATTAGCACTAAAAAGAAGTGTAATCATGTTCGCAAACTCTGGCAACTCTCACGCGCTCATGAACTATTGCATCATAATATTCACCATTTTATATTCATCTCAAATATTTGATAACCACCTGTTTGGTTGAAGAGAAATTTGTGTCAACACATAAACCGCTTCAAATTCATATTAAAAGGTTAATCCAATCAAGATCAAACTTGCCCAAAAAACATATGTCCGCACTTCAATTTATGCTTGTTTGCAACTTTAAAGCTCACACTTTTCTCATAAGCGTTGAATCAACCTCAAGATTTTCCATGATAAAAAAAGAGCAGCATTTGTATCTTAATCAAATGACATAAATGGATTTGAGAAAAGCCATGATCCAACTTTACAATACAACTTAGCTGCTTGCATACTCAACACGATTCTAAGATAGGTTAGAAAGAGGGCCATGGGGGGCAGATCCGGGCCCCCTTCCTTTCCAAAATTGGAAGACCTAGTATAGGACGAGCCCATGACAGCAAAGTCCACTATTATAACTAGTTATTCAAGCAAAACAAGAGTGGGGACAAAATGTTGAGCTCGTTAGTCTTATACAAACAAAAGATTGGAAGAAATGATCAGCATTGGTGATGCTTATATCTTGTCTTACAGCACATCCAAACTGAACCCTCCCAAAAAAAATGTACTTGACAAAACTGACCACTTCGAAGGCATTTCAACAAACCATTTCAATGGGATCTTGTAACTCTTCATAGCTGCTTCAGTACCTGCTGGATGGACCTGATGGATCACTTGAGAACATATGCTTTACCCGTGCCAAGATGGAGTCCTGTGAAGGATCATATGGATGGTCTTTCGACGGAATTTCCAGGATGGCTGGCAATGGCTTATTAAATTGATCAACAACAAAGCGGATCATGTTTGCCACCTGTTGAGAAAAGCAGAAACCGTTTATGGTTAGTGCATGAGAATGTTTAGAACTGTATTCAAAACCACATGGACTGCTTCATTGACCCCCCTTCTCCCTCCTATTCCACCTCCGCTAGCATCCCACATCCATGGCCGGGTTTAGACGAGCACGGCGGCAAAGCGAGCTCCTCTCACTTGCCTCTGTGCTGCAGTTCACAAGAAGCGGAGGCAGAACTTCGTTTTAAAGCTGCAGCAGCCGGTGCAGCTTCCATGAGCCACAGGATTCTAGATTTACTCTGGCCGCCCGCGATTCATGCTGAAAAGCAGATGGTAGAGCTTCTCTTCTGCGCGGCCGGAGGGGGAGGGGGGGGGGGGGGGGGGGGGGACATGTTCTGGTGGGTCCGGAAACGAGACCCTTCATTTTGCTCCAATGAGCTGGGGACAGGATGGCCAGCAATATCTTCCACCGGCTTGTCTGGACCCAGCCTATAGAGAGCCATCTCAGCAACTAAGTCCCAAAAGTGGAGAGCACACAAGGTACTCACAAAAGAGCCCGTAGGTTCAATCAGTAGGGAATAGTTGATCAAATAATATGAAGGACCAGTGCCTCGCTCAGACCTGCTGCCCAATGCTGAAGGGGCACTTACAGCAGTCTACCGGACAAGTCCAGATGCAAACAGCAGATAGGCATCTAAATTGGGCATGCAAACGAGTTACGACAAACTCCTCAACCAAGGCCCCTCCTGTCTCTGATGTTTGAACTTGCATCGAGTCATGGAGACTTCTTTCCTGGTTAGATAGGAGGGATGTACACCACCAGCAAGGGTAGCACCTCTTTCCGAATGCCCCCATCGAGACTCTTTTATAAATTCTTTTGATACATCACAATAACACAACCCTTACTCTATCACTGTCCATCAAGATTCAAAACATTTTGTTTTCAAAACAAAGACACAAATGATACTCACATATTGACTTATAAGAATTATGGCAATGTCCTCCCTTGCTGTAAACTCCTTGAAGGCTTCTTCTATAGTTTTCACTGAGGTCTCTGCATAATACAACTAGTTTTGTCAGCGTTCTATCTTAGCTGAGCAACTTCAAACAACAATTGCCGACTTGACAATCATTAAAGAATTTCCACAAGAGTCATGCCAAACCTAAATCCATTCCAATCCATTTGAAAGAAAAAAAAAGACAAAACATGGCCAGTTTCCGAAAGGAATTGCTTGAAAAGAGAGAACAAAAAGTGTTGCTCAAATAGAGCATCTCGCTTGCAATAGGCTCTACTATTAGTTGAGGGGAGAGAGCAAAAAGTGTGCTCAGATAGGGCATCTCGCTTAAGATAGGCTCTTTTATTAGTTGAAAAGAGAAAGCAATAAAAACACCATAAATGAGCATAAGCATATCATCACACAACTACAAACATGGTTTTTCATGTAACATACTGAAACCGGCCTGTTTAAACCAAAAAGGGCGGTAGACCTTAGACTTAAACCTTATTTGCTTTCACCCATTTAATTTGTCGCCCACTTTACCTGTACTTTCAAGACACAACAAAGGGGAAAGGGATACAGGCTGCTAGATTGCACCTGTATGAGAAGACCGACACCCGATTGGCCCCTAAATAGGTGCCCCTTTCGGTATTTCTTTATTCTTTAAAAGAGGGAATAAACGTTGTGGTTCCCTACAAGCTGCCCCGCACAACCTTGGCTGAATTTCAACTGTTCTGGCCCAATTTCGGTAGCATCAATGTACTAGGACCCTTCACAATCAGTATTCCCACGCATTGGATGACTTTCCCGACGCATACGGACACTTTGCAAAACCTGGCGAGAATCTGCAGCACGCTGAATTCTCTGTTTTCTGCCCCGAAAATGCGCCAGATCACCTATACAGCGGTCCCCTCGCGTCCCCGAACCTCCTGGGGGTATTAGGGTCCGTTTAGGGCCAAAACCCTAAACCTGCAAAAATACACAGCAGGCTGTAATTCACTGTTTCGGGCTCCGTTTTGCGTGCCGGTCGCATTCGTACCCATACCTCGAGCTCCCGTACCTCGAGCGCCCTTTGAATCGGACGAGATTTTGCACGTGAAACCTCTCCGAATCACCTGTACCTGCAGGGGATTAGCCGCTAGCTAATCCAGTACCTGTGCAAGAGGCTCTTGCCTTGACAATCGCGCATGAACCCACACAACTGTACATTGGTCAATTGAAAAGCCCACTAGAGGGGCATAACATACTGTCATAGGGGAGAGAGAGGGCAGTGCGTAGCGTGAAGGGCATCACTCCTGGCACCGCACTATACATAAGAGGGAAAGGAAGCACTCCATAGCTCTCAACCTGTGACAGAGAGCTCCAAAATGAGCCTCCCAGCTATAAATTCAGCGCTACCTTCTCTTGCATGAGGAAAGTGCACAGAAATGTGCCACTTGGCACATTTACAGGCTATTTCCCGTTTCAGGGTTGCCGCCTAAAAATCTCCCGACCGGTTGCCCAGTTGACTTCACGGCATAGTAATAACATGTTCCCCTTTTCATTCCGGAGGTAATGACGCGAACACATTTTCAGGTCCCAAAATAGCAGTTTCCTAAATTTTAGGAGATGTTGCCATTGTATCTTTCTAGGTCATTCGACCCTCTTTGTACACTGCAGCCACACCAAGAACTGAAATGTAGCCTCTGTAGCAAAGGATTCCACTTTGGCTAGTCAATGACCCCACTTTGGCTAACCATAGTCCTTGTCCAACCTTAGTGCTCTCTTGCCCTCACGCCTGGACTCCCTCTGAAGTCTGAACAGTTCCACACTAGCTATGCAATGCAGGGCAGTTAGATTTCCAGAGGGGTGTTTCCAAAAAGTGAAAATGAATAAATAATAAGAAAGAAATCAACAAAAAGGATAGATAGTAGTCACACGCTGGTGACATACCCCCCTCTTGAAATCTCAAACGTCCTCGTTTGCATCTATGCCGTACATGCTCACAGTCAACATTGGTGTGTTCAACACCTGTCGACACATGTACGACACATACATGCTCATTGTCAACCTTGGTGTATTCAACACCTCATCGACACATGTATTGCCTGCGTGTGAACCCTGTCCCAATGACATAGTGGTAGCTTTGCACTCTGCCATTGCTTTGAGTCATTAACTTTCCAATGACAAAATGGTAGCTACGCATTTTGCCACTGTCTTTTAGTACACGTTGGATCCAGTAACACTTTCGAGCATACCCAAAACGACAGTTTAAGAATGTAGTTAGACCTGTACCCTTTAATAGAAGCAATTACTGTATCCTTGACAAACTGACAAGAAATACTCACTTCTATAGCACTAACCAAACTTTTGGACTTTCCATAAGAGCAATTGCCAAACTGACAATCTGTACAACTCCAACATTCATGTAACATGTACTTGATTTGAGCTCACTTTAAATAACATGTACATCATTTCTTTCAGAAGCCATTGTCACACTGACAATCCATGTAGCTTTGAAACTCAAGGGGTCAAGGTAGGTTGCAAATTGAAGGCTTCAAGGTAAAGTGATAACAGAGTTGGTGACTCTGCAAGTTCACCTTCTTCCATCCACTTAGCATCCATTGGTGGATAGTTTCTGAACTTCACCAAGTAACGCCTAGCAACCTTGCCTTTCACTTTTCTTTCTTTATGTGCCAAAATCTGTTCCGGGACCAAGATCTCGTCAAGTTCCTCGACTTCCGGCTGATCTTCAGCTAGCATATCCTCTGGCACATCACCCACATAGGGTCTGAGAAGACTCACATGAAACACATTGTGAATCTTCCAACTCTCAGGCAATTTCAGCCTATATGCAACATCATTGATTATGTCGCATACTTGAAAAGGCCCATAATAACGCATGCTGAGCTTTGAAAACAGTCTTTCCTTGCCCTTCATCTTCTTTAACCTTGCCTTTTCAAAGCGTAGAAGCACCCAATCACCAAGTGAAAATACCACTTCACGACGGTGACGATCAGCTGCTTTCTTTTGCTTTGCCTGAGTCTTTTCTAAAGCCACTTTGACCTTCTTGTACATTTCATCCATGTCCTGAACATACTTGTCTGCTTCAAATATCTTGTCCTTTGTATGCAGAATGGGAGGAACTTTCTTGCCACCTTCAACTATCTCAAAAGGTGCCTTGCCAGTTGATGAATGCACTGTATTATTGTATGCATACTCCACCAATGGCAAATACTGCTCCCACTTTCCTTTATGCTCTGACACATAGCACTTCAGCAGATCTAGGACAGTAGAATTTGCCTCTACCGACTACCCATCTGTTTGAGGATGAAATGACAAAGAGAATTTGAGCGTTGTACCCATATTCTCAAACAAGCCTCTCTAGAACAAACTTGTCATGCGTGGATCACGATCGCTAACAATCGACTGTGGCATGCCATGATACTTGAAAATATTGCTCATAAACAAGCGTGCCATCTGATCTGGCTTTATCTTCTTCCTGACAGGAATAAAATGAGCCTGCTTGCTGAATCTACATATGATGGTCCAAATACCATCGTTTCTTGTCTGCGTTCTCGGAAGATCAAAGATAAAATCCGTAGCAATACTTTCTCATGGTTTATCTCGAATAGGTAGTGGTTGCAATAACCCTGATGCCTTTTGCCTGTCAAACTTGACCTTCTGGCATATTAGGCATTCTCGCACAAAGGCATCCACATCTCTTCTCAATGTAGACCAGTAGAAGAATATCTCAAACGCTTTAACTGTAGCATCGATACCACGATGCCCTGCATTCAGTGGGACATGACTCTCTTCCATAACTTTGCGTCACAATGGCTTTGTGACGCACAATCTGCCATGCATCATCATGAACCCATCTTTGAGAAGATAGTGTTCATGACGTTGTCTATCCATTAGCTGCTCGAAGACCCTTGCGAAATCTTCATCATTTGCATACTATTCCCTCATATCATCAAGTTCATGATGATAAGGAATTGACACAGCTGAAATTTGTGGCTTCCTTGACAAGGCATCAGCCACAACGTTCTTCTTGCCTTCCACATGCACAATCTGAAAATGGAACATGGACAAGATATTTGCCCATCGCATATGCTTCTCAGATAAGTTTGTTTGTGTCAAGAAGTATCGCAAGGTCTGATGATCCGTTTGGACAACGAAATCTGCACCTAGCAGGTAGTGTTTCCAACTTAAGAGCGCATGAATGACGGCCTGGAGTTCTTTTTCATAGACTTGCATAGTCTTTTCTCCCCCTTGCAAGATTCTACTCTCATAGGCTACTACCCTGCCATCTTGCATTAGCACTGCACCAATGCTACTACCGCAAGCGTCACACTGGACCACAAATGACTTCCTAAGATCTGGCAAGACAATGACTGGATCTGAAGTCATCTTTTCCTTTCAGAGATTAAAAGCTGAAATCTCTTTTTGTGTCCATTTGAAGGTGACTGCCTTCTTCTGAAAAGCATGTAAAGGTGAAGCAATCTCAGCGAAATATCGGATAAACCTTCTGTAATAGGAGCATAGTCCCAAGAAGCTTCGGACATCGTGCATCGTCTTCAAATCTGGCCATGACTTGATCGCTTCAACTTTAGCAAGATCCATTCTGACACCATCCTTCGAGACAATGTGTCCGAGAAAATGAATCTCTTCCAAAAAAAATTCACTTTTCTTTGCATTGATGAGCAACCTATGGCTGCGTAGCTCTTTGAACACAATGGCCAAGTGATGCCTATGCTCCTCTTCATTCTTTGAGTAGACTATCATGTCGTCAAAGAATGTACCAACAAACTACTTGTGTGGACGAAAAATTCTGTCCATCATCCTATTGAACGTAGCAAGAGCATTTGTGAGACCAAAGGGCATCACTAAAAATTCGTAAAGGCCAAACGTCGTTCTAAAAGCAGTCTTGTGCACATCCTCTGATCTAATGCGGATCTGATGGTACCCACTCTTTAGATCTATCCTGCTAAACATAGCTGCTGCTTCTAATTTGTCCAGAATATCATCAATTCTAGGTATAGGGAACCTATTCTTGATGGTATTCTTGTTCAGTGCACGGTAGTCGATGCACATACGCCATGAGCCATCCTTTTTCTGCACCAACAACACTGGAGAACAGAATGGAGATGAACTGGGCTGAATCAGCCCCTTTTCTAACAGCTCCTGTACTTGGCTCATTATCTCTTTCTGTGGGGGAGCAGGAGAGAGAGCCCACTTGCTATTCTATGCAATGAGAGTGAAGGAGAAGAGGAGAGTGGCGCAGAAGAAGCACACGCAGAAATATACGTGAGAGAGAGAGAGAGAGCTCGTAGAAGTTTTTGGGAAAAGTCACAATAGTCCCAATTTGGGCTTGACCTTTGAGTATATGAGTAAGTGACTAGGGGGCCATTCACACTTGGGCCCCCTCACTTATAAGTCTTTTAACTTATAAGTTAATAAGTACAAGGCACTTAGGCCTTTATTCCCTAACAACCTCCCACCTAAAGGCAATGTACCTTGGGAGATCAAAGAATCAGCTAACTATGATACATCAACTGATCATGCACTTACTCATCCAACACCCATCATCTGACGGCAATATGCAAACCGCTCTGCTGGAAGACTCTTGGTCAAAAGATCTGCAGGATTGTCATCTGTGTACACCTTGACAAGTGTAATGCTCTTGTCATCAAGCACACTCCTGATAAAATGATACTTCACCTCTATGTGCTTTGTCTTGGCATGAAAAACAGGATTCCTTGCAAGCATAATAGCACTCTGACTATCACAGTGTAGCACAGGAACCGGTGACTTAATGCCAAGCTCTTCTACCAAACGCATGAGCCACAAAGCTTCTTTGCATGCCTCAGTGGCAGCCACATACTCAGCCTCAGTGGTAGACAAAGCATCACATTTTTGCAGTCTAGAAATCCAAGAAACTGCACCTCCTGTGAATGTAAACACATATCCAGAGGTAGACTTCCTGCAATCTGGATGTCCAGCAAAATCTGCATCTGTAAAGCCATGCACAGATGTCTCACTCTTCCCAAAACAAATGCACAAGTCTTTAGTGCCTTTCAAGTATCTCAAGATACACTTCACTGCTTCCCAATGCTTTTTGCCAGGATTGCTCATGTACCTGCTTACTACTCCCACTGCAAATGCAATGTCCGGACGTGTAGCAACCATAGTATACATCAAACTGCCAACGGCTGATGCATAAGGAATCTTGGCCATTTCAGCCCGCATATCATCTGTGTTTGGGCAGTCATGTGCAGACAGTTTTACATATGGAGGCAGCGGAGTACCAAGTGCCTTTCCCCCATCCATATGAAAACGATGTAGCACCTTATTAACATAATCTCGTTGAGATAGATACAGACGCCTGTTAGGTCTATCTCGAGAGATACGCATGCCCAAAATATGATTAGCATCACCAAGATCCTTCATGTCAAAGCGATTCTTTAAGCTTTGCTGTAATGCATCCAACTCCGTGACATTTTTACCCGCAATAAGCATGTCATCAACATACAAAATCAGCAATAGACGAGATCCATCACTTGCCGTTTTGATATACAAACAGTGATCAGAATTACTTCTTTTGTATCCTTGAGACCTCATGAATGTATCAAACTTGTGATACCATGCACGAGGAGACTGTTTCAAACCATACAAGCTCTTCAAGAGTCTACATACTTTCTTCTCTTGCCCCTTTGACACAAAACCTTCTGGCTGCATCATATAGATCATCTCAAGGAAATCGCCATGCAAAAACGCTGTTTTGACATCCATTTGCTTTAACTCCATATCTTCAGAAGCAACCAGGCCTAAAACAAGACGTAATGTGGCAAGCTTTACAACAGGAGAAAAAATCTCATCAAAATCAACACCATGCTTTTGCTTGTACCCTTTAGCAACCAAACGTGCCTTGTACTTAGAAGAAGCATCAGATGTGACCTTGGTCTTGTAAACCCATTTACATGGCAGAGCCTTATGCCCTTTAGGCAAATCAACCAAGTCCCATGTATGGTTTTTCTCCAAAGACTGCATTTCCGAAACCATTGCTTTGAACCATTTCTTACTGTCTTCCCGTTGCATAGCCTCTTTATAGCAAGACGGCTCACCACAATCAGTAAGCATGACATAGTCCAAAGACGGTTCATATCTATCGGGGGGCCTTGTCACCCAAGTAGACCTACGTACCCAATGATCCATAACAGGTGGATTTTCAGCCTGTAAACCATCAAAAACAGCAGGCTGTTCAGCCGGTTGCATCGCAACAACGGGCGGTCTAGGAGCATCAACCTGTTCCCCTACCTGTGGTGCATCAATGGCAACTTGTTGGGGCTGATTTTCAGCAGCTAATGGCTGATTTTCAGCACCATTTTCAGCATGTAAAGGCTGCTGAACGTTGGGCCTTCTTGGCTGTCCATATGTAACATCTTCACGAAAAACAACCCGGCGCACTTCCTCGACCTTTGTGGACTGTTTGTGCATGCAATTCTCATTGAAGATGACATCATTGCTGCGTATGATTTTCCGTAATGCGGGATCCCATAATCTATACCCCATTTCACCATCCTCACCATATCCTAGGAAAATGCATTTATGAGACTTTGGTTCTAGTTTGGTGCGCAGTTCACTCCGGATATGAACATAGGCCTCACAACCAAACACTCTTAAATGTGCATATGAGGATGGCTTGCCAGACCACACCTCCTCAGGCACCTTTCCACCCAAAGCCTTGCTAGGTGAGCGATTAATCAAGTGAATAGCTGTTTGCACAGCTTCTACCCAAAAACCATGAGGTAATGCAGCATGTGACAGCATACTCCGAACTTTCTCTTGGATAGTCCGGTTCAACCTCTCTGCAACTCCATTCTGAGAGGGATTAAAAGGAGCCGTGAGCTCTCTTTTAATACCTTTAGTAGCACAAAAGTCAATAAATGCTTTTGATACATACTCCCCCCCATTGTCTGAGCGCAAAGACCTAAGCTTCTTGTCAGTTTGATTCTCAACAAACGCAAGAAACTTCTTGAAAGTATCCAAAACATCGCTTTTAGCACGTATTGGATACACCCACACCTTACGTGTAGCATCATCGATAAACGAGACAAAATATTTTTTTCCTCCTAAGGACAACTGTGGCATTTCACATACATCGGAATGCACTAAGTCTAACCTGTCAGACTTCAAAGAAAGAGACCTTTTGTGCGGTGTTTGACTGTGCTTACCATAAATACAGTGCTCACAATGAGAAAAATCAGCATATCTCAAACACGGCAAATAACCACAACGAGACAGAGTTTCCATTCCTCTTTTACTCATGTGTCCCAACCGGCCATGCCACAAAGAAACACTTGGCTGCTCGGTTACGGCGACAACATGGTCACGCACACTAGATACATGCAAAGGATACAAAGTGTCCGATTTACAACCCTTGGCTACAATCCGGGCCCCTTTACAAATTTTCCACTTGCTATCACCAAAAGTGGTGTGATAGCCTGCATCATCTAGCTGCCCTATACTAATCAAACTCTTCTTGAGTTGTGGCACATGGCGCACTTTGTGCAAAACAAAAGTCATACCATCAGCAAAGGAAAACTGGACACTGCCAATACCTGCAATGTCACATGCATAGTTATCTCCCAAATAAACAGTGCCCTGCACCTCACCTGAGTACTGTGTAAACCAATCCCTATGAGGTGTTACATGAAAGGAGGCACCTGAATCAAGAATCCAAGTATACATGTCCACATCAGAACCCATAGCAAGGGTATGTGCATCCACAGAAGAGGCATTGAGTACATCAGTGCTGCTGTCACTGTCACAACTACTAGCAACATTGATTTCCTCAATCAACACAGTGCTCTTCTTGGCATTTCCCTTGTCCTTTGCATCAGTTTCAGCACCCTTGTTCTTCTCTTTCTTCCACTCATAGCATTCCCGTTTATAATGCCCTTTCTTTCCACAATGATGACACACAACATCTTTCCTACGAGATTTGCTGCGTGCCCTGTCCTTACTGTCAGATTTCTCCCTCTGTTGAGACCTGCCTCTCAAGTGCAATGCATTAGAAGACCCACCTGTGGTGTTCTTCCTGTTCATCTCTTCCATCAAGAGAGAACTCTCTACATCTGCATACTTAAGTGACGCACTTGAGTTACTAAGAGCTGTCCGGAATACATCCCAACTCTCGGGCAATGTGCATAGCAGAAAAGTAGCTTTGAACTCCTCATCAATCGTGAATTTCAGCTCTGTCAGTTGGCTGAAAATAGAATTGAATTCATTGAGGTGCACTGACATGTGCGTACCCTCCTTCATGCGGAGATCCATAAGCTTCTTAAGCCAATACACTTTACTAGCAGCACTCTGTTGTGCATACAACTCGTCTAAACGCTTCCACATGCCCCATGCTGTCTGCTCATTCTCTACATTGAAGAGTAAATTGTCAGACACCGAAAGCATGATCGTGGAGCGAGCCAACTCGTCCACTTCTTCCCATTCTTCAACCTCCATATCAACCGGTTTCACACCCTGTAACTTAATAGGTTTCGCCTGTTTCTTCTGCAACATCACATTATAACATTGCTTCTTCCATATAGCAAAGTTATGGGCACCTTCAAGCTTGCGAATGTGCAACAAATTGCCACTTTCACTGCTAGAAGCCATTCTGAGTGATTGCAAACACTGAAACCCTGTTTTGCCGACCTAAACACGCCCAAATGTGCGCAATCGGGCAAAAAACAGCTTGCTGTTACAGAAAAACAGCGAGCAAATTTCACGCGAAATCACCCCAAAACGGCGTACATTCATTGCCAAACCCTTACCAAAGGTTTCCACAAGGTGTATACATCATTTACTTGCTGAAATTCCCTGTTTTGGGGCAAAAATCAGACCTGTAAACACCTGTTTTGCTGAATTTTCAGAACCTCGTTGGTGGAAACACCTGTAAGATTGACCTGTGAGACTTGCCCTAATGAAATTGCATCAAATTGACCCCGAAATTGGTCAATTTCAGCAGAAATAGGCTGCTGTTCGCCAGTTTTTGAAACCCTAATTTTGGGGAAACTGTCACCGGAGGTCGATTCTACACGATGAGAGGATCCCTTCGCGACAGAGTTGATCGAAAACGGTTGAATATCCTTCCCGCAGCGAGCAAGAACAGAATTCTGATCTGTGTTGCGAAAATGGCTCTCTTGGAAACCCTAAAGCTCTGATACCATGTGTGGGGGAGCAGGAGAGAGAGCCCACTTGCTATTCTATGCAATGAGAGTGAAGGAGAAGAGGAGAGTGGCGCAGAAGAAGCACACGCAGAAATATACGTGAGAGAGAGAGAGAGAGCTCGTAGAAGTTTTTGGGAAAAGTCACAATAGTCCCAATTTGGGCTTGACCTTTGAGTATATGAGTAAGTGACTAGGGGGCCATTCACACTTGGGCCCCCTCACTTATAAGTCTTTTAACTTATAAGTTAATAAGTACAAGGCACTTAGGCCTTTATTCCCTAACACTTTCTGCTGAGCCGCACTAACCCTGTACGGAGGCTTATTTGGTGGGCTACTGCCTGGCACCAAATCTATCGCATGGTCCTCGGGTCTCTCTGGCGGTAATTGAGACGATAATGAATCGGAAAAACAGTCACTATACTGTTGTAAAAACATTGACCTTTCTTTATCTAACACAGATAAATTTGATTCATCACAATCTGACACTTCACGTGCAAAAACCAAGTACGCAGAAAGATGCTTTTTCATTACAAAAGTAATAGCAGAAGCTGATACAATGGGAATAGACTCCCCTTTAAGCTTTACATCCAGAATGTGAGTCTTTCCCCTGCTCTGTACAGTGATCTTTTTGTTGTAGGCATCCATGATTCCCTGTACACGAAACAACCAAGGAATACCTAGCAACACATCACATCCGTCCAGTGGCATGATGTAAAATTCTTCAGCATCTACATAGGACTGGATATGTAGGCGCAACTTTCCGATGATGGGTGTCACAGCCTCTGTATGGCCAGGACATGCCAAACCTGCCTCTGCTGTATACCCCATCTCTTCAGGTCTGATTCCCAACTTTGAAGCCAATTCTGGGGAAATGAAGTTGGCTTTGGTACCTGGATCAAAGAAGATAAGCACTGTTTGATCCTTGACCTTTCCCCATGCTCTGCAAAGCTCACTTGCATCTGAATTTGGCTTGTCGCCCACCATATATAGCACTAGACCAACCATGGGCCTCTTTCCTTTCTGTCCTCCTTGTCTTTAGAATCAGCTGGCCTTTTCTTTTGAGGACAATTGTAAGCAATGTGGCCAGGCTGCTCACAGATAAAGCATTTGTTCTCGACCTCAAGACCTTCTTTTGCTCTTCCGACTTGCAAGGAAAACGTCTTTTCCATTTCTTTGTTGGTCCCTTTTCTGATTCAGCCGTAGCTTTGCCTTTCCCTGCATTGGCTGACTCCTGAGCCCCTTTAGGAACCTCATTGGGAACGTACTTCTTCGCTGAATTTTTCTTGGCTGATCCTTCCTTGACGCCAGTATTAAATTCACAATCTTCTCCCTTGAGTAAACCATTGCCAGTGTTTGCTACCTCGATGAGCTGCGTCAAAGTAGTGACTTTGGTCTTCGTGCAGTACTTTCTCAATCCTTTGGGTAGGCCACAACAGTATTTTTCAATATGTTCTGTCAATGGCACAAACCTATAGGAAGTTACTGGAAGTAGAGCTTTCCAAAACTTCCAATTGTAGTCATCCAGATTCTTGCAAGTAGCAGCATTAAGCTGGTGCCATTCTGTCATGACATCTGCTTCAAAGTCATCAGATAACCATGCTACTGCAAAAATCTGCTTGAAGTAAATCCATGTGGACGGAGCTTGCCCTTGAAGCAATAAAGTTGTCCACCATTGTCCCGCATTCCCTATCAAGAAAGTGGCTGCCTTGCGGACCTTTGAAGCCTCTGTAAAGTTTCCCCCTGTACAGGCCTTGTCAAACTGTTGGAGGAATAAGAGAGCCTTCTTCCTGTCATCAAACCCTGTAAAGGTCGGGAATGTCACACCTTTGCCACCTTCTTTGTACGGAGTTGGCCTCTCCAGCGGCGTTAAGTTGTCGTATGGAAGTGACTGAAACATGGGAACACTGTTAGGGTTCATCTGTGTTTCTTGGCCGCTATTAAGTTGACATGGAAATGCCATATTTGGCTGTTGATTTGTAATTCCAGCCATACCAAAATTTGCCTGTGGCATCCCAAATTGGCCCTGAGTGCTTTGAAACCCTGGTAGCATGCCCGTGACATCATACATGGGGTTAGGCATCATTGTTTAAACACCCCCGAACACTGTTCCTAGCATGTAAAACTGATTTCCAAGTGCATGACCAGCCATGCTCTGGAATACCGATCCACCTCCAAAATAGCCAGGGTGTACTGAAAGTGGTGGGAAGACTTGTTGCATAGCCTGTAGAATGCTTCCCTGCCCATTAGAACTAGCTATAGGCTGCTGAAAGGTGGCTGGCTGAACTGGTACAACTTGAAAGACTGGCATTTCAACCACCTGTTCTTGCACCTTAGGCACAAGTTGTGGAGACTGCATGATCTGCGTCAAGTGTACAGGTGTTTTCATTGACTCTGCAGTATGAATCACCTGTGCTTGAGCCTTAACAGGCTTTTGAATATAATCCAGTAACCCAACTTGCTGAGATGGAAGAGGAGGTTGCAGAAAGGCTAAAAACCGTTCTGCATTACTTGTGTGAACATAGCCACAGCAGTAGCCAACTGGGTCCTGCATATATCATCATCCGTCTGTGGTGGTCTTGAAGACTCACCCACTTCATGTGTCTGTTGACCTTGCGAAGAGGAAACCTCTTCAGTCACATCATCTGGTCTGTCAGCCATAATTGCAATTTCCTGTGTCTGGTCTATGATCCCTTGTGTCTTCAAGCCCAAACTGACCAAGGCTCACTTCTATGGGAAAAAGTGATTTAATCCCCGCGATGGAACCATGAAACCGGCCTGTTTAATCCAAAAAGGGCGGTAGACCTTAGACTTAAACCTTATTTGCTTTCACCCATTTAATTTGTCGCCCACTTTACCTGTACTTTCAAGACACAACAAAGGGGAAAGGGATACAGGCTGCTAGATTGCACCTGTATGAGAAGACCGACACCCGATTGGCCCCTAAATAGGCGCCCCTTTCGGTATTTCTTTATTCTTTAAAAGAGGGAATAAACATTGTGGTTCCCTACAAGCTGCCCCGCACAACCTTGGCTGAATTTCAACTGTTCTGGCCCGATTTCGGCAACATAACTGTACTAGGACCCTTCACAGTCAGTATTCCCACGCATTGGATGACTTTCCCGACGCATACGGACACTTTGCAAAACCTGGCGAGAATCTGCAGCACGCTGAATTCTCTGTTTTCTGCCCCGAAAATGCGCCAGATCATCTGTACAGCGGTCCCCTCGCGTCCCTGAACCTCCTGGGGGTATTAGGGTCCGTTTAGGGCCAAAGCCCTAAACCTGCAAAAATACACAGCAGGCTGTAATTCACTGTTTCAGGCTCCGTTTTGCGTGCCGGTCGCATTCGTAGCAAGTCCTCGAGCTCCCGCACCAGTAGGGCTACTTGCCCTTTGAATCGGACGAGATTTCGCACATGAAACCTCTCCGAATCACCTATACCTGCGGGGGATTAGCCGCTAGCTAATCCATTACCTATGCAAGACGCTCTTGCCTCGGCAATCGCACATGAACCCACACAACTGTACATTGGTCAATTGAAAAGCCCACTCAGCCCACTACAGGGGCATAACATACTGCCATAGGAGAGAGAGAGAGAGAGAGAGAGGGCAGTGCGTAGCGTGCAGGGCATCACTCCTGGCACCGCACTGTACATAAGAGGGAAAGGAAGCACTCCATAGCTCTCAACCTGTGACAAAGAGCTCCAAAATGAGCCTCCCTGCTATAAATTCAGCGCTACCTTCTCTTGCATGAGGAAAGTGCATAGAAATGTGCCACTTGGCACATTTATAAGCTATTTCCCGTTTCGGGGTTGCCGCCTAAAAATCTCCCGACCGGTTGCCCAATTGACTTCACGGCAGAGTAATAAAATGTTCCCCTTGTCATTCTGGAGGTAATGACGCGAACACATTTTCAGGTACCAAAATAGCAGTTCCCTAAATTTTAGGAGATGCTGCCATTGTATCTTTCTAAGTCATCCGACCCTCTTTGTACACTATAGCCACACCAAGAACTGAAATGTAGCCTCTGTAGCAAAGGATTTCACTTTGGCTAGTCAATGACCCCACTTTGGCTAACCATAGTCCTTGTCCAACCTTAGTGCTCTCTTGCCCTCAAGCCTGGACTCCCTCTGAACAGTTCCACACTAGCTATGCAATGCAGGGCAGTTAGATTTCTAGAGGGGTGTTTCCAAAAAGTGAAAATGAATAAATAATAAGAAAGAAATCAACAAAAAGGATAGATAGTAGTCACACGCTGGTGACACATACAGACTTCACGCTATCAGAAAAACCTTTTGAGCATAATGCCAGCTGAAAATAGCGTCACACACTGATGATGTCACGTGTGCATCTAACCCTATGTGCATGTGGACAAGCTATCTCAGGTCTAGGGTTCAAGTCAACCTAGGAATTGTTATGGCACCTTTGGGAGCCTGTGCGTAGGCCGTGCATGTCCACGCACTTAGATTAGTTGCATATCCTCTGATTGCACATAGCATGATCATCAGCATGGCATTCAGTACCCATCGTAAGCATTTTAATAGGCATTTTAGGTCATTTATTTACAAGTGACTTTTGGAATTCTTTTGGAAGTTTGTTGGGAAGTTTGCCCGACCCAACTATGGGCTCCTATATAACAAACCTAGCGCTAGCAGAAGAAGGCTGAAGATAGAGCAGAGCAACAGTTCCTTGCATTTTCTCACAGAACCCAAGAACCTTGAAGACCTTAGCGTTTCCAACAAGTACCAGAATCAGCCGGCGTTTTTCTGCTCTTCCAGATCAGCAAGCGTTATCACATTCTAGCACCCACCCTCGTGGTACCTAGCCAATGCGGTAGCAGATCCTCACCGCAAGTGCATCACCGCGACATATCAGCCCTAGCGTTTGCAGATCAGCCCATTTCTGCCAGCGTTTTCATTTTCAGCAGTTACCATCAGCATCAGATATTCGTCGTACTTCCCCCAATATATCAGATCAGCCTAGCGTTTCCATTCTTTAGCAGATCAGCCCAGCCTTTTTGCATTTCAGCAGTAGTCCGATCTCCGCGGTAGCAGATCAGCCCCGCAATACCGCCCCAGTCACAGATCCACCGCATCAAAACCTAGCGTTTTCAATTTCAGCATCGACATCGTCGTCGTTGACATTCTCGTCGTCGCCCTCATCGTCATGAGCATCGCTATCGTCATCATTGTCGTCGACATCGTCGGCAAGTCCATTGTAGAATAGACCTCTCTTGCCATAGAGAGGGGGGCCCTTGGAGGAGGGTTTGAAAACCATCTTGTCGTCTCTCTCTCTCTCTCTCTCTCTCTCTCTCTCTCTCTCTCTCTCTCTCTCTCTCTCTCAGCACCTTCATTCACAGTAGCATTCACTTTGTTTGTGATCACTGCACTCTCTCTCTAAAGGAACGGAAGGCTCTCCCTTCCGTAAGTAAAAGGAACCCTTGAGCACAATTCGGAGCACTCATCTTGAGCAATATCAACATTCACTTCCGCTGCACCTTACAGATGACACGTCACGCTAGACCAGAAGAAAGAGAGAAGCTAGAGTCGACCAGCTTCAGCACAGGAAAAGCGGACCAAAAGCAGGCTATCCAGCCCCACAGGCTGCTGACATGGCACATTGGGTGACAATAAAAGCAGTCGACTTTCTGGGCGTACATTCACTTCCACTGCACCTTACAGATGACACGTCACGCTGGACCAGAAGAAAGAGAGAAGCTAGAGTCGACCAGCTTCAGCACCGGAAAAGCGGACCAAAAGCAGGCTATCCAGCCCCACGGGCTGCTGACATGGCACATTGGGTGACAATAAAAGCAGTTGACTTTCTGGGCGTTTAAAGAATATTAGAAGCTGAAAGCTTTTGGATTGTAAAAGCAAGGCCAAAGGTACTATAAAATAGTACCTTGGGGGAAATGGTCCACTTTGCGAGGTGTGGCTCTCCCTAGCAGTTGCATCTTGTAAAGATCAATATTAATGAAATACAGGAAGGGTGCCTAGTTAGCGGCCAGTGCTTCTGGGGGTGGAACTCCACCACTCCGTGTCTTGTCGAGTGTGTTAATCTCTTTCCAATTCAAGTGTGTTAATGTATTAAAGTGATTCCACAACGTATTTTCTGTTGGCACGTGGTGCCCTAGCGAGTACAATGGTATAAGAGCTTTAGTCGTTTGCAAGCAAACCCATCCTATATCGACATGCAACTGGAACCCATGATTTTGGATAAGTATTTTCAGTTTCTCGTCAACGAGTTATGAAAGAGGAGGTTCGTGAGCCTAGGTTGAGTGAGTTTGGGCAGCGGAGGCTGTGCGCACATGTGGAGTGCAGAGAGGCAGAAAGAGGGTTGAGCGCTTGCTACGAAAGAGAGCAACGTAAGTTTTTTATAAGTCCAATAATCTCAAGTGATGAGGTTTTGGACCATTTTATTAAAATGGGCCATTTAGTCACTTGGACAATGTGAACACCATAAAAATAGTCCAAGTGGCCAAGGCCAATAAAATGAGGTATATTGCCTGTACATGCCCAAAATGGTGGGCTAAAAATATACACAAAATATATCTCAAAAGCTCTCGAGCAGAGCTACGCGGTGGAAATGATCTGGAAGAGATCGGGAGTGACCTCTGGGCATTTACCTCCAACAATTTCCTACTTAAAGGCCCATATCTACTGCCCAATGTTGAAGCTATGTAATTCCCACCATCTATAGGCAATGCTTATGTTGTGCCTTCAACAAATTTTTGGTAAGAGCATCTGCATGCGTGCTGATTTTGATCAATGAGGCCAAACCATCATCAAGCAGCTGTCTTATAAAATGGTATTGCATATCAATGTGTTGCACATGAAACATGGCATTTTTAGCCAAACACACTGCAATCTGGCTATCACATCGAAGGACACGCGTGTCATTAGGCAATCCATGCTCGCTGACAAGGCAAGCTAGCCATATGGCTTCTTTGGAAGGCTCAGTGACTGAAATATATTCAACCTCAGACTTCAGTAGTAGAGAGTGCAACTATCCTCTGAAGTCTAGAGCACCATGAAATAGCACCAACTGCCAAGGTATAAATGTACCCACTAGTGGACTTGCAGGTATCAACATCACCAGCCATGTCAGAATCACAATAGCCCTACAGTTTTAATGGACCTTTTCCATAACACGGGCATTTGCTTTTGGTCCCTTTCAAGTACCTCATTATGGCTTTACAACATCCCAATCTTAATCTAGATTAGAGCTCTTGATACCTTGGGTCGTTCGCTTCGCAGAAAAATCTCATCCAAAAAGGAATCTGGAGCTCTTGATATCCTGGGTCGTTGGTTTCCCAGAAAAATCTTATCCAATAAGATTTTTTCATGAAACACAAATGCTTACATATGCATGTTGCAAGGCATAGAAGCATAAAATCGCCATGAGATGTTCAACGACTCCCTCATCATTCCTCTCGTAAAACCTAAAAAGGTCCGAGCTGGGGGATATAGAGGCCTTTTACAAGGTTCAAGGATACAACCAAACACTCCCCAGACATCTAGTCTGCGTCGTTTTGAGGTTCAGACAATACCAAACCAGCATTTCTCATTACTCCACCAGGGAGTAAAATCACCAATCACTAAAACCAGTATTAAAACTGGTCAAACAATTCAAAGCGGCACCAAGACGGGTTCAAAACAGATACTATCCATTTCAAACAAATTCCAAACATGGCCACCAAACAAGTTCTCAAATAGAATTCAAAAAACTACTAATTCAAACGAGAAAGCATTCTCGACATCAGTCGAGCTCGAAAGTCAATGAGGCTTCCATCCTGAAACCTACACCAAAATTAGAGTTAGATTTCTTCCATAAGGTTGTAGCCAACCGCAGCATGGTCCATAAGCTCTTGGACAGTCGAAACATGCCTCCACAGACAGTGTTCTTGTGGCGGTGATGGTAGCCCCAAGATATACCAGTAACACTAGACCTCTAAGGTTATCAGCTCGAGAAGAGACACCTATTGCGAGATGTCCAAAAATTTCCAATTGTAATCTGCTAGGGTTTTTGTGGCAAGCATTTCAGGATACCCCACTCTGCCAGAAGCTGCACTCCCAAGGAAGTTGTCAAAAGGCATGTAACTTCGGGTAAAAATTTTCTTGAAAGCTTGCCAAGTCCTTGGAGTGTGCAGCTTGGTAGCAATAGACATCCACCATTGCATGGCACTACCTCTGAGAAAAACGTCGGTTGGAAAATTCTTTGATCCTTCTATTGCAAGTGATCTTTATGGCTTATGCCCTGTTTGCTCTTTGGTAGGACAAACTAGACTCAAACAATTCAAATCGGCACCAAGACAGGTTCAAAACAGATACTATCCATTTCAAACAAATTCCAAACATGGCCACCAAACAAGTTCTCAAATAGAATTCAAAAAACTACTAATTCAAACGAGAAAGCATTCTCGACATCAGTCGAGCTCAAAAGTCAATGAGGCTTCCATCTTGAAACCTGAACCAAAATTAGGGTTAGATTTCTTCCATAAGGTTGTAGCCAACCGCAGCATGGTCCATAAGCTCTTGGACAGTTGAAACAAGCCTCGACAGACAGTGTTCCTGTGGCATTGATGGTAGCCCCAAGATATACCAGTAACACTGGACCTCCAAGGTTATCCGCTCGAGAAGAGACACCTATTGCGAGATGTCCAAAAATTTCCAATTGTAATCTGCTAGGGTTTCCGTGGCAAGCATTTCAGGATACCCCACTCTGCTTGAAGCTGCACTCCCAAGGAAGATGTCAAAAGGCATGTAACTTTGGGCAAAAATTTTCTTGAAATCTTGCCAAGTCCTTGGAGTGTGCGGCTTGGTAGCAATAGACATCCACCATTGCATGGCACTACCTCTGAGAAAAACGGCGGTTGGAAAATTCTTTGATCCTTCTGTTGCAAGTGATCTTTATGGCTTATGCCCTGTTTGCTCTTTGGTAGGACCTGTGTGCTTTCAAAAAAGCACACACTTGAAGCTCTGATACCACTGTAACGGGGACGGGCACCACATGCCAACGGAAAAGAACAGACTGAACAACTTTAAGCACTTCAAATAACAACTGAACTGAAAGAGATGCACGACACACGAGACGGGGAGTGGCGGAGTTTCACCCCGAGAGAGCACTGGCTATCACGAGGACGTGGCAACTCTTAACTATGTCACGAGGACGTGGCAACTGCTAACCTTAGTTGTTGATTTCTTTCCAATGATTTTTGTTTAATTTTTGAGACCCTCTTTTGGAAGTTGCAAATGATCGGACATTGTGTGGCCAATGTGAACGGTGGTTTCACCCGCAGGTGGGAAGTTGGTTGGCACTGAAATTCGTATAGTAAGAGGATGTCTAGGCTCAATTCTAGATCATGTAGGTCCCCCGTTGCACTTAGCAAGTTGGTGGATACTAGGAAGCGAACTCAATAAAGGCATAGAGCCAAGGTGGGGTCACCAAGGGAAAATACCCAACAGTGGGGCCACATTGCATTTTTGGATGCGGTACCAACAGGGATAGATGGTTAGATGACCAGTGGGAGTCCAACGGAAGCATCCTCTAAAATTTAGGGAAATACTATTTTGGGTCACAAAATTTGTTCGCATCATTACCTCCGGAATAACAAGCGGAACATTTTAGAACTCTACTGCAAAATCATTACCAGATTCAGTTACTGTGGCTGTGCGCAATCGAGACTACTCTTGCCGAATGGTAGTCACTGGCCGTCCAGGACAGTGCTTACGTTGTCACGAGATGGGACACTTGGCGCGAGAATGCCCCACACTGCCACGCCATCGGCGACAACAGCAGCCTGCTCGTGGCACTCATGCTCAGTCACGTGGTCAGTGTCAACAAGCGGTTCCTCCTGCTACTACTCGAGCACCTCCTCAACCTGCAGGTGCTCCTAGAGCTTTGACCCTCCATGTTCCTCCCTCTGCTTCAGCTCCTACTGAGGCAGCATGGTAGACAGTGGGTCGTAACCATTCCTTCCGTCCTCGTCCGCAACCTACAATGCATGCAGCCCCTAGTGTTACCTCTCCTGCTCCCTCTCAAGTTTCAACCACCCCCTTACCCTCTGCTTCTTCCTCCACCTGCTCCTTCCCCTCTTCCCGAGGTCCCTATTCCCATGCAAATGGATCATTCACCGCTACTACCTCTCCCTCCTCCTCCTCTTCCTCCTGTCCTTGCTCTTCCCCCTCCACCTTCTGGTCCCCCCTCTCCCTCAGCAGCTCATACTTACGTCCCACACAGTTTTCTCAACTCTTGCCCTCTTTCCTGGGGCATTCATCGGGCTGAGATGTGCGGTGACTCAGACGGACCATTGCGGGTACAGCTCTACCTTATGCATCACAAGACAGGTTGTGTTCCTTCTTTGATTGGCAGTCGCTCTTAGCCTACGCATTCCTTTTTCCTTCCATTCCACGCTGCTCAGGAATGGTTCGAGGATCAAGTTCTCCATTTTGTGCACGCCCAGACTATGGCTCAGCTACATTTATGGTTGTCTACTTCTGCCCCAGATGTTTAGTCTCCTCACTATCCTTCATGTATTGGTGCTATGGAGTGGAGTGATGTTTAAACTTTATGCTTGTTATTCATTGCCTATGGTCATTCATGTATCCTCAGATGTGGTGCTTCCTATGTCTAGTAAACAAGCTGAGGTTCGCAGTTGGTGCAATGAGACACCATATTTTAGAGAGGGCTTGCGGGTTGCTTTCCTACCGCCTGAAGCTCACCCCTTGGATGGTCTAGCTGCCTCCAAGAAGATAGGTAACTCTCTCTCTCTCTCTCTCTCTCTCTCTCTCTCTCTCTCTCTCTCTCTCTCTCTCTCTCTCTCTCTCTCTCTCTCTCTCTCTCTCTCTAAAGTAAAGAATTTCGAGTGAAAGCCAAAGCCTACAGCCCCACGGGCCGGTTTCACTGGCCCCAAACCTTGGCGCCCCTTTCGGTATTTTTTTATATTGCTTCAATTGAGTACAACTCCCTTGGCTCTATCAGAGTGAGAGCCCATGGGTCATATTTAAATGCCCTTGACCTCTAGAAGCAGTTTACATGAAAAGCATTCAAGTTCCAAAAGCATCTGGCCTCCCAAAAGCAACCAACGCAAAACATGTGAAATCCATACAGCCTGCCGTGTCATCAGCCAGTAGCATAAAACGCGGAAGTCCATACAGGCTGCCACATGGCACTGTCGGTGCAATTCGCGGACGTCTGTCACAACCCGGTGACGTGGCTGCCCATACACACACACCCTCTGGCAAGAAAAGGCGACGTGGCTGGCTGGCTGCAGTGATGACGTGGCTGCACAATACGGTCATGCCCGCAAATCGCGGCACAGATTGCGGAAATCCGTACTGCTGATGTGGAAACGCTATACGGCAGTTTTTTCTACTTTTGGCTACGCAGTCTCAGAGATGAGAGAGAGAGCTCTTGCTTTTGCTTTTTCTACGCAAAACAGCATGGGGGAGAGAGAGAGAGAGAGCTTCAATTTTAAAAGATGCTTTAAATTGCAAGCCTATTATTGGGGCAGATTTTTATGGGAAGCTTTTGGGGCTTTTGATTTTCAGCTTTTGGGACAGTTTTTGGGCTCTGCTTTTAGCACCCCTTGTACTCTTTAAATAAGCAAGCAGGGCCTCATAACTCCATCTGGACGCACAATCTGAGTGTAAGCGCCTGCCCGCACTCTTGTACTTTGAACACAGATTAATACAAAAAGAAAGGGGCGCCAGTCTTTGGGGCCAATAACTCTAGGCACGGAACTCCGACGGGCCAGTGTCGAATCAATTGTGAACTGTGAACTGTTTTGAAGTGGTCATTTGTGTTGTTGCCGTAGATTCTCAACTTGGAGTGTCCAAGTCTGTTACAATGGTATCAGAGCACGGCCGATTTCTCTTCTACACGAAATCCGATCCCTAAATTTTTTTCGCGGCACCTATGGCTTCAGGCAAAGATCAGTCGACTCCCTCTGCATCTGGAGATGCGGGAAGGGATCACAACGAAGATCACACAAGGAGTATGGCCCGCCTTGGCCTACTCAGGCGGAGCGTCAAGAGATGGAGCGCCGACAATTGATCGAAGATGCAACAAAGATGATGCTTAATTTTGCAAAGGACTCGAAATTGGCTAAATATATGAGCAAGACTTCTTTCGAAGAGGTGCACACGCACTGGCAGAAAACCACAAAACCACCCCGAAAACCCGCTCTGAAGAAACCTCCTACTCCCAAGACGTATACAGAGAAAGAATTAGAAGAGGTGGTTGATGCACGAATTGCTCAGCTTTTTGATGCGCAGAACAAAGCTAAAAAGCACAACGAAAAGCAGAAGAAAGGCACTGACTTCCCGGGTTATTTGGGTCGTCAGTCAACATTTGAAAAAGCAAAGAAACCGTCGGCATTTCTGTCTTCTTCGCTCGAGTCTTCTTCTTCTTCTTCTGATGGTTCTTCTAGCTCATCTAACTCGAGCGAAGAAGACAGAAAAGGCAAAAAGCAAAGCAACAGGCAACGCTTCGGAAAGGGCAAGAAAAAGGCAAAGAAGTCTAAATCTCGCCCCGTGATTGACAGTTCTACAAAGGACTCGTCTACAAACAGTTCGGACTCTGATGTCAGCAACTTTTATGCAAAGAAGAAGAATTTTTACAAAGCCAACCAGTACGACTTACGACTTTCTAGAAGACAAAAGCAAGAAAGTCCGAGAGTTGAAGGAAGGTGGACAGTCAATTAAATTTGACACGTTTTCTAGTTATAGAGATGCTTCGAAGGCTTTGTCTTTTGTATAGCATTTTGACATCGCTTTCGCGGGAGGGCGTTCCTCGAAGCACTCTAAGATTCGGAGAGTTGTCTCTTACTTTAAGGGGAATGCTCGAACTTGGTGGTCCACACTTTTATTAAACAAGACTGCGCCAGTTAAATGGCTGAAATTCAAGAGGCTTTTTATTTCTTCTTGGCTGACTTGAGAGTATGAACGTGATATACGAACTGCTTGGAACCATCTTCGGATGACTAAGAAGGATACAGTGGATACTTATTGCGAGAGATTTTGGAGCTCTTTTCTACCCGCCTCTTCATTTAAGAAGATTTCGTTCAAGGAACAGATTGAGCGGTTTACCTTGGGTCTACCTATTGAGATCCGAGATCACTACTTGGAACAAAAGTCAGCTTCCATTTAGGAGTTGATGGGGTTTTGCCATTCACTCTGGCAGTTTGACCTACCCCACCGATGAGATCATGACACAAAGAGCCGAACAGACTTCGACAAATGAAAGTAAAAAGAGGAAGAGCAACCCAGAAAAGAAAGATGCACGACCCAAGCTTACTCCTCAGGAGCGGGCTCGCTACATCAGAGAAGGGAAGTGCTTTGGATGCAGGGAAACTGGACATATCTCCGCGAAGTGCCCTAAAAAGGCACAGAAAGAACAAAACGACAAGGACGACGAAAGGCCTGAGAGTTCAAGAGCAGCTGAAAAACGTGGAAGAAAAGGCAAGATGAAAACAAGACCGGTTCCAGATTGCATGGGTACCATTCCCAGCACGTTGGACGAGAGTACAAAACTTTGTCGAGCTTGGGGCAAAGTGAAAGACCAAGAAGCCCTCATCTTCTTCGATGGAGGAGCCAAGGCCAACTTCAGTTCACCGGAATTGGCGGCGCGGCTCGAAATCACTCCTGATCGAATGGGACCACTTGCAGAGGAAGTTCTAGCGGCACCCGGCAGGGATGTAGCCATTACACCTGTCATTAGCAAACTTCGATTGCATTGTCAGGGGTATTTGGGGCATGAGGACTTTTACATAATGCCTTTGGAAGGTTGTGATGTCCTCTTGGGAATTCCCTGGTACCACAAGAACAACACCGTGGTCGACTATTGGGCGAGGAAAGCGACATTGACCAAAGAGAAGGGCAAAACCATTGTACTTGACATAAAACTGAAGGGCGAGTCTGTCCCTATTGTATCGGCTTCGGCCATTTCTAAATTAATGAATTCCATCCCCTTCTTTCAGTACACTGTTCGGCTTGGACGTCATGTACTTGCAGCACAGAGAGAGGCCCGCCCTGCTGCAGCACGTCATTGGTAGGAGGAGGGCCTCACAGTCGAGTTCTTGGCAACTTTTTGGCAGAGGCTGTGGGACTCCAGACAGCCGAGGCGCGTCACTTTGTTCCAGTGGCTTGTTGTACACAAAGCCACAGCAGTAGGGAGCTGGCTAGTGCATAGTGGTCTCTCGGCTGCAGTGTGCAGCCTGTGACCAGTTGGTGGAGAGTCAACATCACTGTCTTTGGGACTGTCCCTCGGCCCAGCAGGTGTGGCTACGAGTTCTTCGGTTGATGCCTGCCCACTCCACGACTCGATAGTACACTTGGGGGGCAACGGCTTGGTCCACCCTCACGGGCCCGGCACTTTAGTTTGAGCTATCTTCCACCAGCAGGATGATAGTGATGCAGGGGGGCGACCTACACTACAGCCTGCTAACAGATCTTACTCCACAGGAGTGGTGCAATGAGAGAGAGGAGTGTTGGGAGCTCATCAGCGGCCTAGCTCTCTGGTTCATCTGGCGGGCCCGCTGTTTCCGCATCTTTGAGACTCGCCCTGTGCCACCAGCAAAGACTGTTCGTGACTTTTGGCTAGAGCTGATCCATACTCTCAGAGGACAGCTTGAGGGACTACAGGGCAGCTCCGACCGCATGTGGGAGCGCCGCGAGGCTTTCCTTCGACTCTAGCGCCCTGGGCCTTTCTACACCATTGTCCAGGGGGTGCTCAGATGGCACTACTGTCCACCTGTGTGGCTCTTCCCTCCTCCCATCTCTTGATTTAGCCTCATTGTATATATGCTGTTTTTTCATTGGGAGAGTCTCCCCATCATGCTTGTTGTAGCCCTCTCCTGCACAGGTGGATGTAGCCCTATGGGCAGTTTTCATTAACTAATAGAAGGATCTTTTTCTCGAAAAAAAAATAAAATAATGAAATCCAATCTGTTTGTTTACTCGATCTTTTTGAAAGAGTTGAGTGTTGAGGATACGACAAATATGTCTGAACTTCATAAAGAACGCCAAGATTTTCTCCACTCTCATGCCGATTGCTTCTCAGAGGGCCTGCCAAGCGAGTTACCACCCGCTCATCCTGAAGATCATACCATTGATCTGATTCCTAGAAGCACGCCACCGAACCAGCCACCTTACTGTGTGAGCCGAGCCCAGAACAAAGAGATTATGAACCAAGTCAAAGACCTCTTGGAAAAAGGTCTTGTCCGGCCTAGTACTTCACCGTATTGCTCTGCTCCTGCAACATTTAACCGGATGATGGACAGGAATTTTCGAGAGTACAGGCTATTTGTTGGCACTTTCTTTGACAATATCATTGTTTTCTCCAAGAATGAGGCAGAACATAGAGATCATCTGCTTCAGGTCTTTCAGGCATTACGAGATCACAAGTTAGTGATTAATGCGAAGAAAAGTGAATTTTTCCTATCAGAGATACACTTTTTGGGACACATTGTGTCAGCAGGAGGAGTGCAAATGGATCCGGCCAAGATAGAGACTATCCGTGATTGGCCCGATTTGAAGAATGTCCATGAAGTTAGAAGCTTCTTGAGATTGTGTTCGTACTACAGGCAATTCATTCGAAAGTTCTTTGTGGGTCCCCACGAGAAAGGGACTCCTTTCCGTGTCAAGATATGCAAAGGGGAAGCAACCTCTGCAAACTTTCAGACTTTGAAAGAGGATATATATACCCAAATGAATCCAAGATAAGCCCAGATTCACCCTTAAAGGAAAGTGCAAGGTATAGACCCATGGTAGTCACCCACAAGACAATATAACCATCCGCTCCATCATGCATAGTATTATTGAATACCACAACATCCCCACTAACGTCGTCAGTGCCCAATAGTGGGTGTAGAACTAGGTACTAACATATGCTCCCAAACACAACACACACCACACGCACACACACCTGAGCATACATCAACACAAAGTTCAACGTACTAAGTTTCTATCATGACTCTGGAGATCAAGGGCAGACTCAGCCATAATGAAGCCTAGCACTAAAAGAAGCATTAAATCGAAAAAATTAGCACAAAAATGAGGTAGTTGATAGGGCATACGCACCACAAAAGATAGAAAGAATTAATTGACTATGGGACCAGTTTTGACTTTGCCGGACTTCCAGAAGTCATTTGAAGTATATTGTGATGCTTGTGGTCGTAGTCTGGGTGCGGTCTTAATGCAAGAAGGCCATGTCATTGCTTACGAGAGCAGATTGTTCTCAAGGCCAGAATTGACAGCACAAATTTATGAGAAAGAGCTTTTGGCAGTTATCCATGCTCTTACTCAGTGGCGGCACTACCTACTCGTAGCAGATTTTACTGTCTTTACAGACCATCAAAGTTTACGCTACTTCTTGTCACAGAAACAGCTATCGGAAAAGCAGATGCGGTGGGCGAACATCTTGTCACAGTTTCACTTCCAGATTGTCCATGTTCAGGGACAGAAGAATTTGGTGGCAGATGCTTTCTCTCAGAGGCCGTTGGTTCTGGCTATTTCCGCGATACATCATAGGAGCTTCGAGGATATGGTCAACCAGTATGCCACAGATCCGGATTTTGCAAACGTTTTCACACGGATACGGGATGGGGAGACAATAGCGGGATATTCAATTCGGGATGGCTACTTGATGAGGAAAACCATGTTGTGCGTTACATCTTATATCTCGGATCAGAAGACTCAATGGGAAAAGTATCTACCTTTTGTGGAATTTGCCTACAACAACACGATACACTCTTCGACAGGGAAGCCGCCATTTGAGATTATTGAAGATGTTGTGAAGGTTCCACCCTTCCTAAGCACGAAAGCTAAGATTTTTGAAGCCGATGAGTACACGCACGACTTGGACACGGCTTTTGCCAAGGTCCGTGAGGCTTTGCAGAAATCTCAGGAAAGACAGAAAAAGGCAGCAGATAGCCATCGTCGCGATTTGAAATTGAAGGAGGATGATTGGGTGCTCTTACGCTTTGAGAAGGCACGCCTGAGAAAGAAGAAGGGAAAGGAGAGGCTTTTTCCAAAGCTTATTATGCAATACTACGAACCTTTCCAAATCTCAGAAAAGATCAATGATGTCTCCTTCCGACTGAAACTGCCTGACGCTTGGAGGATTCACAATGCATTTCATGTGAGTCTCTTGAAACCTTTTAAAGGTTATGTGCCCGAAGATGGGGATACTATTGTTAATCTTTGAGGGATATGGCGGGTGGAGCCGATGGGAATTCATGGCAGCTGGAGCGTGCAGAGCAAGGGCATGAAGGAGCCTGATGAGCAACCCGAAGTGGAAGAAAACGAGGAGATCCTTGTTCCTGAACAGATTTTGGCACATAAGGACACAAAGAATAAGGGTAAAGTAAGAAGGTGGTTCTTGGTTAAATTCAAGAACTATCCTGCATTGGATACGAAATGGATGGAGGAGGAGGACCTAGCAGATACTCCTCAAATTGTGAACCTTTACCTTGAAGCTTTTGGTTTAGCATAGTCTATTCCAAATGAAACCCAGAATGTAGCTTGGCCACAGATCTGGTGCAGTGGGATGCACAAGAGGGGAGTTACTCCGCTCCTTTGTCGGAGATGCCCCGAATTTTGAATACTAGAGTCACTGATGTCTCTTTAAGCTTCAGGGATACTGAGAGCTGACAGTATTCTGCTCTATGACTTTATGAAATGGAATTCCGGAATATGAAACTGATTTGTTCTTGTCTTGTTTTAAAGTGCAGGAACTGATAGACGAAATGACTACAACATTTTGGTCTGAATGATCGCGAATAGACATGGTTGCAATAGGGGTTAGTCAATCGGGCATCTATGAGCTCCTAAGTGGATCTAGATGCGATTGCTAACTGCATTGTCGATAAATCATGGTCTAAGATCCGAATGAATGTTGAATGTGATTGATGTCATGTGATGTGAATGTCGATTGGTACATGTGCTAGATGGTGTGCTCCTAGTGCGTCGGTACTAACAGTCAGTGTCCGCTAAGGCAGTTTATGGCTTCTGTCTATTTTGCAGGTGTAATCGAGGGCCATTACAATGCTTTCAAGAGGGGGGTATGTCACAACCAGGTGACGTGGCTGCCCATACACACACACCCTCTAGCAAGAAAAGGCGATGTGGCTGGCTGGCTGCAGTGATGACGTGGCTGCACAGTACGGTCGGGCCCGCAAATCGCGGCGCAGATTATTGCGGAGGTCTGTAGTGCTGACGCGGCAACATTGTACGGCAGTTTTTCTACTTTTGGCTACACAGTCTCAGAGATGAGAGAGAGAGCTCTTGCTTTTGCTTTTTCTACGCAAAACAGCATGGGAAAGAGAGAAAGAGCTTCAATTTTAAAAGATGTTTTAAATTGCAAGCCTATTATTGGGGCAGCTTTTTATGGGAAGCTTTTGGGGCTTTTGATTTTCAGCTTTTGGGACAGTTTTTGGGCTCTGCTTTTAGCACCCCTTGTACTCTTTAAATAAGCAAGCAGAGCCTCATAACTTAGAGCATCTGGACGCAGAGTCCGAGTGTGAGCGCCTGCCCGCACTCTTGTACTTTGAACACAAATTAATACAAAAAGAAATACCGAAAGGGGCGCCAGTCTTTGGGGCCAATAACTCTAGGCACGGAACTCCGCTGGGCCAGTGTCGAATCAATTGTAAACTGTGAACTGTTTTGAAGTGGTTATTTGTGTTGTCACGGTAGATTCTCGACTTGGAGTGTCCAAGTCTGTTACAATGTCCGTACAGTTGCCACGTAGTCAGTTTCTACGCTAGAGATTGTTGTGTGTGTATATTGGTCCTGCTTTATTTTAAGGTCTTCAGGTCACTTGGGCCCCATCAGACGGAGTTTGCAGGTTCGCTCCGTTCTTCAATGGCTTGACATGTCAGCAGTTTGTGACATGATATGCCAGGATTAGACATAAACCTACTCACTACTCCCACTGCATAAGCAATCTCAGGTCTAGTGGCAATTATAGCATACATGAGAGAGCAACAATCTGAAGCATAAGGTATTCCCTTCATAGCATTTATTGCATCATTTTTGGGCAATCACTTACACTCAACTTTACATGTGGCTACAATGGCACACTCAAAGGCTTAGCATCAACCATATTAAACCTTTCTTGAGACAAATACAACAGTTTCTGTTGCCTACTATCGCTCGTTATGCGCATGCCCAAAATATGTTCGGTTGAACCAAATCTTTCATTGCAAAAGCTGAATTCAATTGGGTTTTGAGAGTGTCAAAAGTGCTCTTGTTCTTCCCGACTAAGAGCATGTCATCCACAAATGATACAAGAATCACTGGGTTGTTGTCCGCATCTCTTTTTATGTATATGAATTCAATTGGGTTTTGAGAGTGTCAAGAGTGTTCTTGTTCTTCCCGACCAATAGCATGTCATCCACATACAATACAAGGACCCAGGTAGTATGCATGATGTGATGAGTCCCTCTCTTGTTGAGAGAGCCCGCCTAGAAGTTAGTCAGAGATCTCCTATGGAGGTCTCTGGCTTTGTTCCCGGTATGGACGCTCTCATCACGGAGGAGTGCCTTGATGTGTTGTTTGCAATTCAACAAGCTGCCTTCACTAGAAGATTTGTTGTCTCTCCTCTCTCAGGATGTGATATGATTTTGGGCATTCGATGGTTTCGTGATGCTAACCCTCTCATTGATTGGGAGGCTAACACTTTCACTCTCAATGCCAAAAGTGATTCTCCCATTGTCATTCATGGAGAGGACATTGTTCATTCTCCATCTCTCATTGCTAATATGCAGGACAAGATTGAACGGATTCATGAGAAGGAGACTCTCTTAGTCTCTTTTTCTCCAAAGCATGACACACGGGATTTGCATGATTGTGAGCAACATGATGATTTGATTGACAATGATCAGCATGATGATTTGGATGATAAAGATAAGCATGATGATTTACTCACAAGCATGATGAGTTGCATGCAGAAGATGTGATTGTTCACAAGGATGATGTGTTAGTTGATGCTTTTTCTAGCGAAGCTAACCTCGTTGCAGATTCGATCAATCACGAAGGATCGATCTTGGCTCTTGAGCCTAGGTCCAAAGAACCCTTACAGGAAGTATTATGTGTTCGCATGATTGATACGCACGCATTGTTCGAGTGTCTCATTCGTGATTGTTTCCTATATTTTAGTCAGCATCTTTATGTGATCCCTTTTACTAGGCATGACATATTGTACGTTGAGCACGTTTCACTCATGAATGCGCACGAATGTATGCGGATTATTCATGAAAAGCTGAAAAGTATGCATTCAAGGAAGTCACCTTTCCTGTCTCTTCCTTGGCATGACACATTCGTAGAACGAGCACATGAAAGTATGAGCACCAAGCATGGGCATTTCTGTTGTGAATTGCCAAAGTGGCTTGCTCTAGATCAAAAGAGAAAGATTCGATCTCATTGTTTGCATGTGTTTGATGAACGGTTTGGCACTCCGTCTCTTTGTTCATCTCCATTGCATGCACAGTCTTTGAGGAAGACAAGATTTTTTCCATTCACTTTACATGGAATGGGTATGTTCATGTTTTTGTGTTGGAAATGGTTTCAGGAATTTTCAGCCATGGAGATTCTTGAAGAAGAAAGAAGCATGACACTCAACGAAGTTAAAGCATCGAAGGAGCCTCAGAAGACTTTGTGTCGCTTTCGGCGCGGCCCAAAGAAGCAAGCGTTGCAGACCTTTATGAAGTTCAAGTACCGCACGACCCACACATTAGAGTGGGCCGGCGAAGAGTCCCTTTCAGGATTTCGGATGTTATTGGCGACATCCCTCGACTCCATACAGTTCGGTACCAGTACCTCACTTTGAAAAGGAGGAGATGTCACGTGACACATCCAACCCTATGTGTCCGTGGACAAGCTACAGTATGATCAGGGTTCAGTCAGTCCAGTCAGTCTAGATTAGAAGTGATCTGCCACTTTTGTGAGTCTATTCGTACCGTGCATGCCCAGTCACTTAGTATAGATGCATATCCTTTGGTTGCACACAGCATGATCATCAGTATTCCCATCAAAATCCATCAGATTTCATCAGGGAAATTTTCCGGTGCATTTAGCCTATTTTACCTATTTTTGGCATTTTTCACTTATTAATTTAAGTGACTTTCCAACAAAAGTAGGTAGGGCAATTTGGGTAAGAAAATATATAAGCAAACCAAAGTTAGCACTATTTGGCAGAAGAGGCAACAAGAGCCAAGCTCAACACGCAACTTCTCAGCAGGACCTTGGTGGATTCCCTCCAAGCAAGACCCCCAATGCTAGCGTTTCTTCATCAGACATCTCTAGCGTTTTGACCCCAGCTTGGCGTTTTTGCATCAGCTTTGTCATCGCCAGCAAGTGCCAGTGTCTAGCGTTTTTGCATCAACTTCATCGCCAGCAAACCCAAGTATCTAGCGTTTTTGATAGACCCCAGCCTAGCGTTTTTGAGAACATCAGCCCTAGCGTTTTTGAATGAACAACGCTTGCAGATCCCAGCCCTTGCAGATCCCAACCTTGGATATCCCAAGCAAAGAAGGACCCGCAGATCCCGCCATAAAGAAGTAGCAAATTCAGCCGATAAAGACCTCAGTTTTCAGCCTTAAGCAACCTCTGTTTTCAGCCCTAAACCTGCAGAATTTCAGCGACAAAGACCCACAGAAAAATCCCCAAAAATCAGCGTTTTTGGACCTGCAGCAGATTTCAGCCCATAGCGTTTTTGGAAAGCAGCAGAAGGATTGCAGATTTCAGCCCTTAGGTCGACTTCGTCATCACCGTCGTCATCGTCGACATAGCCTAGACTTGTATCAATCACATGCATTCAATTTGTACAATCAATAGTAGACCACTCTCGCCAACGAGAGTGAGGCCTTCGAAAGAGGGTTTTACAACGTCTCAGGTGTCGTATCTCTCTTCTCTCTCTATCTCTCACTCTCATACACTTGCACGCACACTGTCCATTCACTTTATTTGTGATCATAGCATTCTCTCATTAAGAACGGAAGGCTCTACCTTCCATAAGAACAAAAAGAACCTTGAGCACAGTTCAGAGCACTCATCTTGAGCAAAGCGCAAACATTCATTCTGCTGCACCTAACATAGCATCAAGCTTGCTCCTCAACTCAAGCCTTACATGCACAAATGCCTCACAACCGAAAATGCGTGGGTGGTCATATCAAGCGGATTTGCCAGACCAAACCTCTTCAGGGATGCCTGTCACAAACTGCTGACGTGTCAAGCCACTCAAGAACAGAGCTAACCTGCACATCCCGGCCGAGGAGCCTAAACCCTAGAAGAAGCAGTAGAAGAAGTTTTACCAACTTGCGTGACCCTATTCGATGGGGCACAAGTGACCTTAAGGGATTAAATAAAGCGGGACCACACATAGCGTAAAAACTGATGATGTGGCAGCCTGTACGGAATCCTGGATTTTACGTTGACATGCTGACGTGGCAAACGTACAGACGTTCGCAATTCACACTGATGATGTGGCGCGCTGGTTGCTTTTGGACCAGATGCTTTTGAGTTTGAAGCATTTCATGTAGCTGCTTTTGAGGCCAAGGGCCTTTAAATATGTGCCAAGGGCTCATTCTTTGGCACACTTTAGTATGAAGGTGCAAAGGATGGAGTACTAGTGTTGTACCTTGTTCGAGCAATATAAAGAAATACCAAAAGAGGCGCCGAGGTTTGGGGCCAGTGCTCTCTCGGGGTGGAACTCCGCCACTCCCCGTCTTGTGTCATCTATCTCTTTCAGTTCAGTTGTCATCAAACTGCTGTATGAAGGTCAAAGCCTTCAGTTGATCCTCAGTTCCTCTGAAAGTTTCAAACTTCACTCCTTGCCCACCTTCCTTGTAGTCCTTAGGCTGACTAGAAGGAGCCACATTATCATAACCAGATGCCTGCAAAAGTGGTGCTCCATAATTGCCCATTCCACCACTCGCATCACCTGTTTTACCTATCATATTTGCATTTTGGGCGTATGGCTGCGAAAAACCAGCCATACCAAATTGTGTTCCAGGCACTCTAAATTGGCCATAGGCACCCTGAAAATGTGGTTGGACACCCATGTTCGCGTACATAGGGTTACGCATGCTTGTTTGCATTGTCCCGAACACATTCCCTAGCATATAACCTGTGGAAGATCCAACCATAGCTTGAAACACTGAACCACCTCCACAGTAACCAGGATAAGTAATAGATAATGGAAGGGTCTGACGCATAGCTTGTTCATTACTCCCTTGACCATTCACGAACGGTTCCTGTCCAGCTAAAGCAAGTTTCTTTGGATCATTGGACACTGTTGGTTGCTCAACCACATGGGCTTTCCCTCGAGCATCACGAGTCCTCTGCGCATTGGAAATCTACTTTTCCTGCAACGGCTCGGTCATGCCCTGTGTAGGAGACTAAAAACCCTGTGTCGAAGCCTAAAATTCATGTGTAGGAGCCTGTAAGAAATCTTGCATCCTTGGGTTGCTAGCCAACTGCTGAAACTTGTCCATGCAGCAACGCAGTTGAACTCTAAACAACATGTCCTCTTCTTGAAGAGTTGAAGGAACTTTCTCTGTGCCATGTGAGGAAGATCCCTCCTCAGGTACTTGGTCTCTCTTCTCTGTCATAACGACAAGCTCTGTGTTGCTTTCAGCCACAACAATCCACGATGCACCTTTTGAAGAAAAAGTTTTATATATACCTAGATGAATCCAGGATAAGCCCAGATTCACCCTTTAAGGAAAGTGCAAGGTATAGAGCCATGGTAGTCACCCACAAGACTATCTCGGCAATGGAACCATATAACCGGCATGTACCCAGTAGAGGGCGGTACTATTTCAATTACCTGTTAACTTAACACAGAGCACTAAGAAGGAGTGAGAACACAGATGCATCCAGCGACTAGAATGTCACTGCGCACACGAGACTGACACCTTGTAGGCCCCAAAGATTGGCGTCTTTTTTGGTATTTCTTTATTCAACTTAAAGTAGACAATCCGAACACTTAGTACAAGCTTTCACAAAGCTGTCCAAATCTGGCAAGGGCTGAAAACGCAGGTTTTCGACCTGATTTTGGCAACATAACAACGCAAAAACCCTTGTAGGTCAAAAGTACCTGTCCATGACGGATTCCCTCACTATCTGGAAGCTTTCTGGTGAGCAGTCACAGAAATTCAGCGTGCTGTAATTCTCTGTTTTTCACTGTCGGGTGCCCAAAAGCCTGTACACACATCCCAATGCTTTCACGGGGCTCCCCTGGTGTTCCCTTGCAATTTAGGTGCGAAACCCTAAACGCTGTAATTCTCTGTTTCGGATCGTTTTTTGCGGAGCGAACACGCCTATGTGCGTCCCAAGGGCTCCCGCACGCAATGGGACAGTTCCCTTGTGAATTGGACGAGTTTTCACGCGAGAAAACTCTCTAAACTCACAATCTTCCGCGATGGAACTGTGCGTACCTGTGGGGGATTAGCAATTAGCTAATCCGGTTCCTGTTCTGAAGGCTCTTGCCTTGGCAAACGCGCATAAACCCCCAGAACTATACATGGTCATCTAAGAAGCCCAACTAGAGGGGCATTACCATATGTGCCAAATGGAAGAGAGATGCACAAGAGAAAATCATCGTGCTACATGAGACAGAGGAAAAGGCAAGCTTTCCATTAAAGCTGTAGACTTGCACCCACTACTCACACACACATTGTAGGTCACTTGTGTAGAGTAAAAATCAGCCCCCTCTCTCTCTCTCTCTTGGGCGCCCCCTCCAACTGAGGTGTCCTGCAAATTGCTCTACAACTGTCAAGTGTCCAGTTTGCCCCTTTGAATTAATTCCCTAGTTCCCACTCAGTTATAAAATTGTAAGTGACTTTCCGAGTGGCCCAAACTTCATTTTGTGCACACAGGTTTCCATACTCATCAGAATTCAATGCTAACTGGCCCGACCAGACCGACCTAGACTCCTGATGTGGGAAACCTATTCGACCGCAGCCGTTTCACACTGGCCATGCAATGTCCACTTGCACCTTTTTCACGGGTTTCGGGAAAAACAAGTAAAAATAAAGTAAAGAAAAATATGTAATACATATTTAGAGGAGGCAACAGGAAAAATACACCTCCTGGTGACACCTAGCGTTTTCCAACCAACAAGAAGCAAATAGCGTTTTGAATGCACATCAGCCTAGCGTTTTCTACATCAGGACCAGCCTAGCGTTTTTAGTAGATACCACATTCCAGCGCCATCAGATTGCAGATCAGGCATAGCGTTTTTGCATCTTCCAGATACCTCTAGTGTTTTGCAGTTTTCCGGCAACAAATCAGCCCCTTGCATCAGAGTTTTCGGTTTTCAACACTTAGACACCGCAGAATCAGTCCCTAACCTCGCAGATCTCACCTACCCGCAGCAGATCCTCGCCGTACCGTTAGATCAGCCAGCGTTGTCGGATTCAGCCCGCTGTCTGCAGATTTCAGCATCTGCATTTTCAGCGCATCACCGTTGCGTCGTCCCCATCGACGACACAGTGTCAGGATTCAGTAGTTAGCAGATTTGTAGATTTCAGCCCCTAGCGTTTTCAGATTTCAGCCCGTCCTCGTCCTCGTCGTCATTGTCGTCGACATCGTCAGCAAGTCCATTGCATCTAGACCATTGTGCCAGATTTGTGCAATCAAGGAAATCCGAACTGAGTAAGAAAATACGCGTAAGAACGCAAGCACAAGAATAAAGATGGGTTCAATGAAGCTTTTTATGAAAAGCAGGAACATTCGCGGGAGGGCAGATGTTTTCCTGCGAGGAGTCTGTGTTTGCATTGCATCTGTGCCGTGTTCTGCACCCGGGGACGCCTGGAATGTGTTCGTGTAGCATTGTTTTCACTAACTGAGTGAGTTTTTAAAGTTTGAACAGGTTCACACTTTATTTTATAAAGTGGCCGGTCACTTTTAAGTGACCAGCCCTCTTATAATAAAATAAAGCAAGGCTCTTCTAAAAAAGCCTACGTTAAAAAAAAACTCAGTGCTAATAAGCTACGCAGGGTTGTACGGCAGCAGCGTTCTCTCTCTCTCTCCTCTCTCTAGGGCGCCAGTTCTTGCTTTTTGGGGTCACTATTCCCGCCGGGTGCCAAGGCCTATAAAAGAGGCAGGTAGCGTTCAGTTTTGGAGGAGGGATCGCAACAATCCAGAAGTGCAAGCGCTGGAGAATCTGGTAGCAAGTGCCGGCGACGGATTTCGCGAGAGTTCGTGTGCCGACGGAGTGCAAAAGTCGCTTTCTCGAGCGAGGAGCAACAGGTATAATTTGTCGTTTACACATCGCGAGTATTGCTTTGTGTGGTTGTTTTGCAGGAATCCTCCCTCACGGGAAGTATGACCTTTGCGTCTAAGTTCCTTACGGGAAAGTACGGCTTCGCGCCTAAGTCCCTTACGGGAAAGTACGGCTTCGCGCCTAAGTCCCTTACGGGAAAGAACGGCCTTGTGCCCAAGCCCTTTTACGGGAAAGAACGACCTTCGGGTCTAAGATTACAGAACGAAGGGGTTTCCTCGGGTTCTCGTGCTTGTATATGAATTCTCCTTGAATAAAGAATACTCTTGACGGGGGGGGGGGGGGGACCAACCCATCTTCTGGTCCCCAATACTGTGTCGATCTTCTCCCTTCTCTCACATTTGCAAAGTATTTTATTTTTCAGATTTCTAAGTGCTCGTGTACACTCCTGTTTTGTGAGTGGTATCAGAGCTCGGACTCCTCTCTTTCTCTGCAAAGAAGGACGATTCCGGGAAGAACGGGAAGAACCATGTCGAGCCAAGGGAGAAGCGTTGAAGAGGAGCTTCAACAAGTGCGAGCTCAGCTTGCGGATTTGCAACAAATCTTACTATTGCCAGATGTCCAAAAGTTCTTGGGCGGAATGAAGAAAACGAATGGAACCGATGCAGCCGGGCAGCCAGACCACATTGTTGGCGTGAGACCACAGGAGGAAAGAGAAGAACGTGCCGAGGTGCACAAAGGATCTTCGGATCGGAATGAACGGCCTACTCCAAGGAAAGGCCAGGAAAAAGCGCTCTCTTTGTTAGACGAGAGCAAGGACATCTCTATCTCATCTCCATCTTACTCTCCTGATTACACTTCTACTTCTCGATCGTCTCGTCAGAAGAAGAAAGCCGCTACTACTACTACCCTACATCAACCTAAAGATAAGCCACGATTCAAGAAGCATGGTCGCAAGTCTCAACATCGCATGAGAGTCTTCAAATCGGGCGACAAGGACATCAAGTTCGAAACCTACAACGGACGGAGAGATATCTCCAAGCACTGTCCTTCATCAGACAGTTTGAAGTCGCCTTTACCAATGGGCACTTCACAGAAAGATCCAAATTGCGCCATGTGGGGATGCACCTCAAGGAAACGGCCAGTAATTGGTGGTTAGCCAAGATTCTGGAAGGTTCTCAGGCCAGAACTTGGAAGAGATTCAAATCTGAATTTTATGAACAGTTTCTTCCGCCTGACTTCGAGCACGACATACGGAAGGAATGGGACTGGCTCGCCCAAAAGGAACATGAAAGAGTAACGACCTATGTGGACAAGTATTGGTCGGTTCTTCTGAAGGTCACTCCCTTCATGAAGATTGCCGACAAGGAAAAGAAACGAAAGTTCGAAGCGGGTCTCCAACCGCAGCTTCGAAAGAGTATGAAAGTGTATCCGCATGATACTCTTCAGAGGATGATGGAGTCAGCAATCATTGCTGAGGATTTGCACTCAACTGGGACGCCCAGCAAAATGGATCATAGCACTTACCATGCGAGACAAAGAGGGGTCTACGATGACCAATGGGGCCAAGGAAGAAAACGTCCTCCATCTAGGGACTATGATCATTCTAAGAAGCCAGAGGGCAATGGCAAGCGAACTAAGTATCTTTCTCCTACTCAACTTCAAACTTTCAGAGAGGAAGGAAGATGCTTCTACTGTGGCGAGAAAGGACATATGAAACCGGATTGCCCACTAAAGCAGCAACGTCAAGAACAAGCCTCTACAAGGCAAGAGAAAGCAAGGAAGGAACCCGCTCCACCAAGCTCGAACTCAATTCCAGATGTTCAAGGAAACACAGAAACGGAGAAAGGGAAGCGTCAACTTCTGAAGGGCTGGGGGTCTTTGAACAACCAGCGAGTATTGATTCTTTATGATCCAGGATTCACAGATAACTTCATCTCCCTGGATACTGCGGAACGTTTGTGCCTCACACCGACTCAGCTTGGCACACCGGTTACATCCGGATCGGCATTCGAGGGGTTGACAACCAATGCAACTCCCGTGCAAGGACAGCTCAATCTTCGGATTGGCGAGTACAAGGACCGCGAATCATTTTCGATGGCACCCATCGAGGGATGTGATATCATTTTGGGTATGCCATGGCACTTCCACATGACACCTATCCCCGATTATGTGGAAAAGACCCTCACTTTTGATCATGGGGGTAAGAAAATAAAGATTCATGCTGATGTAGGAGATTGGCAGTTCCCAATTGTAAGTCATATCTCCATTAAGAAAGAAATGAAGAAGTGTGTTTCTGCTTACTTGATTTTTGCATGTGAGAAGGATAAAACTAGTGGGGATTCACTCTCTAGTCTGAACATTAAGCGTTTTCAATTTATTGATAAGTACAAAGATTGTTTCACGGAAACACTTCCTGATGAACTCCCTCCGGTACGCCCAGAAGATCACCGCATAGATCTCATCCCAAGTAGCTCGCCTCCCAATCAACCCCCTTATCGGGTGAGTCTTGCTCAGCAAGAGGAAATTTTGAAGCAAGTCAACGAGCTTCTAGAGAAAGAGTTAGTACGGCCAAGTGCTTCACCCTACTGCTCTCCAGTTCTACTGGTGCAGAAGAAGGATGGCAAGTTTCGAATGTGCATAGACTATAGGTCTTTAAACAAGATCACAATCAAGAATCGCTTTCCGATCCCTCGGATTGATGATATACTTGATAAGTTGCAGGGTGCAAGTGTCTTTAGTCACATAGACTTAAAGAGTGGGTATCATCAGATACGGATCGCCCCTGAGGATGTCCATAAGACTGCTTTCCGCACAACCTTTGGACTATATGAATTTTTGGTAATGCCTTTCGGCTTGACCAATGCTTCTACGACGTTCAATCGCATGATGGACCGCATTTTCAACCCGTATCGAGCTTTTACGGGAGTATTCTTTGACGACATACTCATCTTCTCTAAGTCAGAAGAGGAACATCGGAAGCACTTGGACCTAGTGTTTCAAGAATTGCGAAAGCATGAGTTGCATGTGAATGCAAAGAAGAGCGAGTTCTTTCTCTCAGAGATGCACTATCTCGGCCATATAGTCTCTCACAATCAAGTGAGTATGGATCCTACCAAGATCCGAGTGGTAGAAGATTGGCCTATTCCCACTACGGTACATGATGTACGTAGCTTCCTGGGATTATGTTCGTATTATCGAAGGTTTGTCCGAGGATTTGCTCATGTAGCAAGACCACTTCATGATTTGACAAAGAAGAAGATTCCTTTCAGATGGGGATTGAGACAACAAGGAGCTTTTGATCGGCTCAAGTACTTGCTAAGCAATGGACCTATTTTGATAGTGCCTGACTTAAGGAAACCATTTGAGGTTCACTGCGATGCTTCAGGCGATTGCATCGGAGCAGTGTTAAACCAAGAAGGCCATGCAGTGGCCTACGAAAGCAGACGGCTTAAGGATGCAGAGTTGCATGCATCAATCTACAAAAGGAACTCATAGCTGTGATTCACACCTTATCCAACTAGAAGCACTATCTTCTAGGAGCGGATTTTGTGATCAAGACTGATCACCAAAGTTTGTGGTATTTTCTTACGCAAAGGAAACTATCTAAGAAGCAGATGAGATGGGCAAACTTTTTGTCTTTCACTTCCAGATCCTTCACACGGCTGGGAGAATGTGGTCACGGACGCATTGTCTAGGCGGCCAAGGGTGAACGCTATCACTTCGGTGTATCACCAAGAATTAGAAGCACTACCGGATTTGTATCCGAATGATCCAGACTTCTCCACCGTTTGGGGAAAGCTACATCGTGGAGAAAATGAGTTTCCCTATTCCATTCGGGACGGTTATCTCTACCACCATCAGGCCATATGTGTGGCGGAATTATTAAGAAAGAAGATCATGGATGAAGCACACGCTTCGCCTTATGCAGGTCATCGGGGTATTCTCCCTACAACCTTAGCAATGGAAAGATATTTCTTTTGGCCTAGCCTTCAAGCAGACATTGATAAGTATGTCAGGGAATGCTTGGTTTGCCAAAAAGTGAAGTATGATCGGCATAAGACGCCTGGGTTGCTACAACCATTGCCTGTGCCTAATGAACCTTGGGAAAGTATTGCCATGGACTTCATCATGGACCTCCCTAGAACTCAGACTGGAAATGACGCGATCTGGACCATTGTGGACAGGTTTAGCAAGCAAGCACGCTTTATACCAATCAAGAAAACGATCAAAGCAGATCATATGGCTAGGGTCTTTCTGGCACAGATCTTTAAGCATCATGGAATGCCTAAGTCTATTGTGAGTGATCGAGATCCTCGCATGACAGGAAATTTTTGGCGTGCCTTGATGGATAATCTTGGTACGAAGTTGAATTTTTCATCTGCCTACCATCCTCAAACGGACGGGCAAAGTGAGATAGCCAATTCCACACTATTGGATATGTTAAAAGCTTATGTGTCAGACCGGCAATCTGACTGGGAGAAATATTTGCCTCTTGTCGAGTATGCGTATAACAATACCATACACTCATTGACGGGGAAAACACCTTTTGAGATTCTCTATGGTAAGCCTTTGCTTCCACCGATCCTTTTAACTAAGGATAAGATCTTTGCAGCAGATGAATTTGTCCGGGATTTGGACACAGCCTACGGGCAAGTTAGGAGAGCTATTCTACGCTCTCAGGAAAAGCATAAGAAAGCTACAGACAAGCACAGGAGGAATCTAGAGTCTAGACTTAACAATCGGACAATTAGTCTTACTCAAGTTTGAGAAGGCAAGACTTAAGAAACAAGCGTCTCATAAGGGGAAGGTGGTAAAACTTTCTACCCGTTATTATGGGCCGTTTAAGATCACTGAGCAAGTGAATGATGTCACCTTCCGATTAGAGCTACCGCCTAATTGGAGGATCCATAATGCTTTCCTGAGGTTGAGGAAACAGAAGAAATACTCCAACCGAAGCAGATAGTAAGTCATCAGGAGCGGCCTCTCAAGTCCGGAAAAATAACACGGAAGTATTTGGTTAAGTTTAAGAACTATTCGAATCTAGATGCTCAGTGGATGACGCAGGAGGAATTAGCAGCTTATCCCGAGATACTGGAGGTATATGTCCAAGCACTACAGTTGAGGTCAACTGTTTAGAAGCGAGAGGGATGTTGCTAATTGGACTATTCTCTCTTTTTTTTTTAATGATTAATTTCTTTTTCTAGGATATTTTATTGTGTACACTAAGAACTGTTAAAAGATTGTAGCTACAAGAAGTGCCATCAAGAACGGACAACTCTGATGTGTCACTTGATGGGTGACGGTAAACATCGCGAAGGAGTTTTCGTAAGTTCGGTGGAAAGGGCCGGGTTACGAGTGCCCCTGATGCGTCACATGATGGGTGACGGGTGCATCGGTAAGGAGGCATTCCTTAGGCTAAGGAGGAAATCCGAACTGAGTAAGAAAATACGCGTAAGAACGCAAGCACAAGAATAAAGATGGGTTCAATGAAGCTTTTTACGAAAAGCAGGAACATTCGCGGGAGGGCAGATGTTTTCCCGCGAGGAGTCTGTGTTTGCATTGCATCTATGCCGTGTTCTGTACCCGGGGACGCCTGGAATGTGTTCGTGTAGCATTGTTTTCACTAACTGAGTGAGTTTTTAAAGTTTGAACAGGTTCACACTTTATTTTATAAAGTGGCCGGTCACTCCTCTTATAATAAAATAAAGCAAGGCTCTTCTAAAAAAGCCTACGTTAAAAAAAAACTCAGTGCTAATAAGCTACGCAGGGTTGTACGGCAGCAGCGTTCTCTCTCTCTCTCCTCTCTCTAGGGCGCCAGTTCTTGCTTTTTGGGGTCACTATTCCCGCCGGGTGCCAAGGCCTATAAAAGAGGCAGGTAGCGTTCAGTTTTGGAGGAGGGAATCCAACAATCCAGAAGTGCAAGCGCTGGAGAATCTGGTAGCAAGTGCCGGCGACGGATTTCGCGAGAGTTCGTGTGCCGACGGAGTGCAAAAGTCGCTTTCTCGAGCGAGGAGCAACAGGTATAATTTGTCGTTTACACATCGCGAGTATTGCTTTGTGTGGTTGTTTTGCAGGAATCCTCCCTCACGGGAAGTCTCTCACGGGAAGTACGACCTTTGCGTCTAAGTCCCTCACGGGAAAGTACGGCTTCGCGCCTAAGTCCCTTACGGGAAAGAACGGCCTTGTGTCCAAGCCCTTTTAAGGGAAAGAACGACCTTCGGGTCTAAGATTACAGAACGGAGGGGTTTCCTCGGGTTCTCGTGCTTGTATATGAATTCTCCCTGAATAAAGAATACTCTTGACGGGGGGGGGGGGGGACCAGCCCATCTTCTGGTCCCCAATACTGTGTCGATCTTCTCCCTTCTCTCACATTTGCAAAGTATTTTATTTTTCAGATTTCTAAGTGCTCGTGTACGCTCCCGTTTTGTGACATAGACCTCTCTCGCCATAGAGAGGGGGCCCTTGGAGAAGGGTTTGAGAACCATCTGGTGTCATTCTTTTCTCTCTCTCTCTTAGTCTCAGCACCTTCATTCACAGAGTCATTCACTTTGTTTGTAATCATTGCACTCTCTCATTAAAGGAAAGGAAGGCTCTCCCTTCCGTAAGTAAAAGGAACCCTAGAGCACAGTTCGGAGCACTCATCTTGAGCAAAGTTCAACATTCACTTCCGCTGCACCTTACACTCTGACATATTTATCTATGTCAACTCGTAGTGTTAGCCAATAAAAATATTTTTCTAAGGCCTGTCTCGTGGACATTATGCTCGGTGCCCTACGTAAGGAGAAGCGTGTGCTTCATCCATTACCTTTGTTCTAAGTGGACATGCCACACAAAGAGCCTGATGGAAATAAAGATAAACCATCTTTAATAGAATAGGGAAAAACTTCATTACCACTTTGTAGTTGTTGCTAGATTTCACCGAAATCGGGGTCGTCATGGTACATCTCGGGTAGAGATTCCAATTCTTGATGATGTATACTTGTTATGGCATTGACTTGTGTCGTCGAGAAAGAGCATCTGCAACCACATTCTTACTTCCAAAAGTATGCAGAAATTGGAAGTGAAACATTAAAAGGAAGTTGACCCACCGCAATTGTTTCTCACACAACTTTCATTGAGAGAGAGAGTATCGAAGACTTTGATGATCTATCTTAATCATAAAGTCTGCTACCAAGAGGTAGTATTTCCAAACTGAGAGAGCATGGATGACTACCATGAGTTCCTTCTCATAGATGAAAGCATGAAGCTCCGCATCACGATGTCGTCTACTTTCATAAGCTACTGCGTGGCCTTCTTGATTGAGGACTGAGCCAATGCAATCGCAAAAGCATCACAATGTACTTCAAATATTTTCCGAAGATCAGGTACAATGAGGATGGGTCCATGGGTGAGAAGGTACTTGAGCTTTTCAAAAGCTTCCTTTTGTTTAGCCCTCCATACAAAAGATATCTTTTTCTTTGTGAGATCATGGAGAGGTGCAGCTACATGAGCCAAATGGTGTATAAAGCGTCTATAGTGAGAACAGAGGCCAAGGAAACTTCGGACATCATGAACCGAAACAAGTTGTAGCCAATCTGAAATAGCTTGAACCTTTGTTGGGTCCATGCGTACTTGATTATGGGAGACAATGTGTCCCACATGGTGAACCTTTGTCACAAAAATTCTAGTAGAAGAGCCTCTCAGCAGTACCAGTGCTTGGGCAACCATCAGCCTGCGTTTTCAGCCCTATGATCGCCATCAAATTTCAGCCCTCGGCGTTTTCAGCATAGCCTCGTCACAGTTGCAATCCTTGCCGCATTACCACCAAAGTTTTCAAATTTCAGCCATCTTCATCTTTAGCGCTTTCAGTTTTCAACTCATCGCTGTTCCTGGCGATAGTAGATCAGTCCACACCCTCGTCGTCGTCATCGCATTACCAAGCACCTCCGCAGCACCGCAATACAAGTACCCCTCGTCATCGTCGACGCACTACCCCAACATCTAGCACCCCTTGCGTTTTGGCTTGGCTCCTTCCTAGGTTAGCATAGGGATCATCAGGACCTTCGTGTCCTTAGCGCCCAAGTACCCGCAATACCAAGTACCAAGAACCCGCAGTACCCTTCAGTATCTAAGCAGTTTCAAGCATCCGCATGAAGTACCCATTAGCATCTCAGCATTTAGCATCATTGTATCAACATTTTTGTGCAAGTAATAAAGCAAGTACTTGCTCTGGCAACAGAGCAAGGGGGTCCTTGAGGGTGGTTGGGACCCGACATGCCGTGTCATCTCTCTCTCTCTCTCTCTCTCTCTCTCTCTCTCTCTCTCTCTCTCTCTCTCTCTCTCTCTCTCTCTCTCTCTCTATTGTCTTCAGTTTCAGCTTCTCTTTCAAGTGACATAAAGTAACCCTTGTATTTGTGCGGAGTACTAGATCCAAGATAAATCCTTAAACAATTCCGCTGCATCTGACACAAACAAAGTGTCAAGTCACATTTATAACAGAAGTGGTCAAACCTCGTGGGTACCGAGGCAGCTAACTGAGTACTCGTATTCTCATCCTTGTCAAGCGTGCCTTTGCCTCTCTGCTCTAGTCCATTTGCTTTTGGCTTCACGATCTCGAGCCAAACAATTTGCCAGTTTCCTTGACAATTGTGTCAATGCATAGGCCGCTAACTGGATGGTTGATTTGCTTTCCATAGCCAATAGTTGGGGTTGGTCTTGGTTTGTACTCAAGGCCACTCGTTGCATTAGACAATCTTCTTACCAAGCCAAAGACTTGCTTAGAGTTCGTCGTGACCACCGTTACAAGTCACTCAGCATAAAATTGCCCACAACCATCTTCTAGGCATTTCAAGATGCACACAGAAGCTGGCAATTCCTTGTAGCGTTTCAAAACACTCTCGAAACTGCGGCTTATATGCCAGATCTCCCTAGCATATCAAAATGCTATCAGAAAACTCTCTTTGATGCCCTCTGTGTTTCAGAACGCCTAGTGAAAGGAGACGGTTGGCCTACGCTGTCGTCCTTTGGCTTTAGCGCTGCAATCAACGTTTCAAAACGCCATTGCATGAGCTACACCCGGCGATGTAAGCCACTGTGCGATTGCGTTTCAAAACGCCCGACAATGCAAGGCGCCAATGATGCTCCTCGTTGCGGACTGACCTCAAAACGCCACTGCCTATCAAGATGAATTCAAAAACGCTGGCGTTTTTTACTCAATTCCACGGTGGCTAGGTTCTCCCCGGCAATTGCTCCTTCTCAGCAAAACGCCTTGCTCCACCAAGGCTCTGATATCATGTCAAAGTCGACGATGCGGAAGCGTAGAGACCAAGGGGAGAGAGAGAGAGAGAGAGAGAGAGAGAGAGAGAGAGAGAGAGAGAGAGTCTCCTGAACCAACCAACCTTAGCAATGAAATAACTAATGCAAATACAATGGGGGCTGAGGGTTGATTATATAGCAACCTCAATGAATTGCCCTACCCAGACTTTGACAAATAAGTAAAATAAATACCTAAAAGCCAAACTAAATAATGGGATCACATTGGGCAGTTCACTTGAGATGCCAAAACTCTAACAACTATCTCCTCCCGCATGATAGTGGTAAGTCTTGGAATATCTGTTTTTGCTTATGCATGCCACCTCAAGAGATCGAGAACTCATTGTCCCCAAGGAGCACCTGTCTGCAAGATCAGTAACCTCGAAGTCTAGAAGAAGTTTGGCTAATTAGAGTTTTATAATCATCCCAAGGAGGATAGGACTGGAAAGACTTTTGAATAAGCTGCTCAAAGCTTGCACCCATGTTTGTTCTTTTCCAAAGAGAGCTGTTTAAGACTTGAGTTCAAACCATTCCAACAATAAGCAGTTTGAATACCAAACAAAGTTATGGAAGTGCGCATGCATCTAAAGGTGCAAATTGCTAGGGTGATATTATTTCTGCATAAATTTTGAATTTTCCAGTTCTTCTTGATCAAGTGCAACTGCTCAAAATTACTAAAAAAGCAGAGAAAAAAGATAACACCCCTTCATGTAAGCATCACGATGGAGGGAGACTAAGCAACTTCTGCAACCATGTGCTCCTGATAAAAGAAATCTCTAATCTAAATGGAAAGTGGCCACACCAGAATACAATTCTAAACAGATCTTGTGTGTTAAGTTCCGTGAGAAAATCGCCACGCTCACAAATTCGAGTAGCCAAGCATAGCAAGCATACGCAGAGAAAGAAGAGAAAGAACCTACTGTCGTCTACAATCAAATAGTTGGTTTTCCGCCTGAGATCGACATTGCCCACACCTGCGAGCAGAAAGCCCGTTACGGTATCCTGTACGTCATTACAACACTCTTCGTCAACATGAAAGTCGAGCGAATCACTTGTTCTGCTATGATCAAAGATTCAAACCTCATCGCCGATTATAGCAAGCAGGGCTGAGTTTGTTGCCATGGTCGCTCTGCTCGTCACACACCGGCAAGGCTAGTCGTTTCTCTAATGTATGTAAGAGTTAGTTCACATGAGGGTGGTGTTGGCATTGAGTTCACACGGAAGTATCTTGAAGAGGTTCCAAGTTGCAAAACGTGAGAGAAGGGTGGAATTTCCATTTCAAGAGACTTGTTAAGAAAAAAGTAAGTGAGAGAAGAGGAGAGAGAGTGTAGAAAAGGTTTTGGTTTTTCCTAAATTCAATGAGAGAAAGTTTTTTTCCATTTGTCCTCATGTCTGGTTTCCATCCTCTTCGGACTCCACCCCCTTGGCATATAGCCAAGTTGCAACTTGTTGGCAACATATTGCCAATTTTTTGGTGGAAACGTTTCATGTGAACACAAAAATTTGGCAACATGTTGCAAACCAAAGGCTCATGTGAAAAAGATAGAGGTGGTAGTAGTAGTGACTCTAAATTGGGAATAATCTTAAAATGGAAATATATTCATGTCAATAAGAGCAAGGTTGTACCTGGGGGTGAGTAGGGATATTGATTACTATTTTGGATTTAGTCCATCATGTCATTATGTCACTTCCTCCACAAACTTTATGTAGCAACTCTAAATTGGTGGAAAAGATAGAGGTAGAGACTCCCAATTGGAGAATAATCTCAAGACGAGTGGAATTCTACTCTTGTCATTTAGAGCTAAGTCACACCTAGGATGAGTAGGGATAATGATTACTATTTTGGATTAAGTCCATGTTTCCTCCACAAAAGTAAAGCTTTTAAATGACATTGCTAGCACTTTGAAAATGCAAGGGCTTAAGCTAAATTTAAATTCTAGAAAGGCTCACATTGTTTTCAGTCGTGTCATATCCAATTAATGGCCAACCATGTTCTTGTGGGAACCCATTCTCCCTCCATTCCTTGCCTTGGGTGCTACCTTATGCTAATTTAATTAATTTTTCTCCCTGCTAGCACGAGGTGCGACTCTGCTCTTAGAAAGAGCTCAAAGTGTGGGAGGTTAATGAAATTGTGAGAATAGGCCATATGTCATAATAATCAATATCTAATTCTCCTAAATGATTTTCTCATATTAAACTGATCATTTAATGTGGGGAAGTGCCAAGGGAGAAAAAGCTAGAATATTGGTTAAGCCAGCAGACCGGCCACAGTAGGGATCCAAAGGAGGGAAAATAGGGATCCAAAGGGGGGCCATCTGCAAAAGAGCCATGTGCAACAATGGGCTAAAAAGACCCCACCCAAGGTTCAGCCCATTAAGACTTCCAAAATGCTAAGGTTCCAAAATTCAAAGGTTGTGTCCAAAGGTCAACCCTAGGGAAAATTGGAGGCTTTGTGTGTGCCCTAAAAGTCTTTGCACATCCCTACATGGGAGGGGGCGAGCCCCAAAGGTAGGATGAGAGAGAAAGCCACACACACACACACAGGCTCCCTTTACACAAAGGGAATGAGGGACACATGTCAGCTCCCTAGGCCAGATGCCCACAAGGTGTGCCCAATTCCTATTGGAAGACCCTTGAAGTGGACCAATGAGAATTAAGCTAGAGTAAATGTAGTTTAATTAATTTAAAAACATTTAATAAAAGAAACCAATGAGAATTAAGTCTCCTAGAAGACTATTGGGCAGTCTCCCAAAGGGTCCAATGAGCATTCAGAAGCCCCATGGCTTGCCTGATTTCTATTGGCCAGGAGACAAAGGGGTCCAATGAGAGTTTAGTTTAATTATTTAATTACCTAAAGCTCTCACAAAAGGGGAAAGGGGGACACATGTCAGAAGGCTATCACTTATGCTGACTTGGGGAGGTCCAATGAGGCAAAAAGCAGACCAAATTAGCAGCTAGGGCTCGCCCAAGAGAGAGAGGGGGCTGATTTTTGCTGGGCATTGACACACACACACTCACACTTGACCATGTGTGAAGGAAGAATACTCTATCTCCTCCCAAGCTTTAATGGAGAGCTCATCACCTACTCCAAGCTTGTGAGATAGAAGCCTACATCAACACTCTCTTGGCATGTGGATGCAAATCCAACCAAGAGCCAAGCTTCAATGCATGCTCATCTCCTCTACCAAGCTAATTACTAAGCTAAGCTATGCTAATATGAGTGATTATGTGAGGAGATGTACATCTTTCTCGTAAGATACTCCTTCTTCCTCTCAATCTACTCTCATACCCTGCTAGCTCTCACCATCTTCGAAGGTGTGTGAGGTCTTGGGTCTGAGAACGGGGATAATTCAAGTTGTGTTTGATTAAGTGTTTTGCTTGGTGTATGAAGCTTCCATCTTCATTGCACTAGCTAGTCTTGAAGGAACACAAAGAATTGTATTGTACAATGTCTCTCTTGATGGGAGAAACCATAATACAAAGCCTTTGTCGATGCTATCTAACTAGGTGTTATGCTTTTTGTTGCTCTCTCCACCCAAGCACTCTTGTAATTCTCATTAGGAATCTATTCTAATGAAATGCCCACTATGTTCATGCTAATTTCTGCTACACATAAGTTATTAGGCCATTAAATGTTACACCATACATATCATAAGTTTACATTTTTTTGAAAGAAATCTCATGGGATTATGAAATTTAGCTTTTTTCAAAATTCATAATTTGTCAAACTTCCTATTTTTTAGAATGAGAAGTTGCCCATTCCTTTTCAAAAATTTTGTTTAGAAGTAGCTCACTAAAAAAATGCTCCTCAAAAGAACGTGTCCATGCAACACCACAAAGACAGAGAGAGAGACGAGTAGATTCCTAAAAGATTCTCCCTCCAGCATGTTGCATGGCACCAACATTGCCCATGCAAGCTATTTTCCTCTCCCTCTCTTGCTCTATGTCTCTCCCTCTCTTCTTCTCACATTTCTTTGGCATCGTCATTGTCCGTGCAAGCTACTAACCTCTCCCTTGTTTGTTATCTTTCTCTTCTTCTCTCTTTTTTCATTGCTTCTTGTGCAAGCTCTCTCTCTCTCTCTCTCTCTCTCTCTCTCTCAATGAGAAATTAACAAAATTAAGATGCTCTCCTACCTGCACTCCCATCTATTAGGGTCCAGGCCAATTGGTCGACCGCCCATCACTAGTCATATCTTATTCTTTGTATAATATAGAAGAATAAGGAGTGTAGTATGCTTACCAAGAGCTCCACTACATATGTGTTCTGCTGCATTGTACCGCACTTGCACGCACACGCTCCACGCACACTCACAAAGTGGTATTAGTGCTCGATGTTTCTCGATCTGCTCTCGATGACGCTTGCACAAGCTCGAAAGCGAGCTAAGCCTTGGAGATTAGTGTGTAGATGAATTTACTCGGAGCTCAACACTCTACATAAAGGAAATTATTGGAGCTATGAAGTAACACTATAAGTATGCAACAAAGGAAACACAAAATAGCGTTGATTTTTTACAGAACAATCACAGTAGCACTGAAGTGATTTTAACGATAACATTAATGAGTTCTACAATAGCGCTAGTGTCTTTATGAACCATAATGTTGGAGCTTTTCGAGTTTGATAGCGTTGGAAAAATTGCAAGTTACACTAATGTTGAGGCTCCTGAGGAGGTAGCACTGGTAGCTCTTCTGAGTAGCGTTTTTTTATTGTGCAATGTTATAGAGAAAAGTGAGCATAGAGAAGCTACAGGGAAGAATAAGTGTGTGTGTGTGTGTGTGTGTGTGTGTATGTGTGTGTGTGTGCATACACACACACACATACTCTCGACAAGGAAGAGAAACGAGAGTAGAGAGAGAAAGATCTCAACCGGTCTCTCTCTCAACATTGGCATCTCTCCCTGCCGATTTCTCTCTCAATATCGGCATTGGATAAAGAGAAAAGGGGTTGAGTTTGTCACACACACACAAATCAGCCCAATGTCCTTTCCCACATACACACACTCTTTCGGATTCGCTCCTCGGTGGCTTCTATGGCATTTTCGGCATCAACATCAGCACTCTTGGCATCGACATCGGCATCAAAATCCGATGAGCAGTTTTTTGATGCACACATCAGAGTGCGCAGTGATGTATGCTTATTGTGGTTCAGAGTGATATTTTGTGATTTTTTTCCATAGCTGTGTCGGCTTACAGGTATAGGTGGAGGCAGGTTCACAAGTGCTCGTTTGCTACAGATTTGCCCTCTTCTATGTAGTTTTCAAAGAGTTTACTACTACATACCTGTTTTGGCACATGTATGGCATTTTGTGGTCCCATGCTTAGCCTAGTTAGCTACGGTTGACAAATTTATGTTGTAGTGGAAGTTTATGCGTGAGTAGCACTTTGTCTTGCTAATGTGCTCTGTTGAGAGCAATTTTCACTCCCCGCCCCGCAGGGAGAGGTTAGTTCAGACTTGCTTGCATATTTTTTTGGTGCTTGCTTGTATGCAAATCCTACTACAAGCACTGACTACGGTTACATGTCGTTGAGTTGCAAATACTACCTTTGGTACGATGTTGTTGAGCTGATTTGGCTTGTTCTTGGTAGTCTCGGCTGTTTCTAAGACTCGGTCCAAAATAGTCTACTCTTTGAGTCTGCCTAGCCTTTTGTGAGGGTTGTTGCATGAGGTTTTTTGAATCTGAGCACTGGGGGCCAAGCTACCCAATGTGAGGTGGATTAGGTTGCTAGAGATCCCCTTTCTTGGCCTCGCCATAGGTTATGTATAGATGAGTATAGGTGCTTTGATGCCGAGTTGGCAATCATCCCCTGACAGTTTATTTTAGCAATACATGCTCGTTTTGTGCCCAGTGATTACTCATCATTGGTTTATGCGCTATTTTGGTTTAGTTTTGCTTGAGATTTTGATCTCCAAATAGAGGAGACTGTCAAATTTTTCTCACGAGTCATCCATATGCGTTCTTGGCACACTTGATTGTTCACACAGTGATTATGTTGCATATTGTCTTAACGTTTTGCTCCTGTTATAGGGGAGACTTTGTCAAAATTCTCTCAAAAATTTCACCATAAGTTTTTTGGTCACATTCTCTTCACATATGGATGCTAGTAGTGCTTCGGACAAGGATGAGTACTACATTAAAAAGTTTAATGGCACAAACTTTGCAATCTGGAAGCAACGTTTGCGTGATGTGTTGATCAATAAGGGTTTGATAGTGCCATTGCATGAGATAAAAGAGAATGCCTACATTGATGATGAGTTGGAATATTTAAATGAGCATGCTATGATGATCATTCTTGGTGAATCCATTTTCTTCACAATAACAGATAAGACCAATGCCAAACATTTATGGATGCCTTATGTGCAGGATGGGCTAGTAAAAGTGCCTCAAACAAGGTTTTTCTCATGAAGAAACTTATGGGCATGATCGTGAAAGAAGGCAGTCGCATTAGCTCTCATTTGAATGAGTTCAACAATGTTTTTTTGCAGCTTACTTCCAAAGTTCTTAACTTTGATGATGAGATGAAGGCCATCTTGTAATGGAATTGGCCTATTTACTTTGAGAGTAGCGGAAATTAATGAGAGTACTTTTGAGAAATGACTTTGTGAGCATAGCGGGTGAACATAATTGAAGATAGCAACATAATCATAGCAATTATTTAACTTGGCATGAACAATACTTTTGCAAGAGAGAGAATTTAGAGAACATGACAGCAGTTGAGGACCGGATTTATGTGGAGCCGGTCCCCCCTCCAATAGGCATTTGTATTATGATTTCTCCCATTAAGAGAGACTTGTTACAATACAATCTTTGTGTTCCTTGTGACCTAGGTGATGCAATGAAGATGGAAAGCTTCATGCATCACAAACATAACATAAACTTGAAGAAAGCTTTAACTATCCCAAGCCTCAGTCCCAAGACCTCAAACACCTTCGAAGGTGGAGAGAGCTAGCAGGGAATGAGGGTAGGGAAGAGGAAGAAGAAACATTTCGTAGGAGAAAGAATTAGTTCCTCACTTATCATAACTCTTGTTGCTAGCATACATAATAGCATAGTAATGAAGAAGAAGGAGATGGCAAGCTTAAGCATTGAAGCATGGCTCTTGGTTGGATTTGCACTCCATATCCAAGAGTGTTGGTGTATGCTCTCAACCTCTACTTGCTTGGAGAAGGAGAGGGAGCTCTTGCACTTTGCATAGCACACAATGAGAGTGTTTGTGAGTGTGTGTGGGTGAGTATACCCCCTAAGCAACCCCCTAGCTTGCTTGGGTCGACCCCCCCTTGTAGCTCATGCTTGAAGCTCATTGGACCCCTCTAGGCCTAGCCAATCACAAGTAGGAGGCATTACAAGCAGCAAGGGTAGCCTTGAGACAAGTGTCCCCCTTTCCCCTTTGAGAGAGAGGGCTAGATAAATGCTAAATCAATTAATTAAATCTCCCAAATTATTATTGGACCCCTTGGGTGGCCAACCAATAGGCTTTAGGCACACCATGAGGGCAACATGAGGAGGAACTTGACAAGTGTCCCTTTTGCTTTCTTTGTACCATGCATGCCTTGTGTGAGTGTGTGGGTGTTCTCTCTCATCCCCCCTCATGTAGGGCTCGCCCCCTCCTTGTAGGGATTGAATCTTTGAATTTTTGACACCTCAAGCCCCTCATGCATAGGCCCAGTTCCCACCACAAGCTTGGCTCATAAGCACTTTAAGCTTGGGCTGGGTTCTCACCTCAAGTGCAACCCTAGCATCTCAAGCATGTCAAGCACCTCAAGCATCTCAATAATTAAGCATCTCAAGCATCTCAAGCACCTCAATCATCAAGCACCTCAAGCACCTTAGTCATCAAGCATGACAAGTAGGACAAGCACCTCGAGCTGGGTCGGGTTCCCGCGCCTCAAGCTCAATCCTAGCATACCTAAGGTCAAAGGCCTTTTACACACATTATTGGAGGTCTTCAATGAATCTAACCCTAAGGTATTATTCTCCATTTGTTAGCCTTGCTCTTTGATGGACCATCTCTCATTTGGGCCCCTTTACCATTGGTCGCGTGTTGAGATAGATCTATAAGCACATGTCTATATCTTAACACTTGTTCCCGTTTATTCTCCCACATTAAGTGATCAATTTAATATGAGAAAATCATTTGGGTTGTTTAGATATTAGATTTTATGACATTACCTCTCTCTTGAAATCATAGTCGTCCTCGACTATGAGGTAGAAGAGATAAAGCCTTAGCCATTAGTCAATTTTACTTAGCGGGTAGAGGATCCCTTTTTACCCTACGACATCTTTCCAAGATGGATGACTAATCCATTTGGTGCTTGGGAGACATAGCTGCCGCAAGCATGTCTGCTCTTTAGTCCATTTCATTCTCCCAAAGTAGAGTGACAAATTCTACTTGGTGTTTGAGAGATGCCGTCATCACAAACATGATTCTAAGCATGCATACTAGTTAAATTTGTGCACAATTAAAAAGAGGACTAGTCTTATAAGACAAAAACACGAGTCATTCAAAAGAAATTTGTACATTTTCTTACTCTAATATAGCATTGTAAGCATTGACAAGGTTCATACTATCCTTAAGCTGTATTCATTGCATCCATCTAGCATCTTCAAAAGGATAATTTTTGAACTTAATAAGATACCATCGGATAATCTTACCATGTCGTAGTACCTTGTCTTCATGCCGAAGCACAACTTCGGGTTGTAGCACCTCTTCTTGGTCTTCAACTTCGGGAGGGTCTTCAATAATTGGTTCAGTTGGTGGCTCTCCTTTGTAGGGCTTAAGTAGGCTTACATGAAAGGCATTGTGTATGAGCCAATGGTTGGGCAACTTGAGTTGATAAGCCGTCTCATTGATGGGCTTCAAGATTTGGAAAGGACCATAGTATCTTTTTGCTAGATTAGCATAATACTTTTGATGGCCCGTAAGATTTTTGCCCGTCGTTTGCCTTAATCGAGCCTTAGGAAACTTGAGTAAGACCCAATCATTTTCTTTGAACATTAAGGCTCTTCTGTGCTTATTAGCAACAGCTTTTTGTCTTTGTTGAGAGATGGATATAGCCTCCTTAATCTTTTGAAAAGATTCTTGTAGGTCACGGCTATACTCATCGGTAGCGAAGATCTTCCCATGTACTTTGAGTAGCAAGGGAATTTTAGGTCTTCCCTCAATGATCTCAAAAGGTGCTTTTCCCGTAGAAGTATGTACAGTATTATTGTAGGCATACTCTACAAGAGGTAAGTACTTTTCCCATTGTGAGCGTTGATCTACTTCGGTAACATAAGTCTTGAGTAGATCGAGTATCGTAAGATTGGCTATCTCACTTTGGCCATCCGTTTGTGGGTGATAGGCCGAAGAGAAATTCAATCTTGTTCCTAGATTTTCAAAGAGACCTTTCCAAAAATTACTGGTCATTTTAGGATCTCTATCTGACACGATGGATGTGGGTAATCCATGGTGCTTGAAAATCTGAGATATGAAGAGAGTTGCCATTTGATGGGCCTTAATAGTCTTTTTGACAGGAATAAAATGTGCTTGCTTGCTAAACCTGTCAACTATTGTCTATATTCCTATATTCCCATGGATAGACTTGGGTAATCCAAATATGAAATCCATGGATATACTCTCCCATGGTGAATTTGGGATAGGCAATGGCTGGAGTAATCCAGGTTGCTTCCCTCTATCATACTTGGTCTTTTGGCATACTACACATTTTGAAACATACTCTTGTATGTCCACTTTCATGGTAGGCCAATAGAAGTACGTCTCTACTCCTCGGAGAGTAGGTTGAATATCTCTATGCCCCGCATATGGAGGAGCATGGGATTCATACATAACTTTCTCACGAAGGGAATGGGTAACACATAGCCTATTGCCGTGGAGAAGATAACCATCCTGCAAGGTGAATGGTTCCTCTTTCTTCCCCAAAGCAAGGGCTGACATTATGTCTCTAAGTCAGGGTCAGTAGCATACTCATCTATCATAGAGGATAGATCATTGTGAGTAGCTATAGACACCGCATTAACTTTGGGTCGTCATGAAAGTGCATCGGCCACTTGATTGTGCTTACCAGCTATGTGAGAAATATGGAAATTAAATTGCGAAAGAAAATTTTCCCACCTCATTTGTTTGTCGGAAAGCTTGGTTTGCGTCATGAAATACTTGAGACTTTGGTGGTCGGTTCGTAGGATAAATGGAGTCCCCAATAGGTAGTGCTTCCATGTGTCTAGGGCATGTAGAACAGCTAAAAGCTCTTTCTCATAAATGCCCAAGACTCGTTTATCAATATTGAGCCGAAATGGCATGCCCTTCTTGAAGCAAAACTGCTCCAAGGCAATCACCACAAGCATCACATTGGACCTCAAATGGCTTTGAGAGATCCGGAAGCACGAGCACTGGTTGGGAAGTAAGCTTCTCTTTGAGCTTTTCAAAAGAATTTTTCTCCTTAAACAGTCCATACAAACTTAATTTTCTTCTTAGTTAAGTCGTGTAGTGGTCCTGCTACTTGAGAGAATTTTGCTATGAAGCATCTATAGTATGCGCACATACCAACAAAGCTTCTTAGCTTATGTTGATTTCTTGGGTTAGGCCATGCTTTTATTACCTCTAACTTTGATGGATCCATTCGGATACCATCTTTAAAGATAATATGACCTAGGTATTGAATCCCTTGAAGGAAGAATTCGCTTTTCTTTTGGTTGAGAAAAAGCTTGTTCTCCCTCAATGCTTGAAAAATCACTTGGAGATGTTGCTTATGTTCCTCCAAAGATTTGGAGTAGATGATGATATCATCAAAGAACACTCCAGTGAATTTGCGATATGGTCTAAAATTTTTCTCCATCAAACGATTGAACGTAGCTGGTGCATTAGTCAAGCCAAAAGGCATGACTAGGTATTCATAAAGACTAAACGTTGTGCGAAACGCGGTCTTTAAGATATCTTCATCCACTATCATTATTTGATGATAGCCACTCTTAAGGTCAATCCTACTGAAGTAGGTAGAGCCTTGTAGCTTATCAAATAGATCTTCTACCCGAGGTATGGGAAATCTGTTTTTGATAGTGATATGGTTTAGTGCTCGATAGTCCACACACATACGGTATGTACCATCTTTCTTTTGAACTAAAAGGACTGGAGAACAAAAGGGAGAGGAACTAGGCCTCACCATCCCTTTGTCTACCAGCTCTTGTACTTGCCTCATGATCTCCTCTTGTTGAGCTTGTGAGACTCGATAAGGAGGCTTGTTAGGTGGTGAACTTCCAGGAAGGAGCTCAATGCGATGGTCATCATCCCCTCGTTTTGGAGGTAAGTCCATAGGGATATCATCGATGAACACATCTTGGAATCCTTTTAGAAAATTAGACAAGTCTAACTCTTCTTGATTCCTACCATTTACATTTGATGAAACATTACTATCTTCTAGAGACTCTTTGACAAAAATCATGGACGCAGAAACTGAGCTCTTCATTGACTTATCAAAAGCAAGAGGATTTACAAGTGGAATAGTGCGACCACGCTCACTAGCATCTATATACATGTTCTTTCCCCTGTAGGTGAAGTAGATTCTCCTTTCAGGGAACTTCATGTTGGCAGCCATGCGATCAAACCATGGTGCCCCTAGGATAACATCCTCATGTTGGAGAGGAGAGATGAAGAAGTCTTGTAACATTTAATGGCCTAAAAAAACTTGTGTGTAGCGGAAATTAGCATGAACATAGTGGGCATTTCATTAGATTAGATTCCTAATGAGAATTACAAGAGTGCTTGGGTGGAGAGAGCAACAAAAAGCATAACACCTGGTTAGATAGCATGAACAATACTTTCAAAAGAGAGAGAAATTAAGCTATTGACAACAGTTGAGGACCGGATTTGCATGGAGCCGGTCCCCCCTCCAAAAGGCTTTGTATTATGGTTTCTCCCATCAAGAGAGACATTGTACAATACAATTCTTTGTGTTCCTTCAAGACTAGCTAGTGCAATGAAGATGAAAGCTTCATGCACTAAGCAAAACACTTAGCAAACACAACATTAATTATCCCCGGTCTCAGACCCAAGACCTCACACACCTTCGAAGATGGTGAGAGCTAGCAGGGTATGAGAGTAGATTGAGAGGAAGAAGGAGTATCTTACGAGAAAGATGTACATCTCCTCACATAATCACTCATATTAGCATAGCTTAGCTTAGTAATTAGCATGGTAGAGGAGATGAGCATGCATTGAAGCTTGGCTCTTGGTTGGATTTGCATCACAAAGCCAAGAGTTGTTGGTGTAGGCCTCCCTTCTCACAAGCTCGGAGTAGGTGGTAAGCTTTCCATTAAAGCTTGAGAAGGAGAGAGAGTCTTCTTTTCTTCACACATGAGATTGTGTGAGTGTGTGTGTATTAATGCCTTGCAAAAATCAGCCCCCTCTCTCTCTTGGGCGAGCCCCCTTGCTATTTGCTCTTGTTGTCCTCCCATTGGACCTCCCTAGAGCTAGCCAATGACAATTAAGCAGCATAAGTGATAGCCTTCTGACATGTGTCCCCCTTTCCCCTTTTGTGAGAGCTTAAGGTAATTTAATAATTCAACTAAACTCTCATTGGACCCCTTTGCCTCCTGGCCAATAGGAATCAGGCAAGCCAGGGCTGCTGAATGCTCATTGGACCACTTGGGAGACTGTCCAATAGTCTTCTAGAGGACTTAATTCTCATTGGTTCTTTTATTAAGTGTTTTTAAATTAATTAAACTAGATTTACTCTAGCTTAATTCTCATTGGTCCACCTCCAAGGCCATCCAATAGGAATTGGGTACACCTTGTGGGCATTTGGGCTAGGGAGCTGACATGTGTCCCTCATTCCCTTTGTGTAAAGGGAGCTTGTGTGTGTGTGTGTGTGTGTGTGTGTGTGTGTGTGTGTGGCTTTCTCTCTCATCCCCTACATGCTAGGCTCGCCCCCTTCTATGTAGGGATGTGCAAAGACTTTTTTGGACACACACAAAGCATCCAATTCCCCTAGGGTTGACCTTTGGACACAACCTTTGAATTTTGGAACCTTAGCATTTTGGAAGTCTTAATGGGCTGAACCTTAGGGTCTTTTTAGCCCATTGTTGCACATGGCTCTTTTGCAGATGGCCCCCCTTTGGATCCCTTTTTTCTCTCCTTTGGATCCCTACAGTGGCCGGTCTGCTAGCTTAACCAATATTCTAGCTTTTTCTCCCCTGGCACTTCCCCACATTAAATGATCAGTTTAATATGAGAAAATCATTTAGGAGAATTAGATATTGATTATTATGACATTACCTCTCTCTTGAAATCATAGTCGTCCTCGACTATGGTGTAGAGAAGATAAAGCATATTCATAAGTCCTTTTCTTAGCGGTAGAGGATCCCTATGTTACCCTACGACATCATTCCACAATGGATGACTAGTCCATTTGGCGCTTGAGAGCCTGAGGCTGCCGCAAGCATGTCTGCACATTAGTCCTATCAATCTTCCATAGTAGAGTGACAAGATCTACTTGGTGTTTGGGAGACGTCGTCTCCGCAAACTTGATCTAAGCATGCATACTACTTCATTTTTGTGCACAATAAAGAAAAAGAGAGTCTTATAAGACAAAAACTTTGTTCATTTTTAACATTTTGTACATTTGCTTACTCTTGGGAAGCATTGTAAGCATTGACAAGGTTTAGGGTATCCTTTAATTGTATGCCTTGCATCCATCTAGCATCTTCAAAAGGATAATTCTTAAACTTAATAAGATATCGTCAGATAGTCTTACCGCCTCTTAATTCCTTGTCTCCATGTCGGAGAATGGACTCGGGCTGCAGCACCTCCTCTTGGTCCTCGATCTCCGGTGGGTCTTCAATAGTTGGTTCTTGAGGTGGCTCTCCTTTGTAAGGCTTTAATAGGCTCACATGGAAAGCATTGTGTATGAGCCAATGATTGGGCAACTTGAGTTGATAGGCCATCTCATTGATTGGCCTAAGAATCTGGAAGGGACCATAGTACCTTTTTGCTAGTTTAGCACAATACTTTTGGTGTCCCGTAGGATTCTTGCCCGTCGTGTGCCTTAATCGAGCCTTGGGAAACTTTAATAAGACCCAATCATTTTCTTTAAAGGTTTGGGCTCTTCTGTGCTTGTCAGCAGCAGCCTTTTGCCTTTGCTGTGAGATAGAGATAGCATCCTTAATCTTTTGAAAAGATTCTTGTAGGTCTCGGCTATACTCATCTGCAACGAAGATCTTCCCATGTACCTTAAGTAGCAAGGGACTTTTTGATCTCCCCTCAATTACGTCAAAAGGTGCTTTTCCCGTGGAAGTATGTACAGTGTTATTGTAAGCATACTCCACTAAGGGTAAGTACTTCTCCCATTGGGATCTTTGATCTACTTCCGTTACATAGGCTTTTAGTAGATCGAGAATTGTTAGGTTGGCTATTTCACTTTGGCCATCCGTTTGTGGATGATAGGCCGAAGAGAAGTTTAGACTTGTCCCTAAATTCTCAAAGAGACCCTTCCAGAAATTACTGGTCATTCTAGGATCTCTATCCGACACTATGGACATTGGCAAGCCATGGTACTTGAAAATTTGTGAAATGAAGAGGGTTGCCATTTGATGGGCTTTGATAGTCTTTTTGACAGGTATAAAATGAGCTTGTTTACTGAACCTGTCTACTATCGTCCATATTCCCGTATTCCCATGGATAGACTTAGGCAATCCAAAGATAAAATCCATGGATATGCTCTCCCATGTTGAATTAGGGATTGGCAAGGGTTGAAGCAATCCAAGTTGCTTCCCTCTATCAAATTTTGTCTTTTGGCATACCACACATTTAGAAACATACTCTTGTATGTTCACTTTCATGGTAGGTCAATAGAAATATGTTTCAATTCCCTTTACGGTAGACTGAATCCCTCTATGCCCCGCATAAGGTGGAGCATGAGATTCATACATTACTTTCTCACGTAGTGAGTTAGTAACGCATAGTCTATTGCCATAGAAAAGATAACCATCTTGTAAAGTAAATGGTTCTTCTTTCTTCCCTAATGCAAGGGCTGAAATCACATCTCTAAAATCGGGATCAATAGCATACTCATCTATCATTGAAGATAGATCATTGTGAGTTGCTATGGAAACCGCATTCACTCTCGGTCGTCTTGAGAGTGCATCAGCTACTTGATTATGCTTGCCAGCAATGTGAGCAATATGAAAATGAAATTGCGAAAGGAAATTTTCCCACCTCATTTGTTTGTTGGAGAGCTTGGTCTACGTCATGAAGTACTTAAGACTTTGGTGATCCCTTCGCAGAATGAAAGGAGTCCCCAATAAATAGTGCTTCCATGAGTCTAAGGCATGTAGAACTGCAAGGAGTTCCTTTTCATATATGCCTAGAGCTTGCTCAACAGGGTCAAGCCTTCAACTCTCATAGCCTATGGCGTGCACTTCTTGGAGCAAAACAACTCCAAGGCAATCACCACAAGCATCACATTGGACCTCAAATGGTTTTGAGAGATCCGGTAGTGTAAGCACAGGTTGAGAGATAAGCTTTTCTTTAAGATTTTCGAAAGCATTATTCTCCTTAGCAAACCATGTATACCTAACGCTTTTCTTTGTTAGGTCATGTAATGGTCCCGCAATTTGTGAGAACTTTTCTATGAAGCGTCTATAGTATGTACACATACCTATAAAGCTTCTTAGTTCATGAAGATTCCTTGGTTTAGGCCATCCTTTTATTACCTCTAACTTTGATGGATCCATTTGGATGCCATCTTGAGAGATAATGTGACCTAAATACTGAATCTCTTGCAAGAAAAATTCACTTTTCTTTCGGATTAACATAAAGTTTATTCTCTCTCAAAACTTGAAATATTACTCGGAGGTGTTGCTTGTGTTCATCTAATGAATTAGAGTGGATGATAATATCATCAAAGAACACTCCAGTGAAGGTTCGATGAGGCCTGAACAGCTTCTCCATCAAGCGGTTGAATGTGGCTGGTGCATTGGTCAAGCCAAAAGGCATGACAATATATTCGTAAAGACCAAATGTGGTGCGAAATGCGGTCTTTACAATGTCTTGATCAACTATCCTTATTTGATGATAGCCGCGTTTTAGGTCAATCCTACTGAAGTAGGTCGATCCTTGTAGCTTATCAAATAGGTCTTCTACCAATGGAACGGGAAACCTATTTTTGATAGTGATCCTATTTAGTGCTCTATAGTCGACACACATATGATATGTGCCGTCTTTCTTTTGCACTAATAGCACAGGAGAGTAAAATTGAGATGAGCTAAGCCTAACCATGCCCTTCTCAACTAACTCATGCACTTGCCGCATAATCTCCTCTTGTTGAGCTTGAGAAACTCTATAAGGAGGTTTGTTAGGCGGTGAAATTCCTGGAAGAAGTTCAATTGCATGGTCATCATTACCTCGTTTAGGAGGTAGCTCACAAGGGATGTTGTCAATAAAAACATCTTGAAACCCCTTGAGAAAATTGGATAACTCTAATTCCTTTTGGTTGCTTTTATTTTCTTTTGCTAAAGCATTAGGTTCATTTTGAGAATCTTTAACAAAAATCATGTACACAGAAAAAGAGCTCTTTATTGACTTGTTGAAAGGTGGTGTATGTACAATGGGAATAGTGTTACCCATTTCCTTAGCATCTATATACATGTCTTTTTCCCTGAAATTAAAGGAGATTCTCCTTTCAGGAAATTTAACATTGGCAGCCAGGCGGTCAAACCATGGTGCCCCTAGGATTACATCCTCATGCTTGAGAGGAGAGAGAAAGAAGTCCTCTTTGTCCACATAGCTTTGAACATGAAGCCTCAATTTCCCGATTCAGGGAGTGACTGAAGCTTCTTGCTCCTTGAAAGCACTGTCTGCGGGTAAGCATAACACCTAGTTAGATAGCATGAACAATACTTTCAAAAGAGAGAGAAATTAAGCTATTGACAACAATTGAGGACCGGATTTGCATGGAGCCGGTCCCCCCTCCAAAAGGCCTTTTATTATGGTTTCTCCCATCAAGAGAGACATTGTACAATACAATTCTTTGTGTTCCTTCAAGACTAGCTAGTGTAATGAAGATGAAAGCTTCATGCACTAAGCAAAACACTTAGCAAAAACAACATTAATTATCCCCGATCTCAGACCCAAGACCTCACACACCTTCGAAGATGGTGAGAGCTAGCAGGGTATGATAGTAGATTGAGAGGAAGAAGGAGTATCTTACGAGAAAGATGTACATCTCCTCACATAATCACTCATATTAGCATAGCTTAGCTTAGTAATTAGCATGGTAGAGGAGATGAACATGCATTGAAGCTTGGCTCTTGGTTGGATTTGCATCACAAAGCCAAGAGTTGTTGGTGTAGGCCTCCCTTCTCACAAGCTCAGAGTAGGTGGTAAGCTTTCCATTAAAGCTTGAGAAGGAGAGAGTGTCTTCTTTTCTTCACACATGAGATTGTGTGAGTGTGTGTGTGTGTTAATGCCTTGCAAAAATCAGCCCCCCCTCTCTCTTGGGCGAGCCCCCTTGCTATTTGCTCTTGTTGTCCTCCCATTGGACCTCCCTAGAGCTAGCCAATGACAATTAAGCAGCATAAGTGATAGCCTTCTGACATGTATCCCCCTTTCCCCTTTTGTGAGAGCTTAAGGTAATTTAATAATTCAACTAAACTCTCATTGGACCCCTTTGCCTCCTGGCCAATAGGAATCAGACAAGCCATTGGGCTGTTGAATGCTCATTGGACCACTTGGGAGATTGTCCAATAGTCTTCTAGAGGACTTAATTCTCATTGGTTCTTTTATTAAGTGTTTTTAAATTAATTAAACTAGATTTAATCTAGCCTAGTTCTCATTGGTCCACCTCCAAGGCCATCCAATAGGAATTGGGTACACCTTGTGGGCATCTGGGCTAGGGAGCTGACATGTGTCCCTCATTCCCTTTGTGTAAAGGGAGCTTGTGTGTGTGTGTGTGTGTGTGTGTGTGTGTGGCTTTCTCTCTCATCCCCTACATGCTAGGCTCGCCCCCTTCTATGTAGGGATGTGCAAAGACTTTTTTGGACACACACAAAGCATCCAATTCCCCTAGGGTTGACCTTTGGACACAACCTTTGAATTTTGGAACCTTAGCATTTTGGAAGTCTTAATGGGTTGAACCTTAGGGTCTTTTTAGCCCATTGTTGCACATGGCTCTTTTGCAGATGGCCCCCCTTTGGATCCCTATTTTCCCTCCTTTGGATCCCTACAGGGGCCGGTCTGCTAGCTTAATCAATATTCTAGCTTTTTCTCCCCTGGCACTACCCCACATTAATTGATCAATTTAATATGAGAAAATCATTTAGGAGAATTAGATATTGATTATTATGATCTTCTTTGTCGACATAGCTTTGGACATGAAGCCTCAACTTCCCAATCAAGGGAGTAACGGAGGCTTGTGGTCCCTTGAAATCTGCATCAGCCACTACTATATCTCCCATCTCAAAAGCTTGAATGCCCAACTTGGTGGCCAACTCCATTGATATGAAGTTAAGAGTAGAGCCAGGGTCAAACAAGATGAAGGCATCATGCTCTCTTACCTTTCCCCAAGCATAGGAAAGTGATGATCCTTTGCAATGAGCATCCTCTTTTGGAGCTTCGATGGTGGAAGCCCTAGGAGTCTCATTGCGAGTATTCTTCTTGGGGCAAGAACGATAGCCATGTCCTTGCTCCCCACACTTGAAACACTTATGGTCCTTGCGAAAAGCTTCAAGCTCTTCAGGAGAGAGTTTTTTTTTACCTTTGTAAACTCCCTTCTCCTTGGACCGATTGTTGTTGTTGTTGGAATTGACTTGGGAAGTATTTTGAACATTGGTTTTCCCCTTTGCATCATTTTTGTCTTTGTTTTCCATGGGCTTGACATTACGTCTAGCCCCTTGATGGAAATACATGCGTGAAGCAACCATGGTGTGATGGATTACTTCGCTAATAGTACCAGGCCGTTGCGAGTTGATGTATTCGGCCATCTCTTTAGGTAATCCCGCACAGAATTGCTGCCTTTGCTTGGCAAAGTCTATCTTTTGAAAGATAGTAGCCTTGAGATGTAAATCCGAAAACTTGTCTACATATTTGTGGATACACTCATGGGAGAGGAGATTCAAGCTACGCCATTCGGTAAGTACTTTGTCCTTTGCATCGCTTGCAAGGAATTGCTTCATGATGGAAACTCGTAGAGTTTTCCATGTCTTTGGGGCGTCACCATTTCCACGAAGGCTAGCCCACCATTGATGAGATGATTTTTGGAAGTGAATAGCTACATGGCGTAGCTTAGAGGACTCTGTGAAGCCCTCATCTCCAAAGGCCGCATCAAATTGCTGGATGAAGTCCAACACTTTGTCGGTAGCACCGAAGGTGCCATCATAGGTGAGAAAAGAGATACTCTTTCCTCCCTCCTTGAACTTCTTTAGCTTTTGTGACCTTCGCCATGCAGGAAATGATTTGCGATGTCCTCCCCTCTTGTATTCTCTAGGAGAATAGCCATAACTTTCATTGGAAGAGGAGGAAGGTGAAGAAGAAGGAGAAGAGGGTGACCTCTTCCTAGCCCTTTTCTTTCTTTGTTTCCTCTCTTGCTTTTCAAAATGATGAGGAGAAGGACTATGTGTTGATCTTTTCCTCTTGGGAGGAGTGGGCGATCGTCTAGACTGCCGTCTTCGTGGAGCCACATCTTCAGAGGAACTTAAACTTTCATTGATTTCTTGCTCTTTGGATTCCTCCTCTCGAATGGGAGAGAGTCTTCTTTTGGGGGTCTCTTCAAGAGGCCTCCTAAGCTCTCTCTCCTCTTGGAGAGGAAGGGAAATTCCATAAGCACGAAGTATTTGAGTAACTTCGGCTTGCAAATCAGGGTTTCCCATAGCTTGCTGCAACCTAGTGACGAGATAATTCACAAACATGGGAGCATCATCATTAGCACCTTCATGTGCAAAATCAAAGCTATCAATGTTCATTCTACTCTCTTGATTATTGTCAGCCATGTCAACAAAATTTATGTATGTACTTAGTGTATGCTTTGGCAATTAAAAACCTTAGTTGCCACTCCTCTTAGCCTTTGAAAATCGGCTCTTAAGTATCTACACCCACGGCTCGAAGTGGTTAATTATAGAGAGTAGAGGAGTAGGTATAACATAGCAGAGTTGCCAAGGGCTAGCTCCTTTCGGACTTCTTATGGCTCAATAATGGTAAAGCCGTAGGCAGGTCTAAAAAGACTCCATTATTAAGTCCAAAGCTCCCGAGGTGTGCACCATCCCTCACATAGTGGGCTCAACAAAACCGATAATAGATCCGAGTTCCACTTACCCTAATATAATTAACAACATCAACCATTTATAGGCTACTTAAGGACCTCTCTTCTTAAGCAAGAAAAGAGAAACCAAATGCTCTGATACCAATGTAATGGAATTGGCCTATTTAATTTGAGAGTAACGGAAATTATTGCGAGTACTTTTGAGAAATGACTTTGTGAGCATAGCGGGTGAACATAATTGAAGATAGCAACATAATCATAGGAATTAGTTAACTTGGCATGAACAATACTTTTGCAAGAGAGAGAATTTAGAGAACATGACAACAGTTGAGGACCGGATTTATGTGGAGCCGGTCCCCCCTCCAATAGGCATTTGTATTATGATTTCTCCCATGAAGAGAGACTTGTTACAATACAATCTTTGTGTTCCTTGTGACCTAGGTGATGCAATGAAGATGGAAAGCTTCATGCATCACAAACATAACATAAACTTGAAGAAAGCTTTAACTATCCCAAGCCTTAGTCCCAAGACCTCAAACACCTTCGAAGGTGGAGAGAGCTAGCAGGGAATGAGGGTAGGGAAGAGGAAGAAGAAACATTTCGTAGGAGAAAGAATTAGTTCCTCACTTATCATAACTCTTGTTGCTAGCATACATAATAGCATAGTAATGAAGAAGAAGGAGATGGCAAGCTTAAGCATTGAAGTATGTCTCTTGGTTGGATTTGCACTCCATATCCAAGAGTGTTGGTGTATGCTCTCAACCTCTACTTGCTTGGAGAAGGAGAGGGAGCTCTTGCACTTTGCATAGCACACAATGAGAGTGTTTGTGAGTGTGTGTGGGTGAGTATACCCCCGAAGAAACCCCCTAGCTTGCTTGGGTCGACCCCCCCTTGTAGCTCATGCTTGAAGCTCATTGGACCCCTCTAGGCCTAGCCAATCACAAGTAGGAGGCATTACAAGCAGCAAGGGTAGCCTTGAGACAAGTGTCCCCCTTTCCCCTTTGAGAGAGAGGGCTAGATAAATGCTAAATCAATTAATTAAATCTCCTAAATTATTATTGGACCCCTTGGGTGGCCAACCAATAGGCTTTAGGCACACCATGAGGGCAACATGAGGAGGAACTTGACAAGTGTCCCTTTTGCTTTCTTTGTACCATGCATGCCTTTTGTGAGTGTGTGGGTGTTCTCTCTCATCCCCCCTCATGTAGGGCTCGCCCCCTCCTTGTAGGGATTGAATCTTTGAATTTTTGACACCTCAAGCCCCTCATGCATAGGCCCAGTTCTCACCACAAGCTTGGCTCATAAGCACTTTAAGCTTGGGCTGGGTTCTCACCTCAAGTGCAACCCTAGCATCTCAAGCATGTCAAGCACCTCAAGCATCTCAAGCACCTCAATCATCAAGCACCTTAGTCATCAAGCGTGACAAGCAAGACAAGCACCTCGAGCTGGGTCGGGTTCCCGTGCCTCAAGCTCAGCCCTAGCATACCTAAGGTCAAAGGCCTTTTACACACATTATTGGAGGTCTTCAATGAAGCTAACCCTAAGGTCTTATGCTCCATTTTTTAGCCTTGCTCTTTGATAGACCATCTCTCATTTGGGCCCCTTTACCATTGGCCCTGTGTTGAGATAGATCTATAAGCATATGTCTATATCTTAACACTTGTAAACTTTTATTCTCCCACATTAAGTGATCAATTTAATATGAGAAAATCATTTGGGTTGTTTAGATATTAGATTTTATGACACATCTTCTTACTATGTTTGCTGCCATCATCATAGGATACGTTCAATACAACCATAAGTAACTCAACACCTGGCAAGAAGTAGTGTTCAATGGCATTACTAGTGCGTTGCTCACTAAGAAAATTAGACGTCAATCTATTGATGCGAGTGGGCACGGTGATGCATACATGACTATAATTGTAGCAAGAGTTGTGGAAGAGACATGAAGACCGTTGAATGTTATCACTTCCATTATGTATATATAAAAAAAAGGATTGTTGTGCATTACAGCGTAAAAAGGGCAAAGAAAATCTCAATTTTGAGACACCTAAGAAGATTGTGAAGATAGAAGAACTTAATGTTGTTGAGTCTCTAGGTATTGAGACTGTTCCTAATGTGACGAAGCCATTAGATGTGTTGATCTTCACCTCATATTTGATTCTTGATGCATTGTTAGCTCTTGACGAATGTTATGCTTAGAATTGGATAGTGGACTCAGGTGCTAACTTTCATGTGACTCCTCATAGGAGTGGTTCTCTATATATATTGGTACACATGGTACAGTGAAAGTGGGTAATTCTTATGAGCTCAATAATATGTGGTATTGGGGCCATAAAACATTACATGCGTAATGGCACCACGTTTATGCTGCAGAATGTCAGACATGTACGCACATGTACCCAAATTGACAAAAAGTCGGACAATTAGAGGATATGGGTGTGTACACTACTATTTTTGCATATGTTTCTTAGATAATCAAGAAAGGAAACCTGGTTGTGCTTAAAGGCCAGAAGCCTAGCTCATTGTATTCACTCTATTTCTCTTCAATGAAAATGTTTTTGCAAATTGACAAAAAGCTTGATGTATGTTGGATAATTAGATGATATGGGTGTGTACACTACTATTTTTGCACATGGTTCTTGGATAATCAAGAAAGGAAACCTGGTTGTGCTTAAAGGCTAGAAGTCTAGCTCATTGTATTCACTCTATGTCTCTTCAATGAAAGAGAATTCTATTTGTGTAGCCGAGATGCTATCTATAGAGTTGTGGCATAGCCGGCTAGGACATATGAGTCAGAAAGGAATGAAGGTACTGCAGTGTTCTGGTTATATCCCATGCTAGATTGCTCTAATTTTTCTTTATGTGAGCATTGCATTTATATAAAATAGACTAGGTTGATCTCATCGCCTTTAGACAAGGAGTTAGAAAGCCCTTTAGATCTTGTTCTATGCGGACCTATGCATGTTAAGTCTCTAGGGGGGACACTATACTTCCTAACATTCATAGATGACTCTACTAGGAAGGTGTGGGTTTATCTCTTGAAGCAAAAGAGAGAAGTTTTTAGTGTCTTTTAGAAGTTTTTAGCACTAGTAGAAAACCAATTAGGTAAAAATCTTAAAGCTTTGCGGACTGACAATGGAGCGAGTTTATCTCCTCTGAGTTCAAGGACTTCTATTGTAAAAGAGGCATTAGAAGACAATTCACCACGCCTTACACACCTACTTAGAATGGTGTGGTAGAAAGGATGAATAGGACTATCCAAGAACGGGTCACTTCTATGTTGTATACGGCCACTTTACCTCAGGACTTTTGGGGGGAAGGTGTTATGAAAACTATTTACTTGATAAACTGGTCATCTAGTACACCACTAGAGTATAAGATTATGTAGGAGATGTGGACGGACAAATAGCCTAATTACGTAGATTACGTGTATTTGGGTGTGAGGCATTCTCACATGTGCCAAAAGAGCTTAGACAAAAGCTAAATCCCAAATCACACAAGGCATTTTAATTCGATCTGGTGTGGACAGAGAAGACAACCAGTGAAAGAGATTGAATATTGCAAAGCAAGGTTTGAGGATGTTGCCTCACCACTAGTTACACAGAATATTGGATGTGCTAGTGATGCACCTTCCACTAGTACACAAACCAACGTTGCTCCAAAGAGAGAAGAATCCAGCAGTCAGGCACTTAGCTTATCTACTCGTGTATCTCATACACCTGAGCATTTTTTAGCAAGGATTGGACTATTTGTTAGTCAGTGACTATAGTGAGCCCACTTGTTATAAAGAATCTATTAAGATTGAAGTACACAAACAAATAGTTGCTCCACAGAGAGTGGAATCCAGTAGCCATGCACTTACAACATCTACTCGTGTAGCTCATGCACTTGAGTGTTTTCAGCCAAGATTGGACTATTTGTTAGCCACTAACTATGGTGTGCCCACTTGTTATAAAGAAGCTATTCAAATGGAAGATATCGTGAAGTGGGAGCAGGCTATGCATCTGAGTATAAATCGATTTTAGCTAATGAGACTTGGGAATTGATAGAGTTACAGAGGGTAAACACGCATTGCCTTGCAAATGGGTGTACAAAAAGTACATTGCAGAAGATCTCGAGCCCAAGTATAAGGCTAGATTAGTTGCTAAAGGATTCAAGTAGAAGAAGGGCGTAGATTTTGATGAGATCTTTTCTTCAGTGGTCAAGATGACTACATTGCGTCTTGTGCTTGGTCTAGGAGCTATAGAGGACATAAATTTGGTCCAAATGGATGTGAAGATGGTGTTTCTTCACAAGGATCTCAAAGAAGATGTGTACATGATGTCGCTGGAAGGTTTTGAGATAAAGTCTAAGAAGCCAAGAAGGGCATAACTTCTGTGTAGACTCAAGAAAGCTGTATGGACTAAAGCAAGGCTTAAGGCAATGGTACATCAAGTTTAATAAGTACATTCAATCTCAAGGTTATGTAAGGAGCTAAGAGGATCACTACTTGTACACAAGGAGGTTGAACAATGGTTCCCTCATCATTCTAATCTTGTATCTAGATGATATGCTTATAGCTGGGAAGTCAAAAGATGAGATTGCACTTCTCAAGGAGGCCTTAAGTAAGCAGTTTGCCATGAAAGATTTGGGCGATGCACATCACTTTCTTGATATGCATATCAATAAGCATGGCGTACTTGAACTATCATAGGAAGCGTATATTCACAAGGTCTTCCAATGTTTAACATGCAAGGGGGCAAGCATTGAGTACCCCAATGGCTCCATATGTAAAACTTAGCAAGAATAATTGCCTCAAATCGGATGATGAAAAGGCATAGATATAAAAGATTCCATATTCTTCAACAGTTGGCAGTTTCATGTTTGCCATGGTTAGAACACGACCAAACATTGCATTTGTAGTGGGAGTGGTCAACAGGAACATGGAAAATTTGGGCAGAAAGCATTGGGGAGCAGTGAAGCATACCTTGAGATACATCAAGTGTTCAACTAGCAAGTACTTACGCTTTGGGAACAACGATGCATCCATAGTTGGATACACTGATTTTGATTGTGCGAGTTGTGTAGACACTAGGAGATCCACATCTGGCTACATTTTCTTGTTTGCTAAAGCGGCAGTCTCTTGGAGATCGTGTCTCCAAAATTGCACTTCGTCTTCTATCACTGAGGCTGAGTATGTTGCAATTTCCAGTGCCAACAATGAAGCTGTGTGGTTATCTCTTCTAGTGGGAGGCCTTTGGATACACTAGACTCCAATGTTACATTGTGACAAGAAAAGTGTGATTGCGTTAGCAAAGAACCTTATGTTTCATTTCAAATCAAAACACATCAAGGTCAAGTATCATGTGCCATGGGATATTTTGGCTAGCAAACATGTTGAGTTAGCCAAAGTCTACACGGATGAGAACTCAGCAGATGCTCTGACAAAGAGCCTATCTTCAGAGCGGTTTGCACATTGCATTGCATAAAGATGATGGGCGTAGTGTGAAGCTATGGTCATGCTTCACACTTGTATAGCTGTACATACTAACCTTACACTTATAGACACTTGGGCCACGTTGGCCTTCAAGTGGGAGATTGTTAGGGTTCAGGTCAATTGGCTAGCCGCCCATCACTAACCATATCTTATTCTTTGAATAGTATAGAAGAATAAGGAGTGATGAGTATTATGCTCACTAAGAGATCCACCAGACCTGCGTTTAGTTGCATTGCACCGCCCTCGCACTTGCACGCACGCACTCCCCACACACTCACACCATCAAGTACATAAAGAGATCAAGCAATAAGGCATCTGACTTGGCACACAAAGTCATCATCTCCCAACACAAGCCCATACTTTTTTGCAACACACCTCCATTTGACGCCACACAAGACATCAAAAAACTTGTTAATGCCTTTTGTCTTAAAGGATTTGAGAGAACCAAGCTGGAGATTTGTTAGGAGATTACTACAAGAGCGTACAACTTCCTCACATACTTGTCATCACCTCATGATCTTGGACTTTCTAAAAATTGGAGGACACTAGGACCCCTTTTTTGAGGGGTCCTAGTGCCTCCGAAAAAGGAGAATTACTATCCTAGTGTGGGTGGAGGGCCACTCTGGCCCCACCATTTCCCTCCCTCCTCATAACCCTTCTTGGAAGTAACTCAAGAGTCAAGAGGGGCGCACACATGCTAGAAGAGCGTACAACTTCCTCACATACTTGTCATCACCTCATGATCTTGGACTTTCTAAAAATTGGAGGGCATTAGGACCCCTTTTTGAGGGGCCTAGTGCCCCCCAAAAAGGAGGATTAATATCCTAGTGTGGGTGGAGGGCCTCTCTGGCCCACCGCTTACCCCCTCCTCATAACCTTCTTGGAAGTAACTCAAGAGTCAAGAGGGGCACACACATGCTATAAAAGGTGGTAGTTCAAGAGTACAAGGGAATCGACCAAAAACTCACCCTACACTCATGGATTCTTCTACTTAGGTTGGGTAAATCTAGGGTTTACGTTAGGCTAACATCAATAACAAGTAGAGCTCTCTTTTGACACATGCCTTCCATCTTAAATATTTGGAATTCTAATGTTTCTTTTTTGGTAATTGTGGCATGTAACATGAGAGCCATTTACCTAATTCATTCACTCAACACCCCTATCTCCTCAAAAGTTTACATTTTATGCATATGGATACTCTTTATCCTCTACCCCTTTGTACAAGGCATTGATAGAAATGGCTCAATGGATTTTTGCAAAATGTGGTATTCTATTGTCTATTATGAATTTATTCTTTTTTAAAGTGATAAAAATGTAGTGTGTAACCTTCTCTCTCTCTCTCTCTCTCTCATGTTTTGATGTTCGGTAGCATCGGCATTGCTATTTTCCTGTCCCTCTCTTGCTCTATTCTGTCATTTTGTTCCTCTAGTTCCACATGGCATCACCATTGCCCACGCAAGCTACCAACTTCTCACTTTTTTGCTCTCTCTCTTCCTCTCTCATTTCTCATTGCTCCCAATGCAAGTTACCAGCCTCCCTCCCTCTCTCTCCCTCTCGATAATGTTGAGTAATTGACAAAATAAAAATGCTCTCTAAGAGGAAGAAGAAACATTCATAGGAGAAAGAAATATTTCCTCACTTATCATCACTCTTCTTGCTTAGCATAGCATAATAGCATAGTAATGAAGATGGAGAAGATGGCAAGCCTAAGCATTGAAGCATGGATCTTGGTTGGATTTGTGTTCCATAGCCAAGAGTGTTGGTGTAGGCTCTCAACTTCTCAACAAGCTTGGAGAAGGAGATGGAGCTCTTGCACTTTTCACTTCACACAATGAGTGTGTGTGTGGGAGAGTATACCCCCCAAGCTAGTCCCTAGCTTCCTTGGTCGACCCCCCCTAGTAGCTCATGCTGGAAGTTGATTGGACCCCTACAAGCCTAGCCAATCACATGCAGAGTGCATATCAAGCAACTACGCTAGCCTTGGGACAAGTGTCCCCCTTTCCCCTTTGAGAGACAGGACTTGATAAATGCATAAACAATTAATTAAATTATCTAAATTATAATTGGACCCCTTGAGAGGCCAACAAATAGGCTTTAGGCGCCTTATGAGGGCAACATGGAGAGGAACTTGACATCTGTCTCTGTTACTTCTTTAGGCAAGGCTTGACTTGTGTGAGGGCGTATGTGTTCTCTCTCATGCTCCTACAATGAGGGCTCGCCCCCCCCCCCCCCCCCCCCCCCTGAGTAGGGATACTTGTTGACTTTTGAAACACCTTGAGCCCCTCAAGTATCTTAGTCATGGAGCACCTTAGCACCTTAGTCATTAAGCACCTCAAGCACCTTAGTCAGCAAGCACGACAAGCACCTCAAGCTTGGGCTAGTGGGTTCCCACCTTAAGCACAACCCTAGCTTGCCTAAGGTCGAAGGACTTTTAACACTAACCTTTGGAGGTCTTTAATGAAGCTAACCTTAAGGTCTTTAAGCTCCATTAGCTAGCCTTGCTCTTTGACAGACCACCTTAAGCACAACCCTAGCTTGCCTAAGGCCGAAGGACTTTTAACACTAACCTTTGGAGGTCTTTAATGAAGCTAACCTTAAGGTCTTTAAGCTCCATTAGCTAGCCTTGCTCTTTGACAGACCATCTCTCATTTGGAGCCCTTTAACCTTGGCCCCGTGTCGAGATAGATCCATAAGCATATGTCTATATTCTAACCCTTGTTCCCCTTTATTCTCCCACATGAAATGATCTGAGAAAATCATTTGGGCCGGTTAGATATTTAGATTATGGCATCTTCTATGCTAGAAATGAGACATTCTACCCCTACAAACAAGGGTGTGCCTTCAAATTATCTTTGTCTTGCAGTATTGGAGTATATTAGAACGACAAACATGACGACATATGGTTCAACAATTGGTTCAAAATGTCGATCAAATTGGTTCATACTACCTTATTCTCCTCCTAGGAGGACCTCTTTATCAAACTTGATGTTATCATATCAAACCACATCCAACATTTTGCATATGATTCATGTGTAACCATTGTATTGATTTTTAAGAAACATTAAACATTATTGCAATTGGTGGGGGATAGGTCCACTTGGTGGACTATGCTCCACCAATTGGATCTCTCCTTTGGGATGGGGGAGGGCCACATACGCACACGCACACACACAAAAAACCGTTAAATCTTCAACTTTTGAACAAACAACTATAAGAGGCTTAAATATGCCCTCTTTCTCTCGAAAAGAAGTTATATGCCCGGATCCTTATACATGGGTTGTGCCACATGTAGCCCATTAAATAATCCCATTATTTCTCTCTCTTGACCCCTCACAAAATGTTGTCTTCTTCTCTATCTGGAACCTTACAAGTAGCTCAAGTGGACGATACTCTCTCTCTCTCTCTCAACACGTGTCTTTCAAATCATATACATGTTGTTGGTTTTGTTATTTACAACCCTCAAGCGTAATTTTACTACTCACGCTCCTTTTGAGAATTCCTCATCCTAGCGTATTTGTGCACAAGGGGCCATTTCCAACACACGCACACACATAAGGCACATGTATTAAATCCCACTTAGTAGGGGATACATGAGTGGCCAATCCTTGGCTACTCTGGGAATATATTGGAGCACATGATAAGCTTCTATGTCGGCCACATTTGACTCAACCTATCCTAGGTATGCTTATCTACCCAAATAGGGGAACATGGATGAAAACATACTATGTGCGGATGTTTATTAAGCACTATAGAAAGTTTTGATGTGAATGCATCGCAAGCATTAAGTTATCTAACAACTATTTTTATTTATTGAGAAAGGGTTTTAAAATCTACACAACCTAACATGAGCTAACAATGATTTCTTCCAAAAACTAGCAAAGTTTGGTTTTTTTTTTTTCTTGTTTATAACAAGCCTTAATTAATGAGGGCCATGAATTATGCCTTATCTCTCTCTCTTTCTCTCCTCCTTCTTACGTACCCGTATTGGCTCTTTCTTTGCTTACCTACAAGGGATTATTCCTTGCTAACCCACTTCAATTCCCCATCTCTTACCTTCGGATACTCAGTTCTCGTGCAAGCCCACATGGAGTCACTTCTCTACTCGCAGACCCAAGAGATGGCCTTCACAAACTTTTGTTTGAACGGTTGAGGCTTTATTAGCATTGGACTCAGGTAACAGGTAACAGGTGGATCCTTCTCCTTGTAGGTATAGTGGAGGCTCATCCCAAAGGATGGACACATATACAACAAATTACTAATGTATATTGTTATTTAATGCAATTGTCTAAGTATGGTTTAGTTATGATGGGATTTTCACACACACACACACACACACAGAGCGGTGTGTTTATGTGTATGTGCACGTGTGCTTTAAGAGAGAGAGAGAGAGAGAGAGAGAGAGAGAGAGAGAGAGAGAGAGAGAGAGAGTTTTTATATGCGTATTTTCACACACACACACACACACACACACACACACACACACAGAGGCCCTCTTTTTTAAAGAGGAGGGGGAGGGGGCGAGGGGCTTAGTTAGGGGGTATAGGGAGGAGGTGAGGAGGGCGGGAAAGGAACTTCGGTAGAGGCGGGTTGTAAGAGTGAGGGAGGTGGGGAGTGCATGGGAATGAGGGGGTAGGGAGGGGGAAAGTCAGAGTGAGGAGTGCATGGGAGTGAGGGGATGGGTAGAAGTGAGAGGGAAGGGGCATCTTAGTCACTTAGGTAGGGGCGGGTAGGAGTGAGAGGGGTGGGGCATCTTAGTTACGAGTAGAGAGGGGGCGTGGGAGCGAGGGGGTGGTGAGTGCATGGAAGTGGGGGGTTAGCGTGTGTGTGTTTGTACGTGCACCACGGGTGTGTGTGTGCCTCTATGTTTGTGTCTCCATAAGCTCGTGCATGTGCGTGTGCACTCATGTAAGAGCATGTGTGGGTCCACACACACATGTGTGTGTGTGTGTGTGTAATGAGAGAGGGGGTGTGTTGGTGAGAGAGAGAGGGGGGTGTCGATGCGAGAGAGAGAGCATGTGTGTGTGTGTGTGGTAGAGAGAGAGTGCACTCACTCTCTCCTCTTTTGTTAACTTTGGTCATCCTCGTTATCATTATTGAGCTATGGGTCGGGCTTGTTGGCTACATACATGTATTCATGGGTGGTTTTCGATGATAGGTGCATGCCACATTTAGTAGAGAGAGAGAGAGAGAGAGAGAGAGAGAGAGAGAGAGAGAGAGAGAGAGCATACTAACTATCCACCAAGTGTGGGCACCCAAGTGTGGTTGGGACGACTCACATAAGGGCTTGTAACCCTAACTTTTATCTCATTCTTGAATGTATGGTTTGCTTGCTCTCTTTCTCTGCAGCAACATAGACTCCAATTGTGTGTGAGTGTTTAACAAAGGTGAGTGACACACTGTTTGCATTCGTGAGCTTCTCCACACATGGGTTTTGTTTGTAGCCTTAGTGGCTCACACACAGCGCATAGCAAGTCCCCTGCAACACAACACTTTTGGCGCCGTTGCCGGGGAGGCGCTGTGTGTTTAGCTTGGGATGCAACTTTTTTTTTCTCTTTCTTGTAGTTTTTAAATTTTTGAAGCTTCTGCTGTAGATCTGTTGTTTGGATGAGGAAAAGTTTAGGGCTAGGGCAGCTACTGTGTTTCTACATTCTTTTATTTTTCTGGAAGTAATTTCAAGTGTTTTTTGTGCAATGTTCTGCAATCCACAATAATTTTTGGATTCATTTTGCAAATCCTTCATTAAAATCTCTGCTTTTTTTGTATTTTGCTAAAATTTTGGTCCAAAATCTGTAGTTTTTTCATTTTAAAATAATTTCTTGCATTTTCCACACAAAATCTGTATTTTTATCAAAAAAATAAAAAAAATAATTTTTTTCCAAAAATAAATAAATTAGAAAAATCGCCTGTTAAAAGAATGATCGGGATTGGGATCATTGCCCAAGCCCAAGCCCAAGCCCAAGCTTAGGCCCAGGCCGCAGTCCTCAGTCTTTTGATATAGTATGGACCAAAGACTATATATATAGTCTACCCCCACAAGAGGGAGTGAGGGCATGTGGGACAAGTCCTCCACCCTCCCCTTCACACTTGCATCCTTGGACTTTCCCGCTTTTTGCCTACACGCCCAAATAGAATTTAACTATTTTAGGGGTCACAAGAGTTTTTGGTAGCCGAATTGTGTGTTGTAAAGCACACCAAATTTCTCTGAACGATACGCTCGTTTCAAGCTATCACATGACCTATTCCGTCTCACGCACATAGAAAGGGGTTTAAAAAATAAAATAAAATTACAAAACAAACAAATCCAAGTAAAATGACCAAAATATTTAGTGGCAAGACCTCTTAGAGTACTCGTCACTTCTTGCCAACAAGTTTGTTTTTTATGTGGATTATCAAATGTTGTTGTATTTAGTAAACAAACCATGTTCCACGGGAAGAATTACAAGATGGTTATTAATTCTTCTTGAGTTTGATTTTACCATCGTGGTGAGACCCGATAAAAGGCATGTCATGGCTGATCATTTGTCTCGCATATCCAATGGTGAAGCCCCCACTGGAATCGATGATGAATTGCCCGATACTTCCCTATTCCTAGTCGAGACCATGCTTGAATGGAGTGAGAAGATTGTAAACTTTTGAGTTAATGGTTGTCCACCCAAGGAGCTTCGTAAAGATATAGCTCAAAAGAGACTAAAGGAATGTGAACCTTATTCTCTAATTGCAAGTACTCTCTACAAGCTAGGGAAGAACGATATTCTTAGATGATGTGCTCGTGAGGATGAGTATTTGTACATACTGCAAGAAGCAACATGGGCATAGCCGGAGGATATTTTTTGAAAAACTAACTGCTAGGAAGGTGTTGCAATCAGGCTATTGGTTGCCCACCTTATTTAAGGATACATCACTTTTTGCAAAAGGATGTGATGAATGCTAACGTTATAAGACCACACAACGGAAGGATCGGATGTGCTTACATCCTATTAAAGTGATCCAACCATTTGAAAAATGGGGTTTATACTTTGTAGGCCCAATTAGTCTGACAGGCCGTAACACCCAATCTCGATATATTATTGTTGCGACTGACTATGTGACAAAGTGGGCAGAAGCTAAGGCAATACACAAGGTTGATGCAAGGTCAACCGCTAAGTTTCTCTTTGAGAACTTTGTTAGGTGATTTGGTTGTCCCTTTGAAATTGTGAGTGATAATGGCACTCATTTTATAAATGAAGTGTTAAGGGAACTCATGACAAGCTTCATGATATCCCACCATAAGTCGACACCTTATTATTCACAAGCAAATGGCCAAGCTGAGAGTACTAACACTTTGATTTTTATCTTGACCAAGACGGTAGAGGCTCATCACACAGATTAGGATTTCAAGCTAACATCAACTCTATGGGCTTATCGTACTGCGTACAAAGTGGCTATTAATTGTACACCATTCAAGATGGTATATAGCCAAGAAGTAGTTATGACATGGGAATTTGTCATTCATAGTCTTCAAGTAGCTTGAGAAGAAGGTTGGGATGGTAACCCTTTAGTTGAGCTTTTATATATCCTTGAGTGGTTAGATGAAGAGAGATAATTGGCTGTGAAAAATGCACTTGTGCAGAAGGATAGGCGAAAGAAATGGTTTGATTGTCATTTAAAGAACAAGAATATTAAGGTTGGAGATAAAGTTCTTATGTATGGAGTTGGTAACGAGAAGAAAAAGTTGAAATATGTGCGAAAAGGACCATACATAGTATGCAAAACCACCCCACAAGGTACCATTTGTGTGGAAACTCTTGATGGAGTGGAAACCATTGTATTCCTCAATGGGAGTAAATTTAAAAGATACTATGATCCTTTAGGCCAAGAGGAGCTACATGCCATTCATCAGAAGAAGGCACAAGCAGAATTGAAAAAGATACAAGCTCAAGCCAAGGCTCAAGAGCGACAACAACGTATTAGGCGCCAACGAGAGGCCAAACATGGAGTTACACATGCATTTCAAGTTGAATCAAAGGACGATTTGGTAGATTTTGACCCACCTCTACAATACCCCACCGAGTTAAATAACACCTATGGGAAAGTGCTATATAACGCTTTATTGGACACGTGAGCTAAACATAATCTATTATCCTATGGAGTGTGATGTCAGTTAGGAAAACTATCTTTATCCAAGAGTACCATCCAAGTCAAGGGCATTAACAAGAAGAAAACTATTGTCTTTGAAATCTTGCGCACTCCTGTCAGTTATGACAATGGGGCCATGTCTCAAAGCTTTTTGGTCATGCCTGCAGGTGTTATGGAGGGTAACATAAACCTGGGACATAAGTGGATGTCTGCAACCAAGTGTACTATCAATTGGGAAACTGGGAGTATCACGACAGGAAACAAACTCCCAGTCCTACCACTCAAGCGACAATCCCTGAGTTATTGCCTCCTAAGGGAACATAGAATAAAACATTGCATATCCAAGAGGTTGAAATATCCGTCCCTATAGAACAACCCTCTAGAGCTTCAACTTTCGTGTGGCTAAACAAAATAATGAGGCACCTAAGGCTCAATGTGATTTGTCAAGGGCAACATACAAATGGGTCCCTAAAGCTTTGTTAACCACCCTTTTTGATGCTCAATCTAGTTCAAAAGAGAAGCCTCATAAGAGACGCCCCACTCGCCCCAAGAAATGTAAAGAAACGTTAATTTGGATTCCTAAGCGGCTATTAGAAGCCCAAGGCTACTATGATGGGAATGATCAAATCTGAATGCCTAAACATAAATTGTGTCCTGCCCTGTCACCTATAGACATGTGTGAGTCGAATCTTGTAACTATGGAGCCGATTGAACACCGACAAAAGGGAAAGATCCTAGAATATGACACACTTATTCAAGGGATAGTTTGGGTACCAAAGCAAGAACGAGTTGTATCACTTAGCTCAGGAGTATGGAAGTCAAATGAAGCTTCATGTAGTTCATCCACAAAAATACAAGCTTCTACACAACCTCCACCTACCAATGTAAATATCCAAAAAACAAGAAAGAAGTAACATCTCCCAATGTAAGTTCACCACCTAAAGCAACATTACAAGTAAGATCATGGGAGAGTACCTTACCACCCTTACAACTTGATGAAGCGCAAGGGTGGCAGAAAGCTATTGGTCAAAGTCTTCACCCATTACAGCTTGGAACAAGTGGTTTCAAAGGGCAACGACATCTTTCCAAAAGGTATGATCTACCTAAGGAAGGGGGGAGGGGGTGTTAGTGACATCCATCATCCGCTTGCTTCTGCCTTGACCTTCCTCCCGGATCTCTGAACCTTTTAATCTTAGGGAATGTATCTATATAGCCCTATACTAAAACCAAAAAAAAAAAGAGAGAGTAAAAGAGCAAGAGTTACCAAACAAAGAGCTTGGAACCCCAACAAAATCTGGTCCATAATCGAAAACTCTTAATGACACTTTATGCACAATGACACAACCATTACGATATTTGTAAACTAACCAAAATATATATGTATGTACAAATATGGCTAGTACGCTAGAGTCACCCACTCCTACCTTGGGTGAGAGGTACCCTCTTTACTTTTCTCAAGTGTTTCACATGGTCCACCCTATGCTTACCTCTGAATGGGATTTGGTAGATACACTAGCGGGGTGAGAAATTTTTTGTAGAATGATAATGGCTAATACGTCTCTTGACCACGACTGGTCCCTAGTCAGTAGAGAATGTCACTATGATTGCACAAGCTTATCCCTTTGAGCAAGATGAATATCCACACCTAGTGACCTTCTTAGTGAACCTTTGTGCATCTGATGATGAGGAAAATTTACATGATTTCACGGATGGGACACATGGTTTCACCAAGGATGACTTTATTTATCTTGACAATGATGAGGATAGAGGTTTAGACTTAGGACTATCAACCCATCTATACAATATCCTATTTCCTTGACCCTATATGGGGGTGTAGATAGATAGGTTAGGGCTCTTTATGTTGTTTTTATTTTGTTCAATAAAATTTGTACCTCTTCCAACTGACGTGCCCCTAGAGGTATTTCCTACTGTTTTCTAGTGTGTATAGGAACACATTGTAGTAGCTAGGCTTTCAAACATTAGGCAATATTTTTCCATCCCACTAATCAGATCGAGCACGATGGCCATTACAGACAAGTGTTTCTTGTCCATTATCATTGCTTGTGTCTTTTCTAACATCCATGTTTGTTTTCTTTAATCGTGATTGGTACCAAAATGCTCAACACATTTGCTTACTATTTGACATTAAATTCAATATAATTTTATTGCATAGACCCTTGTCTAGGTTTATTAATCAAGAAGTCTGGCTAAGCGAGTTTGACCAAGGTAGGGCGTTAGAGATCTTCTCTTAATACCATAGAAGATGCCTTCCTAATTTTCAATGGTTACCCTAGGCTCTTAATCTGATAATATGAAGCATGGGGTGCAGTGTGTCAGTGCTTTCTAGTGGGCTTAATTCCTCTTGACCTTTAGCTTAAGTATTATAGTGGGAGTTTGACTATTGTGATGAGCCTGGGAAGGGTAAGAATGTCAAAATGACCCCCCAAAGTTACAAAATGCAATGAAAGAAAAACAACCAAAAAACAAAAAGCAAAAGTGCCAACAATGTAAAACCTTAAGCTGGACGAGAAATCCCGATTTGGTTTTGTACTTTTTCCTATGGTACTAGAGCCCTAGAGGTTCCGAGTGTGGGCGCTTTTCCTTGAGAAGCAAAAATCCCCAAGCATACAAAGTAAGCACACACGTCAAATGACTTTGAATCAATGTGAACCAAAGAGATCCCAAAAGATCAATTAAGGCTCTATGTGGAAACAAAACATCTATCATAAACACTTTAGGGGGTCAAACAAAGGGAACCATTCGAGCGATGATTTCATGTGAAATTTCCTTTATCGTATCTTAACTAGATGGCCTTCTAAGTATAGCCTCTTGTCAGCCCTGGGACATGAAACACTCTGCTCTTGCGATTAAACAACTTAGTTGATCAGAGAGAATCGAGAAGCTTTCCCATGGCGTTAATAGTCGACCTTTAGTGCCTATTGACAGTTAAACTAGTGACCGTATACCTTTTGATATGTTGAGCTTTACAAGTACTTATTTGTTTGATTCTATTGCATTTTAATGTTTATCTCTCAACAAAATTGTTTAATATTCTGTTACCAATCACTCTATGTGCTTGTTCATTGCATATGATTTTTAATTATCCATGTTCTTATGAGAATTCAATTACTGTGCCATTTTTGGTTGATTTTGCAATATTCAAGTGAAGCTAAAGAGTCGAGCTCTTGCAGAGGACCAATGTAGCCTCTTGTCGTATTAAACTTCTTGATTGAGAGCACGTCCATGGGCCACTACTCTCATCAAGATGTTTAACTACTACAAGACCCATCCACGTGGACCCGCCAAGTTTCTACTTTCAAACACACCTTCCTAAATTCCGAGGTCAGAATTTACATAAGGAAGGGGACATGTTAACTTTTGGTCATCCTCGTTATTATTATTGAGCTATGGGATGGGCTTGTTGACTCCACACATGTATTCATGGGTGATCGCCAATGATAGGTGCACGCCACATTGAGAGAGAGAGAGAGAGAGAGAGAGAGAGAGAGAGAGAGAGGAGAGAGAGAGAGAGAGAGTAGCTGTTGGCCAAGTGTGGGCGCCCAAGTGTGGTTGGGACGACTCACATAAGAGCTTGTAAACCTAAATTTTATCTCATTGTTGAATGTATGGTTTGCTTGCTCTCTTTCTCTGCAGCATAGATTCCTGTTGTGTGTGAGTGTTTGAGAGCGTGTGTGTTAGAGAAGGGGTGAGCGAGCAACCTTACGACATATGGAGAGGTAGTTGAGCAACGGTGACGTCGAGCTCTCTCTTCACGGTGGTGCAAGATTCCTGCAACGACAAACAAACAGAGGTGAGTGACACACTCTTTGCATTCGTAAGCTTCCATGCACACGTGTTATGTGTTTGTAGCCTTAATGGCTCACACATAGTGCACAACAAGTCCCCCGCAACACGACATTTTTCTACCACATGTATTGTCAGACTTGAGTGCACTCATTCTCTCTCCTTTCTTTGCCACGTGTATTGTCACAATCTGGCTATACATGTGAGCAACAAAACATCCCATCTCTCTCTCTCTCTCTCATGTTGACACATTCCCCAACATTCATTCACACACACACACACACACACACACCCTCTCTTATCCTCTCTCTCTCTCTCTCTCTCTCTCTCTCTCTCTCTCACACACACACACACACACACACACACACACACACACACACACACGCACACACACACACACACGCACACTGTCTCTATCTCCATGTGGCACTTGCATGTGCCATGTGTATTGCCAGAGTCCTTCCTCTCCCCTCCAACTCTCTCTCTCTCTCTCTCTCTCTCTCTCTCTGTGCGTGACATCGCACGTGCCACAAGTATTTCAAGAGTCTAACAATACATGTGGCACCTAGGAATGCCACGTGGAGAGAGAGAGAGAGAGAGAGAGAGAAGAGAGAGTAAGGGTGTGTGTGAGAACGATAGAACAATAGATTTTATTATCATCATGGGAGGCCAAATATGACTTATGGGACAAAAGATACACGTGATGTAGTATGTATGGGGATGACTAGTGATTCTCGATGCTCCAAAATTATGGTGAAGAGAGTCACAATGAAGAACCCACATTGTGGCTAGCAGAGGCAAGTGTGTAGGTCTAAGTCATGTCTAGAAATGTGAGGGAAGCAAGTTCATATGTGAGCAAAAGCTGAGCACTCTAGTAGTGTGTAGTTGACCATTGCCTCATTAGGATTAAGGCACTCATGCTAGTAGTTGAATGGTATTGGGGTGAGGGGGAAGCTTGCAAGTAGATTGTTAGTGGTAGCTAACCATCTTCCATTAATCAAGCATCCTTCTTGCCTCCACATACAACATTTGAAATATTTCTAGATCCGAGTATGCATCATCGTCATGAAGAAAATTTTGAATTGGAGAGCTTGCTCCTTCCTTAAATTCTTATTTAGACTTAAGCATTCAATGGAGTAGTCACGATCTATGTTTGGTTCTAAGTGAGCTAGTACTACCTTGGCCTTTTTTACCTTGGGAACAGTCTCAGATTGCTATTTCCCAGTTGCCCCTTGCTACATTTTTAGGTGATTATGAGTAGATGGGTTTTGCTCAATCTGTTGCTAGCTTTGATCTGAAAACTGGCTGCCCATTCCCTTAGCCCCTTGTGTGTCGCCTGTCTGCTATCCACCTATTGGGTGTTGATCTTGGTACTGGAGGTTGGTTATCATCATCATCCCTCCGACCTTTAGTTCTACAAGAACTTTGCTACCCACTAGCCTACTCTCATCATAAGCCCTATTTTGAAGTCCCTAATTTTTTTGCTAGCTAGTAAAAATTGGGCATGCGTCTTCGAGTATTGTATGGAAGTTTTCTTTCAAGGCATGTCTTGTTAACACTTAATAGCAAGGCTAATCGAGGCGTTTTAAAATGAAAAAATTTTAGGCAGTATAACAAAGATATAGTAAAATAAGGGGGTTTTATATTCAATTTTGGAAAAAAATTCCTAAGATAAGGGGTCATTTTATTCTCTTTAACATGTTAAAAAGGAAATTTTTAATTACTTCGTGAACCACATTATATAGGGGCTACTGGTGAATACTGTACCCCTCGAGATCTGAGGTAGCCCTTCAAGTTCTTTGAGCTCTTAGCACAACAAAGCTGGTTTCCTAGGTAGCCCTATTAGCCTCTTTTCTAGCCTTTTTACAAATCTAACCCTTTACTATTTTAGCAAAATGCTTAGTAAGCCTCTCAAACTTATCTTAACCTTACTCTTTGTAGGTTTCCTAGAGCTCCATTGTCTCACCTATTGCAAGTCTTATAATTTTTGCTTAACCTTGCATGTTGCAAATTTTCTCATTTGCTAGAGCTCCATTATCTTACCAAATACAACTCTTATAACTTTTGCTTCACCGTGCCTACATAGATTCTCTCATTTGTAGATTTACTTATTTTGTTCTTTTAAAATACTCCATGGTACCCTTTGTAGTATCTACTACATTGCAATTTGAATCTTTATGGTAGGCCCCTTTAACAACTCCACACAAAGCCCTCTAAGGTCTGCAAATTTAGTTATCAAGTCATCCTTTTAAGGCTCCTTGAGTAAAATTCCTTTTATGAGACTTAAGCCCTTTTTAGTTTATGATTATTAGCCTCCTATTACCATACTCCTGGCCCCTCCTACCCATCACCACAAGGTACAAAGCTTCAATACCTAGCCCATCACATATCTTTTGATTAAACTATAGACATAATTACCTTTCAATGTGCTGATGATTGAGAGGTGGAGCCCTTTTTTATTTGATTAGCATTTTCCTACCATACTCCATAACCTTGCTCAAACTGTGGACAAAACCTTTCAATGTGCTGATGGTTGAGAGGTGGAGCCCTTTCTTATTTCATTATCTTTTTCCTACGATACTCCTTCCTTATATCTCTATGTGTGCTATTGATTGCCTTGCGCTATGAATTAGGGAATCTACCTAAGCCTCCTATCATTGATTATAATTTTCCAATATCAACCCCACCCTTGCCGCTAGCTTGTGATAAATCTCTCCTTACTCATAGGAAAATAAACCTATCCCATAGCCAACCTTAAAAATTTACCCTTACCCATAGCCATGACCACAATCACAAGCTCCCTCTCTTATTCTTATTCAATGTTTCTTTGTTATGATAGTGCTTTCTTTAAACCCTTACCTTTTACTACATGGATTCCCCTATCTCTTTGTCTGGGTTTACTGAAACTTCACCCAAGAGTATTGTATTTGATCCAAGCTCATTGAGACAACCCCCCCCCCCCCCCCCCCCAAAAAAAAGCAATAAGCAAGAATCCCAAGAGCTTAATCTCTTTCATAATGCAAAGTGTAAAGCACTCAAGAACATAACCTCTCACATGAGCAAACTCTAACTTGTGGTTGTCACAAACGCAAATGTGGGTACCTTTTCTCAAGCTATAATATTCAAATCCCCCATTTGCACGCTTTATAAACAAGGTACGACTCCTAAGAAATAAGGGCGAATGGCAGTGAATGAAAATAAAGGTTGGTTTTAAGCATGTTATTTATATTACATCTTGAAATTCAATTTATATAATGACCAAAACATTTGATTTGCACATGTCTTGTAGAAAAAACGGGTTCCTAAAACATATTTAGACATGTGTATCAAACTTCGAGTGAGGAAGCATAGTCTAGGAATCCTACACACTCACATTTATGTACAATTCAAGAGGAAGATGGTGTGGATACATCTTCCCATGATGTGGGCAATGATCAAGATGGGGAGTGACAAATTATTAACATGCTATCACTCAGTGCCCCATTTATTATCTCCACTACACAAAATGTTAGCCAATCACAATTTGAGAGGTAGGATACCACTAATGATGTGGGGGTTGTGCATAGACGGCTTTTTGAACAATCACTTGATTTGGGATTGTTAGGTGACGTCTTTTCAAAATTCTTTGTTAAATGCAATTGTTCTCCTCCATTGATCCCTTTGTGTAGATTGATTCCTAATGAAGCAATCCACACAGTCTCTAGCCAAGCTGAGATATTTTGTGATTCGTTTGACAGCCATGGTTATGTTGATGCACGTGCCCCTTTCTTGGTCTCCCTCATTTTCCTTGGAAGTTCTATCTACTTCGATGTGGCACAACTAAATTTTCAAGAGTGGGGGCCGAATTGGGCTCTCCAACATGAGATATTTGAGATGGAAATCAAAGGAATAGAGTGGGAGGAACTCAAAGGTAAAAAATTTCTAGTTTGGTATGGTAATCATCTCCAATTTTTACTAGATGTAGAGCTTACTAGATAGAAGAAATAGAGATTGACAATGCAAAATCTCCTCGGTCTATATATCAATTTTATATTTTCGCTATAGCACTCAAAGTGTACTACCTAATGTTGGATTGCAGTTGGTTCACTCCTATGTAGAATGAGGGATATCATATGGAAAGAAAAAACCTTTGTGGAGTAACATGTGATTGTGGTTAATTGTATAATGAAACATTTCATGATGTCTTTTGAGTGGAGAAAATCTCACAAAAATAAACCATTTACTAATAAAAGCTTGTTGAAGTAAGCTCGCAAAAAATATCCCCCAAGCCTAGTCATTAGTTCATGGTTTATTAGTGGGCAAAGGATCCCTTTCTACCCTATGACATCATTCCAGAATGGGTGACTAATCCATTTGGCGCTTGAGAGACTCGGCTCAAAGTAGAGTGACAAATATCCATGGATATGCTCTTCTATGGTGAATTAGGAATTGGCAATGGCTGGAGAAATCTAGGCTCTTCCCTCTGTCATACTTTATCTTTTGGCATACAATGCATTTTGAAACATACTCTTGTATGTGTACTTTCATGGTGGGCCAATAGGTCTCTACTCCTTGAAGAGTAGGTTGAATCCCTCTATGCCATCATGCATAAGAAGGAGCATGGGATTCATACATTACTTTCTCACAAAGTGAGTTAGTAACACATAGCCTATTGCCATAGATGAGATAACCATCCTGTAAGGTGAATGGTTCCTCTTTCTTCCTAAGGCAAGGGCTGGAATGACATCCTTGAAATTGGGGTCGGTAGCATACTCTTCCATCTTAAAAGATAGATCATTGTGAGTTGCTATAGATACCACATTTGCTCTTTGCTGTCATGATAGTGCATCGGCCACTTGATTGTGCTTGCCAAAAATATGAGCAATATAAAAATTAAATTGCGAAAGAAAATTTGCCCACCTCATTTTTTTGTTGGAGAGCTTGGTTTGCGTCATGAAATACTTGAGGCTTTGGTGATCCATGCGTAGGATGAATGGAGTCCCCAAAAGATAGTGCTTCCATGAGTCTAGGGTATGTAGAACAACTAGTAGATCCTTTTTATATATACCCAATACTCGCTCATCAAAGTTGAGTCTTTGACTCTCGTACGATATGGCATGCCCTTCTTGAAGCAAAACTGCTCCAAGACAATCGCCACAAGCATCACATTGGACCTCAAATGGCTTTGAGAGATCCGAAAATGTAAGCATAGGTTGAGAGATAAGTTTCTCTTTGAGATTTTCAAAAGCATGTTGCTCTTTTGCAGTCCATGTATACCTAATGTTCATTTTTGTTAAGTCATGTAATGGTCCTGCTATTAGCAAGAATTTCTCTATGAAGCATCTACAATATGCACACATACCAATAAAGCTTTGTAGTTTGTGTAGATTCCTTGGATTAGGCCATCCTTTTATTACCTCTAGCTGGGATCCATTTGGATGCCATCTTGAGAGATAATGTGACCCAAGTATTGAATCTCTTGTAAGAAAAGTTGACTTTTCTTTTGATTAATGAAAATTTTATTCTCTCTTCGAACTTGAAAGATTACCTGAAGATGTTGCTTATGCTCCTCAGAGAATTGGAGTAGATAATGATATCATCAAAGAATAATCCAATAAATTTGTAGCGGGGCCTAAAGATTGTTACCATATACATGTGGTAGTGATGTGTGTGAACACACTAGGACCGCCGGGGCATTTTTTCCCTCTTTAGGAGGTTTTTTCCCCCGTGCATTATATATACGCCCATCACTCTAGGGCTATCTATCTTTCCATAGCACACTAAGTAACACACTCTCTATTGTGTGCCTTGAGCTTCCTTCGTCTTCTCCAAGCTGTGTGTGTTTCTCTGCAACCCTAATTCCAAAAATTGGTATCAGAGCAGGTCACGTCCTCCCGGGCTTAGTCGCCAGCTGCTCCAGCACACGCCTGCTCACTTTCTCCGATTTCAGTGAGCTTTGGCGAGCGTTCGCAGGTCGACAAATATTTTGGGCAAGCTCAAAGAGCTTGGTCTGCTCAGAATTTTGATTTGGGCTCATTTCGGCCTCCGTTTCCACTACGGGCAGTACTGCACAGGCTATTTCGTCATTTTGTGCAGATTTTCTGTCAGTGCCGTTTTCTGCATAACAGGTGCCTTATAGTCTTCTACGGTTTGTGCTATATAGCACAAGTTGTTCCCGCTCCATTTCTCCTATTTTCGGGCAGTTTTCACATCAGGTGCAGCATTTACCATGGCTGACAACAACAACACAGATGTGTTCAAGATGTTTGCTGCTGAGGACAGGTTGGATGGGGACAACTATCCTATGTGGGCTTATATGATGCAACATGTTCTTGTGTCAAAAGGTGTCTGGAACATTGTGCAGGGCATTGATGTACGTCCTGGTTCTAAAGATGTAGGCGATGTTGAGGATGTTGCAGATCTTGCTGCAAGGATTGCAGCTGTTAGAGTTGTTTTGCCTACGGCAGAACAAGCTCGTTGGGATGTTAAGGATGCGCAGGCTCATGCATTGATTGCGTTGTCTGTGAAGCGCACCATTATTCCTCACATCCGTTCAGCAAAATCTGCAAAACAGGCTTGGGATATTCTAGCAGGTCTTTATGCAAGCCGCAATGAGGCTAAAGTTGCTTTGCTGCGTAAAGAGCTAGAGTCGAAGATTATGCATGAGGAAGATGATATGGACACTTTCCTTGCTAGTGTCAAGGATATCAATGAGCAACTCATTTCTACAGGTGAAGTCATTTCGGACAGTTCCCTTGTGCAGACTGTTCTTGATGCCTTACCAAATTCCTACCAGACTTTTGCTAGTACTTGGAGACTCATGACCCAAAGAAATCCTGAAGTTGTCAAGTTTGATGCATTATGCACATTGCTGTTGCAAGAGTCACTTTCTAGAAAAAACAGGACTAGGCAGCGTGCAGTTGAACAGGCTTTTATTGCTTCTCAAAGAAAGGGTGGTAACAGTAATGCAGCCAGTTTTTATGGTTCTGCTGCGAGTGGCAAAAATTCTGTTCCTAATGCTTCTGCTGGCAGCACTTCGTCTGGCAATTCTGGTGATAAGGGCAAAAAGAAGATGCGTTGCCATTATTGTAAAGCCAATGATCACTTGATTAAGTCGTGTCCTAAGTTGAAGGTCAAAGAGGCTAAGAAGAAAGAGGGTGGTTCCACTGCAAATGCTGGTTCCACTACAAATGCAGCCATTGTTGAGTCTTCTGTGAAAGGAGATTGTGATGCTGATGTTGATGCAGAATGGGCTTTTAGCGCAGAGTGTACTTACAATCTTGTTGTCCATGATGCATGCTTGTCAGTTGCTGCAGATTCACATGTGTGGTATTTCGACACTGGTGCTACAAAGCACATTACCTCACATCGTGAATTGTTTACCTCTCTCGAGTCTGTCCCTCATGGGAATTCAGTCACTTGTGCCAACAACGCCTATTATCCAGTTCAGGGAGTTGGAAAGATTGTGCTCACTGCTGCTAATGGCAGTTCCTTCACACTTGTTGATGCACTTTATGTACCTGGGATCAAGAAGAATCTCTTGTCTGTATCCGCACTTGCTAGACTTGGACTTGTAGTCAAATTTGTGGATGACAGATGTACAGTTCATGATCTCAGTTTTGGTGATGAAATTGTTGCATCTGGGCTTTTGTGCCGTGGGCTGTATAACCTCACTTTGTATGACAAGTGTGGACAAAATTTTGCAAATGCTGTTGCAGATTCAAGGGCTATTTCAGATGCAAAACTTTGGCATGCACGTTTTGGTCATCTGAATTTTGCCAGTTTGCTGCGTTTGCAAAAATCTGATATGGTTGCTTCTTTGCCGTCTCTTGAAGCACCTGTCAAACATGTTTGTGAAAGCTGTATTCTGGGTAAAATGCAGCGTTCTAAGTTGAAAGGATGGTTCAGTTAGGGCCACATGCAGGTTGTAGCTTGTGCAGAGTGATGTTTGTGGGCCCATGCAAACTCCGTCCTTGGGCAATTACCTGTACTTCGTGACTTTCATTGATGATTACTCCAGGAATGCATGGGTATTTCCGCTTAAAGCGAAGTCCGAAGTTTTTATGTGCTTCAAACAATTTTTGGCTATGGCTGAAAATGTCTCAAAATGTACTATGGGCACCCTCCGTTCCGATCGAGGGGGGGAGTATATGTCTCATGAATTTAATGCATTTCTGGCTAGTCGTGGGATAAAACACCAATGTACAGTGCCTTATACACCTCAGCAAAATGGTGTTGCTGAGAGGAAAAACAGGTCACTAACGGAAATGGCACGATGTATGGTCAAAAGTCAAGCTTTGCCGCATTCTTTTTGGCTTGAGGCCATCATGTGTGCCACTTATGTACTTAACAGGTGTCCTACGAAAGCTTTGCAGTCTATTACTCCATATGAAGCATGGCATGATAGAAAGCCTTCTATTGAGCACATGCGTGTTTTTGGCTGTTTGGCATATGCTTTGGTGCCACAAGTGCAGCGCAGAAAATTGGATGATAAGGCTGTCAAATGTATTTTTGTTGGTTATAGTGCTGAAAGCAAAGGTTACAGGTTGTATCATCCGCAAACAAAATGTATTCTGGTTTCATGGGATGTAGTATTTGTGGAAGATTCTGTTCAGCCCTTGCTGTCATGTACTAGAGACAGTAATGTAAGCTCACAGGACATTTATGACACTTTGTTGCCTCTTTTCAGTGGTGGAAATACGAATGTAAGTTCCAATGAGGCAAATGTACAGCCTATGGGGGTTTCTGAAAATGTTTTAGAACAGCCTATTACTGATGCAGATGTACATGATGTACTTGATGAGGAAAGGGCTGAAAATGAGCAGGCTAGAGGTATGCCAAAATGGCTGGTGCACACTTTGCGTGACAGTAAATTGGATGCACCTTTATCTAGTCGTACTCGTTCAGGCTCTCGCCATGCATCTTATGCATCAAATTGTTATGCTTTGGCTGTGTCTAGTTTACATGATGTTGAGGAGCCTCTGTCTTTTGATGAAGCACAGAATTCAGAAAATTGGATTGCTGCCATGAAATCAGAATATGATGCACTTATAGAGAATGACACATGGACTTTATGTGATTTGCCTCCTGGCAAAAAGGCCATTGGTACGAAGTGGGTTTACAAGTTGAAACGCAAGCCGGATGGTGAGATCGATCGCCATAAGGCTCGACTTGTTGCAAAGGGTTATGCACAACAAAAAGGCATAGATTATGAAGAGACTTTTGCTCCCACTTGTCGTATGACTACTGTACGTTTTCTATGTGCATTGGCAGCTCATTTTGGTTGGGATGTACATCAATCAGACATTGTTACTGCTTTCTTGAATGGTGACATATTTGAGGAAGTTTATGTAACGCAGCCTCGCGGTTTTGTCATAAAAGGACAAGAGGACAAAGTGTGCAAATGTAAGAAGGCTTTGTATGGGTTAAAGCAATCTCCTCGTGCTTGGTATGAGAAAGCTGACACTCATTTGGTTAAACGAGGCTTTCGTAATAGTCCAACAGAAAGCACATTGTATGTAAAGCGTGAGGATGATGTATTTCTCATTGTGGTTCTTTATGTTGATGATTTGCTGATTACTGGACCAAATGAGAGACATATTGCTGAATTTAAGGCTGATTTGAATGCTACTTTCAAGATGAAAGATTTGGGGTTGTTGCATCATTACTTGGGTATACAGTTTAAGCAGTGTGATGGTGGTATTGCCTTGTGTCAGAAAAGTTACATAGAGACATTGCTATGTAAGTTTGGACTTGAGGATTGCAAACCTATTGCCACTCCCATGGAAACAGGTTTGAAGTTGAGTCTACATGATGCTGGCGATCCTGCTGATGTCACTCTTTACCAAACTGCTGTTGGCTGCCTCATTTATGTATGCAACACGAGGCCAGATATTCAGTTTGCAGTCTCGCAGGTCAGCAAATTTATGCATAGCCCAGGGTCTAAGCATTGGCAGGCTGTCAAGAGGATTTTTCGCTACCTTAGTGGCACTTTACATCTTGCCTTGTTTTATCCCAAGGGGGGATCATTGCCGCCAGACTTACATGCTTTTTCGGACTCAGATTGGGCTGGTTGTTTTGACACGCGAGTGTCCACAAGTGGTTTTTGTTTCATGCTTGGCAGTTCATGTATATCATGGTTGAGCAAGAAGCAACCTACTGTGGCCACTTCGAGTTGTGAGGCTGAGTACAGGGCAGTCTTCACAGCTACGGTTGAGTGTGTATGGCTCAGACGCCTTATGGCTGACTTGGGTGTTGGACAGGACACTGCCAACACTATCTACACTGACAGTCAGAGCGCATTGGCAGTTGCGAGGAACCCAGTTTTTCATGCTCGCACAAAGCACATTGAGGTGCATTACCACTATGTCAGGGAGAGGCTCTCAGCAGGAGAGATCAGCTTGGCTTATGTGCCAACACAGGACAACCTTGCAGATCTTTTCACAAAGGCATTGTCTCGTGAGAAGCTTGAAGCTTTCCGCAAAGCTTTGGGCTTACTCCCCTTTGTGGACTGATCCTGTCCTCAGGGCATGGCACTTCCCTTTACTCATGTGCCAGCTCTCGTTCACCGCATCACTCCAGGGGGGATTTGTTACCATATACATGTGGTAGTGATGTGTGTGAACACACTAGGACCGCCGGGGCATTTTTTCCCTCTTTAGGAGGTTTTTTCCCCCGTGCATTATATATACGCCCATCACTCTAGGGCTATCTATCTTTCCATAGCACACTAAGTAACACACTCTCTATTGTGTGCCTTGAGCTTCCTTCGTCTTCTCCAAGCGGTGTGTGTTTCTCTGCAACCCTAATTCCAACAAAGATTTTCTCCATTAAGCGGTTGAGTGTGGCTGGAGCATTTATCAAGCCAAAAGGCATGACAAGTTATTCATAAAGACCAAATGTTGTAGAAAAATCGGTCTTTATGATATCTTCATTAACTACCCTTATCTGATGATAGCCACTTTTAAGGTCAATTCTACTGAAGTAGGTAGACCCTTGTAATTTAACAAATAGATCTTCTACCTGTGGCACAAGAAATCTAATTCTAATAGCGATTCTATTTAGTGCTCTATAGTCAACACACATACAATATGTGTCGTCTTTCTAAAAGGACTGGTGAACAAAATAGTGAAGAGCTAGGCCCCACCATCCCCTTTTCTACCAATTCATGAACTTGCCTCATAATCTCCTCTTCTTGAGCTTGTGAAACTCGATAAGGAGGCTTATTAGGAGGTGAGCTCCCTGGTAGAAGCTCTATTGCATGATCATCATCCCCTTGTTTTGGAGGTAGCTCTATAGATATCATCAATAGAAACATCTTGGAATTTACTTAGGAAATTAGAAAAGTCTAATTCCTCTTGATTGCCACCATTTTTATCTAGTAAAACATTAGGATCATTTACAAATCCCTTAAAAAAAATTATGTACGCAAAATTTGAGCTTTTCATCGCCTTATCAAAAGCTAGAGTATTTACAAGGGGTATGGTGTTACCCAAATCATTAGCATCTATGTACATATTCTTTTCCCTGTATTTGAAATATATTCTCCTTTCAAGGGACTTCATATTGGAAGCCATGTGATTGAACCATGGTGCCCATAAGAAATCTTCATGTGGAGAGGGGAGATGAAAAAGTCCTCTTTGTCGACGTAGCTTTGGACATGAAGCCTCAATTTCCCAATCAAGGGAGTAATGGAGGTGTTTTGTCCCTTGAAAGCCCCATCGATCATCACACTGTCTCCCATCTCAAAAGCTTGTATGCCTAATTTAGTGACGAACTCCATTGATATAAAGTTGTGAGTTGAGCCAATGTTAAAAAGGATAAAGGCATCATGTTCTATCACCTTTCTCCAAGCATAGGAAAGGGGAGATTATTTGCAATGAGCATCCTCTTTTGGATTTTCAATCGTAAAAGCTCTAGGTGGCTCATTGTGTGCATTTTTTTGGGGGCAAGTGCGATAGCCATATCCTTGCTCCCCGCACTTAAAGCACTTGTTGTCTTGCGAAAAGTCTCGAGCTCTTTTGGGGCGAGTCTATTCTTACCTTTGTAGACTCCTTTCTCATTAGCTTTTTGTTGTTGTTGCTAGAGTTGCCTTTAAAAGAATTTTGAGCATTGTTCTTCTCTCTAGGCTCATTTTGGTCTTTAATTTCCATGGGCTTAGAATTACTCTTAGCCCCTTGTTGGAAATTAAGTCATGAAGAGACCATAGTATGATGTATGACCGACGACATTGTCCTAGGCCTTTGAGAAAGGACATTTTTGGCCATGTCTTCAGATCGCCCATCACAAAACTGTTGTTTTTGTTCTCTAAAATCTATCTTCTGTAGATAGTGGCTTTGAGATGAAAATCCCAAAACTTGTCCACATACTTGTGGATAGACTCATAGGGAGACAGCTTCAAACTTTTCCATTTGGTAAGAACTTTGCCTTCGCCATCGTTTGCTAGAAACTGCTTCATTATGGAAGTTGTTAGGGCTTTTCTTGTCCTTAGAGCTTTTCCATTAGCTCGTAGACTATCCCACCATTTTCTGGTGGAATTTTGAAAGTACATAGCTACATGTCATAGCTTAGAGGACTTCGTGAAGCCCTCATCTCCCAAAGGTTGTATCAAATTGCTGGATAAAGGCCTAGACTTTGTCTATAGCACCAAAGGTGCCATCATAGGTGAGAAAAGAGACATTCTTTCCTCCCTTCTGGAACTTCTTGAGTTTGCTGGAGCTTTTCAAGCGGCATAAGACTTTCGATGCCTTCTCCTTTTTTGCTCTTTAGGGGATAAATTGATGCTTTCATCGAAAAAAGAGGAAGGTGATGAGGATGGAGAGGAGGGTGACCTCTTTCTCTCCAAGGAAGAAGGTGATGAAGATGGAGAAGAGGGTGAACTCTTTCTCTCCTTTTTCTTCCTTTGATACTTCTCTTCCCTCTTGGGATTACAAGGAAAGGGACTATGCCATGATCTTTTCCTCTTAGAAGGAGTTGGAGATCTTTGTGACCGCCATCATCGTGGAGCCATATCTTCCGAAGGGTTTGGAGACTCAATTATTTTTCTTTCATAGATTTCCTCCTCTTTTCTCATCGGAGAGAGCCTTCTGTTGGGAGTCTCACCAAGAGGCTTCCTAAGTACTCTCTCTTCTTGGGGAGTTTGGAAAATCCCATGTGTGTGAAGTTGTTGGACAACTTCACCTTGTAGAGCAGGGTTGCCCATGGCTTGTTGTAGCCTGGTGACAAGATAATTCACAAGCATAGGGGAATCCTTAGTATCACCTTCATGTGCAAAATCAAAGTCATCAATATTAATTCTACTCTCTTTATTATTGTCAACCATGCTAACAAAATTTAGGTGTATGCTAACTTATTCTTTGGTAACTTACAAACCTCTCGTAATAAGCTGAAGGACCGCTCCTCTTAAGCAAGAAAAGAGAAACCAATAACTGTGGTACCAATGTAACAAAATTAGGCTAATAACATTGATTGTAGTGGAATTAAAATGACATTAGTGAGCATTTTATTAAGAGAATATTTAATGAAGGTAGAGAGGAAGTGCTTGATTGAAGATAGCAATATAAACATTACACCTAGTTAGCTTGGCACGAACAATACTTGTAAAAGAGAGAATTTGTGAAATTGACAACAGTTAAGGATCGGATTTACTTGGAGCCGGTCCCCCCTCCAAAAGGCTTTTGTATTTTATGTTCTCCCATGAAGAGAGACTTGGTACAATAGTACATTCTTTGTGTTCCTTGAGACCTTGTTGATGCCATAGATATGGAAATCTTCATGCATCAAGATTGTGTCCAAAACAACAATTAAACTTATTTGCAGTAACATAAACTTGTCCCCAACCTAAATCCCAAGATCTCAAACACCTTCAAAGGTGAAGAGAGCTAGCAGGGAGTTAGGAAGGTGAAGAAGAAGAAGATGTAACATACTCACATATCATTACTCTTAGAGCATAGTGTAGCATAGTAATGGAGATTGAGAAGATGATGAGCATGCTTTGAAGCTTGACTCTTGCTTGGATTTGCATTCCATAGCCAAGAGATGTTGGTGTAGGCTCTCAACTTGTCAAGCTTGGAGAAAGAGATGGCCTTTTGCTTCATACATCATGAGAGTGTGTGTGTGTGGGCTCATGGGCTACGAGAGAGAGAAAGAGAGGGGTAGACCTAGCTACTTTACTCTTGCTTGAAGCCTATTGGCTCCAGCCTGGTGATAGCTAATGAGAGGTTTAGATCATGTCAAATCAAGGGGGGTAGCATTGTGACAAGTGTCCCTCTTTCCCCCTTTGAGGGTGAGCTTAATTCATTTTTTAATTGAATCTAAACTCTTATTGGCTCTCAAGGTCAACCGGCCAATAGGAATTAAGTTTACATATGGTCTGCTCAATTCTCATTGGACCCCTTGGTAGACTATCCAATAGGAATAAAATATGTCGTAATTCTTATTGAATCATTCAATGGACCATCCAATAAGTTTTAAGCTTGTTTTTATTAATCTTAATTCTCATTGGTCCATCACATTGGCCATCCAATAGGATTCAGGCTTCATTGGGGCGACCTGTCTAGGAGCCTGACATGTGTTCTATATGCTTTATGCTAAAGGGGTGAATTGATGAGTGTGTGTGTGTGTGTGTGTTCTCTCTATAGTCCATTTCATTCTCCCAAAGTAGAGTGACAAATTCTACTTGGTTTTTGAGAGACGTCATCATCACAAACATGATTCGAAGCATGCATACTATTTTAATTTGTGCACAATTAAAAAGAGAACTAGTCTTATAAGACAAAAACATGGGTCATTTAAAAGAAATTTGTACATTTTCTTACGCTAATGTAGCATTGTAAGCATCATACTATCATTAAGCAGTATTCCTTGCATCCATCTAGCATCTTCAAAAGGATAATTTTGAACTTAATAAGATACCATCGGATAATCTTACCATGTCGTGGTACCTTGTCTTCATGCCGAAGGATAGCTTTGGGTTGTAGCACCTCTTCTTGGTCTTCAACTTTGGGAGGGTCTTCAATAATTGGTTCACTTGGTGGCTCTCCTTTGTAGGGCTTGAGTAGGCTCACATGAAAAGCATTGTGTATGAGCCACCGGTTGGGAAACTTGAGTTGGTAGGCCATCTCATTGATAGGCTTCAAAATATGGAAAGGACCATAGTATCTTTTTGCTAGCTTAGCATAATACTTTTGATGGCCCGTAGGATTTTTGCCCGTGGTTTGCCTCAATCGAGCCTTAGGAAACGTAAGCAAGACCCAATCATTTTCTTTGAACAGTAAAACCCTTTTGTGCTTGTCAGCAGTAGCTTTTTGCCTTTGTTGAGAGATGGATATAGCCCCCTTAATCTTTTGAAAATATTCTTGCAGGTCACGTCTATACTCATCGGTAAGCGAAGATCTTCCCATGTACTTTGAGTAGTAAGGGACTTTTAGGTCTTCCCTCAATGATCTCAAAGGTGCTTTTCCCGTAGAAGTATGTACAATATTATTGTAGGCGTACTCTACGAAGGGAAGTACTTTTCCCACTGTGAGCGTTGATCTACTTTGGTAACATAAGTCTTGAGTAGATCGAGTATCGTAAGATTGGCTATCTCACTTTGGCCATCCATTTGTGGGTGATAGGCCGAAGAGCAATTCAATCTTGTTCCTAGATTTTCAAAGAGACCTTTCCAAAAATTACTAGTCATTCTAGGATCTCTATCTGATACGATGGATGTTGGTAATCCATGGTGTTTGAAAATCTAAGATATGAAGAGAGTTTCCATTTGGTGTGCCTTAATAGTCTTTTTGACAGGAATAAAGTGTGCTTGCTTGCTAAACCTGTCGACTATTGTCCATATTCCCATATTTCCATGGATAGACTTGGACAATCCAAGGATGAAATTCATGGATATACTTTCCCATGGTGAATTTGGGATAGGCAATGGCTGGAGTAATCCAGGTTGCTTCCCTCTATCATACTTGGTGTTTTGGCATACTACGCATTTTGAAACATACTCTTGTATGTCCACTTTCATGGTAGGCCAATAGAAATATGTCTCTACTCCTCAAAGAGTAGGTTGAATACCTCTATGACCCGCATAGGGAGGAGCATGGGATTCATACATAACTTTCTCACGAAGGAAATGGGTAACACATAGCCTATTGCCGTGGAGAAGATAACCATCCTGCAAGCTGAATGGTTCCTCTTTCTTCCCCAATGCAAGGGCTGACATTATGTCTCTAAAGTCAAGGTCAACAGCATACTCAACTATCATAGAGGATAGATCATTGTGAGTAGCTATAGACACCGCATTAACTTTTGGTCGTTGTGAAAGTGCATCCGCCACTTGATTGTGCTTACCAGCAATGTGAGCAATATGGTAATTACATTGCAAAATAAAAATTTCCCCCCTCATTTGTTTGTCAGAATGCTTGGTTTGTGTCATGAAATACTTGAGACTTTGGTGGTGGGTTCATAGAATAAATAGTGTAATGGAATTGGCCTATGTAACTTGAGAGTAGCGGAAATTAATGAGAGTACTTTTGAGAAAATACTTTGTGGGCATAACGGGTGAACATAATTGAAGATAGCAACATAATCATAGCAATTAGTTAACTTGGCATGAACAATACTTTTGCAAGAGAGAGAATTTAAAGAACATGACAACAGTTGAGGACCAGATTTATGTGGAGACGGTCCCCCCTCCAATAGGCATTTGTATTATGATTTCTCCCATGAAGAGAGACTTGTTACAATACAATATTTGGATTCCTTATGACCTAGGTGATGCAATGAAGATGGAAAGATTCATGCATCACAAGCATAACATAAAATTTGAAGAAATCTTTAACTATCCCAAGCCCAGTCCCAAGACCTCCAACACCTTCGAAGGTGGAGAGAGCTAGCAGGGAATGAGGGTAGGGAAGAGGAAGAAGAAACATTTCATAGGAGAAAGAATTAGTTCCTCACTTATCATAACTCTTCTTGCTAGCATACATAATAGCATAGGATGGAGAAGATGGAAAGCTTAAGCATTGAAGCATGGCTCTTGGTTGGATTTGCACTCCATAGCCAAGAGTGTTGGTGTAGGCTCTCAACTTCTCAAGGAGCTTGGAGAAGGAGATGGAGCTCTTGCACTTTGCATAGCACACAATGAGAGTGTGTGTGAGTGTGTGTGGGTGAGTATACCCCCCTAAGCAACCCCCTAGCTTGCTTTGGTCGACCCCCCCTTGTAGCTCATGCTAGTGAAGCTCATTGGACCGCTCCAGGCCTAGCCAATCACAAGTAGGAGGCATTACAAGCAACAATGGTAGCCTTGGGACAAGTGTCCCCTTTGAATGAGAGGACTGATAAATGAAAAGACAATCAATTAAATCTCCTAAATTATCATTGGACCCCTTGGGTGGCCAACCAATAGGCTTCAGGCATACTATGAGGGCAACATGAGGAGGAACTTGACAAGTGTCCCTTATGCTTTCTTTGTACCAAGTATGCCTTGTGTGGGTGTGTGGGTGTTCTCTCTCATCCCCCCTCATGTAGGGCTCGCCCCCTCCTTGTAGGGATTAGATATTTGACTTTTGACACCTCAAGCCCCCCAACCTTAGGCCCAATTCCCACTAAAAGCTTGGTCCTTAAGCACTTCAAGCTTGGGCTGGGTTCTCACCTCAAGTACAGCCCTAGCATCTCAAGCATGTCAAGAAACTCAAGCATCTCAATCATCAAGCACCTCAAGCACCTTAAGCTTGGGCCACGTTCCCACCTCAAACACCTCAAGCTTGGGCCGGGTTCCCACCTCAAGCTCAGCCCTAGCTTACCTAAGGTCAAAGGAATTTTACACTAACTATTGGAGGTCTTCAATGAAGCTAACCCTAAGGTATTATGCTCCATTGGTTAGCCTTGCTCTTTGATAGACCCTGTCTCATTTGGGCCCCTTTACCATTGGATACGTGTTGAGATAGATCTATAAGCACATGTCTATATCTTAACCCTTGTTCCTATTTATTCTCCCACATTAAATGATCAATTTAATACAAGAAAATCATTTGGGTTGGTTAGATATTAGATTTTATGACAAATGGAGTCCCCAATAAATAGTGCTTCCATGTGTCTAGGGCATGTAGAACAGCTAAAAGCTCTGTCTCATAAATGCCCAAGACTGGTTCATCAGTATTGAGCCTTTGACTCTCATATGCTATGGCATGCCCTTCTTGAAGCAAAATTGCTCCAAGGCAAGCACCACAAGCATCACATTGGACCTCAAATGGATTTGAGAGATCCGGAAGCATGAGGACTGGTTGGGAAGTAAGCTTTTCTTTGAGCTTATCAAAAGCTCCTTAGCAGTTTATACATATTTAACGTTCTTCTTAGTTAAGTCATGTAGTGGTCCTGCTATTTGAGAAAATTTTGCTATGAGGCATCTATAATATGCACACATACCAATGAGGCTTCTTAGCTCATGTAGATTCCTTGGATTAGGCCATGCTTTTATTACCTCTAACTTTGATGGATCCATACGGATACCATCTTGAGAGATAATATGACCTAGGTATTGAATCTCTTGAAGGAAAAAATCGCTTTTCTTTTGGTTGAGAAAAGGCTTGTTCTCCCTCAATGCTTGAAAAACCACTTGGAGATGTTGCTTATGTTCCTCCAAAGACTTGGAATAGATGATGATATCATTAAAGAACACTCCAGTGAATTTGTGGTAAGGTCTAAAAAATTTATCCATTAGACGATTGAACGTAGCTGGTGCATTAGTCAAGCCAAAAGGCATGACTAGATATTCATAAAGACCAAACATTGTGCGAAATGCAGTGTTTATGATATCTTCATCCACTATCCTTATTTGATGATAACCACTTTTAAGGTCAATCCTACTGAAGTAGGTAGAGCCTTGTAGCTTATTAAATAGATATTCTACCAGAGGCATGGGAAATCTATTTTTGATAGTAGAACGGTTTAGTGCTTGATAGTCCACACACATACAATATGTACCATCTTTCTTTTGCACTAAAGGACTAGAGAACAAAAGGGAGAGGAACTATGCCTCATCATCCCTTTGTCTACCAATTCCTGTACTTGCCTCATGATCTCCTCTTGTTGAGCTTGTGAGACTCGATACGGAGGCTTGTTAGGCGGTGAACTTCCTGGAAGGAGCTCAATGCGATGGTCATCATCCCCTCATTTTGGAGGTAAGTCCATAGGGATATCATCGACGAACACATCATCTTGGAATCCTTTTAGAAAAATTAGACAAGTCTAACTCTTCTTGATTCCTACCATTTACATTTGATGAAACATTAGGATCTTTTAGAGACTCTTTTGACAAAAATCATGTACGCAAAAATTGAGCTCTTCATTGATTTATCAAAAGCAGGAGGATTTACAAGTGGAATAGTGCGACCACACTCACTAGTATCTTTCCCCTGTAGGTGAAGTAGATTCCGCTTTCAAAGAACTTCATATTGCTAGCCATGCGATCAAACCATGGCACCCCTAGGATAGCATCCTCATGTTGGAGAGGAGAGATGAAAAAGTCTTCTTTGTCAACATAGCTTTGGACATGAAGCCTCAATTTTATATATCTCCCATCTCGAAAGCTTGAATGCCCAACTTGGTGGACAATTCCATTGATATGAAGTTGTGAGTAGAGCCAGGGTCAAACAAGATGAAGGTATCATGCTCTCTTACCTTTCCCCAAGCATAGGAAAGTGATGATCCTTTGCAATGAACATCCTCTTTTGGAGCTTCGATGGTGGAAGCCCTAGGAGTCTCATTGCAAGCATTCTTCTTGGGGCAAGAACGATAGCCATGTCCTTGCTCCCCACACTTGAAACACTTATGGTCCTTGCAAAAATCTTCAAGCTCTTCGGGAGAGAGTTTTTTTTTGCCTTTGTAAACTCCCTTCTCCTTGGACCGATTGTTGTTGTTGTTGTTGGAAGTGCCTTGCGAAGAATTTTGAGCATTGGTTTTCCCCTTTGCATCATTTTTGTCTTTTTTTTCCATGGGCTTGACATTCCGTCTAGCCCCTTGATGAAAATTGATGCGTGAAGCAACCATGGTGTGATGGATTACTTCTGTAATGGAATTGGCATATTAACTTGAGAGTTGATGTATGCAGACATCTCTTCAGTTAATCCCGCCTAGAATTGCTACTTTTGCTCGGCAAAGTCTATCTTTTGAAAGACAATAGACTTGAGATGTAAATCCCAAAACTTTGTCTACATACTTGTGGATAGACTCATGAGAGAGAAGCTTCAAGCTACGCCATTGGGTAGGCACTTTGTCCTTTGCATCGCTTGCAAGGAATTTGCTTCATGATGGAAACACATAGAGTTTTCCATGTCTTTGGGGCTTTGCCATTGCCATGAAGGCTGACCCACCATTGACGAGATGATTTGTGGAAATGCATAGCTACATGGTGTAGCTTGGAGGGCTCTGTGAAGCCCTCGTCTCCAAAGGCCACATCAAATTCCTGGATGAAGGCCAACAGTTTGTCGATAGCACCAAAGGTTCCATCATAGGGGAGAAAAGAGATACTCTTTCCTCCCTCCTTGAACTTCTTTAGCTTTTGTGACCTTTGCCATGCAGGGTATGATTTGCGATGTCCTCCCCTACTATATTCTCTAGGAGAATAGCCATAGCTTTCGTCGAAAGTGGAGGAAGGTGAAGAAGAAGGAGAAGAGGGTGACCTCTTTCTTGCCCTTTTCTTCCTTTGTTTCCTCTCTTCCCTTTTGGAGTGATGAGGAGAAGGACTATGTGTTGATCTTTTCCTCTTGGGAGGAGTGGGCGATCATCTAGACCGCCGTCTTCGTGGAGCCACATCTTCAGAGGAACTTAAAGTTTCATTGCTTTCTTTCTCTTTGGATTCCTCCTCTCATACGGGAGAGAGTCTTCTTTTGGGGGTCTCTTCAAGAGGCCTCCTAAGCTCTCTCTCCTCTTGGAGAGGAAGGGAAATTCCATAAGCACGAAGTTGTTGAGTAACTTTGGCTTGCAAAGCAGGGTTGCCCATAGCTTGCTGCAACCTAGTTACGAGATAATTCACAAACATGGGGGCATCATCATTAGCACCTTCATGTGCAAAATCAAAGTTATCAATGTTCATTCTACTCTCATGGTTATTGTCAACCATGTTAACAAAATTTGTCTACGTACTTAGTGTATGCTTTGGCAATTCAAAACCTTCGTTGCCACTCCTCGTAGCCTTTGAAAATTGGCTCTTAAGTATCTACATAAACGGCTCGAAGTGGTCAATTATAGAGAGTAGTAGAGTAGGTCTAACATAGCAGAGTTATCGAGGGCTAGCTCCTTTCGGACTTCTTATGGCTCAATAATGGTAAAGCCGTAGGCAAGTCTAAAAAGACTCCATTATTAAGTCCAAAGCTCTCGAGATGTGCACCATATCCCACATAGTGGGCTCAACAGAACCGATAATAGATCCCAGTTCCACTTACCCTAATAATTAACAACATCAACCATTTATAGGCTACTTAAGGACCTCTCTTCTTAAGCAAGAAAAGAGAGACCAGATGCTCTGATACCAATGTAATGGAATTGGCCTATTAAGTTGAGAGTTGCAAAAATTAGAGAGAGTACTTTTGTGAAATTACTTTATGAACATAGCGGGTGAACATAATTGATGGTAGCAACATAAACATAGCATTTAGTTAACGTGGCATGAACAATACTTTTGCAAGAGAGAGAATTTAGAGAACATGACAACAATTGAGGACCGGATTTATGTGGATCCGGTCCCCCCTCTAATAGGCGTTTGTATTATGATTTCTCCCATCAAGAGAGACTTGTTACAATACAATCTTTGTGTTCCTTGTGACCTAGGTGAAAGCTTCATGCGTCACTAAACTTTGAGGAAAGCATTAACTGTCCCAAGCCTCAATCCCAAGACCTCAAACACCTTCGAATGTGGAGAGAACTAGCAGGGAATGAGCGTAGGGAAGAGGAAGAAGAAACATTTCATAGGAGAAGGAATTAGTTCCTCACTTATCATCACTCTTCTTGCTAGCATACATAATAGTGTAGTAATGAAGATGGAGAAGATGGAAAGCTTAAGCATTGAAGCATGGCTCTTGGTTGGATTTTCACTCCATAGCTAAGAGTTTTGGTGTAGGCTCTCAACCTCTCTACTTGCTTGGAGAAGGAGAGCGAGCTCTTGCACTTTGTACTTCACACTAAGAGTGTGTGTGCTTACCTAAGGTCAAAGGACTTTTACACTAATTATTGGAGGTCTTCAATGAAGCTAACTCTAACGTCTTATGATCCATTTGTAAGCCTTGCTCTTTGATAAACCATCTTTCATTTGGGACCCTTTACCATTGGCCCGGTGTTGAGATAGATCTATATCTTAACCCTTGTTCCCGTTTATTCTCCCACATTAAATGATAAGTTGAATATGAGAAAATCATTTGGGTTGGCTAGATATTAGATTTTATGACAATTGTTATGTATGGTGTGTGTAACAAAAAGAAAAAATTGAAATATCTTGGAAAAGGAGCATACAAAGTATGTGAAATTACCCCATATAATACCATTCGTGTTGAGATTCTAGATGAAGTTGAAACCATCGGATTCTTTAATGTGATTAAATTCAAAAGATATTATGATTCATTAAGCTAAGAGTAACTACATACCATCCATTAAAAGGAGGTAGTCAAGGCCCAAGCAAAGTTTAAAAGAATACAAGCCCAAATTGAGGCGCGAGAATGATAGCAATGTATTAGGTGTCAATGATTGAAAAGAATACAAGCCCAAATTGAGGCGCGAGAATGATAGCAATGTATTAGGTGTCAATGATTGAAAAGAATACAAGCCAAAATTGTGGCACAAGAATGATAGCATTGTATTAGGTTCCAACAAGAAGCTTATCTTGGAGTTAAACATGCATTCCAAGTTGAAACAAACGATGATTCTATATACTCTGACCTATCTCTATGATGCACAATTGAGTTAAATAGCTCCTATGGGAAAGTACTATATAATCCATTATTGGACACAAAAGCTAAACATAAATTGCTATCCTATGGAGTGTGGTATCAATTAGAAGAATCACCTCTATCCAAGAGTACCATCCAATTCAAAGGTATCAATAAGAAGAAAATTGATGTCTTTGGAATCCTAGACATTCTTGTCCTCTATGACTATGAGACAGTGGTTTAAAGCTTTTTGGTCATGCCTACTAGTGCTATGGAAGGAAACATAGGGCCTAGGGTATAAGTGAATGTTTGCAACTAACTACACTATCGATTGGGGAGCTAGAGTATCACAATGCAAAAAATATCTCTCAACCCTACCACTTAAGAAATGCCACCTGAGCTATCAACATTTGAGGGTATGCAAGACAACAAAAAATTGCAGTCCCAAGTGGTTAAAACATCCTTGCCTATTGCCACCCCACTAAAAATTCAACTCCCATAGCTAAGACAGGCCTTGTTATTCCAAAAACTCAACATGATTCACTAAAATGTACATATCAATGGGTCTCAAAGGATTTATTAATGAATCCTCCTTCTCTTCAATCTCATTCAAAAAATAAACCTCATAGGAGTGTGTCCACCTAATCTAAGAAATGCAAGGTTACATTGTGTTGGGTTCCTAAATGACTACTAGAAACCCAAGGCTACTATGACAAGCTACTACTCCTATCGCCTATAGAACCATGTAAGTCAATCCTATAACTCCAAAGCCAATTGAGGACTATGGGAAGGGAAAGATCACAGAGTACTCAACACATGTTCCAGAGCTAGTTTGGGTTCCAAAGCAAGATCAATCTATTCCACCTAGCTTGGGAAGGGAGAAATTACATGAAGCTTCTAATTCCTCATGTAATGCATCCATAGATGTAAAAGCTTTTACGCAACCTCCACCTAACACTCTCAATATCCATGAAAACACAAATGAATATATGCCTTCCATTGTAAATTTATCGTTGAAAGAAACATTTTGAGTGTGTTAATGGGAGAGTATTTTACAGCCGTTGCAACTCAATGAGGCACCTAAGGTGGTGGAAACAATTGGCTAAAGTCCTCCCCTATTACCAATTTGAATAATTTGTTTCAAAGGGTGATGAAATCTCTTTAAAAGGCATGATGTACCCAAGGAAGGGGGCAATGCAAATTAGCATGTATTTTTCCATAAATTTTCTCTCCGCCTTTCTTCCTTGACTTCTTAACTTCCAAATCTTAGTGAATGTATATACATCCTTATACTTAAACCAAAACAAAAACAAAAATTAAGGAACATGAGCCATTCATCAGCGAGAGTGAAGCATACAAGATCCGACCCATAGCCCAAAATTCACAATGTCACTCCATGCATAATGAAACAACCTTTATGTTATTTGCAACCTAATCAAAATTTATCTCTGTTAACACATATGGCTGGTGAACTAGAGTCATTGTTAAGGCGGTTACGCCGCTAGCGGAAGCTAAATAGCGAGAACTCAACCAACAACAGAATTTGTCAGACGAGGACGGAGCTTGACCCGCAGGCGCATGGAAACAACTAGGTGGGTGTCAAATCACCTACTTGACCTTCTAATGACAATCACTACTAAGGAAATCAAATCTAAGTTCTAAAATACGCAAGTGACTGAAATCCGTACTACGAACGAATGCTATACGAAACAGGATCTAGAATCATTGAATCGATCTCAAACTCAAGGGGAAGTCTATACATTAGGTAAGAACAACACCCTAAAGACTTGAACTGCAAAATCAACCTATAATCACTCCGTGCGGTAAACGCGTATGAAGACAGGCCGAAAAATACAGGTGATCGAAACTTGACCCCGATGGTACCAATGTGTAGCTCTACTCGTTGTGGTTCTATAGCTATGCTGCACGCTCCATTCCGACACACGAGTTGGAAGAAAACTCACACCGAAGCTCGTAGGATCTTACCACACATAGAAGCCGATAGCGCGCACTCTTGGTATCTGTGCGTAGCTCTCGCCGTTGCTAACACAATGGCGGTGTCGCTTCTCCAATGGCGGCTCCGTAGCTCGCGTAGCAAGTAGATAAGACTCTCTCTCTCTCTCTCTCAGACACAGTCACGGCGCTCCAAAAACTCACTTTGATTAAAAAAAACTCCTCCTTAGGTTACAAAACTTTGGCTTATATACCTCAGCCTTGGAGGTGAGAAAATCTCTAACTAATTACATCAGCAAGTGAAATTACTTCGGAATTACAAGCTGGAAACTCAATTGAGTCCCGTTACTTAATGAATGGCTCCAATCAAAATCAATGTCGGAAAGACATTTATTACAATCAATGGTTACAAAAATGATGAGTGTGAGAAAAAATGTGGGTGTGATCCTCTACTGGCTCAACACTCCCCCCCTCCGCGTTCATGTCGTCCCTGACATGACTTTTATGCTTGGTCAATAAAGTCCTGTCGTCTTGAGCATCTGCAAATGTGATTCGTATCGTAGGTTGCCGATGGTCAAGGTTGGGCTGAATATTTTGCTTTCGCGGGTGAAAAAGCCGGTGTAGAAAGCTTCTTCGAATGTTTGCATGTGGAAGCTAAGCAAAAACATAATCCTTTGGTATAGGAGGTGCAACACTTTTGGAGAAGGCTGCAATGAAAGATCATATATCATATCAGTCACTGTGTCGGCTGTCGATAGTAGACGAAAGGTCAGGAGAGCCAGTAAAGAGCTTGATGGTGCCCGTTAGGGTTTTCACCATGTAGGCTTTACCTATTCTTTCTCCTGCCTTTGGTCCTGGCATCCTGGGATAATTAAGCCAATTTGGCTTCTTTTCTGCAATCTTGCCATGCTCTTTCCAGTTTTTGACTCTTGGCACCGGGCAGAAGGTTGCATTCTCCCGAATCTCCTTTGGTGCCTCCACCAAGTAGATGAGGTAGGCTGGGTATTTGTTCAGCCAACCTTTCCTCCATCTAGGTTGTGAATCTACTATCTTCTTTGACTGTTCCTCCTTTGTGATGTCGCCTTCGTAAAGAGCGACATACTGCTCCTCCTCTATTCTCTTTTTCGTCTTTAGCACTTCAAATTTCATCAAAGGGAAAGGCAGGCTGGGTTGCATCCACTGTTCATGGAGCACTTTTGTGTCAAGTCCCTGAAGTCTAATGGAGATTAGGAGTCTCCTCTCCATTCCATTTCCGCCTTGGCACTCTCCTCTGCTGACTTTTCTATTTGGTCATGGAGCCTTTGTTCTTCTTCTTCAGAGATTCTTGAAGTCGAGGCCACCTCTTGAGCTGGGGCTGGATCTTCGATTGTGGTTGCCTCTCTAGTTTCTGGTAGCTCTATGGCTGCTCCACCTGATTCTTCGTGTGGTGTCTCTGTCTCTCTTCTTTGTTGCTCTTGTAGATCTTGGAGCTGTTTGCGGAGGGCCTCATTCTCTATCCTTAGTGTTTGATTTTCTAATGTGAGCCTCTCCTCTGCGGCCAATGATCCCTCCGCAATGTGCAACCTTTGCACTTGTTCTAATCTCAGCTCTCTTTGTAAGCTTCGGATCTGGTCTTCTAAAGCTGGTACGAGAGTTCCTTCTTGTTCGGTTCCTGCTCTGCTAGCTCTAGGGGTATTCCTAAGTCTAGTGATTGTTCTTTCTTGGAGCTCGACTCTTTCCCTTAGCTCAATGAGCTCATCCTTGGCTGCCTCCAACTCATCTTCTATCCGCTCCTTTGCTTCCTGTGTACTTGTTACCTCTCTTGAAGCCTCGGCTAGCTGGAGTATCAAGCCGTCTCTCTCGTTTTCCGCGTCATAGAGTGATGCTTTATGACTTTCAGATTCAGTCATAGCATTCTCTAATTTCCTCTGCAACTCCGCTTCCCTTTGTTTGGATGTCTCCATCTCTACTTCCTTTGCTTTGGATCTTTCTTTTATCTTCCTGAGCAGTTCATGCACCATGTGCATGTCTTTTTCATCTTCATCTGTCAACTCTAAAGCTCTTTCTGCCACCACCTCCATCGGCTTTGGCTCTTCTAGTACGTTCGGTTCGTCGAGTTTCTCTTCACTTTCTTTTTTACTCTCTGTCTTTTCCTCCATCCCTCCCCGTTCATCTTGTTTTTGTAGTGTGATCCCATAAACTGCCTCAAGGGCCTCTTCTTCAGTGTATCCTATAGCTACCAGATCCTCATAATCATTTCTCTTTTGCTGAACTGGATCTATCTTCTTTTCTTTGGTCTCGGCCTCTGGCTTTTCCAAATCCTCTGTGTCCACCTCTACTGTGGTCTCCTCCACAATTTTTTTCGTCTTCTTCGGGCTTGGTACATCAGTCATAGAGGGGTATCTGTCCTCAGCTTCCTTGGCTTTCCCCTTGTCAGCTTGCCCATCTTTCTCTTGAGATTTAGTAGACTCATCTACTTTCCCTTTCCCCTTGTCGTCCTTTTTCAGCTCAGCTTTTAAAAGCTGTACCTCCTCTTCAGTGTATGGCTCGACAGGTTGCTGCTCCAGTATAGCCTCTGACTCCTCATAAGCTTTAATATATTGATCGTATTGATCAACATGTGGCCTGGCTGAGCTAGTTCCGACTTTGGTGGGGTCTGGCACCCACTTTTCTTCAAAGTCACCCTTTAGAGCTCTTTCTGCTCTAAACTGCTCCACTAGTCTTTCCATTCTTGCCACTTTCTGACTTTTGGTTTGCTTGGGAGCAACCTTCTTCTTTACTTTCTTCATAAGCGGCTCGTCCACATCCTCTTCAGGTTCTGAAACTATTTCTAGTTTCCGGCGTGCTCTTGTGGATGCCCTCTTGGATACTTCGGGCTGTTCTTCCTCCTCGTCGGCTTCTCTAAGCCACTCATTCTGGGAGGGAACCTTTGGCCACTGATCTCTAGCTCCAATAGCTTCATAAGCTATTCTTGTCAGAATTTTCGCTCCTCCTATGTACTTTGGCTTCTCGTTGTGCATGGAAATTACTTGCTCATGGATGTGTTGAGCGTAATTCACCTCTTTTGGCATATTGCTCTTTAATGCCCATGTGATGGTGGTCGCAATGGCATGGGGCGGTGTCGTATACTTTTGCGGTCTTTTACTGCAAACATGGAGAAACTGGTTGTACAGTCGGCAAAGGGTTGCCGCTCTTTGGTCCGCCATATCTCCATAGGTTGCATTCTGTTTCTTGGATCCATAGACCTCTATGGCCTCCCTTCTTTCCCTGACAGAGCTCCCTTTGTTGTGCAGCTTCAATGCGTCTGCAATGAGCTGTGGAGTGATCTGTACTTCTACTTTCTCTCCATCCATGGCTGTCAATGTGGCTTTCCCATCCTTCTGAATGGATGTTGCCAACTCGTACACTCTTCTTGTATCCACACCTGATGGTCTCGAGGTGAAGAAACTGTGCAAGTCTGCCCTTTCCAGGTACCTGCTGATGTCTTCTGACCTGCTATAATCTACCAATTTCTGTGGGATCATTGGTACATCCACCGCTTGCCCTTGAGGATCTCTGAAAGTCCCCTGGTAGATCTTTATTCCCTCTTTCTCCAATACTGCTTCCTCCACCCAAGTTTTGGTTGGCTTGAGGGTTTCTGCTAGAATGTCAAAGGGTTCCGCTTCTGCAAGAGCATCTTTGATTGTCGGTCTTTTTCTCTTCGTTGCCGATAACTTGGCGGAATCCATGGATCCTGTAACTCCAATTTCAGAAGTTAGCGTCTTTTTAGTACTGAAAGCCGAAATGAAGCTTTTAACTATCCAAATGACTTGAAAATTGAAACATGAGCTATTCAGGGCCTAAGGATGCAAGGTAGGTGAAAAAATATGCAAAATGGGCTCAAAATCATGCTGGAGACATCATACGCATATGATGTCTTTTGTGTCAAAATGACTTCATATTGGTTGTGCTTGTAGCTGATAGTGTATACATGAGTAACATATGCTTGGATTTGAGTTTGGATCCCATTTGGTCAAGTTTTGGCCAGTTCCGGCTCTTGGCAAAATTTTGAGAGGGATTTGGATTTTATGATCCAAATTGGATAAAACTTGGTGGTTCACTTTCAAATGGCATGTAGATCACTTCTGTTTGGTGGTTGAAGCCCTGAGGTGCCAAAATCACATAGTGAGACATCATACGCGTATGATGTCTTTTAGTGTATTTTTGGACCAAATTTCTCTATAAGCTTGGATTTGGCTTTAGATAGGCTTATTCAGTGGATTTATGAAGTTTGGATAGATTTTGGGCTAAAAATGGCTCTGGAGACATCATACGCGTATGATGTCTTTTGTGTCAATTTTGCATGGGATTGGTTATGTGGACTCCCCATGTACTAGTGAAGGACTATATCTACTCAAATCTTGGTTTGGACTTGAGTATGTTGGATTTGGGCCAAAAATAGGCTTTATGTGAAGGATTTTCCCTCAATTGGGCTAATGGGGTGATCCACTTGACCAAATGGTTCCAAATTTCATATGTAGCATGTATTAGATATATATAATGGATGTATGATGACAAATGAGCAGTTTTGGCTCTGTAAGTGCAAATAGACATCATACGCGTATGATGTCTTTTGTGTCAAAATGGTGCTTTTTGGTTCCAGATAGCTTGTAGATGTGTTAATCAACAATCCTACAAAGTTTCATTGAGTTTGGAGTTATTTTGACAAAATTAGGACCAAAAATCAATTTTATGGCCTACTTTGCGTCTTTTTGGTTTTCCTTGGGTTTTCTAACTCCAATTCTCATGATACTTGGTTCATAGGATGTGATTAACATGTGGAATGAGGCTATGCACTCAAATGTTGAAATGGATGTGAAATTCATGTTGTGAGACATCATACGCGTATGATGTCTTTTCTTGAAATGTTGGTCTTTTTGTGCAAAGAATGCTTTGTGCTAGTGCCCTAAGCCCTGCTAACTAGTTTTCAACTTAAAAAGTCATCAGTTTAGCTAAAAAGCCCCCTTATAGGCATTTCAGTCTCCGAAGTCGTCTCTTTGCCGTGGGGTTGAATTTCTTCAACTTTTCTTCTCGAGAGTTGCATTTCCAGCTCATTGGATATGTTGTGAAGCCATCTATTTGGTTGGACTTGACTTTGGCTCCCCGTTCTCCATCTTTCTCCATTTGGTTGCCTGAAAGCGTCTTTTTCACCATCGGTAAGTGAATCAGCTTTCTTTTGGGTTTTGCTTGCAAACATAAGTCATCCATGTATATTTGAAGCTGCTTGTGAAGTTTCATTTCATTCGGTTGTCAATTTCAGCCGTTATGCCAAAATGACGCTTTGTGTGTCTGTCGTCGAATCGGTTGTTTTGACCCACTTTTGGTGGTCCAAACCGGGAGATACTCCATGGTTGCATTGCCCTCGATGTTGTTAAGCTTCTTGAGAAGTTTTGTGTCGTTTCGACAACTTTTTTCTGTTTGCCTCTTGCAGGCTCTGTTGACCTAGGGTTTTTCCAGTCGTTCTTTCTCGAGCTTTGAGTGTTAGAAACCCATCTTCTATACTAGGGTAACCCACCTATAAGTTCTTGCAAGGTTTGGTTAGGCGGTTGTGCCACTACCTAGCATTCTACCGCATTCCCCGTCTGCTCTTGTTTCTTGGTTTTGGTCAGTTTTCGCGACAAAAGTTAATGATAAGCATCAAAAGCTTATGGCAACGAGTCTACCTCTCATGTCTGGTGTCCTCTGAGCTCTCGTAGCAGTTGTAGAAGGCTGTAGAAGGTTGGATGCTCCTGTGTGCTCTTTGCTCTCTCCAAGAAGGTAATAGTGGAAATGAGCTTGAAAGTGAAGTGAAAAATACTTAACTTCGGACTTCGCGGATCACTTGTTACCAAATTTGACATGTGCTCCTATCTTGTTGTGAAATGCACTTTAGGATTTGAAATTTCTCAATTTGGACTCCGTTTGACCTGTTTCTGAGAAATCTGTCCACTTTGCCAAAATTCTGTCATTTCGGGCTTCCCGCAACTTTTCCCGAATTGTACTCAATTTTTACCATGGGTTGCCCTTGTCATTAGGATCATCACCATATATTCTTTTCTTTTTTCTGATCTCGTTTCACCTGCTTTTTTTTATTTTTTCTTTTACTTTTATTAAGAAAATCATAAAAATAACGAAAAATAGCAAATTGAAGCCAAAAAATTCCAAACATACACAATAATTAGCTGGTAACCTTGTGTATATGAATATACACTTATTTGTGATTTCTGGACTTGGATTACCACTTTTTTCCACTTTTTAGCTCCAAACACACTCTTATTTAATGATATGTACACGTCTAGAGACCCAAATTCATCATTTGATCTCTTCTTGTTGCAAAACAAGATATATAAGGGCATAAATATTATCAATATCCGCAATCAAACATAAAAATTGCAAAATCATGTAAGACACTGCCCTTGTAATATAATTTTTGTTTTTCTTTGTTTTTGTCGCTTGTAGCTGGTAACCCTGTGTATATGAATATACACTTATTTGTGATTTCTGGACTTGGATTACCACTTTTTAGCTCCAAACACACTCTTATTTAGTGATATTTACACGTCTAGAGACCCAAATTCATCATTTGATCTCTTCTTGTTGCAAAAGAAGGTATATAAGGGCATAAATATTATCAATATCCGCAATCAAACATAAAAATTGCAAAATCATGTAAGACACTGCCCTTGTAATATAATTTTTGTTTTTCTTTGTTTTTGTCGCTTGTAGCTGCTTTGTAGCTCCTGTATACCTTTATACCTCCCCCCCTCCTAGTCTGAGTCCTCCCGGACGACTATGAAGTGTCTGTGGGCGAAGCATTGTAGTTGTTTTGGTCATAAGTTCCCAATGCAATTGTAGAGCGATGATACAACAGTCTTTCCAATAAAGCTGCTCTTTGTTTGATTGAAGGATTGGTGGTCGGGTTTTGGGTTGGTTTTGGCACTTCGGTAGTAGAATCAGTAGATGGATTCTTCTTTACTTTGTTGTTCTTTTTTACAATCCAAATCTGCTTCCGCTTCACTTGTGCTTGCCACAAACTCTTTGCGACCCAAACCTGCTTTGTTCTTTGTGTTGATTTCCTCGACTTGAAATACCTAGGAGTTTCCGTTGATTGTACTGAAGGGAGTTCCTGTTTACAATTCTTTGGGATCCAAATTTGCTTGCTATAGCTTTGTGCTGTCATGAACTTCTTTGGAATCCAGATCTGTTTCACTGTCCTTGATTGTCTGGAATCACTCTGTTGTCTGGTATTGAAGTCTCTGTTTTTCACCTTTGTGTTCTCTGGCACAACCTTTTTTGTTCTCCCTACCAACTTTGACTCCGTTTTTTTCCAAGGTTGAGCTGTTATATTATTGCTTGTCTTCCTTATCCACGGTTGAGAATTCCTCGTCGAAGAGTAATCCGGTTGTATAGAAACTTTTGGTTGCCATTGCTTCGTCTTTTTCTCTGGTTGTTGTTTACCTTTGTCTTTGGATTCGTCCTTTGGAGTTGGCTCTGCTCCTTTGGTGAACTTAACTGATTGACTTTCACCTTCGTATTTGATAAGCACTGATTTATAACTCCAGTCAATCATTGCATTGTATTGCTTCTGCCATGGTTGTCCTAGCAATAATGGATGTTGTGTAGCTTGGTCTTCAACCACGTAAAACATATGAGGATACACATAACGGTTAATCTGTATATGTAAAACTGTGCATCCGACAGTTTTGATTGAATTCTCAGAGTAACTCTTTAACTCTTGCTTGGCAGTTTGTAGTTTAGTGTCATTTGTCAATTGTCTATACAAACTGAGTGAAAGTAGGTTAGCTTGAGCTCCTGAATCCAATAGTGCTCTGGCTTTGATTTTGTTGGTTCCTACTTTGCATTCAATGATGGGTTCTTCTTTGTCATTATCCATTTCTGTTATACTGACTGCGTTTATTCGTATTGCTCCTTCATTGCGCTGTTTCTGACGCAGTAGTCTTCTTTTCTCCATTCTTTCCTTCGCCTCGGCTTGCGCTTCCTCCACAATCTTTTTCTTTTTCTGGACACGCAGCTTTTCTTGATGTATTTTGAGAAGCATGTCTTGGGTTAGCGGCAAAAGATACTTTTTCACTCTGCATCCACTAATCCAATTGGGCATTTCTTCTCCGTCTAATGTAGCAAGCTTGACGGCTCCACTTGGTGATAGATCTTTAATCACCAGAGGTCCCATCCCTCGCTTTTTAAGCTTCTTAGCATGCTGTTTCAGAGTGTAAACTAGGACATAGTCCCCAACCTTAAACTCTTTAGTCCGCACATGCTTATCAAAAAATTCTTTGTGTCGCCTTTTTTGAGCGTAGATAGAAGCTACTGCTTTTAGGCGAAGCTCGTCTAGCTTTTCCAGGTCATCTATTCTATCAGAAAGCTCGTGCCCTGTCCACTCTAGATCCTTAGCCACCCTTAAGGTTGAAATCAAGAATTCTATTGGTAAGATAGCATTTAGCCCAAAAACCATGTTATATGGGGTCGTTCCTATTGATGTTTTATATGCTACCCTATATGCCCATAATGTTGAATGCAACTTCTGGTCCCAGTCATTTCTCGACTCAGATACAATCTTCGTGAGGACCGTGCATATGGTTTTGTTTGTTGCTTCAGCTTGTCCGTTTGCTTGTGGATGATACGGGGCTGATTTCCTATGGATTACCATGAATTCATCTAGAAGGATCTCTATCACTTCCATTTATAAAATGTGTGCCTCGATCACTCACAATTTCTATTGGTCATCCATATCGTACAAAGACGTATTCATATAGAAATTGTGCCGTGGTCCTGGCATCCGCTTTTTGAGTTGCCTTTGCTTCGACCCACTTTGTTAGATAGTCTGTAGCCACAATGATGTATTGTGCATGAGTCTTATATGCAGGAGGTGAAATGGGTCCGACGTAATCAATCCCCCATTTTGCAAAAGCTCTTGCCCCCATCATTGGTCTAAGCGGCATATCATCTCTTTTAAGTGGTACTTTGGTCCGCTGACAGTCATCGCACCGTTTAGCGTATTCCTCAGCGTCCATATGTAATGTTGGCCACCATATTCCTGTGGCTAAGATAAGTTTTGCTATCTTATCACCTGAGAAATGGCCTCCACCTACTCCTCCATGAGCTTGCTCTAGTATTATCACATACTCAGTCTCTGATGCGCAAATCCTAGGCTGGTTGTCTTTACCTCTCTTATAGAGTTGATCTCCTATTAAAGCGTAATCTCTAGCTTCTGTCTCTACAGATTTCTGACGAGCTTTTGACGTTCCTTCTGGGAAAGTTCTATTTGTGAGATATTCAACAATATACTGACTCCATTCTGGAGCGATCATTATCTGATATAATGTCGAATACTCTGCTGGCGGTTTTGATGAACATACAATACATACAGTGACATATTCATGTACGCTTTCTTTCATTCCTGGCCAATAGACTCCCAATTGTAACAAATTCCTATATGTGGTCCTTCTTGAACAATGAAATGCACATTCCTGAACATGTGCTTCGCGCAGATATATATTATATTCCTCAGGATTGATGCATAGTCGTAAAACATGATCATTTCCCAATTGATACAACCTTCCTGCAACCAATTGAAGATTTTTTGATTGCTGAATAGCAATATGTTTCTGGTTGTATTCTCTTCTATCGAACTCTCCTCCATAGGTTAATAGGTTAACGACATTTTGAGACCACTTTGGTATCATTTCTATGTTGAACAAGTACGCGTCTGGCATGTCGTCATCTACTCCTATAGGGTCTTCTCCATTCCTCAATCGCGAAAGATGATCAGCTCTAAGATGTGTTTTTCCTTTCTTTACTACTACCGTGAAGTCGAACTCCAGTAAGATAATGAACCATCTCACTATTCTCCCGGTATTGCATGGTTTATTCACTAGGTAGAGCAAGGCTTGGTGATCCGTAAAAAACACAAACTTGTTGGCTAGAAGATAATGCCAAAATTTCTTCACAGCATATATCATTCCTAATCCTTCTCGCTCTGTTGTGGTGTAATTCTTCTCTGCATTGTTGAGCTGTCGACTGGCGTAACAGATAGGAAAATCCATGTTTCCTTCTTTTGGCTGAGCCAGAATGCATCCTATTGCATATGCCGAAGCATCTATATGCACATGGAATATCTTCTCCCAATCTGGTGATTTCAAGATTGGAGCAGTAATGAGTGCCTCTTTCAATTTCTTGAACGATTCCTCACACTCCTCTGTCCATTCAAAGTTCACTATTAGCCTGTAAAGTGGTTGGCCTATTATAGCGTACATATAAATGAATCGTCTATAATATCCACAATGTCCCATAAAGCTCTGTACTTGTTTCGCATTGGTTGGTCTAGGCATATCCACTATAAATTTTATCTTCTCTAAATCCGTGGATATTCTGTTTTGTGAGACAATATGTCCCAGAATTCTGCACTGTCGGACCATAAACACACATTTCTCAGGATTGAGACAAATGCGATATGTCCTACATTTCTCAAATACTTTTCTTAGGTGTTCTAGATGCTCATCTCTCAGAAGAGAATGCATACATAAGTCATCCATGTATATTTCTAGAAACAACCTTAAGTATTCTTTGAAAGCATGCGTCATCAGCCTCTGGAAGGTTGCGGGAGCATTGGTTAGACCAAAAGGCATAACCCGATAAGCATAAATTCTCCACTCCGTTGCAAAAGCTGTTTTATGTTGATCTTCCAGTCCTATGGCTAGCTGGTTATATCCTGAAAAACCATCAAGAAAAGAGTATGTTGTTTTCCCTGATACACGCTCTAGAACATGATCAGTTATCGGCAGGGGATAATTGTCCCTGATTGTTGCAGCATTCACTTTCTTTAAGTTGACACACACTCGGAGTTTTCCGTTCTTCTTGGGTACTACCACAATCGGAGATACCCAATCGGTGTGTTCAATCTCGTATATGAATTCAGCTTCCATTAGCTTATCTATCTCTTCTTTGATTCGCTTAGCAAATGTATCATTATATGTGTATGGTCTCTGTCTGCTAGGCTTTGCGTCTTGTTTCAGTGGGATTGTGTGTTGGCATATCGATGGGTCAACTCCCTTTAAGTCCTTATAAGACCATGCAAACACATCCCTATACTCTCTGAGAAGACTCAAAAGTCTCTCTTCCTCGCGTGGAGACAAATCTGTGGCTATGTACACCGGTCTAGGTGTCTCACCTGGAGCTGCTAAATCAACTTTTTTTGCATCCTCCGGTCCGTCATAAGATTCGTTCTCCCTTCTCTCTCGAATAGGTTGGGTTAATACCACCTTCCTATCCTCTATTGTGAATTTCCTATAGTGAGAGGGAACATCCATGTTTTCCTTGATTTTGGCGTTTTCGTCCTCTCCACTCTCAAATTCTGTCGTCCAAACTTCTTTCAGAGTTTTCTTGAGCTCTCTGTACTTGTTTCTACGTTCTAACTTGGACTCCGTGTGTTCTCTGTTGCGCTTGTTCTTTTCTGATTTTTCTGTTTCTGTTTTCGTTCCATTCCTTTGAACTTGATTTCTTGAGCCTCTTTTGTCTTTTCGTAAGCTCTTTTGATCATTGCCTCTCATTCTTCCAGAAATCTTGTCCTTAACACAATCTTCCGCCTTTACTAGCATTAGGAATTGATTTTTTCCTCTTATTCTAGGCATCGGATTGGTTCTAACCCCCTTTGTTTTTCTCTTTGCTCTATAGCGTTTCTGGCGTTGTTTAGTTTGGTTCGAAAAATCATAAAATCGGACATCCGTTATAGTTTCTTCGTTTCGCTTGAATTGTCCGTTGACTCGTTGTCTGCTTCATTTCCCCACTCAGGATGATCGGGAATGTCGTGAAACACCTCCTCTTCATCTTCCTTTTCCAGTGTATCGTTCTTTTCAGTTTCTTTTTCGAGTACAGTTCTCAACATGAAGTACGGAACCACGTCGTACCCGTCCTTGTCGCAAAATTTCGTTGTGGGACCATCCGGAATTGCACAAACATCTAGGGTTGCTAGAATGTGTGTCCATTCTAATGGTTCAAGTGTGTCCTCTGGAAAGGGTTCTCCTATATAAGTTTCGTCTTCGATGGCCCTTTCTAAAACATATTCTTCTCGCCTCAGACTTCCACATTTCGAGGCTCCACACATCCATAACTCCTTGGGCTTACCTAACCAAGCTGGAAATTCGGATCCCGCCAAAGTAGATGAATCAAACTCCTCTACCGGTGTTCGGTTCACATCTTTGTAGCTATGGTCTCTCAGGTTCACATGTGTAGTGGTTTCCATATTTCTCACGTATATGTGATCGTAGCCCCAATCTTGGACCATTTACAACTGTCTCATGAATGGTCTTCCCAATATGATATCATAGTTATTCTCCTTGCCAAAATCGACAATAGCAAAAGTATGTTCGTATTCAATGCCGCAAGAAGTCACTACGACTTTCTCTAATAACCCCATAGGTTTCTCCATGTCTCCATCTGCTAATTGGAGTTTCAACCTAGTCTTCCTTATTGCTGGTTTCCCCCATTTTTTCCAGATTTCTTTTGTAGCAATGGCTACCCCAGCTCCGCTGTCCAGTATTGCCATCGTGTTCACTCCTTGGAATTCAACTGGTAAGGTTGTATTCCCCTCTTCACCTTCGCAATACTCTCCGACCTTGTTTAAGGGTACAGGCTTAGCGTTCTTTTGTGGTTTACTCAGCTCTTGTATACCCTCTTGCAGTCTCGATGTTGGGTCTTTTATCCCAAATTTCTCCAAGCATTTTCCTACAGTGGTCCACATATGTGGTCTTAGCCTCAAAAGCTCAGCTAGAGTGATAGTGCATGTCACTGGTGTTGACAAGATCTCTATCAATCCTTGCGAGTCCATGACTTTTTCTGATGAGATTCTTCGTGAGGGAAGTGCTCTAGTCTCGGATTTTGCTTCATACTCTCCTAAGTATGAAGGTAAGGTATTCAGTGAGTGAGGTTTGCTCTCCATTGTTCTAACAGAGCCCTCATCTCCCCAGTAAGATTGCAGATCCAAGTCCACTTGAGATCCTGCCTCAAATTCCACTATGGGAGGATTCCTGATGTCCTTTTCCCAATTTGTCTGATTAGCTTGGCAACTTAGCTCGTTTGCAAAGTTTGCCTCTCTCACTTGTTTCCAAAATTCCAAAATTCATTGTAATCCTCATCTCTTCCGTAAGACCTCTGTATGACTGGATGAAAACTCTCTATCTCCTGATCGGTTGTGTTCAATACTATGCGGTCATCCTGGTGTGTATTTTCAGGCTTTTGTGCACTGGAAGTCTTTTCAGCTACCCGTGAAACGATAGTCTCTTGCTGAATTGGGTTTTCCGTTCCACAATTCATTGTTTCTTTTGGTGGTTCTAATAAGGCTTGTGCAGTCTCGATCATTCTCTGGCACATTTCAAGTCTCTGCTTTTCCAATTCCGCATTTGGGTATGTCATCCACCTCTGTTCTTGTGTTTGGTTGTTCTTTAACCTAGCTTCGTAAGCTCTCATCAGTGCGTCCAATGGTTCGTGTACTTTGTCGACTAGCACTGATCCCCCTGAGCTTAAGCTCGTTGTTTCTTTGATACTCTTTTGTTTCGTTCTTTCCGGGCTCATCTCTCGTTTCCCGTTTTGACTCTCAAGTTTTTCTAATCTATCTTTAGTTCACTTTACTTCCTCAGCTAGAATAGCGTCTTCACGTTCTTTTCTCAACTTCATGCGTGCTTTTCTAGCTTTCCATGTGTTTCTCTGACTCCGCGGTCCTTGACTAACCACTTCAGTCGCTAACTTTCCCTTCTCAGGTTCTCTAGTGGTTTTCTTAGCTTGAGCTCTAGTAACAACTTGCGTTGGTATCAGAGTTTCATTTTCAGACCCACTGCTGGTAGGAATAGTTTCTAGCATATTCAATGTCGTCTTTTGCACTTTGTTTGGATTCTTTGAACAATCCTCAATGAAGTGAGTAACCCCACACTCAGTGCAATAAGCGTTAATTCTAATGATTTCCATATGTGGACAAACATTCATCAGATGGTCACCTCCACACTTGTAACAGGGTCCTAGTGCTGGTCTTGGTCCCATTTGATTCGTCCTTTGTGGATAGGATGGTCTTTGTCCTGTTAACCCTCCATGAGCTATGAACATCAATGTTCTTGCGTGTCCAAATTGTACCTCTCTTCATCAGAAGCACTTGTAACTGTTGGTATTCCAACATTCCCAATCATGCCCCATGGTTCTGGTTGTTTGGGTTCTTCTGGTGGGTAATACACAGTTGGAGACATGTGTGCACCAGATTCTTCATAATAGGCTTGAACAGGCACTAGGGCTTGTTCTTCCTGATTCTCTAAGGTTGGTGCATATCTAATGCCCACTGGTCTTGCTCGTGGTAAAGTTGGTTGTTGTCCCAATACCGGTTGCGGTCTTTCTATCCCCATAGGTCCTGGTACATTTCCCGTTGGGTATCGAGGTACTGGATGTACTTGAGGTGGTGCTAATTGAGCAGGAGGTGCATACTGACGCTCCCTTACATACCCTTTGTTGTAATAGCACTCCTCTGTTGGATGGTTTGTCCATTTTTGTTCAATAGCACACCATTTCAGTGTTTTTGGCAATGGTTTTTGGTATGGTGCCATCCTTTTTAGAGCATCTTCTATCATTTGCTCTACATTTGGCATGGTTGTTGTTTGAACATTCTTTTTAGTGGTAGTCTCGCTCGCTACGGAGGAGGAGCTACTGGATGCAAAATCTATATCCGCTGACACCTCTCCATAAACCGTACAGTTATCCACTAAGTACAATGCCTCTCTCGTTACTTGCTCGAAACTTGTACAAGCTTTCAAGTGCAAGTCCTTCTTGAGAGTGTCGTTTCTCAGTCCCTCAATAAAGAGAACAGATAGTCTGTCATCTTGTGGTCGTTCACGTATTGGACATCTCTCAATGTATTGTTTGAAGCGAAGTGAAGCTTCCTTCACTTTTTCGTGTTCTCCCTGTTTAAAAGCATATATTTGTGAGACCGTATTGTGCTTAATCCCTCGTTTTGAGAATTCCTCAGCAAACTCTCTTAGCAAATGGTCAATGTCATGGAATCCCCCTATGTTCAATGGTTGAAACCATGTCAATGCTGTACCTTCTAGAGTAAGACCAAATCCCTCGTATTGTGTATGGAAATCTGTTATCTGCTCAGCTCTTAAGACTTGCTTAAAGAGTGACACATGTGCATACGGATCTCTTGAACCACCATACTTATTTGGCATACACTTCGCTACTTGAGATGGTCTCATACGTCTATGGTCTGCTACCAATCTCATTGCTCCTGTGTCCCGGCTAAAGCTTTCTCTAGCATCATGGACTTCATGGGTTACCCTTGTCGGTTCCCCTGCCCTGAATCTACTACTAGGAGGTAAATGTGATGGTTCCGCTTCGAACCTTGGACCTGGAGTGGTATATGTGGGGATTGGAACTGCACTACCTCGATTCGTATCCATTGACTCTCTGAAATGTAATGATCCCATTGGTCCGGGCTTCGAGTACTGAGGTTGACTGAAAGAGTCAGCAGCCTGAGTTCTTTGTCGTCCTGTCGTCATTGGGTTTTGCAATCCATTTGTTGGTGCTGGTCTTTGTGAGCTAGAAGTAACATAATACTGATGTAGTGGTCCCCCAAAGTATGTATATCCTTCTAATTCTTTCTTGCCCATTGTTGAGTATTGCCTCCCATACTTGTCGTAAGCGGCAATTTTCACTTCCGATCCCTCTGTGTAGGTAAAGACATAAAGTCTTTTTTGGTCTGTCAACTCTCCGGTGTAGGGTTCTTCACATCTATAATAGAGATCTTGCTCCCCATTATTATATTTGCATAGCCCCACATAGATGTTATCAGTGTTGATCCTTGTAGTTTCATTCTCTCTTCTTAACCTCGCATCAGGGAAGTTCATTATTGGTGCTTTCTCCTCGAGTTCTTCATCGACTTTGGCTTTGGTGCCCATCAATCCCCACTTGTCCACAATGTTAGGGTTTAGGACTACCAAGTACATGGTACCCTCGTCATCTAGATATCTATCTCCGCTATAGCTCACAGGGAAGTTCATTATTGGTGCTTTCTCCTCGAGTTCTTCATCGACTTTGGCTTTGGTGCCCATCAATCCCCACTTGTCCACAATGTTAGGGTTTAGGACTACCAAGTACATGGTACCCTCGTCATCTAGATATCTATCTCCGCTATAGCTCACAGGCACTAAGTCCTTGAACTCACTAGGTCTCTCTTCTATCTTTACACAATAGCGGTCCATTCCATCTTTGTAGATCTTGGCACCTTGCTCATTGTCGTACTGGTATTTTATGAACAATAGCTTCATTGTGGCGGAAGGGTTTGATGATCCTGCTACCATATTTTCTCTGTTGTTCAGGTTCAAGTGTTCCAAGTGTTCGGTGAAAATCTCGTAAGATCTCTCCGAAGAAGTATCAGAAACACTTCCTTCAAAGATCGGCTCTAATGGTTGCACCCAACTTTGGTTTACACTTCCCTCGGTTGATATGACACTTGCTTGTTCCCCTTGTTTTGGTTGGTTATTCTGGAGATTCCTGCCCGATCTCAAATTCATCAATTCCCCTAAAGGACTTTAACTTCTCCGTCTCGGCAATTTGTGTTCCCAAGTTTTTGTGGTCAGAATTGATCCAAACTGATTGATACTTAGTCAATTGTTTAATCTTGTCAGTTGGACAACTTCTGTTTCATCAAGTGAGAATTTTGTTGCAGTTATGCTGAAAAAGACATTATACGCGTATGATGTCTTTTTTTCACAGATTTAGACTATTTTGGTTATGCTCCCTCTTAGTAGCCCCCTTATGCTCTTTCCACTCACAAAATTCAGTTTGAACTCTGTTTGAGCAAGTTATGGCTAATTTAGGCTTTTCTTGGCAATTTTCCACTTTTGACTTGTTTTGGGTCAATTATGATCCAAATGGGATGAAACTTGAAATATAACCTCTAGACAGTTATTACAATGGATCTGTGTTGGCAAAGTATCAAAATATGTCCAAAATTAGGTAAAAGACATCATACGCGTATGATGTCTTTTTCATCAATTTTGGTCAAGACTTGATATTCATGCTTTCTACAGTGTTTGTAACAATCTTGTCAGGTCAGATATCAAAAATAAGTAGTGGATGTGCTAAAAGACATTATACGCGTATGATGTCTTTTTTCCCAGATTTTGACTATTCTTGGTTTTAAGCCTTCTCCAATGTTTATAATTGAGTTTCAAGTGTTTTTATCAGGTTTGAATGTAAAAACAAGATGTGAATCCAAAATTTCCTATTCTTTGCGTTTCTTGGACTCCGACTTGTCTTTTTGGGTTTCTTTGAGTGTTAATGCTCTTGTTTTAAGTTGAAATTAGGGTATAACTCCCCTTTTGAACACTCTGGTAAAGTCAAAATTTTTGTTTTGGTCTCTGTTTGGTCATTTAGACATCATACGCGTATGATGTCTAAAGTTGCAGATTTCCAGTTTTTTGGCACAGAATCCTTCCTAAAGCTTCCTCTAGTGCTCAGCAACTCCCCGATACACAGAAAATTTCTCTGACTTTTGTTTATTGCAAGTTTCACTACTAACTCGACGGTTTAGTGATCTAACATGCAATCAACCATATCAATCAAATACTCCAATGATTGCTAGCTCTAGATCAGCATCAAATGAAGTCCTACCTAAGCTATTCCTAATCATAAAATGGGTTTGGTAATTGTGATTTCAAAGAGATCCACTGCCACTCACGGACTAGCAAATTCTTCTTCTATCAACAACTACTCAACACCAACAAAACAACAAACAAATCTAAGCTAATCAAAAAATACTGTCAACACGGAAGACCCAGGAATACCCCACTTCCTAGTATCTCTCGAGATCTTCGGAGTCCACCACTCCTAGATCTTTTCTAACTAAAGTATACAAAGTAGTTTATACGACTCACCTCGTAGGATTAGTCTAAGGTCACCTGCTTAGGGCTCTCGTCCCCGGCAGCGGAGCCAAATGTTAAGGCAGTTACGCCACTAGCGGAAGCTAAATAGCGAGAACTCAACCAACAACAGAATTTGTCAGACGAGGACGGAGCTTGACCCGCAGGCGCATGGAAACAACTAGGTGGGTGTCAAATCACCTACTTGACCTTCTAATGACAATCACTACTAAGGAAATCAAATCTAAGTTCTAAAATACGCAAGTGACTGAAATCCGTACTACGAACGAATGCTATACGAAACAGGATCTAGAATCATTGAATCGATCTCAAACTCAAGGGGAAGTCTATACATTAGGTAAGAACAACACCCTAAAGACTTGAACTGCAAAATCAACCTATAATCACTCCGTGCGGTAAACGCGTATGAAGACAGGCCGAAAAATACAGGTGATCGAAACTTGACCCCGATGGTACCAATGTGTAGCTCTACTCGTTGTGGTTCTATAGCTATGCTGCACGCTCCATTCCGACACACGAGTTGGAAGAAAACTCACACCGAAGCTCGTAGGATCTTACCACACATAGAAGCCGATAGCGCGCACTCTTGGTATCTGTGCGTAGCTCTCGCCGTTGCTAACACAATGGCGGTGTCGCTTCTCCAATGGCGGCTCCGTAGCTCGCGTAGCAAGTAGATAAGACTCTCTCTCTCTCTCTCAGACACAGTCACGGCGCTCCAAAAACTCACTTTGATTAAAAAAAACTCCTTCTTAGGTTACAAAACTTTGGCTTATATACCTCAGCCTTGGAGGTGAGAAAATCTCTAACTAATTACATCAGCAAGTGAAATTACTTCGGAATTACAAGCTGGAAACTCAATTGAGTCCCGTTACTTAATGAATGGCTCCAATCAAAATCAATGTCGGAAAGACATTTATTACAATCAATGGTTACAAAAATGATGAGTGTGAGCAAAAATGTGGGTGTGATCCTCTGCTGGCTCAACAGTCATCCACTTTTACTTTTGGTGAGAGGTGTCCTCTTTACTTCTCTCAAATGTTTCACATGGTCTACCCCCGAGGGATTCACCATGGAAACCTTACCACACCACGTAAGTGGAGGGGAGAGGTTTTTTTTTACAAGTTACATAAGCGTATAAGTTAGGGGCAGGCCCCCAATAATTTATAATCCAAGCTTAAAAATAAGGGAGGGGGTATCATATTTATGGAGGGGAGGGAGTGAGAAAAGGGAAAAATGAGAGGAATTTTTTGTGTTTCAAAATCATGGCTTCCCAAAAGAGTCTTCCCTCGAACTTGTGAGTCAATAGCTACAAAGATACATGCAAGAACAAACATTGCTTTGTATCAATTGCTTGTTTTGTGATTATAGTTCATTTGTTGAGGGATGAAAGCTATAAAGAGTTTGTATAGATGCAAATTTACACGGCAAACCTAACACAACTTTAGAACCAATTTAGATGCGTCAAAATTGAACGAGTAGCTAGAGTGTAGGTTGAACGGGCATATAGTTTGAAAGTAAAACTAAGACAGATTGAGGGTACCTCTAGCTATCAATAGAAGTGGTTCCTTAATACGTTGCTAGTCATTATGCTACATGCTCTTTGACTAGTTTTACTTAGTTAGATCATGTGAGACCCAAATTTTATATGTAAGATAGGGGTATGGTAGTTTTTTGCATTGATTGTCGTATAAGCGTAGAAAGGGGGGTCATATTCTCTAGTATTAGTCGTACATAGAGGTTTTATCAAAGTTGTCCGCTCGCAGGTGGCGTCCCGTTTTTTATATAGAGTGAATCCCACGGGGATCTACCTTGTACTTACCTTTGAATGAGATCTAATAGCTAAACTAGAGTGTGAGGAAAATTTTGAGGATTTAGAATGATTGATATCTCTATTAACCATGAGTGATCCCTACCCAGTAGAGAACATCTATCCAATAACAAAAGAGTATCCTTTTGAGCAAGATGAGTATCCACACGGAGTGAAATTTTTAGTGACCTAATGTATATGGGATAATGAGGAAGATTTATTAGATTGCATTGATGAAACTCATGGTCTCACCAAGGATGACTTATTTATCTTGAAAATGAGGATAGAGGTTTAGCCCTAGGAGGACTACCATCCAATCTATACAACATTCTCTTACCTTGATCTCACTATTAGTGTGGTAAGTGATAGGTAGGCTAGTGTTCTCCAAGTTTTTTTAAATTTTTTCTTCCAATGAAAAAATGAATTGTTTTCACACTGATGTGCATCCTTGAGGTATAGTGTTTTGTTTGGTTAATTATCCTTTGTGAAGTGTACAAGAGCATGGAAACTAGCTTCGGCATCCATTGTCGTGTGGCTTCTATGTAGCCTTTGGCTCACAAACAACGCATACCAAGGCCCCTACAATTGACAGTGCTTGTAAGACAAACTCTACCATCTACTCTTTGAAGATGCAGTAGCTTGGATAACATCCTTTGGATGCATAAACTTACCTACCAATTTTGCACACTTTTGAGCTAAATCCTTGGAGAAGTTTCCATAAAAGGTTCCCATTCTAAGATCTGCATTACGTCAAACCTCTTCAGCAAGGCCAATACACGAGCCTTTCACAAAGAACACACGATCGTGGGAATGGTTCTATTCAAAAGAATTGCTCAACAGCATAGCCTCCAATTTCGGGACTTCATTTGTTTACGCATGGTAGAGCCTCAAACTTTAGGACTTTCTCTATACAACTTGTTTCAATGACATCTCAACTACACCCCAAACTACACTTTTGGCCATAGGCCTTACTCCCCTAGCCAACATTGTAAGATCATATAACCTTTTACCACAATCCCTACATACATCAAATTAAGCCATAATGTTCTGCATTTTTAGCCTTGCCTTCTTCACAAGGCTAGTAGCACCATCATTTTATACCATCTCCACTCTTGAACCACTTTTGAAGCACCTTGATAATCTAGCAAAGGTAGAGGTAGTTAGGAAGCCCATCATGCCATGACTATAACATGCTCCTGGGCCTGCAGGTATCTTGTATGTCTAAGCAAGGCTGGGGGCATCAAATTGTAGCTCCTCTAGTCAAGATCATGTCCAACCTAGAAGGGTGCACTGGAGCTAGCATGCACCCTTGGCTTGGAAGCCTCTACAAACTCACAACAATATGAAGCCGAAGCCTCCCAAATTGGCGGCAAGAAAACCTGAGCCTTGGATGATATCTACAAGCACAATGGAGGAGGCTAAACATGGTGTCCTCACTTCAACTCTCACCATCACGTCCTTGGGATCAAGGGATCCTCCGACTTTCTCCTACTACATCCAAGTCATGGCAATTGGCCATAAGCTGCCTTCAAAAATCTCGAGTGGATAGCCCAATGCCTCCATGCCATCCGCAACTCCCATCCATGATCTGTGTAGGTAAGAAACACCCTCATCCATATCCTTGGACAACATGAAACTCGCACATTGTAGGCCAAGAGCGTGCATCTCTCTATTGCACATGCAAAGATGAACTTTATTGTAGGGTCATAGCTCAACTCTGTCTTTTCATAAAATTCCTTTCAACGATTCTTTATGCTCTCAAAAAGTGTTAGGGAAAGGTTTGTCTCAGCATAGCCTTGAGCCTCCATACTAGCACCCAATTGCAAACCACAGTAAACACAAGAACTAGCACATACACGAAATAGATACTATCTGAGAGAGAGAGAGAGAGAGAGAGAGAGAGAGAGAGAGAGAGAGAGAGAGAGAGAGAGAGAGAGAGAGAGAGAGAGAGAGAGAGAGAGAGAGAGAGAGTGAGAACTTGTCTGCGTTTACAAGGGAGGGTGTTGACGGCAACCATCTACAGGGTTGTATTACCCAAACTTATTCTCTAAATTTCAGGCATAATTGTTGGCAACATTTTATTCTTGTATGTGCTCTCTGTGTAGAAGCAATAACACTTTCCTAGTCCCACTCGGCATACTCTTTGCTTTGCATATGCTTGAGAAATGGGTATGAGGACAAGTGAATCTAATCCAAGCTTGGGATTACAGGCATTCCGCTTAGCACAACCTAGATCTATGATATAGTAGATTCCATCAATGGATAAAGATGGCTCTGCAATGTTGGTTGCAACCACCACATTCAAAAAGTAGCCTAGAAATTTCTCAAGATCAAGTGTATTTGAGATGACTAGAAAACACAAAGTTTTTTGCCACCTTACTAGGTCCTTCAACGGCCCAAAAAGGACATCAATGTGTATTGCTCTATCATCACCTGCATTATCAAGCATGATATAAAAGTGGCTATTCTTGACTTTAAAAATTGGCATGATGGCAGAACAAAATTGAAACGCTCATGCCCGGGTAGGTCACCTAATAAAATTGTAACCTATCACGTGAGTTCAACAAAAGGTTATTAACAAAAAATATAAATACAGAAGGGCATTATTTTTTCAAATTTGAAAAAAACTTATAAATTTCAAAAGAAAAGGGTACACTATATTCTTAACAAAATTCACAGATAAGGGGTTTTACAAACATGTCTTGAACACACGTGATATGGGAGTTTTACACATAGTGAACCCCCCGAGCGCTCATGCAACATGACGGTGATCAACAGAAAAGAGAGGAAAATAGTGACATTCTTTCCATGGAGATTCCGAGATTTCCATACCTCATAAACATGTAAAAGAGTCAAATAGTCCCTCTCTAGCTGAAAAAACTTTGCTCTTTTTTTGGCAGCCTAAGCCTGTTTCTTCGACGACCTATATAAAATACTTTGTGTGGATAATTTGAGAGTGATGATTTAAAATCTCATAACTGCAGTCAAGGTCCATGCTGGCGAGTGGCATTTTTTATAAAGAAAACTCAGCCATCTTTATTTCAAAGCCCTTCCTCCTCCTGGCTCATGAACTATAGAACTATTCCATGGATGCTTATATTAGAGCATGTACTGAGGTGATGGATGCATAAAATCAAAGGCCACTAAATCATTAGTGCCCATAGCCTTAATCAAGTCCAAATATGTATTGCCCACATTTATTCTTTAAATTTCAGGCATAGTTGGTGGTAACATGTCATTCTTGTATGCACTTTTTGTGTACAAGCAACAACACTTTCCTAGTCTCATTCTACCTGCTCACCTTGCTCTTTGCTCTTGAGAAGCTTGAGAAAATATCATGATGCATCACAAGTGAATCCAATCCAAGCATGGCATTATATACATTTTGATTAGCAAAACCTAGATCTACTACATAGAAGGCCCATAGAAGGTTCCCTCAATGGTTAAAAACCTAATTGCGTAACCAACCTCTCGACCAAGCCTGCAACCAAATTCTTGAGCAAGCCTCTTGGCTACAGACAATGCTGCCACTCTTTGAGGTTGTGTGCAACCAAACTTTCCTTCCATTGTGTATCCTACTTCTGATATATATTGTGTAGCCCATGTTGTTTTTCCTGAACCATATTCTTCTCACAACTCTTTGTTCTGCTTGATTTTTGTTCATTTTTTGTTGGAGTAATCATGCCTAAATATGGAGAGAAGATACCCATAGCAAGGTAGGGAGAGAGGGAGAGAGAGCGACAATTATAGGCAACATGTACTAGTAGGATAGAGAGAGAGAGAGAGAGAGAGAGAGAGAGAGAGAGAGAGAGAGAGAGAGAGAGAGAGAGAGCAGCTATTATAAGTAACATGCAATTGATCTACTCAAGGGACGACGTTAAAAAAGCAAGAGAGAAATTGTGGTGCCATGTGGATACCTTGAACGATAGAGTTGGGAAAATTTGCCCTAGGAGAAATTGTGGTGCCACATGGACGCCTTGAGCGAATCTTCAAGGTGGGAAAAATTCCCCTGGTGCTCCCTACATAATCAACTGCACCAGGGCGTGAAATTTTCAAAATACCGCTCAAATTTGAAAAATTCCCAATATACAACTCATATCTCCCCAAAAATTCCCAACATGCCCTTCAATTGTTTTTCAAAATTTCCCAAATACCCCTCATTGACCTCTAAAATATTTCCAAAGAGCGTTTGTTTTGCAACTTTTCATAGGATGAACTAATTGACAAGAAGTTTTAGACGGCTTCCCTTTTGGGAAGGAGAACCTCTTTCCCCGGGTTTTCCGATAGTGTTCAACATTATAAGCTTCTACAGGCTCGACACCGTACCACGCACCTAGCTAGGTGTGCCCGCAAAACCTCATGATGTTGTCGTAATTCACAATGAGGGAGTAATTGTGGGAAGCTATCGAAAGCTTAGTTCTCACAAATTAGAAGGTGATAAAACTGGGATGTTAAATGTATTATAGGCTCTCGAAGTGAAATCGTTCATTATTTTTAGGCCAAGATGCGTCAATATGTGAGCTCATTTGGTGAATGTTTTTGTCTAACACTTAACCCTTAAAGAATCTCTATTGTCAAAGTGATCAGTGTATGAAAAATTGGGGTAATCCATAGTTTCCACAAATTCCAGGGTATTTTGGTAAAGTTGCCTAAATCAAATGGTGGAGATAACGTAGAGAATGGACGAGAAACGGAGCCCGAGAATCGTGAAGGCACACGCACGGGACGTGCAGTTGGGGAATTGCAGATTGCGAAACGCCAATTATTACGTATGTGCAGAATGCTCCTTGTATGAACCCCTCTGTCTGTGTGTGTGTGTGTGTGTGTGTGTAGAGGGTATGTACTTATCTTCCCTTCTTGCCGTCACGTTGCAGTTAACAAACCACTATAAGTTCTTGCTCTCTCACTGCCCTGCATTTTTTTCCCCTCTCTCTCTCTCTCTCTCTCTCTCTCTGCAACTAGCTCCATGGTAGTGGCACAGAACAATGTAGCGCCCTCTGGCGTTGATGACGCATTTGGCCCTGTCGATCAAACTCAGCGCAAATCAAGTGAAAGTGAGTGATGAGAGAGTTCTGCGCGCTGCAGGATCCATGGCGAGCTCCACGCGTGTCTCCAGCTGCTGCCCTAATCGGCAGCTTATATGGGCAGTAGCAGTAGCCATCAGCATGCTCATGTATGCGGCGTCTCTGCTGCTCTTCTCTAGCGGCTGCCTGCTTCCTCAAAGAGGAGGAGCCGTTTCCCACGCGTTGCATCTACTCTCCGCCAGTGCATCAGAACCCGACCAGATCAACACAGCTAGTACAACAATGGGCTTTGCGGGGGACCTACGCGAAATGGAAGGTCCCTGGAACAGACTCTGCTTTGGGCGACCTCTCCATCGCCTGCGGCTGGCGCTCTTTGTGAAGAAATGGCCCGTGGGCGGCGTCCCCGGTGGCCTGGAAAGGCATGCTCTTACTCTGCATACGGCTCTCGCCCATAGAAGACACACCGTGGATGTCTACACCGTCTCCGGTGACGGCAGCACGCCTGCAGACATCCTGAACGGAAGCTTACGTGTTCACTTCTTCGAGGCCACCCTCCATGGCGGCTTCGACTACGCCAAAGCGTGGGAAGCCTTCCTTGCCCACAACGCGACGCAGATGTTCGACGTGGTGCACACAGAAAGCGTGGCCCTGCCCCATTGGAAGGCCCGGGAGATAACCAATCATCTGGCGGCGTCCTGGCATGGGATTGGCTACGAGACGGTTCACTCGGACATCGTGCAGGACCTGGTGAGGAAGCCCGGGGAGGAGCGCAGCAGCGAGCTGGAGCGCGCATTTCACGAGCGGCTGGCACGCGTGACGGATGAGATCCGTTTCTTTCCGAGCTACAGGCACCACGTGGGAACGAGCGACTACGTAAGCGACGTGCTGCGGACAATCTACGAGCTGCCGTTGGAAAGGGTTCACACAATACTCAACGGGGTGAACGAGGCGTTGTTCTATCCAGATGAGCGCAAGGGGGAGGCATTCAGGGCGAGGCATGGGGTGCCCAAGAATGCAAGCCTCGTGCTGGGGGCGGCAGGTAGGCTGGTGCGGGACAAGGGGCACCCTTTGCTATTTGAGGCAATGTCGAGGTTGGTGGCGCACCATAAGGGTGTGTTCTTGTTGGTGGCTGGGCAGGGCCCATGGGGCGAGCGCTACAAGGAGTTGGCGCCCAATGTCATAATGGTGGGTAGCCTCACACCGCTGCAGTTGGCCGAGTTCTACAATGCAATCGACATCTTCGTTAACCCGACCTTGCGGGCACAAGGGCTGGATCACACGCTACTAGAGGCCATGCAATGCGGCAAGCCTCTACTGGCAACACACTTCTCGAGCATAACTTGGAGCGTGATTGTGAGCCGCGAGCTGGGCTACACATTCTCACCCAACGTGGAGGCGTTGTCACGGGCGCTTCACACGGTGCTGGCCGATGGTCGGGCAACCTTGAGGCATAAGGGTGGAGCTTGCCATGCCTACGCATCGCTCATGTTTACTGCCACGCAGATGGCATCAGCATACGAGCGCCTGTTCTTGTGCATCCGCAACGAGTCATATTGCCACTACCCCCTTCCCTTCGATTGTCACCCTCGTGCAAGCCCCTCCTCCTTGTACTTCAACACTCGCCTACCACTTTCTTAACCTTGCACACAGCCTATCACTAGCTATTCCTCCCACGACAAGGCCCCCCCACAAAACCAATCAGAGATCATTTGGGAAAACCTTAGGAACCCGCATTCATCATAGGTGTTAATTCTACACCTTTGCACTTATTATAAAGAGCAATCTTTTCCAAGCTACAGCCTCAGGGTCTAGCTAATGTTTCCAAGATTTACATCTATCGTCTATAGTAACTTTCTTTCTCTGAGTGGTGATCCTAAATAGTTTGTGCGGTAAGACTTTAATTACTTTAAAGATTTTGATATATATTGATGCAAATTGCATTATTGTACGACTTTATAACATCACTCTATATGTGCAACAAGCCCACATGGTATTGCAAAAGAATCGATAGAAGCTTAGAATTGCACATATATTTTAGGTTGTGGGTGGCATTTCCACGTAACTAAGTATGCAGTCGGTCAAAGCATTGTGTGCTTTGAACGACTGCGCATTTATATAGCCCACAAAACAACATAGGCAAAACACTTCAAGAAGACTACATATACTAAGTGATCTTCTTTCAAGTCCAACAAGCATTTTTGCTTCTACCTTATTCAATTTCTCTAGGAAGTAGAGAGAGAGAGAGAGAGAGAGAGAGAGAGAGAGAGAGGGGGCAAAGGGGAGGAGGACGTTCTCATGGTGTGGATGACCTTCCCCTCACCCCTTGGTCAAAGTGGCATATTGGACACATGTCAAGCCCCTAGCTATGTTGCCCTCAAGGTGTGTTTAAAGACTAGTGGTTGACCCTTAGAGAGGTTCAATGATAAATTAGTTAATTAAATTAATTATTTAAGCATTTAACAAGCCCTCTATCTCAAAGAGGAAAGGAGGACACTTGTCAAAGGACTATCTCTATTGCTAGTTGGGAACAAGCTTGTGATTGGCTAGGCTTGAGAAAGCCAATGAGCTTCCACCATGAGCTAGAAGAGGGGGTCGACCCAAGCAAGGAGGGGGCTTGATTGCAAGATATGCACCCTCACACTCACACACGCACACACTCATTATGTGAAGTGCCAAGTGTAAGAGACTTCATCTCCTTCTCCAAGTTTGTTGAGAAGTTGAAAGCCTACACCAACGCTCTTGGCTATGGAACGCAAATCCAACCAAGAGCCATGCTTCAATGCTTAAGCTTGCCATCTTCTCCATCTTCATTACTGTGCTATTATGCTATGCTAAGAAATAAGAGTGATGACAAGTGAGGAACTATTTCTTTCTCATATGTTACTTCTTCTTCCTCTTTCCTTATACCCGCTAGCTCTCTCCACCTTCCAAGGTGTTTGAGGCCTTGGGACTGAGGCCGGGGATGGTTAATGCTTTTACAAAGTTTATGTTATGCTCATAATGCATGAAACTTTTCATCTTCATTGCATCACCTAGGTCACAAGGAACACAAAGAATGTATTGTACCAAGTCTCTCTTTATGGAAGGATATATAATACAAAAGCCTATTGGAGGGGGGACCGGCTCCAAGTAAATCCGGGACCCTCAACTGTTGTCAAGTTCCCTAATTCTCTCTCTTGCAAAAGTATTGTTCATGCCCAGTTAATTTAGAATAATGGTTATGTTGCTACCGCTAATTAAGTTCACCCTCTACGTTCTCAAAGTAGTCTCAAAAAAATGCTCACTATAGTTCTCTTAATTCTGCTGTTCTCAATGTTCATAGGCCATTTCCATTACATTGGTATCAGAGCTATTGGTTTCTCTTTTCTTGCTTAAGAAGAGAGGTCCTTAAGTTGTCCATGAAAGTGTAAGGTCTCTGACCCCGATCAAAAGAGCACCATTGTACCTTGAAATGAACATAATGGAATAAGTTACTATTTTTAGCAGTTTTCCAAATTCTGTCAGTGCCATGATGTTTAGAATGTTTTAAAGCTTCGAAATGTGAATTAAAATAATTTTTGTAAAAAAATTCCAAAAATAGTAAGTTTTTGGTCACCCGACCCGTCCAGTTTTGATCGTCTCGAAAAACTGCACCTGTATCCCAAATTTGAAAAAATGCATTTTCGGAACCCGGGGGCTGCTAAATATGGCAAGTACTCGGGCCATTACTTCTTAGTTAGAGCTCCATATAGCAATTTACGGCATCAAAATCCGACTCGTATGACCCGTTTCAATTTTTCCAAAAATTGAGCGGGGAGGCACCGGAGCCCAGGACTGTGTGGGAATAGGTTCCAGGCCACTCCAGACCAGCTTTAGCAGCTAGGGGGTGCCCTCTTGCCTTGTGGGAGTCTTTGGGAAGTTTCCAAGCTTGCAACTAAGTGTGAGAACCAGTTAACTAAACCAACTGGACACTTGGTGGGTAGGGGAATTGGACTTGCCAATGCAAGGACTGAGTGCTCACTCAGATGCTTATAGCAGCACAAATCGATTTTCAGCCTGTAGGAGCCTATTTAAAGGCCTACTCACACACACACACACACACACACACACACACACACACACACACACATACAATGCACACACACACACACACACACACCTACACACACTGGGAAGGTGCTGCCGGTACACACACCTTTTGAAGGAGAAGCAAGGAGGGAGGTGTTGTCGAATTCTCGCCTCAAGAAGCTCGATTAGATCAGAGAATCGAGAAGATTATCAGCCCTTAATCACGGTAACCACGGTTTAATTAATGCCTTCTGTAAATTCTTTTCATTACCATCTAAATTCCTCGTCTATTATGCTTATTCCTAGTCGTAATTCTTTATAATTACTCTCTAATTTCTCCTTAACCATATTCTATTATGTAATCATCATCCCATAACTGAATTATTAGCCATTCATCACTCTTAATTAATGATTAAGTGCATGATTATTAGAATTTTCTCTCTCTAGGTAGCATAGTAATTAATCGGTAAGCCGGTAATTGTGTAGATTGATGAGAATCACTCTTTCTGTCACTCATCAATATTGTAGCTAAATTAAATTCATTTCTCTTATGCATTAAGATGTAATTAAGGGGAAATTAATCCGTCGTTAAGTCTCTAAGAGTTGACTTTTCTTACACCTATGCATAAAGTGAATTTGCACCATCTATTTGCTAGGAAAGAGATTAATCATACTTAATTCATCTCTCTAATAATTCCATTAGTGAAATCCTATTATTCTTAATTATGTAAGCCGAGTAATTACCTTTAGAACCGGTTCCCATAGGATTATGTGTCACCCATAATGATTGTTATATGAAAATTCTAGACCTCTCATATAGGAGGGATTAATTAATGTTGCTAATCTATCTATTGGGTTGTTATGACGCTTGCGAACCTTAGCTTTTTCTCCAAGCTAATCTTTTAAAGTAGTGAGTAAAATGGCTCCGGTTAAGAGAACTCGCTTCGGTGGTGCCCACGACCGGGAAGCAGGAACAAGCAATGTCAATGGAAAGGGAAAAGCTCCCATGGAGGAACAAATACCGGCCATCTCACGGGCCATCGACGAAGAAATGGAAGAGGTAGGTCAGAATTTCATTCAAGTTGTTTAATTTAACATTGCACACGTTTAGCTAGGAATGAACATATCCCCAAACATGTTGGAGAAATCCGACGGAAACCTCGGCATTGAATTCATTTGTACATTAAAGTCTAAAGTAGGAAAGAAATGATTGATGGGTATGTTGTTTGTAAGAGGAAAGAATGTCTGCTAGGGAAAATTTAGTTCGACATGTTCATTTTATTTCCAATGTTGAATCAGTCCTGACCCCCCTACTGATCATAGGGGGCAGAGTTCCTCATTAAGGGCTCTTGAATCCACGAATTGCTTTTTATGCGGTGGATACCCACGACTTGCTTTCTATGCGGTGGGAACCCACGTCTTGCTTTCTATGCGGTGGGAGTGTCCATGACGTGCTTTCTATGCGGTGGACATACCTAGTTGTATGGGCAGCTAGGCGACAACGGGAGGAGTGAACTCTCGCTGGAGGGGGGATGTTGTACCTCCAGAACATTGGAATTTTAATGAATAAGTTTGAGTAGAATTTTTACTAGAATATTGTCTTAGTGTTGTTTGCGATAGTGGTTGAAGGGTTGTCTTAACGAACAATGTGCTTCGGAATTAAAACAAGGAATGTTTATGTTGAACAACCTTTGTGGTAGTAATTAGGTCACACAAGGAAGTGTGAGTGTGGAGGTGGAAAGTGGGGGCTTGGCTCAGGTTGCCAATGCCTACGAGATGGGTGGTCTCGATTGGTCGGGTACTCTCTGTCCCCATAGTGCTTACTTTGATATTAGTAATACTCATTGCCCCTAGAGCGGTGAAATCTCGAGAGTACGTGCCTCTGAAACATGGGGAAAAAGGTACTCGGGGTTTGTCTCCTCTTGGAAGGTGAGTCTTAGGATCGCTAGATAGTTTAAGTACTCTTCCCCTGCGAGGTGGAGCTAGATCTCCTTGCTAGTAGGCTCGAACTCGACTCACTTTGTGATGAGAGATCGTCCGCTAGTCGAACCCTGAACCATTTTGTTTGCTTCCGCAATAGATCTAGTGGCCACCAGGTTCACCATCCAATCCGCTGGTTGATACAGCGGGGTGGGGACCTCACACCTTGGTATCAGAGTCTAGGTTAGGCTGGGAAATAAAGTCGTATTGTTTGAATATTTAAATAAGGAACTGAAAGTATATAGGTAGTTGATCCGAATTCCTTGCATTGTTGTTGCAGGAAGACCCCGCGCTCGAATATGGGAAATTCCAAGTGTTTGAGCTTATTTATGAACAAGCTCGAAGATCCCCACTTTACCAGTTTAGGCGAGATGTCATGGAGATATTGATGAAGGCTCATACGCTACACTCCACTCGCATTGATAAAGGATGGGAACTTGATTGGACATTTCCAGGAGGGGTTTACTACATCAACGCTCGGAAGCTAGGATGCCTGGCTATCGATTTGAAGAAGATACGTTGGGGAGAAGAGTTGAGGGTGGTGGAGATATTCTACTTGGTGCCTACACGATTGGATCTGATTGTCTCATACGACACCAATCAAACCCTCAATGACTGGCTCTTGGAGAAGGTCACCAATGTGATCCCAGCAAACAGATTCAAAACCTTTGGAGTACCAAAAGAGGAATTCCGGCTTGATATCTTAGTTAATTATCCACTCAAGTATGAGTACAGGAACTATTTCACGAACGAAGTAGTGCATCATGTGAATACCATCTCCTAGGCGTATGTTATACGCAATCCATGAAGCCATGTAATAAGCTAATCATCAGTTATCCTAAACCTTGAGGGGTTTCGATTGTAATAAATTTTCATCAATAAATTTCTTTTTGTCTCTTAATCTTTGTCTCTTGATAAAGTGGAATTTTGAAATTTTATTAAAGTCTTGTGTCTATTTTGAAATCCAAGTAATGGTATCAAGAATTTCGTATAACCCATATAGGCACCACCTGTTGCTTTGTACTCGGCAGCGCAAGAGAAGAAGCTCCTCCTTAAGCAAGCCCAACCTTCGATATTTAAGGGCGAGGGGGCAAATGTGGAGAGAGATGCGGAAGTGTGGATGGAAGCCATGGACGACTACTTTGAAGCTGCAAAAACCCAACCCATAAATCAGACCATGCTTGCGATGTTCCGCTTGAGTGGTGATGCCAAGATATGGTGGAAGCAACATCGCAGGGACTTGGATATTAAGGGATCTTCCCAATCCTGGGAAGACATCAAAGCTGCAATAATGGGACGTTATTTACCACCTGCCTATAGAACCTTGAGGATGAATGAATTCTTCTCACTTCGGCAGCTGAATTCATATGTCGAAGAATATTATGCAAAGTTTGTCACTCTTCGGAGATATGCTCCTAAGATGACCTTGGAACAACAGGTAGCGAGGTTTTGCCAAGGGCTAATCGATCCCTTGAATACTCGGTTGGAAGCTCTCAGGCCGACAACTCTTCAGGATGCCTTGCTGAGGGCCAAACCCTTAGCTCTTGAAGTACAAAAGGTTAATCAGAACAGGAGGAATCATTGGGCAAAGAGGGCAATGACAAATGCTTGGAATAACAGACCAGCCAACCAAGCATATGACCAGCGTCCTATTGTGGCTACCACCACAACCATGGAGTTCCCTGATGTTCGATGCTATGGTTGCGGCGAGCATGGACATTACAGATCCAATTGCCCCAGGAACATTCAGGCAACCAACGCGAATGCCATACCCTTGAATACCCGTGGGCGTGGCCAAGCTAATGGAAGAGGAGGACGAGGAAGAATAAACAGAGGGCGAGGGTGTGGAGCTACCGCCAGAGTGAATGCCGCAGTGGTACAACCAGTTGTGGGTGATGAAGCAGTGGAGAGAGCAACCCTACATGCTGCAATTGACAATCCCAATGGTTGCGAGCCAATGGTTGCGAGCAATACGCAGTCATTCATACGCCAGGATCTCTCAGAGGTGAACAAGTTAACTTCCTTATAGATTGTGGTAGTACTCTTTCATTTCTTTCACCGCGATGCATGAGGAAGCTAAAGCTAGATAAGTATCCAACAAGCAAGCTAGTTGTAGAGTTAGCAAATGGCAAGGAAGTAGTATCTCAACATTCTGCATGAAAAATCGATTTTGATTTAGGGGGACACCCAACTTCTGCCCAATTTCGAACCCTACCGTTAGGATTCTTTGATGGGATACTAGGGATGGACTGGCTAAAGCAAAATAGGACCCACATACATTGTGCACAAGGGAATTTTACCTTTACAGATAACTTGGGTAATGAAGCCTTAATCCAGGGGGAAAATGGGAGACCTAGGGGTACTCTAGTTAAGGTCAACAGACTTTTGAAGGGACTAAGGAAGGGTCAGCAAATTTATGCTGTAAAACTCAACAAGGTGGACCAATCAGATACCTCACTTCGACCAAACTGGTTGAGAGAGTATGATGATGTGTTCCCAGAAGACCTTACGAATCTTCCGCTACATAGAGAGGTAGATCATGAGATTGAGACTATCCTTGGATGTGAACCTATCTCAAAAAGACCTTATAAGATGTCACTTCCAGAGGCCATCGAACTCAAGGAACAACTTAGACAACTCATTGAGCAAGGATTCATTTGACCCAGTACTTCTCCTTGGGGTGCTCCAGTTCTTTTTCAGAAGAAGAAGGATGGAACCTTAAGGCTATGCATAGATTACCGAGGACTAAACCAGGTAACTGTCAAGAACAAGTATCCAATTCCAAGGATTGACGAACTCTTGGACAGGCTCCACGACGCCAAAATGTTTACAAAGACTAAGGTCAGGATATTACCAAATCAGAATCAAAGAATCAGATATTCCAAAGATAGCTTTCAACACTAGGTATGGGCACTACGAGTTCACAGTAATGTCTTTTGGTCTAACAAATGCTCCTGCAAGCTTCAATCGACTTATGCAGGATATTTTCAGACCTTACCTGGATGATTTTGTCTTGGTTTTCTTTGATGACATTCTGATCTATTCTAAGAACGAGGCAGATCACGAAGGACATGTTCGCAAAGTACTTGATCTTCTTCGGGAGCACCAACTTTACGCTAAAGAGAGCAAGGGCACTATTTGCTCACCAAAGGTCAACTATCTTGGATTTTTCATATCGGCTGAAGAGATTTCAGTGGACCCAGACAAAGTCAAGGATATCGTTGATTGGCCTCAACCATCCACTGTCAACGAAGTAAGAGGATTTCTCGGAATAACGAGATGGTACAGGATTTTTGTCAAGGACTATGCACGTATTGCTGCACCTTTGACGAAACTCCTGAAGAAAGGAATAAGGATCGAATGGAAGACCGAGCACGAGTCTAGCTTTGCTAAACTAAAAGAGTTCTTGGTCTCGGCTCTTATTTCAAAGCTTCCAGATTTCAGCAAGGAATTTGAAGTAGCGACCGACGCTAGCAAATTTGCTCTAGGCGGGGTTCTTACTCAAGAAGGAAGACCAGTGGCGTATACTTCGCGAAAGCTGAGAGATCATGAGAAGAATTATCCTACTCATAATTTGCAACTTTTAGTAGTTATTCATGCGCTGAAGTTATGGAGACATTATCTTCTTGGGCGCAAGTTTCAGTTGGTTACAGACCACAAGAGCTTAAAATGGATTTTTACTCAACCTATTCTCAATATGCGACGACGACGATGGATAGAGCTATTGCAGGAATATGACCTTGACATAAAGTATATCTAGGGAAGGAAAATGCAGTTGCAGATGGTCTTAGCCGAAAATCCTTTCTCGGAGCTATCTCTATTCCAAATAAACCTATCTGGGATGGAATCAAAGAAGCATCTTTAGTAGATCAAGAGTACCAACGTATAGTATCATTAGTTCAGCAGAATAAGATGCCTGAAGCTAAATATTACTCTCTTATGGGAGGATGTCTTTACTACAGACATAGACTCTGTGTACCCAGAGATCCAGCCTTAAAGAAGGCCATTTTGTATGAAGCACACGATAGCCCTACATCCGGACATCCAGGCTATGCTAAGACTCTTCATGCTGTCAGGAGGAGTTACTTTTGGTCTGGAATGAAAGGAGACATACTTCGCTATGTGAGGCAATGTCTTTCTTGTCAGCGGATAAAAGCTGAAAGGATCAAGTTACCAGGGCAACTTCAACCTCTTGACATACCCCAGATGAAATGGGAATGCATTAGTATGGATTTTGTTACAGGATTACCTTCTACAGGAGGGTATGATTCTGTTTTCGTGGTTGTTGATATGCTCACAAAAGTGGCTCATCTAATATCCGTAAAGACAACCTTTACTGCTTCAGATATTAGTCGAGTATTAATTAAGGAGATTTTTAGGCTACATGGTCTACCCAAGCGTATCGTCAGTGATAGAGATGCCAAGTTTACATCAAAATTCTAAACTTCTCTTTTCCAATCTATTGGGTCACATTTAGCTTTCAGTATAGCGTATCATCCCCAGACAGATGGGCAAACTGAAAGAGTTATTCAAGTCATCGAGGACATTCTCAGAGCCTATTGTTCGCAAGAGCAAAGAAGTGGTTACAGTATCTACCTTTGGTGGAGTATGCTTACAACTCTTCCGAACACAGAAGCATTGGAATGTCACCTTTCAAAGCTCTTTATGGACAAGACTGTTTAGCACCACTGAACTTCTCAGATCCAACCATCAGGGTAGAAGCATCTAGGAAGATGTTAGAAGATATGGAAGCACAGACTAGAGCTATTCGCCAGGACATTCAGGCCGCTCAGGATAGACAGAAGCACTATGCAGATAAGAACCGTTCGGAAAGAACTTTCAAAGAAGGAGATAAGGTTTTTCTGCGAGTCCGACCAAAGAAAAGCAACTTATCACTAGGCAGATATAAGAAGCTAAGCCCAAGGTATTGTGGACCATTCGAGATCGTTAAGGTTGTAAGTGACCAAGCCTACAAGCTAAAGTTACCTGCAAACTTGAAGGTTCATGATGTGTTCCACGTCACCTTACTCAAACCCTATATCCCCAATCCTGATCAATTCTTGGACCCAGATCAGATAATCATGCCAGCACAGGGATTACTCGAGCTCCAACATGACTACGTACTGGAAACAAGGGAAAGGAAGTTACGCAACAGAACTATCACGGAGCATCTGGCAAAGTGGAAGGATTACCCTGAAGAAGATGCAACTTGGGAGGACGAACCCACACTCATAAAAGATTACCCAAACACATTCTTGAGATGAGGACATCTCAAATTTTTCACGTTGGGGAGGTTGTAAGGTCTCTGACCCCGATCAAAAGAGCACCATTGTACCTTGAAATGAACATAATGGAATAAGTTACTATTTTTAACAGTTTTTCAAATTCTGTCAGTGCCATGATGTTTAGAATGTTTTAAAGCTTCGAAATGTGAATTAAAATAATTTTTGTAAAAAAATTCCAAAAATAGTAAGTTTTTGGTCACCCGACCCGTCCAATTTTGATCGTCTCGAAAAACTGCACCTGTATCCCAAATTTGAAAAAATGCATTTTCGGAACCCGGGGGTTGCTAAATATGGCAGGTACTCGGGCCATTACTTCTTAGTTAGAGCTCCATATAGCAATTTACGGCATCAAAATCCGACTCGTATGACCCGTTTTAGCCTAAAATCAATTTTTCCAAAAATTGAGCGGGGAGGCACCAGAGCCCGGGACTGTGTGGGAATAGGTTCCAGGCCACTCTAGACCAGCTTTAGCAGCTAGGGGGCGCCCTCTTGCCTTGTGGGAGTCTTTGGGAAGTTTCCAAGCTTGCAACTAAGTGTGAGAACCAGTTAACTAAACCAACTGGACAATTGGTGGGTAGGGGAACTGGACTTGCCAATGCAAGGACTGAGTGCTCACTCAGATGCTTATAGCAGCACAAATCGATTTTCAGCCTGTAGGAGCCTATTTAAAGGCCTACTCACACACACACACACACACACACACACACACACACACACACACACACACACACACACACACACATACAATGCACACACACACACACACCTACACACACTGGGAAGGTGCTGCCGGTACACACACCTTTTGAAGGAGAAGCAAGGAGGGAGGTGCTGTCGAATTCTCGCCTCAAGAAGCTCGATTAGATCAGAGAATCGAGAAGATTATCATCCCTTAATCACGGTAACCACGGTTTAATTAATGCCTTCTGTAAATTCTTTTCATTACCATCTAAATTCCTTGTCTATTATGCTTATTCCTAGTCGTAATTCTTTATAATTACTCTCTAATTTCTCCTTAACCATATTCTATTATGTAATCATCATCCCATAACTGAATTATTAGCCATTCATCACTCTTAATTAATGATTAAGTGCATGATTATTAGAATTTTCTCTCTCTAGGTAGCATAGTAATTAATCGGTAAGCCGGTAATTGTGTAGATTGATGAGAATCACTCTTTCTGTCACTCATCAATATTGTAGCTAAATTAAATTCATTTCTCTTATGCATTAAGATGTAATTAAGGGAAAATTAATCCGTCGTTAAGTCTCTAAGAGTTGACTTTTCATACACCTATGCATAAGGTGAATTTGCACCATCTATTTGCTAGGAAAGAGATTAATCATACTTAATTCATCTCTCTAATAATTCCATTAGTGAAATCCTATTATTCTTAATTATGTAAGCCGAGTAATTACCTTTAGAACCGGTTCCCATAGGATTATGTGTCACCCATAATGATTGCTATATGAAAATTCTAGACCTCTCATATAGGAGGGATTAATTAATGTTGCTAAATTTATCTATTGGGTTGTTATGACGCTTGCGAACCTTAGCTTTTTCTCCAAGCTTATATTTTAAAGTAGTGAGTAAAATGGCTCCGGTTAAGAGAACTCGCTTCGGTGGTGCCCACGACCGCGAGGCAGGAACAAGCAATGTCAATGGAAAGGGAAAAGCTCCCATGGAGGACAAATACCGGCCATCTCACAGGCCATCGACGAAGAAATGGAAGAGGTAGGTCAGAATTTCATTCAAGTTGTTTAATTTAACATTGCACACGTTTAGCTAGGAATGAACATATCCCCAAACATGTTGGAGAAATCCGACGGAAACCTCGGCATTGAATTCATTTGTACATTAAAGTCTAAAGTAGGAAAGAAATGATTGATGGGTATGTTGTTTGTAAGAGGAAAGAATGTCTGCTAGGGAAAATTTAGTTCGACATGTTCATTTTATTTCCAATGTTGAATCAGTCCTGACCCCCCTACTGATCATAGGGGGCAGAGTTCCTCGTTAAGGGCTCTTGAATCCACGAATTGCTTTTTATGCGGTGGATACCCACGACTTGCTTTCTATGCGGTGGGAACCCACGTCTTGCTTTCTATGCGGTGGGAGTGTCCATGATGTGCTTTCTATGCGGTGGACATACCTAGTTGTATGGGCAGCTAGGCGACAACGGGAGGAGTGAACTCTCGCTGGAGGGGGGATGTTGTACCTCCAGAACATTGGAATTTTAATGAATAAGTTTGAGTAGAATTTTTACTAGAATACTGTCTTGGTGTTGTTTGCAATACTGGTTGAAAGGTTGTCTTAACGAACAATGCGCTTCGAAATTAAAACAAGGAATGTTTATGTTGAACAACTTTTGTGGTAGTAATTAGGTCACACAAGGAAGTGTGAGTGTGGGGGTGGAAAGTGGGGGCTTGGCTCAGGTTGCCAATGCCTACGAGATGGGTGGCCCGATTGGTGGGGAACTCTCTGTCCCCATAGTGCTTACTTCGATATTAGTAATACTCATTGCCCCTAGAGCGGTGAAATCTCGAAAGTACGTTCCTCTGAAACATGGGTAAAAAGGAACTCAGGGTTTTTCTCCTCTTGGAAGGTGAGTCTTAGGATCGCTAGATAGTTTAAGTACGCTTCCCCTGCGAGGTGGAGCTAGATCTCCTTGCTAGTAGGCTTGAACTCGACTCACTTTGTGATGAGAGATCGTCCGCTAGTCGAACCCTGAACCATTTTGTTTGTTTCCGCAATAGATCTAGTGGCCACCAGGTTCACCATCCAATCCGCTGGTTGATACGGCGGGGTGGGGACCTCACAGAAAGGTTATACATGTTCATTGCAATAGGGTAAGTGGGACAGGGATCTACTATCTTGTTTAAAAAGAACTTAGTTTGAGGTACACCATTGGGAAGTATAGTCTCTTGGGGCTTGGTCTTTGACTTAACCATTTTTGAGCCAATAGCAATCTCAACAGGACCCATAATCAACCAAGCAATGTTAGATCTCTCCACTAGTCTTTGCAATCAACAGTCTCTAAACCACGGGTGTGGCTGCTTGAGAACTTTTTTCAGAGTAGCGACTAAGGTTTTTGAGGGTACCAAAGCACAAAGTAATTTATACATAAGTTTAACTAGCATGGCTGACAATAACCAAGAGAGTAGAATGAATATTGATAAATTTGATTTTGCACATGAAGGTGCTAATGATGATGCCTCCATGTTTGTTAATTATCTTGTTACTAGGTTGCAACAAGCTATTGGAAACCCTGCTTTGCAAGCCGAAGTTACTTTCTCACCTATGATGGCACCTTTGGTGCTACCGATAAATTATTCGCCAATTTGATGCGGCCTTTGGAGATGACGGCTTTACAAAGTCCTCCAAGCTACATCATGTAGCTATGCACCTCCAGAAATCTACTCGTCAATGGTGAGCTAGCCTTCAAGGCAACGGCGAAGCCCAAAGACATGGAAAACTTTACGAGTCTCCAGCATGAAGCAATTCCTTGCAAGCGATGCAAAGGACAAAGTGCTTACCGAATGGCAGAGTTTCAAGCTCCAATATGTGGACAAGTTTTGCTACTGTCTTTCAAAAGATATACTTTGCCGAGCAAAAGCAACAATTTTGTGCGGGATTACCTGAAGAAATGGCCGAGTATGTCAACTCCCAACGGCCTAGTTCTATCATCGAAGTAATCCACCACACTATGGTTGCTTCACGAATCAATTACCAACAAGGGACTAAAAGGAATGCCAAGCCCATGGAAAACAAAGATTGAAATGATACAAAGGGGAAAAACAATGCCCAAAACTCTTCCCAAGCCAATTCCAACAACAATAATCGGTCCAAGGAGAAGGGAGTTTACAAAGGTAAAAACAAACTCTCTCTTGAAGAGTTAGAATCTTTTCGTAAGGACCACAAATTCTTTAAGTGTGGGGAGCGAGGACATGGCTATCGTTCTTGCCCCAAAAGAAATGCCCGTAATGAGACTCCTAGAGCTTCCACGATCAAAGCTCCAAAAGAGGATGCTCATTGCAAAGGATCACCTCTCTGCTATGCTTGGGAAAAGGTAAGGGAGCATGATGCCTTCATCTTGTTTGACACTGGCTCTACTCACAATTTCATATCAACGGAGTTGGTCACCAGGTTAGGCATTCAAGCTCATGAGATGGGAGATGTGGTTGTAGCCGATGGAGCCTTCAAGGGGGAAGAAGCCACAATTACCCCCTTGATTGGAAAATTGAGGCTTCATGTCCAAGGCTATGTTGACAAAGAAGATTTATTTATCTCTCCTCTCAAACACGAAGATGTCATCCTAGGAGCACCATGGTTTGACCGTATGGCTGTTAATGTAAAGTTCCCTAAAAGAAGGTTGTATTTCAAGTACAAGGAAAAGAATATGTACATAGATGCTAATGAGCATGGTCGTACCATACCCCTTGTAAATTCTCCTGCTTTTGACAAGTCAATGAAAAGCTCAGTTTTTGCGTACATGATTTTTGTCAAACAATCTATAAAAGGTCCTAATGTTTTATCAGATGAAGATGGTCGAAATCAAGAATAGTTGAACTTGTCTAATTTTCTAAATGGATTCCAAGATGTTTTTTATTGATGATGTCCCTATGGACTTACCTCCAAAACGAGGGGATGATGACCATCGAATTGAGCTCCTACTAGGAAGCTCACTGCCTAACAAGCATCCTTATCGAGTTTCGCAAGCTCAACAAGAGGAGATCATGAGGCAAGTACAAGAATTGGCATACAAAGGGATGGTGAGGCCTATCTCCTCTTCCTTTTGTTTTCCAATCCTTTTAGTGCAAAAGAAAGACGGTACATACCATATGTGTATGGACTATCGAGCGATCACTTTCAAAAATAGATTTCTCGTACCACGGGTAGAAGATCTGTTTGATAAGCTACAAGGTTTGATTTACTTTAGTAGGATTGACCTTAAAAGTGGCTATCATCAAATAAAGATACCGAATGAAGATATTGTAAAGACCACGTTCCGTACACCGTTTGGTCTTCATGAATATCTTGTCATGCCTTTTGGTTTGACAAAATGCTCTAGCCACATTCAATTGTTTAATGGAGAAAATCTTTAGACCCTACAAAAAATTCACTGGTTGATGATATCATCATCTACTCCAAATCCTTGGAGGAACACAAGCAACATCTCCATGTGATTTTTCAAGCTTTGAGGGAGAACAAGCAGCTTTTTATCAATCAAAAGAAGAGTGAAATTTTCCTTCAAGAGATTCAATATTTAGGTCATATTATCTCTCAAGATGCTATACGTATGGAACATCAAAGTTGGAGGCAATAAAAGAATGGCCTAATCCAAGGAATCTCATGAGCGAAGAAGCTTTATTAGAATGTGTGCATACTATAGACACTTCATACCAAAATTCTCCCAAATAGCAGGACCATGACATGACTTACAAAGAAGAATGTTAAGTACTCATGGACTGCTAAAGAGCAAAAGTCTTTCGACAAGCTCAAAGAGAAGCTTACCTCCCAACCATTCCTTATGCTTTCAGATCTCTCAAAACCATTTGAGGTCCAATGTGATGCTTGTGGTGATTTCCTTGTAGCACTATTGCTTCAAGAAGGGCATGCCATAGCATATGAGAGCCGAAGGCTCAATGCCGATGAACGGGTCTTGGGCATATGCAAAAAAGAGCTTTTAGTTGTTCTACATGCTCTAGACACATGGAAGCACTATCTATCAAGGACTCCATTTATTTTGCGAATGAACCACCAAAGTCTCAAGTATTTCATGATGCAAACCAAGCTTTCCGGCAAACAAATGAGATGGACAAATTTTCTTTTACAAATTTATTTTCATATTGCTCACATTGCTGGTAAGCACAATCAAGAGGCCAATGCACTTTCACAACAACCAAGAGTCAATGTGGTGTCTGTAGCAACTCAGGATGATCTATCTTCTATGATAGATGAGTATGCTACTGACCTTGACTTTAAAGACATAATGTCAACCCTTGCATTAAGTAAGAAAGAAGAACCTTCACCTTGCAGGATGGTTATCTTCTCCATGGAAATAGGCTATGTATCCACTCCCTTCGTGAGAAGTCATGCATGAATCCCATGCTCCTCCCTATGTAGGGCATAGAGGCATTCAACCCACTCTTCAAGGAGTAGAGACATACTTCTATTGGCCTACTATGAAAGTATACCTACAAGAGTATGTTTCAAAATGTGTGGTATGCCAAAAGACCAAGTATGATAGAGGGAAGCAACGTGGGTTACTCTAGCAATTTCCAATCCGTAATTCACCATGGGAGAGTATATCCATTGATTTATCTTTGGATTACCCAAGTCTATCCATGGCAATACGGAAATATGGACAATAGTTGACAGGTTTATTAAGAAAGCACACTTTATTCCTATCAAAGAGACTATTAAGACACACCAATTGGCAACCCTCTTCATAACCCAAATTTTCAAACACCATGGATTGCCAACATTCATCATGTCAAATAGAGATCCTAGAATGACCAATAATTTTTGGAAAGGTCTTTGAAAATCTAGATACAAGATTGAATTTATCTTCGGCCTATCACCCACAAACGGATGGCCGAAGTGAGGTAGCCAATCTTACGATTCTTGAATTACTAAAGACTTATGTTACAAAAGTAGATCAACGCTCACAAATGGGAGAAGTATTTACCCCTTGTAGAGTAGCATACAATAATACTGTCCATACTACTACAGAAAAGGCACCTTTTGAGATCATAAAGGAAAGACCTAAAAGTCCCTTCCTACTTGATGTACATGGGAAGATCTTCACTGCTCATGAGTATAGTCATGACCTACAAGAATCTTTCCAAAAGATTAAGGAGGCTATATCCATCTCTCAACAAAAGAAAAAGGCTACTACGATAAGCATAGAAGGGCCTTGACGTTCAAATAAAATGATTGGGTCTTACTCAAGTTTCCCAAGGCTTAATTAAGACAAATGACGGGCAAAAATCCTACGGGCCACCTAAAGTAGTATGCTAAACTAGCAAAAAGATACTATGTTCTTTTTCAAATCTTAAAGCCAATCAATGACATGGCTTATCAACTCAAGTTGCCCAACCATTTGCTCATACACAATGCTTTTCATGTGAGCCTACTTAAGCCCTACAAAAGAGAGCCACAAAAAGAATCAACTATTGAAGACCCACTAGAGATTGAAGATCAAGAAGAGGCGTACAACCCAAAGCTATCCTTTGGCATGAAGACAAGGTGCTACGGTATGGTAAGTTTATTTGGCGATATCTTATTAAATTCAAAAATTATCCTTTTGAAGATGCTATATGGATACAAGGAACACAACTAAAGGATAGTATGAACCTTATCACTACTTACAATGCTACATTAGGATAAGCAAATATAAAATGATTTCAAATGAACAATGTTTTTGTCTTATAAGACTCATTCTAGTATTGAAGGAACACAAAGAATTGTATTGTAAAATGTCTCTCTTTACGGGAGAAACCATAATAAAAAGCCTTTTGGAGGGGGGACCGGCTCCATGCAAACCCGGCCCTCAACTGTTGTCAATAGCTAAATTTATCTCCCTTTTGAAGTATTGTTCATGGTATCTAACTAGATGTTATACTTTTTGTCGCTCTCTTCACCCAAGCACTCTTGTTATTCTCATTAGGAATCTATTCTAATGAAATGCTCACTATGTTCATGCTATTTTGTGCTACACACAAGTTATTAGGCCATTAAATGTTACATTAGTATCAGAGCACTCTTTTCTTGCTCAAGAAGAGAGGTCCTCAAGCTAGCTATAAATGGTTTGTACTATTAATTGCATTTGAGTAAGTAGAATAGGGATTTTTCCGCGTTGCAGTGCGCCTACCTTCGTGTAGATAATGGGGCATTACCGTCGAGAGCTATGGTCTTAATAGTGGAGTCTATGGGGCTTGCGTACAACTTAACCACTATTGAGCTATTAGAATCCTGATAGGAGCCGATGTTGTTTTGGTGTTGAACGACCCTCTCTTCTATTCCTTGTAATTAATGGTATTCGAGCCACGGGTACAGTATCTTGAGTGCTTTTTCTAAAGGGGTAAAGAGGAGTAGCAACTTGGGCTTGAAGTGCCAAAGTACACCTAAAAAGTTTACACCTAAAAGTTGTTAGAATGGCTGACAATAGTAAAGAGAGTGAAATTAATGTTGATAGCTTTGATTTTTCTAATGAGCAAGCTACTAATGATACCCCTATGCTTGTTAACTACCTTGTTTCTGAAGGAGTACGAGCGGAAGTGCGACACGAGAGAGAGTGCGAGAAGAAGAGCGCGACGATATGGTGAACTCGCTCTACTATAATGTGTAGAGCATAGTGAGTTCTTATTAGGTTTTTACAAAAGAATATGTATACATACCTGGCGGCCCGCCCACTTACCTGGGCGACCACATTGGGATTTATACCCCAACAACCTTCCACTTAAAGTCCAATGTGGTACTTTAAGTGTGAGAGAAGCTACTATACAAGCTAATATACAAGAGATGTAGAGAAGTGATGTACTACCCTACACCTAACTGCTTGCAAAAATGCGCAAAGCTCTCTGAGGGAAGTCCTTTTGTAAGTAGATCAGCAGGATTTTCTGTGGTGTGAACTTTGACAAGCTGAAGTTGCTTATCCTCGAGCATTTCCCTGATGAAATGATACTTCACATCCACATGCTTTGTCTTTGAGTGATAAACTAGATTGAGAGCCAATTGTATAGCACTTTGACTATCACAATATAACACAGGCATCTCTTCTTTGATTCCCAAATCTGTTACTAGTCGATTAAGCCAAATTGATTCTTTGCATGCCTCTGATGCTGCAACATATTCAGCCTCTGTAGTAGACCGAGTAACACAATCTTGTAATCTAGAACGCCATGATACTGCTCCACCAGCCAATGTAAAGACATACCCTGACGTAGACTTTCGGTTGTCTAAGTCACCTGCATAATCTGAGTCTGTAAAACCCTTTACACTTAGCTTCTGACTCCCATAGCATATACGCATACTCTTTGTAGCTTTCAGGTATCTCAATATTCCTTTCACTGCCTCCCAATGTTTCTTGCCTGGGTTTGACATGTATCGACTTACTACTCCCACTGCAAATGCAATGTCTGGGCGAGTAGCAATCATTGCATACATCAAACTACCCACTGCAGACACATATGGAATCTTATCCATTTCAGCCTGTTCTTCCTCAGACACAGGACAATCTTGTTTGCTAAGTTCCACATATGGTGGCAATGGAACACTCAGTGCCTTTCCCTTCTCCATATTGAAACGTTGCAAAACCTTGTCAATATACTCTGTTTGAGATAACCAAATCAACTTCTTTGATCTGTCTCTCTCAATGCGCATACCAAGTATATGACTTGCCTCACCCATGTCTTTCATGTCAAACGATTTTGCTATCTTTGACTTCAAAGCTGAAATTTCTTCCAAGTGCTTGCCAGCAATCAACATGTCATCCACATACAAAATAAGGATCAGCCAACTGCCATCCTTAGCCTTCTTTGTATATAGACAGTGATCGAACTCACTACGTTTGTAGCCTTGAGAAAGCATAAACTTGTGGAATTTATGGTACCATGCCCTCGGTGATTGTTTTAAGCCATAAAGACTCTTTAACAACTGGCATACCCAATCTTCCTTGCCTTTCTCAACAAACCCTTCTGGCTACTGCATGTAAATTTCCACATCTAAATCACCATGCAAGAACGCTGTCTTGACATCCATTTGGTGCAACACCAAATCTAATATGGCAACCAATGCAAGAAAGCATCTCAATGTAGTCATCTTGACCACCGGAGAGAAGACTTCATCAAAGTCAATGCCTTGTTCTTTCTTAAAGCCCTTGGTAACAAGCCTTGCTTTGTACTTTGGCTGACTATCATGAGCGGTGATCTTATACCTGTAAACCCATTTACAGGGTAGAGCCTTTTTGCCCTGTGGTAATTTAACTAGCTTCCATGTCTTGTTTTTATGCAGAGCTGTCATCTCTGACCGCATGGCCAATTGCCAATTCCAGGAGTCCTTCATTTGCACTGCTTCCTTGTAACATGAAGGCTCATTGCAATCAGTCAACATGACATAGTTCATAGATGGAACAAACCTATCAGGAGGTCGCGTGACACATCCAGATCTACGCACAATAGGTGGCTGAGGCTCAGCCACAACCTGTGGTTCCACTCTATCCTGTCCTTGCTCCTCTTGAGCCCTGACATTTTGTCTCGCACGTGCAGGTCCATCTTCTTGGAAGACAACTCTTCTAATCTCCTCGACCCTCTCTGGTTTAGAATGATATTTGAATTCATTAAAGTGAACATCATTGCTGCGGACAACCTTTCTAGATTCGGGATCCCAAAGTCTGTACCCCATCTCACCAGAATTACCATAGCCTAGAAAGATGCACTTTCTACTCTTTGGCTCAAGTTTGTTCCTAAATTACTTTGGAACGTGAGTATATGCCTCACAGCCAAAGACTCTGAAATGCTTGTATGAGGGCATTTTGCATGACCATACCATCTCTGGCACTGAATCCTTCTGCAAAACCTTGCTAGGAGATCTATTTACAAGATGAACAGCTGTTGATACAGCTTCAGCCCAAAACCCATTTGGCAGCTATGCATTAGACAACATACTTCTGACCTTCTCTTGTATGGTCCTATTCATCCTCTCAGCAACACCATTTTGAGGAGGATTGTAAGGAGCAGTAAGTTCACGTTTTATACCTTTTGACTCACAAAAGTCCTGAAAGGCCTTTGAAACATACTCTCCACCATTGTCAGTGCGTAAGCATTTAAGCTTCTTGCCACTCTGATTCTCCACAAGTGTCACAAACGTTTTAAAAACACTAAACGCTTCATCCTTGTGCTTGAGAAAGTAAACCCATACTTTCCTCGAGTAATCATCTATAAATGTCATAAAGTAAGAAGCTCCCCCTAGAGATAGGTTAGGCATAGGTCCACACAAATCACTATGAACAAGTGCCAACTGTGTATCTCTTCTACTGCTTCTATGCTTATGTGGCTACTGTGTTTGCTTACCATACAGACAATGTTCACAGAATTCAAAATCATTAAATGAAAAGCCAGGCAAATAACCAGGACGAGACAAGATTTCCATTCCCTTCTTGGACATATGTCCTAACCGGCTATGCCACAAAGAAACGTTCTGCTGCTCGGTTACATTGATTACATTTTTAGAGACATTTGATACATAAATCATGTAAAGTCCTCTAGACTTTACTCCATGTGCTACTGTCATAGAACCCTTGGATATCTTCCACATGTTCTGTCCAAAAGTGGTGACGTAGCCAGCATCATCAAGTAAACCTGTGCTGATCAAGCTCTTTGTAATTGCGGGAACATGTCTCACATTCTTCAGCGTGAAAGAAGAGCCATTCTGAAACTTCAATTGAACATCTCCAACACCTAAGATCTCACATGTCTGCCCATTGCCTAGCCGAACATGATCTTTAGTGGTCACATAAGAGGTAAACCACTCCTTGTTTGGAGACACATGAAGTGATGCCCCTGAGTCTATAATCCAGTCACTCAGTGCATTTCCATCACATGTTGTAAGAAGAGCTGAGTTCATTGTATTCTTCAAGAAGTAGATGTCTCCTGACACTAGACTGTCATCCTCTGCAACAGTGTTTGTCACATTTATTTCTTGAATCTTCACTGAGGACTTGTTCTTCTCACCATGGTCTTCAGCTTTCTCTTTGCCTTTGTCTGCTTTCCATTCTCTGCAGTCTCTTTTCATGTGACCCTTCTTGCCACAATGGTAGCATTCTATGTCACTCTTGCCTTTAGCAATGCGGGACTTGCTACGAGAATGATTCCTCTTTCCACCTTTGTACTTTTCTTTGGTCCTTCCCCTAACAACTAAGGCTGTTCCTTTGCCTTTGTCCATTGTCTTTCTATTGGTTTCTTCAGTAAGCAGACTTCCTTCTACACCTGCTATGTTCAAACCATCTGGAGGTGCAGAATTACTCAAAGCTGTGCGAAAAGTGTCCCAACTTTTCGGAAATGTGATCAACAGGAACATAGCTCTAACAGGTTCATCAAACTTGACACCTTGAGCTGACAACTGACTATAGATTGTGTTGAATTCATTCAGATGATTGGACATAGGTGTCCCTTCTTTCATCTTCAAGTCAACAAGCTTCTTAAGCCAGTATACCTGTGAAGCTGCACTCTGCTTCTCATAAAGATCACTCAGCTTTAACCATGCTTGATAAGCCGACATCTCGTTTGCTACATTGAAGTAAACGCTTTCTGCCAAAGTCAGGATAATGGTAGAAAGTGCCAATTCATCCATTTCGCTCCATTCATCTTCGTCCATATCTTCTGGTTTTATCCCCTTGAGCTTTATAGGTTTTATCTGCTTCTTTTGTACCAACACGTGCTAAATCTGCTTCTTCCACAATGGGAAATTGGTTCCATCCAGCTTCTTGATATTGTAAAGAGCAGTGTCCTGTGATCCAGCCATAGCTACGCTTCACAGTAGTTTACTTTCCTGGGAAAAATTCGGCAGAGTTTCCCCTGTAAACTGACCTCTAAACCAATATCAACCTGTCAAATGAACCAAGAAAGCTTCAAATTCTGCAGAAATTTTGACAGAGTCTCCTTTGTAAAATGGATCTGGTGTACTCCAAAAACAGACAAAAAACAGCTCAAAAAACCACTGTCTCTCTAACACTATAAGCTGTGGGTAAACCTGTCCTGCACCTGTACTGTCTCTCACTGTCCTGTCACTGTCCTATAAGCAAAGACTGCGACAATGCCTCAACGGCAGTAAATCAAAGATGGAATCCCAACTGTCTAACTCACAATCAATACATCCTAGCTGCCTATCTAAGGTTGCTCGAGGGATCGCTCCAAGACCTGTATCACCGAAAGGATGTCAACATTCGAGAATCCCCCAGCTCAATAAAACCTCACTCGACCCTCAACGAAGGCTGCAATAAATCTGACAGTACATGGACTTCCCACAAAGTCATACATCCACAAATTTCCCATTGTATGCTGTAACCGCTGCGACGGTTGTTTGCTGCGTGACTCACAGCCAGCAAACCCTCAACAGACATACATCATCTCTGACAATACATCCCATGTGGAAGTACCTGCAATGTCAGGATGAAATCTGGATATCAAGCAGCAAACACAAGCTACCTGATGAACTAGTGGATGTCGCCTACAGTCTGTTTGTAGGTGCGCCCATGTCGTATGTGACACGCCTCCAAGAACTGTGAGCCGTCCTTCGTTGTGTAGATAGCCACAAATCAGCACTCTGGAAGTGCAGATATCCTCAGCACTTGCAGTCGTAGGCCGAAACCCCAAATTTGCAGACTCGGATCTGCACCTGCCGAGACCATGTAGTCGAAAATGGCCTGCGGTGAACTTTGTCGAAGCCGAACGGTGGTCGATATGACCTGAGAATGAAATTCTGAGAACACCTAGCCCTTTGGGCTATCCCACAGGATTTGGGGCCATGTCTTCGCCTGTCAAATCTCACTCCAATCTGAGCAGGTGACTCTGGCTACCTGCAAATGCTTCCCCGAGCCTCGATCTGAGCTCTGATACCAGTTGAAGGAGTACGAGCGGAAGTGTGACGCAAGAGAGTGCGAGAAGAAGAGCACGACGATATGGTGAACTCGCTCTACTGTAATGTGTAGAGCATAGTGAGTTCTTATTAGGTTTTTACAAAAGAATATGTGTACATACCTGGCGGCCGGCCCACTTACCTGGGCGACCACATTGGGCTTTATACGCCAACAGTGTCTAGGCTTCAACAAGCCATGGGAAATCCATCCCTCAAAGTGAAGTGCAACGGCAGCTTCGTGCTCATGGGATTCTCCAAGCTCCCCACCATGAAGAGAGAGCACCTAGGATGCCTTCTTGTGAGACTTCCAAAAGAGGCCTCTCTCGGATTCGGAAAGAAGAAGAGGCTCCATACGTGAAGGAGTACGAGCGGAAGTGCGACGCGAGAGAGAGTGTGAGAAGAAGAGCACGACAATATGGTGAACTCGCTCTACTATAATGTGTAGAGCATAGTGATCAAACTCACCATGTTTGTAGCCTTGAGAAAGCATAAACTTGTGGAACTTATGGTACCATGCCCTCGGTGATTGATTTAAGCCATAAAGACTCTTTAACAACTGGCATACCAGATCTTCCTTGACTTTCTCAACGAACCCTTCTGGCTGCTGCATGTAAATTTCCACATCTAAATCACCATGCAAGAACGTTGTCTTGACATCCATTTGGTGCAACACCAAATCTAATATGGCAACCAATGTAAGAAAGCATCTCAATGTAGTCATCTTGACCACCGGAGAGAAGACTTCATCAAAGTCAATGCCTTGTTCTTGCTTAAAGCCCTTGGTAACAAGCCTTGCTTTGTACTTTGGCTGACTATCATGAGCGGTGATCTTATACCTGTAAACCCATTTACAAGGTAGAGACTTTTTGCCCTGTGGTAATTTAACTAGCTTCCATGTCTGGTTTTTATGCAGAGCTGTCATCTCTGACCGCATGGCCAATTGCCAATTCCCAGAGTCCTTCATGTGCATTGCTTCCTTGTAACATGAAGGCTCATTGCAATCCGTCAACATGACATAGTTCATAGATGGAACAAACCGATCAGAAGGTCGTGAGATCTGTCCCGATTTACGCAAAATAGGTGGCTGAGGCTCAGCCACAACCTGTGGTTCCACTCTATCCTGTCCTGCTCCTCTTGAGCCCTGACATTTTGTCTTGCACGTGCAGGTCCATCTTCTTGGAAGACAACTCTTCTAATCTCCTCAACCCTCTCTGGTTTAGAATGATATTTGGCTTCATTAAAGTGAACATCATTGCTGTGGATAACCTTTCTGGATTCGGGATCCCAAAGTCTGTACCCCATCTCACCAGAATTACCATAGCCTAGAAAGATGAACTTTCTACTCTTTGGCTCAAGTTTGTTCCTAGATTCTTTTGGAACATGAGTATATGCCTCACAGCCAAAGACTCTGAGATGCTTGTATGAGGGCATTTTGCCTGACCATACCATCTCTGCCCCAGAATCCTTCTGCAAAACCTTGCTAGAAGATCTATTTATAAGATGAACAGCTGTTGATACAGCTTCAGCCCAAAACCCATTTGGCAGTTGTGCATTAGAAAACATACTTCTGACCTTCTCTTGTATAGTCCTATTCATCCTCTCAGCAACACCATTTTGAGGAGGATTGTAAGGAGCAGTAAGTTCACGTTTTATACCTTTTGACTCACAAAAGTCCTGAAAGGTCTTTGAAACATACTCTCCACCATTGTCAGTGCGTAAGCATTTAAGATTCTTGCCACTCTGATTCTCCACAAGTGTCACAAATGTTTTGAAAACACTAAACACTTCATCCTTGTGCTTGAGAAAGTAAAACCATACTTTCCTCGAGTAATCATCTATAAATGTCATAAATTAAGAAGCTCCCCCTAGAGATAGGTTAGGCATAGGCCTACACAAATCAGTATGAACAAGTGCCAATTGTGTATCTCTTCTACTGCTTCTATGCTTATGTGGCTGCTGTGCTTGCTTACCATACAGACAATGTTCACAGAATTCAAAATCATTAAATGACAAGCCAGGCAAATAACCAGAATGAGACAAGATTTCCATTCCTTTCTTGGACATATGTCCTAACCGGCTATGCCACAAAGAAACGTTCGGCTGCTCGGTTACATTGATTACATTTTTAGAGACATTTGATACATAAATCATGTAAAGTCCTCCAGACTTTACTCCATGTGCTACTGTCATAGAACCCTTGGATATCTTCCACATGTTCTGTCCAAAAGTGGTGACGTAGCCAGCATCATCAAGTAAACATGTGCTGATCAAGCTCTTTGTAATTGCTGGAACATGTCTCACATTCTTCAACGTGAAAGAAGATCCATTCTGAAACTTCAATTGAACATCTCCAACACCTAAGATCTCACATGTCTGCCCATTGCCTAGCCGAACGTGATCTTTAGTGGTCACATAAGAGGTAAACCACTCCTTGTTTGGAGACACATGAAGTGATGCCCCTGAGTCTATAATCCAGTCACTCAGTGCATTTCCATCAGATGCTGTAAGAAGAGCTGAGTTCATTGTATTCTTCAAGAAGTAGATGTCTCCTGACACTAGACTGTCATCCTCTGCAACAGTGTTTGTCACATTTATTTCTTGAATCTTCACTGAGGACTTGTTCTTCTCACCATGGTCTTCAGCTTTCTCTTTGCCTTTGTCTGCTTTCCATTCTCTGCAGTCTCTTTTCATGTGACCCTTCTTGCCACAATGGTAGCATTCTATGTCACTCTTGCCTTTAGCACTGCGGGACTTGCTACGAGAATGATTCCTCTTTCCACCTTTGTACTTTTCTTTGGTCCTTCCCCTGACAACTAAGGCTGTTCCTTTGCCTTTGTCCATTGTCTTTCTATTGGTTTCTTCAGTAAGCAGACTTCCTTCTACACCTGCTATGTTCAAACCATCTAGAGGTGCAGAATTACTCAAAGCTGTGCGAAAAGTGTCCCAACTTTTCGGAAATGTGATCAACAGGAACATAGCTCTAACAGGTTCATCAAACTTGACACCTTGAGCTGACAACTGACTATAGATTGTGTTGAATTCATTCAGATGATTGGACATAGGTGTCCCTTCTTTCATCTTCAAGTCAACAAGCTTCTTAAGCCAGTATACCTGTGAAGCTGCACTCTGCTTCTCATAAAGATCACTCAGCTTTAACGATGCTTGATAAGCCGACATCTCGTTTGCTACATTGAAGTAAACGCTTTTTGCCAAAGTCAGGATAATGGTAGAAAGTTCCAATTCATCCATTTCGCTCCATTCATCTTTGTCCATATCTTCTGGTTTTATCCCCTTGAGCTTTATAGGTTTTATCTGCTTCTTTTGTACCAACACGTGCCAAATCTGCTTCTTCCACAATGGGAAATTGGTTCCATCCAGCTTCTTGATATTGTAAAGAGCAGTGTCCTGTGATCCAGCCATAGCTACGCTTCACAGTAGTTTACTTTTTTGGGAAAAATTCGGCAGAGTTTCCCTTGTAAACTGACCTCTAAACCAATTTCAACCTGTCAAATGAACCAAGAAAGCTTCAGATTCTGCAGAAATTTTGACAGAGTCTCCTTTGTAAAATGGATCTGGTGTACTCCAAAAACAGACAAAAAACAGCTCAAAAAACCACTGTCTCTCTAACACTACCATTGTCTCTCTAACACTATAAGCTGTGGGTAAACCTGTCCTGCACCTGTACTGTCTCTCACTGTCCTGTCACTGTCTTGTAAGCAGAGACTGCGACAATGCCTCAACGGCAGTAAAGCAAAGATGCAATCCCAACTGTCTAACTCACAATCAATACATCCTAGCTGCCTATCTAAGGTTGCTCGAGGGATCGCTCCAAGACTTGTATCATCGAAAGGATCTCAACATTCGAGAATCCCCCAGCTCAATAAAACCTAACTCGACCCTCAACAAAGGCTGCAATAAATCTGACAGTACATAGACTTCCCACAAAGTCATACATCCACAAATTTCCCATTGTATGCTGTAACCGCTGCGACGGTTGTTTGCTGCGTGACTCACAGCCAGCAAACCCTCAACAGACATACGTCATCTCTGACGATACATCCCATGTGGAAGTACTTGCAATGTCAGGATGAAATCTGGAATATCAAGCAGCAAACACAAGCTACCTGATGAACTAGTGGATGTCGCCTACAGTCTGTGTGTAAGTGCGCCCGTGTCGTATGTGACACGCCTCCAAGAACTGTTGGAATTAGGGTTGCAGAGAAACACACACAGCTTGGAGAAGACGAAGGAAGCTCAAGGCACACAATAGAGAGTGTGTTACTTAGTGTGCAATGGAAAGGATAGATAGCCCTAGAGTGATGGGCGTATATACAATGCACGGGGGAAAAAACCTCCTAAAGAGGGAAAAAATGCCCCGGCGGTCCTAGTGTGTTCACACACATCACTACCACATGTATATGGTAACAAATCCCCCCTGGAGTGATGCGGTGAACGAGAGCTGGCACATGAGTAAAGGGAAGTGCCATGCCCTGAGGACAGGATCAGTCCACAAAGGGGAGTAAGCCCAAAGCTTTGCGGAAAGCTTCAAGCTTCTCACGAGACAATGCCTTTGTGAAAAGATCTGCAAGGTTTTCCTGTGTTGGCACATAAGCCAAGCTGATCTCTCCTGCTGAGAGCCTCTCCCTGACATAGTGGTAATGCACCTCAATGTGCTTTGTGCGAGCATGAAAAACTGGGTTCCTCGCAACTGCCAATGCGCTCTGACTGTCAGTGTAGATAGTGTTGGCAGTGTCCTGTCCAACACCCAAGTCAGCCATAAGGCGTCTGAGCCATACACACTCAACCGTAGTTGTGAAGACTGCCCTGTACTCAGCCTCACAACTCGAAGTGGCCACAGTAGGTTGCTTCTTGCTCAACCATGATATACATGAACTGCCAAGCATGAAACAAAAACCACTTGTGGACACTCGCGTGTCAAAACAACCAACCCAATCTGAGTCCGAAAAAGCATGTAAGTCTGGCGGCAATGATCCCCCCTTGGGATAAAACAAGCCAAGATGTAAAGTGCTACTAAGGTAGCGGAAAATCCTCTTGACAGCCTGCCAATGCTTAGACCCTGGGCTATGCATAAATCTGACCTGCGAGACTGCAAACTGAATATCTGGCCTCGTGTTGCATACATAAATGAGGCAGCCAACAGCAGTTTGGTAAAGAGTGACATCAGCAGGATCGCCAGCATCATGTAGACTCAACTTCAAACCTGTTTCCATGGGAGTGGCAATAGGTTTGCAATCCTCAAGTCCAAACTTACATAGCAATGTCTCTATGTAACTTTTCTGACACAAGGCAATACCACCATCACACTGCTTAAACTGTATACCCAAGTAATGATGCAACAGCCCCAAATCTTTCATCTTGAAAGTAGCATTCAAATCAGCCTTAAATTCAGAAATATGTCTCTCATTTGGTCCAGTGATCAGCAAATCATCAACATAAAGAACCACAATGAGAAATACATCATCCTCACGCTTTACATACAATGTGCTTTCTGTTGGACTGTTACGAAAGCCTCGTTTAACCAAATGAGTGTCAGCTTTCTCATACCAAGCACGAGGAGATTGCTTCAACCCATACAAAGCCTTCTTACATTTGCACACTTTGTCCTCTTGTCCTTTTATGACAAAACCGCGAGGCTGCGTTACATAAACTTCCTCAAATATGTCACCATTCAAGAAAGCAGTAACAATGTCTGATTGATGTACATCCCAACCAAAATGAGCTGCCAATGCACATAGAAAACGCACATTAGTCATACGACAAGTGGGAGAAAAAGTCTCTTCATAATCTATGCCTTTTTGTTGTGCATAACCCTTTGCAACAAGTCGAGCCTTATGGCAATCGATCTCACCATCCGGCTTGCGTTTCAACTTGTAAACCCACTTTGTACCAATGGCCTTTTTGCCAAGAGGCAAATCACATAAAGTCCATGTGTCATTCTCTATAAGTGCATCATATTCTGATTTCATGGCAGCAATCCAATTTTCTGAGTTCTGTGCTTCATCAAAAGACAGAGGCTCCTCAACATCATGTAAACTAGACACAGCCAAAGCATAACAATCTGATGCATAAGATGCATGGCAAGAGCCTGAACGAGTACGACTAGATAAAGGTGCATCCAATTTACTGTCACGCAAAGTGTGCACCAGCCATTTTGGCATACCTCTAGCCTGCTCATTTTCAGCCCTTTCCTCATCAAGTACATCATGTACATCTGCATCAGTAATAGGCTGTTCTAAAACATTTTCAGAAACCCCCATAGGCTGTACATTTGTCTCATTGGAACTTACATTCGTATTTCCACCACTGAAAAGAGGCAACAAAGTGTCATAAATGTCCTGTGAGCTTACATTACTGTCTCTAGTACATGACAGCAAGGGCTGAACAGAATCTTCCACAAACACTACATCCCGTGAAACCAGAATACGTTTTGTTTGCGGATGATACAACCTGTAACCTTTGCTTTCAGCACTATAACCAACAAAAATACATTTGACAGCCTTATCATCCAATTTTCTGCGCTGCACTTGTGGCACCAAAGCATATACCAAACAGCCAAAAACACGCATGTGCTCAATAGAAGGCTTTCTATCATGCCATGCTTCATATGGAGTAATAGACTGCAAAGCTTTCGTAGGACACCTGTTAAGTACATAAGTGGCACACATGATGGCCTCAAGCCAAAAAGAATGCGGCAAAGCTTGACTTTTGACCATACATCGTGCCATTTCTGTTAGTGACCTGTTTTTCCTCTCAGCAACACCATTTTGCTGAGGTGTATAAGGCACTGTACATTGGTGTTTTATCCCACGACTAGCCAGAAATGCATTAAATTCATGAGACATATACTCCCCCCCTCGATCGGAACGGAGGGTGCCCATAGTACATTTTGAGACATTTTCAGCCATAGCCAAAAATTGTTTGAAGCACATAAAAACTTCGGACTTCGCTTTAAGCGGAAATACCCACGCATGCCTGGAGTAATCATCAATGAAAGTCACGAAGTACAGGTAATTGCCCAAGGACGGAGTTTGCATGGGCCCACAAACATCACTATGCACAAGCTGCAACCTGCATGTGGCCCTAACTGAACCATCCTTTGGAAACTTAGAACGCTGCATTTTACCCAGAATACAGCCTTCACAAACATGTTTGACAGGTGCTTCGAGAGAGGTAAACAATTCACGATGTGAGGTAATGTACTTTGTAGCACCACTGTCGAAATACCACACATGTGAATCTGCAGCAACTGACAAGCATGCATCATGGACAGCAGGATTGTAAGTGCACTTTGCGCTAAAAGCCCATTCTGCATCAACATCAGCATCACAATCTCCTTTCACAGAAGACTCAACAATGGCTGCATTTGTAGTGGAACCAGCATTTGCAGTGGAACCACCCTCTTTCTTCTTAGCCTCTTTGGCCTTCAACTTAGGACACGACTCGATCAAGTGATCATTGGCTTTACAATAATGGCAACACATCTTCTTTTTGCCCTTATCACCAGAATTGCCAGACGAAGTGCTGCCAGCAGAAGCATTAGGAACAGAATTTTTGCCACTCGCAGCAGAACCATAAGAAGTGGCTGCATTACTGTTACCACCCTTTCTTTGAGAAGCAATAAAAGCCTGTTCAACTGCACGCTGCCTAGTCCTGTTTTTTCTAGAAAGTGACTCTTGCATCAGCAATGTGCATAATGCATCAAACTTGACAACTTCAGGATTTCCTTGGGTCATGAGTCTCCAAGTACTAGCAAAAGTCTGGTAGGAATCTGGTAAGGCATCAAGAACAGTCTGCACAAGGGAAATGTCCGAAATGACTTCACCTGCAGAAATGAGTTGCTCATTGATATCCTTGACACTAGCAAGGAAAGTGTCCATATCATCTTCCTCATGCATAATCTTCGACTCTAGCTCTTTACACAGCAAAGCAATTTTAGCCTCATTGCGGCTTGCATAAAGACATGCTAGAATATCCCAAGCCTGTTTTGCAGATTTTGCTGAACAGATGTGAGGAATAATGGTGCGCTTCACAGACAACGCAATCAATGCATGAGCCTGCGCATCCTTAACATCCCAACGAGCTTGTTCTGCCGTAGGCAAAACAACTCTAACAGCTGCAATCCTTGCAGCAAGACCTGCAACATCCTCAACATCGCCTACATCTTCAGAACCAGGACGTACATCAATGCCCTGCACAATGTTCCAGACACCTTTTGACACAAGAACATGTTGCATCATATAAGCCCACATAGGGTAGTTGTCCCCATCCAACCTGTCCTCAGCAGCAAACATCTTGAACACATCTGTGTTGTTGTTGTCAGCCATGGTAAATGCTGCACTTGATGTGAAAAATCCCGAAAATAGGAGAAATGGAGCGGGAACAACTTGTGCTATATAGCACAAACCGTAGAAGACTATAAGGCACCTGTTATGCAGAAAACGGCACTGACAGAAAATCTGCACAAAATGACGAAATAGCCTGTGCAGTACTGCCCGTAGTGGAGACGGAGGCCGAAATGAGCCCAAATCAAAATTTTGAGCAGACCAAGCTCTTCGAGGCTCCCCAAAATATTTGTCGACCTGCGAACGCTCGCCAAAGCTCACTGAAATCGGAGAAAGTGAGCAGGCGTGTGCTGGAGCAGCTGGCGACTAAGCCCGGGAGGACGTGACCTGCTCTGATACCAATTGTTGGAATTAGGGTTGCAGAGAAACACACACAGCTTGGAGAAGACGAAGGAAGCTCAAGGCACACAATAGAGAGTGTGTTACTTAGTGTGCAATGGAAAGGATAGATAGCCCTAGAGTGATGGGCGTATATACAATGCACGGGGGAAAAAACCTCCTAAAGAGGGAAAAAATGCCCCGGCGGTCCTAGTGTGTTCACACACATCACTACCACATGTATATGGTAACAAGAACTGTGAGCCGTCCTTTGTTGTGTAGACAGCCACAAATCAGCACTCTGGAAGTGCAGATATCCTCAGCACTTGTATTCGTAGGCCGAAACCCCAAATTTGCAGAGTCGGATCTGCACCTGCCGAGACCATGTAGTCGAAAATGGCCTGCGGTGAACTTTGTCGAAGCCTAACGGTGGTCGAGATGACCTGAGAATGAAATTCTGAGAACACCTAGCCCTTCGGGCTATCCCACAGGATTTGGGGTCGTGTCTTCGCCTGTCAAATCTCACTCCAATCTGAGCAGGTGACTCTGGCTACCTGCAAATGCTTCCCCGAGCCTCGATCTGAGCTCTGATACCAGTTGAAGGAGTACGAGCGGAAGTGCGACGCGAGAGAGAGTGTGAGAAGAAGAGCACGACGATATGGTGAACGTGCTCTACTGTAATGTGTAGAGCATAGTGAGTTCTTATTAGGTTTTAACAAAAGAATATGTGTACATACCTGGCGGCCCACCCACTTACCTGGGCAACCACATTGCGCTTTATACCCCAACAATACGAAGGGCTCAAAAATTTGCTTCTTGATGATGCATCTCCTTCCCAAAGAACCCCCAGCGAAGGAACGAGAAAGAAGTGAGTCTCCTGCCACCTCGGCAGAGATGGATCCACAAAGACGGCGGGCTAAACTCTCTCCATCACCTCCAAAACGGAGAAGACCATCGCACACTTCTCCATTCCATAATTTAAAGAGGGATGACAAAAAGCAAGAGAAGGAAAAGGCAAGAAGAGGACACCCTCTTCTCCATCTTCTTCATCCTCTTCCTGTTATGAAAGCAATGGTGCAGACAAAGAAGATCAAGGCAAGAAAGAGGTCACACTCTTCTCCATCTTCCTCAAATTCTTCATCTTCTGAAGAAAGTGATGGTACAAGTTTTGAACCATAAAAAAGAAGAGGCCATAGGAAATCCTATGCTGCGTGGAAGAGGTCGTCCAAGCGCAAGAAGTTCAAAGAGGGAGGAAAGAGTATCTCTTTCCTTACCTACGATGGCACCTTTGGTGCTATGGACAAAGTCTTGGCCTTTATCCAACAATTCGATGCGGCGTTTGGAGATGAGGGCTTCACGGAGTCCTCTAAGCTACGCCATGTAGCTATGCACTTTCAAAATTCCACTAGACAATGGTGGTCTAGCCTACGGGCCAACGGTGAAGCTCCAAACATGGAAAGCTTTAAGAGCTTCCATTATGAAGCAGGTTTTGGCCACCGATGCCAAAGACAAAGTACTCACCGAATGGCAAAGCTTGAAGCTCTCTCCCTACGAATCCATTCACAAATATGTAGACAAGTTTTGGGACCTACAACTCAAGGCCATTGTCTTCAAAAAGTTGGATTTTGGAGAGCAAAAGCAACAATTTTGTGTGGGCTTAAGTGAAGAGATGGCGGAGTATGTCAACTCCCAAGGCTACCCACCATATCGGAGGTTATACACCATACTATGGTGGCTTCTCGAATCAATTTCCAAACAACCTGGATTGCTTCAACCTTTGCTAATCCCTAATTCACCATGGGAGAGCATATCCATGGATTCTATCTTTGGATTGCCAAAGTTTATCCATGGGAATACGGGAATATGGACGATAGTACACAGGTTCAGTAAACAAGCTCATTTTATACCTGCCAAAAAGACTATCAAAGCCCATCAAATGGCAACCCTCTTCATTTCACAAATCTTCAAGTACCATGGCTTGCCAATGTCCATAGTGTCGGATAGAGATCCTAGAATGACCAGTAATTTTTGGAAGGGTCTCTTTGAGAATTTAGGGACAAGGCTAAACTTCTCTTCGGCCTATCACCCGCAAACGGATGGCCAAAGTGAAATAGCTAACCTAACAATCCTTGATCTACTAAAAGCCTATGTAACGGAAGTAGATCAAAGATCCCAATGGGAGAAGTGCTTACCCTTAGCGGAGTATGCCTACAATAACACTGTACATACTTCCATGGGAAAAGCACCTTTTGAGGTAATTGAGGGAAGATCAAAAAGTCCCCTACTACTTAAGGTACATGGGAAGATATTCGCTGCAGATGAGTATAGCCAAGACCTACAAGCATCTTTCCAAAATTTTAAGGATGCTATCTCTATCTCACAGCAAAGGCAAAAGGCTGCTGCTGTTGATAAGCACAGAAGAGCTTAAGCCTTTAAAGAAAATGATTAGGTCTTACTCAAATTTCCCAGGGCTCGATTAGGGCACACGACGAGCAAGAACCCTACAGGACACCAAAAGTACTATGCTAAACTAGCAAAAAGGTATTATGGTCACTTCCAGATTCTTGGGCCAATCAATGAGATGGCCTATCAACTCAAGTTGCCCAACCATTGGCTCATACAAAATGCTTTCCATGTGAGCCTACTAAAGCCTTACAAAGGAGAGCCACCTCAAGAACCAACTATTGAAGACCCACCGGAGAACGAGGACCAAGAAAAGGTGCTTCAACCCGAGTCCATTCTCCGACATGAAGACAAGGTACTAAGAGGCGGTAAGACTATCCAACGATATCTTATTAAGTTTAATAATTCTCCTTTTGAAGATGCTAGATGGATGCAAGGCATACAATTAAAGGATAACCTAAACCTTGTCAATGCTTACAATGCTTCCCAAGAGTAAGCAAATGTACAAAATGTTAAAAATGAACAAAATTTTTGTCTTATAAGACTCTCTTTTTCTTTATTGTTGTGCATAAAATGAAGTAGTATGCATGCTTAGATCAAGTTTGCGGAGACGACGTCTCCCAAACACCAAGTAGAGATTGTAACTCTACTATGAAAGATTGATAGGACTAATGTGGAGACATGCTTGCGGTAGCTTGCGCTCTCAAGCGCCAAATGGACTAGTCATCCATTCTGGAACAATGTCGCAGGGTAACATAGGGATCCTCTACCCGCTAGGAAAAATGGACTAAACTTTATCTTCTCTACCTCATAGTCGAGGACGACTATGGTTTCAAGGGAGAGGTAATGACATAAAATCTAATATGTAGCTTCACCCAAACGATTTTCTCATGTTAAACTAATCATTTAATATGGGGAAATAAATGGAAAACAAGAGCTAGAACGTAGATATGAGTTTTTAGGCCAAGCTCAACACAAGGCCAAAAGGGGATGGTTCCATCTCAACACAAGGTCTCATAAGGAGTTGGTCTACTGAAGAACAATGCTTGCATAATAGAGCTTGGAATAACTTAGGGTTAGCTTCATTAAAGACCTCGAATGGTTAGTGTAAAAGTTCTTAGACCTTAGGTTAAAGCTAGGCCTATGCTTGAGGAGCTTGATAATTAAAAGTGCATGAGATGCTTAACAACTAAGGTGCAACTTAAGCTAGGCATGTTCTTGAAGGTCAAAGTCAATCCCTACAAGGAGGGGGCAAACCCTTGAGGCTAGGGGTATGGTAGAGAGAGAGAGAGGCCATGCTCTTGCTATTTCCATGCATGATGATTAAGGTTCTTGTCATAATAATCAATATCTAATTCTCCTAAATGATTTTCTCATATTAAACTGATCATTTAATGTGGGGAAGGCCAAGGGAGAAAAAGCTAGAATATTGGTTAAGCTAGCAGACCGGTCACAATAGGGATCCAAAGGAGGGAAAATAGGGATCCAAAGGAGGGGCCATCTGCAAAAGAGCCATGTGCAACAATGGGCTAAAAAGACCCTAAGGTTCAGCCCATTAAGACTTCCAAAATGCTAAGGTTCCAAAATTCAAAGGTTGTGTCCAAAGGTCAACCCTAGGGAAAATTGGATGCTTTGTGTGTGCCCTAAAAGTCTTTGCACATCCCTACATGGGAGGGGGCGAGCCCTAAAGGTAGGGGATGAGAGAGAAAGCCACACACACACACAAGCTCCCTTTACACAAAGGGAATGAGGGACACATGTCAGCTCCCTAGGCCAGATGCCCACAAGGTGTGCCCAATTTCTATTGGATGACCCTTGAAGTGGACCAATGAGAATTAAGCTAGAGTAAATTTAGTTTAATTAATTTAAAAACATTTAATAAAAGAAACCAATGAGAATTAAGTCTCCTAGAAGACTATTGGGCAGTCTCCCAAGGGGTCCAATGAGCATTCATGAGCCCCATGGCTTGCCTGATTCCTATTGGCCAGGAGGCAAAGGGGTCCAATGAGAGTTTAGTTTAATTATTTAATTACCTAAAGCTCTCACAAAAGGGGAAAGGGAGACACATGTCAGAAGGCTATCACTTATGCTGCTTAATTGTAATTGGCTTGACTTGGGGAGGGCCAATGAGGCTTCAGCAAGAGCAATTAGCAAGAGGGCTTGCCCAAGAGAGAGAGAGGGGGCTGATTTTTGGCAAGGCATTATCACACACACACACTCACACAAGCTCATGTGTGAAGAAAGAGAAGACTATCTCTTCCCAAGGTTTAATGGAGAACTCATCACCTACTCCAAGCTTGTGAGATAGAAGCCTACATCAACACTCTCTTGGCATTGAGGGCGAGCTTTTTGAAATGGGGCCTCTAAACCCAAACCAATGGGCCTACCCTCACAAAATGTTCGTAAAGAGGTACGCACACTACTTGGGGCACCACCTTCTTTTGGGAGTGGAGAAGGAAACCAATCAAAATAACACTTGCACTCACCCACTCAAGCAACACACTTTGAAAACCCCCTTACTCTATATACACTTTGGACACTTGAACACCATCAACGATTATGCAACCCAATGCCGTGTATCAAAATGAAATATGCAATTTGTGGAATAGCATTCACCTTCTCCCCATAAGAATACCCATAATACATCCAAAATCTTCCTCTCTCAAGCACTCATCAAAAAATCATACGCACAAGACTTGCCTCTCAAACACACAAGAGAATCACTTACATCAAACTAACACACTTTGCATAGAGAGCTCATCTCCATCTATGCAATGCCGTGACACAAATAAAATCACCATGAGAGGTAGCCACATGCATATGTAATGAAGCAAAAGAGAGTTGGAGTGAGAAATTTCTTTAGACCAATTGAATAAGTGTGGAGAAACAAACCAATGGTAAATTGAGAATAGAACACTTACTTGATTTCTCGCACACCTTTTAAGGGGAGGGCAAACGCTGGCTAACCATCACGAATTGCGACACTTGAAAGTTTTGAAGATGATTTCATGATCATTAACATAACCATGAGAGAGATCATGATGTATTTACAAGTTATTGAGGTGCTACAAATGATTTATTGGGTTGATGGAGTAAGAGATTGTAGAATGGAAAGAGTGGAGAATAGAGTTGCACTTCCTCCAAAGAGGAGGGTTAGGAGGGAGAATGTGAAAGAGGGAGAGTTGGGGTTTTCTCTACTATTGATCAAGAAACAACATGAAGGTGTGTGTCCTTGAGTCTCTCCAAGGGGGGCTATTTATAGTTGTGTAGGAGTGGGATTATGCTACACTTAATTAGAGTAAGTGATTAGACCTAATTAAGTGTCCTTTGACCACTCATTGAATATTGGACATAAAAGGGACTATTTATTCACCAAAAATATCATTGTAAACCGTGAAGGCTCCATAGGGGTGCATAATGTAGGTGGAGCCCACCATGAGGCCCTACGGGTGACTCCTGCGGGGTATCTCAACTTGTCTGTCTTGGCATTTAGAAAGCATCTTTAGGTTGGTCCAATCACATGCAAGTGACCTTGAACACTCATTGCTCTTCTAGAAGATGAGTAGGGGAAAAATAAGATCTCACCCTCTTGATTTACTTGATTTACAGTTCCCTTTTGCTGCAAATCTGACAGATTTACACTATTTTGACCATAACTTTTTACCTGTAGCTCAGAATGACATGCTTCAAAAGGAAAAATTGAGCTTCTCAACATGCTTGATATGAATTTGGACTATTCTTCATGCCCATGCACCAAGGAATTCGGTTTGGAAGGTCCACACTAAGCTAGGGAACCTTTTGCTTCCAAGTCTTCTTGTATGGGCCCTTTGCTTGTATGCATCCAAGGGGAATCATGCTTTTTCAAAAGGCTATGATGCTTAAACAAATAGAGGAGGGCCCAATATTATTTGCTTGTGAAAAGAATATACAATTGGAGTCTTTTTGAAAGGAGAGAAACTATATGTATATTCTTAAGAGATATTGGGCCACCTATGTAGGGGGCATAGAAGACTTGTAGAGAGGGACCATAATCTTTGGTAAAGACAAGTGGAGAGTTGATTTCCATGGGAATTTATCTATATGGGGTGGAAGATGGATATATTATTTTTCTACTACTAATTCACAAGAGGTAAGAAAGTTTGGGGGTATATAGTTGGTTATTGTATGCTTATTCTATTTACAAAGCAAAAAAGAAAAGGGTGGTAATATAAATATATGACTAAGGTGACATTTTTGGGAAGAGTATAATGTATGTGTCGCCACAAAGGTTAAACGAAGAGGGGGAATTTACTCTAGATAACTTAATAGCGTAGAAAAATATATACACATATGAGGAAGAGGACGTTGAGTAGGCTGACAAATGTTGCAAAAAGATAGTTACCATTTTATGCCACTCATATTAGCCCTCCCCCAAGCCTAGAGATATTCATATCTTTAGGAGGACGGTGTTGCTTCTTTTTTTTCTCTCTCTTTTTTTTTTTGTCATTTTTCCTTTTCCACTTTTTTTTTTTCAATAGGAGGAGCGTCATGCACTCTTTTACTCCATTAGACCTGCTTTTCATTACCTCAATCCCATAAATCGGAGATGGGAGGGTTGCCTTGGGTATGTTCAGATTCCAAGGCTGGTTCTTCTTTGCACATCAAAGCTTTAAAAATAGGTGGAGCATTTGCCAAGTCGAAGGGAGCCATGTCAATTTGGAGCTTAGACGATGTAGGCAGATGACTGCCTATCAACGGATTGATACGTTGAAAGTAGGGCTTTAATCTCCATCCATTGACTCTGGTCTTGTGGAGTTTTCCTGATAAATCTGATAATCTGTAACTACCATTCCCAAACTTTGTTTTTATCATGAAAGGTCCCTCCCATCTTTGCAAAAACTTTTTGTCAAGTCGAGTATCAAGTCGGTTATCATAGCGAAGAACCAACATACCTTCCTTCAATCCTTTCCCCTTGAGCTTCTTGTTGATTTTATCCCTTTGGCTTGTCGCTTTGGTGATGTAGTGATCAATGGACTCTTCTCTATCTAGCTCAAGTCGTTGGAGATCTAAGATCCTTTCATGTAGAACCTCTTTTGGTTTTTTTGCCACTCTTGCAAGAACGCGCAAGCTTGAGAGCTCTACCTCAATGGGGAGAAGTGCTTCCTGTCCATAAACTAGATGAAAAGGGGTGAATTGGGTAGATACCTTGAAAGATGTCCTATACGCCCAAAGAGCAGCCGTCAAATGGCGATCCCAATCATTAGGCCGGTCCACAACCTGCTTAGAAATAATCTTACATATCATTCCATTCACTTTTTCCACCAATCCATTGCATTGAGGATAGTAGGGTGTGGAATACAGGTGTTTCACTTTTAACCTCCTCAAGAGATCATTCAGAAGGTCAGCCCTAAAACCCGGGCCTCGATCTGATAAGATTTCTAGGGGTGTTCCAAACCTACTACAAATATGATCAAAAATAAACTTTGATACCTCTTCAGTTGTGATTCGAATTGTGCTTGTTGCTTCCGCCCATCGTCATGTAGTCAACACCCATGATGATGAAAACCTTCCCTGTAGAAGTACGAGGTAGGGGACCTATTGCATCCACACCCCACTTTTCAAAAGGGCCATAAGATATTATTGGGACTCGAGGCTCATATGTTAGTCGTCTATCCCCAGCAATTTGGCATGGCTTACATGCCTTACACCAATATTGGACATCACGATGTAAGCTCGGCCAAATAAACCCTGCTTGTAAAATCTTCCTACTTGTAATATCTTGAGAAAAGTGACCACCACAGACATCATCATGACATGAAAGAAGAATTTTCTCTATCTCTTGCACACCTGGTACTCTCCTCAAGACCAAATCTTTCCCTTTGTGATATAAATCATTCCCGATCAACTGGTAAGGTGTGGCCTTCTTAACTAGTCTATGTCTTTGCACCTTGTCTAAGTGTTTGGGACACTCACCTGCTTGTAGAAAGAAGATAATGTCTTTTAGCTCCTCTTGACCTTGATATTTGGGTTCATATAGTTTCACACCTCCTACCGCCATTTGAAGCTTTTCATTTGCAAGTAAGTCTGCTTCCTTGTTATGAGTTCTCACAATGTGTTGTACCTGTGTTGCTTTAAAACCCTTCATCAAAGCTCTTACACTACTAAGCCACTCAAACAATGTACGATTCTTGCACCTCCAAGTCCCTTGGATTTGCCTGACCACTAGCAAAGAATCACCTTTTATAATAAGTCTTTGTATGCCTAATTCTTTGCATTCTTCTAACCCAAGGGTTAGAGTAGCATACTCAGCCTCATTGTTAGAGTGAACACTAGGTAGAGTGATACCTTTTCTAACCATTACCTCCTTTTGTGGGTTCAAAATGATGATTCCCCCTGCTGCTTTGTCTTGTTGGCGTTGATAAGCTTCGTCAAAGCATAAAGTATGGGCATTATCAATCTCCTTTACTTTGAACTGTTTTGAGCCTTCCTCTCTTTGTAGTCGTGATCCTTCCCTTTCTCTCACTTTGTAGGTGAGAATGTCTGCAAGTCCTGCTCTTGTGCTATCTTCTACAAGGAAAGTGTATTCAAATTCTTGGAGTTCAAGCACCCACTTTGCTATTCTAGATGAGAGGCTCATGTGTTGTACTACATATGGTAGATTGTGCTCTAAGGTGAGAAAAACAAATGGCACAGGGAGAAGATACGATCGAAACTTCCTTACCGCAAACAAGATTGCAAAGACCACTTTCTCCATTTCAGTGTATCCCTTCTCGGTCGGAGTCATCACCTTGCTTGCAAAATAGATCGGCCTCATGTATGATGTTTTAGGATCTTTTTGCATCAAAACAACACCAATTGCTTCGAAACCTACACTTGGAGTGACATAGTAGGTCTCCTTTGGATCTGGTGGCATTAGGATTGGGAGAGAGCTAAGAATGCCCTTCACTTCCTCAAAACATTTTGCATGTTCCCTCCCCCATTCAAATGTAGATTGGCTTGCCAACCTATGCAAAGGGGCGATGGCTTCTGCTAGGAGATGGATGAAGCGAGACATGTACTTCACTTTGTGGTTGAAGGTCATTAGCTCCTTAGTTGTTGTTGGTGGAGATAATGACAAAAGGGCCTCTACTTTAGAGGGATCCACTTGAATTCCTTGTGAAGAAACCACATGGCCTAGCAAAACCACCTGAGATTCACCGATATGACACTTCTCTGAGTTGATTTGTCCCCCAAATTGATGGAGCCTCTTAAGCCCCTCTTTAACCTTTTGGCAATGAAGTGATCTACAACTATAAATACAGAAATCATCCATAAAGACTCTTATGGATTTTCCAAAGAATGGCTGAAATACAAATATTGTGAATCTCATGAAGGTGCTAGGAGCATTGGTGAGCCCAAAAGGCATTACTCTCAATGTAAAACATCCCCAAGGTGTGATGAAGGTGGTTTTTGGTAGAAACCATAATACAAAGCCTTTTGGAGGGGGGACCGGCTCCATGAAAATCCGGTCCTCAACTGTTGTCAATAGCTTAATTTCTCTCTCTTTTGAAAGTATTGTCGATGCTATCTAACTAGGTGTTATGCTTTTTGTTGCTCTCTCCACCCAAGCACTCTTGTAATTCTCATTAGGAATCTATTCTAATGAAATGCCCACTATGTTCATGCTAATTTCCGCTACACATAAGTTATTAGGCCATTAAATGTTACATTGGTATTAGAGCTCAAGGTTTCTCTTTTCTTGCTCAAGAAGGGAGGTCCTGAAGCTAGCTACAAATGGTTGGTATTATTAATTGCCTGTGAGTAAGTAGAATAGGGATTTTTCAGCCTTGCAGTGCGCCTGCCTTCGTGCAGTTAACGGGGCATCACCGTCGAGAGCTATGGTCTTAATAGTGGAGTCCTACGGGGCTTGCCTACGTCTTAACCACTATTGAGCTATTAGAAGCTTGACAGGAGCCGGTGGTGTTTTGGTGTCGAAAGACCCTCTCTTCTATTCCTTGCAATTAATGGTATTCGAGCCGCGGGTACAGTAGCTTGAGTGCTTTTTCTAAAGGGGTAAAGAGGAGTAGCAACTAGGGCTTGAAGTGCCAAAGTACACCTAAAATGTTTACACCTAAAAGTTGTTAGGATGGCTGACAATAGTAAAGAGAGTGAAATTAATGTTGATAACTTTGATTTTGCTCATGAGCAAGCTACTAATGATGCTTCAATGCTTGTTAACTATCTTGTTTCTAGGCTTCAACAAGCCATGGGCAATCCATCTCTCCAAAGTGAAGTGCAACGGTAGCTCCGTGCTCACGGGATTCTCCAAGCTCATCACCATGATGAGAGAACACCTAGGAAGCCTCCTTGTGAGACTACCAAAAGAGGTCTCTCTCCGATTCGGGAAGAAGAAGAGAATCCATATGAAGGGCTCAAGAATTTACTTCTTGATGATGCATCTCCTTCCCAAAGGAGAACTCAAGAGCCTCCACCGAAGGAGCGAGAAAGAAGCGAGTCTCCCACCACCTCGGCGGAGATGGCTCCACGAAGACGACGGGCTAAACGCTCTCCATCACCACCAAAGCGGAGAAGACCATCACACTCTTCTCCACGCCATAATTCAAAGAGGGATGATAAAAAGCAAGAGAAGAATAAGGCAACAAAGAGGACACCCTCTTCTCCATCTTCTTCATCCTCTTCCTCTTATGAAAGCTATGGTGAAGACGACAAAGATCAAGACAAGAAAAAGGCGAGAAAGAGATCACCCTCTTCTCCACCTTCTTCAAATTCTTCACCTTCTGAAGAAAGTGATGGTGCAACCTTTGAACCATCAAAAAGAAGAGGCCATAGGAAATCCTATGCCGCGTGGAAGAGGTCGTCCAAGTTGAAGAAATTCAAAGAGGGAGGGAAGAGCATCTCTTTCCTTACCTATGATGGTACCTTTGGTGCTACGGACAAAGTCTTGGCCTTTATCCAACAATTCGATGCGGCGTTTGGAGATGAGGGCTTCACGGAGTCCTCTAAGCTACGCCATGTAGCTATGCACTTTCAAAAGTCCGCCAGACAATGGTGGTCTAGCCTACGAGCCAACGGTGAAGCTCCACGAACATGGAAAGCTTTAAGAGCTTCCATTATGAGCAGTTTTTGGCCACCGATGCCAAAGACAAAGTACTCACCGAATGGCGAAGCTTAAAGCTCTCTCCCAATGAATCTATCCACAAATATGTAGACAAGTTTTGGGACCTACAACTCAAAGCCACTGTCTTCAAAAAGTTGGATTTTGGAGAGCAAAAGCAACAATTTTGTGCGGGCTTAACCGAAGAAATGGCGGAGTATGTCAACTCCCAAAGACCACGTACCATATCGGCGGTAATACACCACACTATGGTCGCCTCTCGAATCAATTTCCAAACGGGGGCAAAAAGAAATAATAAGCCCCCGGAAAACAAGGGTTCCAATGAGCCTACGGGGAAGGACAATGTCCAAAAGTCTCCTAAGGGCAACTCCAACAAAGCTAAAGAGAAGGGAATTTACAAAGGTAAGAATAAACTCTCTCCTGAAGAGCTTGAGCATTACCGTAAGGATAACCGGTGTTTCAAGTGCGGAGAACAAGGGCATGCGTATCGCGCTTGTCCCCAAAAGAACAACCGCCAAGATCCTCCTAGAGCTTCCTTGGTTGAAATCCAAGAGGAGGAGACTCACCAAACTCACCACAAAGGATCTCCTCTATGCCATGCTTGGGGAAAGGTAAGAGAACATGATTCTTTTATTCTCTTTGACCCTGGTTCTACTCACAATTTTATATCTATAGAGTTGGCCACCAAGCTAGGAATACAATCCTACGAGATGGGAGATGTCCTACCCGCAGACAGTGCCTTCAAGGGGCAAGAAGCTTCAGTCACTCCCTTAATCAGGAAATTGAGGCTTCATGTCCAAGGCTATGTGGACAAAGAGGACTTCTTTATCTCTCCTCTCAAGCATGAGGATGTAATCCTAGGGGCACCATGGTTTGACCGCCTGGCTGCCGATGTTAAATTTCCTGAAAGGAGAATCTCCTTTAAGCTCAGGAAAAAAGACATGTATATAGATGCTAAGGAAATTGGTAACACCATCCCCATTGTACATACACCAGCTTTCAACAAGCCAATAAAGAGCTCTATTTCCGTGTACATGATTTTTGTTAAAGACTCTCAAAATGAACCTAATGCTTTAGCAAAAGAAAATAAAAGCAACCAAAAGGAATTAGAGTTATCCAATTTTCTCAAGGGGTTTCAAGATGTTTTTATTGACGACATCCCTTGTGAGCTACCTCCTAAACGAGGTAATGATGACCATGCAATTGAACTTCTTCCAGGAAGTTCACCGCCTAATAAACCTCCTTATAGAGTTTCTCAAGCTCAACAAGAGGAGATTATGCGGCAAGTGCATGAGTTAGTTGAGAAGGGTATGGTTAGGCCAAGCTCATCTCCATTTTGCTCACCTGTGCTATTAGTGCAAAAGAAAGACGGCACATATCGTATGTGTGTCGGCTATAGAGCACTAAATAGGATCACTATCAAAAATAGGTTTCCCGTTCCATTGGTAGAAGACCTATTTGATAAGCTACAAGGATCGACCTACTTCAGTAGGATTGACCTAAAACGCGGCTATCATCAAATAAGGATAGTTGATCAAGACATTGTAAAGACCGCATTTCGCACCACATTTGGTCTTTACGAATATATTGTCATGCCTTTTGGCTTGACCAATGCACCAGCCACATTCAACCGCTTGATGGAGAAGCTGTTCAGGCCTCATCGAACCTTCACTGGAGTGTTCTTTGATGATATTATCATCTACTCTAATTCATTAGATGAACACAAGCAACACCTCCGGGTAATATTTCAAGTTTTGAGAGAGAATAAACTTTATGTTAATCCGAAAGAAAAGTGAATTTTTCTTGCAAGAGATTCAATATTTAGGTCACATTATCTCTCAAGATGGCATCCAAATGGATCCATCAAAGTTAGAGGTAATAAAAGGATGGCCTAAACCAAGGAATCTTCATGAACTAAGAAGCTTTATAGGTATGTGTGCATACTATAGACACTTCATAGAAAAGTTCTCACAAATTGCGGGACCATTACATGACCTAACAAAGAAAAGCGTTAGGTATACATGGTTTGCTAAGGAGAACAATGCTTTCGAAAAGCTTATCTCTCAACCTGTGCTTACACTACCGGATCTCTCAAAACCATTTGAGGTCCAATGCGATGCTTGTGGTGATTGCCTTGGAGCTGTTTTGCTCCAAGAAGGGCACTCCATAGGCTATGAGAGTCGAAGGCTCGACCCTGTTGAGCAAGCTCTAGGCATATACGAAAAGGAACTCCTTGCACTTATACATGCCTTAGACTCATGGAAGCACTATTTATTGGGGACTTCTTTCATTCTGCGAACGGATCACCAAAGTCTTAAGTACTTCATGACGCAGACCAAGCTCTCCGACAAACAAATGAGGTGGCAAATTTCCTTTCGCAATTTCATTTTCATATTGCTCACATTGCTGGCAAGCATAATCAAGTAGCTGATGCACTCTCAAGACGGCCGAGAGTGAATGCGGTTTCCATAGCAACTCACAATGATCTATCTTCAATGATAGATGAGTATGCTATTGATCCCGATTTTAGAGATGTGATTTCAGCCCTTGCATTAGGGAAGAAAGAAGAACCATTTACTTTACAAGATGGTTATCTTCTCTATGGCAATAGACTATGCGTTACTAACTCACTACGTGAGAAAGTAATGTATGAATCTCATGCTCCACCTTATGCGGGGCATAGAGGGATTCAGTCTACCTTAAAGGGAATTGAAACATATTTCTATTGGCCTACCATGAAAGTGAACATACAAGAGTATGTTTCTAAATGTGTGCTATGCCAAAAGACAAAATTTGATAGAGGGAAGCAACTTGGATTGCTTCAACCCTTGCCAATCCCTAATTCACCATGGGAGAGCATATCCATGGAGTTTATCTTTGGATTGCCTAAGTCTATCCATGGGAATACGGGAATATGGACGATAGTAGACAGGTTTAGTAAACAAGCTCATTTTATACCTGTCAAAAAGACTATCAAAGCCCATCAAATGGCAACCCTCTTTATTTCACAAATTTTCAAGTACCATGGCTTGCCCATGTCCATAGTGTCGGATAGAGATCCTAGAATGACCAGTAATTTTTGGAAGGGTCTCTTTGAGAATTTAGGAACAAGGCTAAACTTCTCTTCGGCCTATCATCCACAAACTGATAGCCAAAGTGAAATAGCTAACCTAACCATTCTCGATCTACTAAAAGCCTATGTAACGGAAGTAGATCAAAGATCCCAATGGGAGAAGTACTTACCCTTAGTGGAGTATGCTTACAATAACACTGTACATACTTCCACGGGAAAAGCACCTTTCGAGGTAATTGAGGGAAGATCAAAAAGTCCCTTGCTACTTAAGGTACATGGGAAGATCTTCGTTGCAGATGAGTATAGCCGAGACCTACAAGAATATTTCCAAAAGATTAAGGATGCTATCTCTATCTCACAGCAAAGGCAAAAGGCTGCTGCTGACAAGCACAGAAGAGCCCAAGCCTTTAAAGAAAACGATTGGGTCTTGTTAAAGTTTCCCAAGGCTCGATTAAGGCACACAACGGGCAAGAATCCTACGGGTCACCAAAAGTACTATGCTAAACTAGCAAAAAGGTACTATGGTCCCTTTCAGATTCTTAAGCCAATCAATGAGATGGCCTATCAACTCAAGTTGCCCAATCATTGGCTCATACACAATGCTTTTCATGTGAGCCTATTAAAGCCTTACAAAGGAGAGCCACCTCAAGCACCAACTATTGAAGACCCACCGGAGATCGAGGACCAAGAAGAGGTGTTGCAGCCCAAGTCCATTCTCCGACATGAAGACAAGGTACTAAGAGGCGGTAAGACTATCCAACGATATCTTATTAAGTTTAAGAATTATCCTTTTGAAGATGCTAGATGGATGCAAGGCATACAATTAAAGGATAACCTAAACCTTGTCAATGCTTACAATGCTTCCCAAGAGTAAGCAAATGTACAAAATGTTAAAAATGAACAAAATTTTTGTCTTATAAGACTCTCTTTTTCTTTATTTGTGCACAAAAATGTAGTAGTATGCATGCTTAGATCAAGTTTGCGGAGACGACGTCTCCCAAACACCAAGTAGAGCTTGTCACTCTACTATGGGAGACTGATAGGACTAATGTGCTGACATGCTTGCGGCAGCCTCAGGCTCTCAAGCGCCAAATGGACTAATCATCCATTGTGGAATGATGTCGTAGGGTAACATAGGGATCTTCTACCCGCTAAGAAAAGGACTCATGAACATGCTTTATCTTCTCTACACCATAGTCGAGGACGACTATGATTTCAAGAGAGAGGTAATGTCATAATAATCAATATCTAATTCTCCTAAATGATTTTCTCATATTAAACTGATCATTTAATGTGGGAAAGGCCAGGGGAGAAAAAGCTAGAATATTGGTTAAGCTAGCAGACCGGCCACAGTAGGGATCCAAAGGAGGGAAAATAGGGATCCAAAGGGGGGGCCATATTCAAAAGAGCCATGTGCAACAATGGGCTAAAAAGACCCTAAGGTTCAGCCCATTAAGACTTCCAAAATGCTAAGGTTCCAAAATTCAAAGGTTGTGTCCAAAGGTCAACCCTAGGGAAAATTGGATGCTTTGTGTGTGCCCTAAAAGTCTTTGCACATCCCTACATGGGAGGGGGCGAGCCCTAAAGGTAGGGGATGAGAGAGAAAGCCACAAACACACACACACACACAGGCTCCCTTTACACAAAGGGAATGAGGGACACATGTCAGCTCCCTAGGCCAGATGCCCGCGAGGTGTGCCCAATTTCTATTGGATGACCCTTGAAGTGGACCAATGAGAATTAAGCTAGAGTAAATCTAGTTTAATTAATTTAAAAACATTTAATAAAAGAAACCAATGAGAATTAAGTCTCCTAGAAGACTATTGGGCAGTCTCCCAAGGGGTCCAATGAGCATTCAGGAGCCCCATGGCTTGCCTGATTCCTATTGGCCAGGAGGCAAAGGGGTCCAATGAGAGTTTAGTTTACTTATTTAATTACCTAAAGCTCTCACAAAAGGGGAAAGGGGGACACATGTCAGAAGGCTATCACTTATGCTGCTTAATTGTAATTGGCTTGACTTGGGGAGGGCCAATGAGGCTTCAGCAAGAGCAATTAGCAAGAGGGCTCGCCCAAGAGAGAGAGGGGGCTGATTTTTGGCAAGGCATTATCACACACACACTCACACAAGCTCATGTGTAAAGAAAGAGAAGACTATCTCTTCCAAGCTTTAATGGCGAACTCATCACCTACTCCAAGCTTGTGAGATAGAAGCCTACATCAACACTCTCTTGGCATGTGGATGCAAATCCAACCAAGAGCCAAGCTTCAATGCATGCTCATCTCCTCTGCCAAGCTAATTACTAAGCTAAGCTATGCTACATATGAGTGATTATGTGAGGAGATGTACATCTTTCTCGTAAGATACTCCTTCTTCCTCTCAATCTACTCTCATACCCTACTAGCTCTCACCATCTTCGAAGGTGTGTGAGGTCTTGGGTCTGAGAACGGGGATAATTCAAGTTGTGTTTGTTAAGTGTTTTGTTTAGTGCATGAAGTTTCCATCTTCATTGCACTAGCTAGTCTTGAAGGAACACAAAGACATTGTATTGTACAATGTCTCTCTTGATGGGAGAAACCATAATACAAAGCCTTTTGGAGGGGGGACCGGCTCCATGAAAATCCGGTCCTCAATTGTTGTCAATAGCTTAATTTCTCTCTCTTTTGAAAGTATTGTCGATGCTATCTAACTAGGTGTTATGCTTTTTGTTGCTCTCTCCACCCAAGCACTCTTGTAATTCTCATTAGGAATCTATTCTAATGAAATGCCCACTATGTTCATGCTAATTTCCGCTACACATAAGTTATTAGGCCATTAAATGTTACAGTTCTTGAGGTGATTAAGCAACTAGGGGGCCAAGGTGCTTAGGGGTAGAAATGCAATACCTATGACTACAAAGAAGGGGGGTGAGCCCTACAAGGAGGGGATATGCATGGATGACCTTCCCCTCACCCAAGGGGCACCCCTTGCTCAAAGAGGCATATTGGACACATGTCAAGCCCCTAGCTAGGTTACCCTCAAGGTGTGTTTAAAGCCTATTCGTTGATCCTTAGAGAGGTCCAATGATAAATTAGTTAATTAAATTAATTGTTTAAGCATTTAACAAGCCCTCTCTCTCAAAGAGGAAACGAGGACACTCGTCCAAGGACTATCTCTATTGCTATTTGTGAACAAGCTTGTGATTAGCTAGGCTTGAGAAAGCCAATGAGCTTCCACCATGAGCTAGAAGAGGGGCTCGACCAAAGCAAGGAGGGGTCTTGCTTGCACGATATACACCCTCACCCTCACACTCACACACACACACACACACACACACACACACACACTCTTGCCAAGTGCAAGAGACATCATCTCCTTCTCCAAGTTTGTTGAGGTTGAGAGCCTACACTGTCATAATAACTAATATCTAATTCTCCTAAATGATTTTCTCAGGTTAAACTGATCATTTAATATGGGGAAGTGCCACGGGAGAAAAAGCTAGAATGTTGGTTAAGCTGGCAGACCGGCCACAGTAGGGATCCAAGGGCGGCCATCTGCAAAAGAGCAAGGTTCAACAATGGACTTAAAAGACCCTAAGGTTTAGCCCATTAAGAGTTCCAAAATGCTAAGGTTCCAAAATTCAAAGGTTGTGTCCAAAGGTCATCACTAGGGAAATTGGATGCTTTGTGTATGTACCAAACAAGTCTTCATGCATCCCTACATCGGAGGGGGCGAGCCCTAGAAGTAGGAGATGAGAGAGAAACACACACACACACACACACACACATAACCTTCTTTACACAAAGGGAAAAAGGGATACATGTCAGCTCCCTAGCCCAGATGCCCACAAGGTGCACTCAAATCCTATTGGATGGCCATGGAGGTGGACCAATGAGAAGTAGGCTAGAGTAAATCTAGTTTAATAAATTTAAAAACACTTAATAAAAGAACCAATAAGAATTAAGCTCTCTCGAAGACTATTGGACAGTCTCCCAAGGGGTCCAATGAGCATTCAGCAGCCCAATGGCTTGCCAGATTCCTATTGGCCAGGAGACAAACGGGTCCAATGAGAGTTTAGTTGCATTAATTAATTACCTAAAGCTCTCACAAAAGGGGAAAGGGGGACAGATGTCAGAAGGGTATCACTTATGCTGCTTAAATTTCATTGGCTAACCCTAGCATGGACCAATGGGGTGTTAGGATGAGCAAATAGCAAGAGGGGTCGACCAAGAGAGAGAGGGGGCTGAATTTTACAAGGCATTATTGCATACACACTCACACAAGTCCATGTGTGGAGTAAGAAAACTCTCTCTCTCCTTCTCAAGCTTTAATGGAAAGCTTATCACCTACTCCAAGCTTGTGAGAAGGGAGGCCAACACCAAAAACTCTTGGCTTTGTGATGCAAATCCAACCAAGAGACAAGCTTCAATGCATGCCCATCTCCTCTACCATGCTAATTACTAAGCTAAGCTATGCTAATATGAGTGATTATGTTAGGAGATGTACATCTTTCTCGTAAGACTACTCCTTCTTCCTCTCAATCTACTCTCATACCCCGCAAGCTCTCACCATCTTCAAAGGTGTGTGAGGTCTTGGGTCTGAGACCGTGAGGGAATTTGATGTTGTGTTTAATAAGTGTTTTGCTTAGTGCTTGAAGTTTCCATCTTCATTGCACTAGCTAGTATTGAAGGAACACAAAGTATTGAATTGTAAAATGTCTCTCTTTATGGGAGAAACCATAATACAAAGCCTTTTGGAGGGGGGACCGGCTCCATGCAAATCCAGTCCTCAACTGTTGTCAATAGCTTAATTTCTCTCTCTTTTGAAGTATTGTTCATGCTATCTAACTAGGTGTTATACTTTTTGGTGCTCTCTCCACCCAAGCACTCTTGTTATTCTCATTAGGAATCTATTCTAATGAAATGCTCACTATGTTCATGTTATTTTCTGCTACACACAAGTTACTAGGCCATTGAGTGTTACATACACCAACACTCTTGGTTATGGAATGCAAATCCAACCAAGAGCCATGCTTCAATGCTTAAGCTTTTCATCTTCTCCATCTTCATTGATGTGCTATTATGATATGCTAAGTAGGAACAACGATGATAAGTGAGGAACTATTTCTTTCTCATATGTTACTTCTTCCTCTTCCTTTATACCCTCATTCCCTACTAGCTCTCTCCACCTTCGAAGGTGTTTGAGGCCTTGGGACTGAGGCCGGGGATGGTTAATGCTTTTACAAAGTTTATGTTATGCTCGTGATGCATGAAACTTTCCATCTTCCTGCATCACCTAGGTCACAAGGAACACAAAGAGTGTATTGTACCAAGTCTCTCTTTATGGGAGAATCTATAATACAAAAGCCTATTGACAGGGGGACCAGCTCCAAGTGTTACCATATACATGTGGTAGTGATGTGTCTGAACACACTTAGGACCGCCGGGGTATTTTTTCCTTCACTAGGAGGTTTTTCCCTCCGTGCATTGTATATATGTCCATCACTCTAGGGCTAACTTATCTTTCCATTGCACACTAAGTAATACACTCTATGTTGTGTGCCTTGAGCTTCCTTCATCTTCTCCAAGTTGTGTGTGTTTTCTTGCAACCCTAACTCCAGCAATTGGCATCAAAGCAGGTTGCGTCCTCTTGGGCTTAGTCGCCAGCAGCTCCAGCACACGCCTACTCACTTTCTCCGATTTTTGTGAGCTTTGGCGAGCGTTCACAAGTTGACAATCTGCTTAGATTTTTGATTTGGGCTCATTTCGGCCTCCGTTTCCACTACATGCAGTACTATGTACGCTATTTTGTCATTTTGTGCAAAATCTCTGTCAATGCCATTTTCCGCATAATAGGTCTCTTAGAGTCTTCTACGGTTTGTGCTATATAGAAGGTGTTGTTCATGCTTTGTTTCTCCTCTTTTCGGGCAATTTTCACATCAAGTGCAGTCATTCACCATGGCCGACAACAACACAAATGTGTTCAAGATGTTTGCTCCTAAGGACAGATTGGATGGGGACTATTACCCTATGTGGGCTTACATGATGCAACATGTTCTTGTGTCAAAGGGTGTCGGAAATATTGTGCAGGGCATTGATGTACGTCCTGGTTCTGAGGATGTAGATGATGTTAAGGATGTTGCAAGTCTTGCTGCAAGGATTGTTCTTGCTAGAGTTGTTATGCCTATGACAGAACAATCTCGTTGGGATATAAAATATGTGCAGGCTCATGCATTGATTGCATTGTCTGTGAAGCGCACTATTAGTCCTCACATTCATTCAGCAAAATCTGCAAAAAAAGGTTGGGATATTCTAGTTGGTCTTTATGCAAGTCGCAATGAGGCTAAAATTGCATTGTTGCGTAAATAGCTAGAGTCAAAGATTATGCATGAGGAAGATGATAGGGACACTTTCCTTGCTGTCAAGGATACCAACGAGCAACTTATTTATGCAGGTGAAGTCATTTTAGGCAGTTCCCTTGTGCAGACTGTTCTTGATGCCTTGCCAGATTCTTACTAGAATTTTGCTAGTACTTGGAGACTTATGACCCAAGGAAATCTTGGAGTTGTCAAGTTTGATGCATTATGCACATTACTATTTCAAAAGTCGCTTTCCAAAAAAACCAGGACTAGACAGCATGCAGTTGAACATGCCTTTATTGCTGCTCAAAGAAAAGGTGGTAACAGTAATGCAGCCACTTCTCATGGTTCTTCTACAAATGGAAAATCACATGTACTTAATGCTTCTGTTGGCAGTAATTTGTCTGGAAATTTTGGTGATAAGGGAAAAAAGAAGATGTGTTGCCATTACTGTAAAGCTAATGATCACTTGATCAAGCAATGTTCTAAGTTGAAGGCCAAAGAGGCTAAGAAGAAAAAGGTTGGTTTCACTACTAATACTGGTTCCACTACAAATGCAACTATTGTTGCATCTTTTGTGAAAGTAGACTATGATGCTGATGTTGATGCAAAATGGGCTTTTAGTGCAGAGTGCACTTATAATCCTGTTGTCCATGATGCATACATGTCAGTTGTTGTAGATTCACATGTGTGGTATTTTGACAATGGTGCTACAAAGCACATTACCTCACATTGTGATTTGTTCACCTCTCTTGAGTTTGTTTCTCATGGGAATTCAGTCACTTGTGCCAACAATGCCTCTTATCCGATTCACGGAGTTGGAAAGATTGTGCTTACTATTGTAAATGGTAGTTCTTTCACACTTGTTGACGCACTTTATGTACCTGGGATCAAGAAGAATCTTTTGTCTCTATCTGCACTTACTAGACTTGGTCTTGTAGTCAAATTTGTGCATGACAGATGTACATTACATGATCTTAGTTGGGTGATGGAATTGTTGCATCTGGCATTTTATGCCATGGGTTGTATAAGTTCACTTTGTATAATAAGTGTGGATAGAATTTGCAAATGCAATTGTGGATTCTAAGGCTAATTCAGATGCAAAACTTTGGCATGCTCGTTTTAATTATCTGAATTTTGCCAGTTTGTTGCGTTTGCAAAAATTTTATATGGTTGCTTCTTTGCTACCTCTTGAAGCACATGTTAAACATGTCTATGAAGGCTGTATTTTAAGAAAGATATAGCATTCTAAGTATCCAAAGGATGGTTCAGTTAGGGCCACATGCAGGTTGCAGCTTGTGCATAGTGCTGTTTGTGGGCCCAACTTAAGCAATTACCATTACTTCATGACTTTTAGTGATGATTACTCAATACATGCATGGGTATATCCGCTTAAGGCAAAGTTTGAAGTGTTTATGTGCTTCAAAATATTTTTGGCTATGGCTGAAAATGTCTCAAAATGTACTATGGATGCCCTTCGTTTTGATCAAGGAGGGGAGTATATGTTTCATGAATTTAATGCATTTATGGCTAGTCGTGGGATAAAACACCAATGACAGTGCCTTATACACCTCAACAACATGGTGTTGCTGAGAGGAAAAACGGGTCACTTACAAAAATGGCACGATGTATGGTCAAAAGTCAAGTTTTACCACCTTTGTTTTGGCTTGAGGCCATCATGTGTGCCACTTATGGACTTAACGGGTGTCCTACAAAAGATTTGCAGTCTATTACTCCATCTGAAGCATGGTATGATAGAAAGCCTTCTATTGAGCACATGCATGTTTTTGGATGTTTGGCATATGCTTTGGTGCCACAAACATAACACAGAAAATTGGATGATAAAGCTGTCAAATGTATTTTTGTTGGTTATAGTGCTTAAAGCAAAGGTTGCAGGTTGTTTCATCCGCAAAAAAAGCGTATCTTGGTCTCATGGGATGGTGTGTTTGTGGAAGATTCTGTTCATCCCTTGTTGTCATGTACTAGAGATAGTGATGTCAGCTCACAAGACATTTATGACACTTTGCTACCTCTTTTCAGTGGTGGTGGAAGTTCAAATGTAAATTCCACTAATGCAAATGTACAGCCTATGGGGGTTTCTGAAAATGTTACAGATCAGCCTATTACTGATGCAGATGTACACGATGTACGATGAGGAAAGGGCTGAAAATGAGCAGGCTAGAGGTATGCCAAAATGGCTGGTGCATACATTGCGTGATAGTAAATTGGATGCATCTTTGTCTAGTCGGACTCGTTCAGGCTCTCACCATGCATCTTATGCATCAAATTCTTATGCTTTGGCTATGTCTAGCTTACATGATGTTGAGGAACCTCTGTCTTTTGATGAAGCACAAAATTCAAAAAATTGGATGGCTACCATGCAATCAAAATATGATGCACTAATAGAAAATGACACATGGACTTTATGTGATTTGCCTCCTAGTAAAAATTCCATTGGAGTACGAAGTGGGTTTACAAGGTGAAACGCAACCCAGATGGTGAGATTGATCGCTATAAGGCTTGACTTGTTGCAGAGGGTTATGCACATAAAAAAGGCGTAGATTATGAAGAGACATTTTCTCCCACTTATCGTATGCCTACTGTGCAGTTTCTATGTGCATTGGCAACTCATTTTGGTTGGGATGTACATCAATCTGACATGTTACTGCTTTCTTAACTGGTGACATATTTAAGGAATTTTATGTAACACAGCCTCGCGGTTTTGTCAAGAAAAGACAAGAGGATAAGGTGTGCAAATGTTACAAAGCTTTGTATGGGTTGAAGCAATCTCCTCGTGCTTGGTATGAGATTGATCACATGCATTTGGTCAAACGAGGATTTTGTAATAGTCTAACAGAAAGCACATTGTATGTAAAGCATGAGGGTGATGTACTTCTCATTGTGGTTCTTTAGGTAGATGATTTGTTGATCACTGGACCAAATGAGAGACATATTGCTGAATTTAAGGCTGATTTGAATAATACATTCAAGATGAAAGATTTGGGGTTGTTGCATCATTACTTGGGTATATTGTTTAAGCAGTGTGATGGTGGTATTGCCGTGTGTCAAAAAAGTTACATAGAGACATTGCTATGTAAGTTTGGACTTGAGGATTGCAAACCCATTGCCACTCCCATGGAAACAGGTTTGAAATTGAGTCTTCATGATGTTGGTGATCCTACAGATGTCACTCTTTACCAAACTATCGTTGGATGCCTCATTTATGTATGCAACACGAGGCCATATATTCTGTTTGCAGTCTCACAGGTCATCAGATTTATGCATAGCCCAGGGTCTAAGCATTGGCAGGCTGTCAAGAGGTTTTTCTGCTACTTGAGTGGCACTTTACATCTTGGCTTGTTTTATCCCAAGGGGGGATCATTGCCGCCAGACTTACATGCTTTTTTGAACTAAGATCAGGCTGGTTGTTGTGGCACACGAGTGTCCACAAGTGGCTTTTGTTTCATGCTTGGCAGCTCATGCATATCATGGCTGAGCAAGAAGCAACCTATTGTGGCCACTTCCAATTTTGAGACTGAGTACAGGGCAGTCTTCACAGCTATGATTGAGTGTGTATGGCTCAGACGCCTTATGGCTGATTTGGGTGTTGGACAGGACACTCCCAACACTATCTACACTAATAGTCAGAGCGCATTGGCAGTTGCGAGGAACCCAATTTTTCATGCTTGCACAAAGCACATTGAGATGCATTACCACTATGTCAGGGAGAGGCTCTCAGTAGGAGAGATCAGCTTGGCTTATGTGCTAGCACAGGACAACCTTGCATATCTTTTCACAAAGGCATTGTCTCGTGAGAAGTTCGAAGCTTTTCGCAAAGCTTTGGGCTTACTCCCCTTTGTGGACTGATCGTGACCCAAGGCATGGCACTTCCCTTTACTCTATGTGCCAGCTCTCGTTCATCGCATCACTCCAGTGGGGATTTGTTACTATATACATGTGGTAGTGATGTGTGTGAACACACTTAGGACCATCGGGGCATTTTTTCCCTCACTAGGAGTTTTTTCCCCGTGCATTGCATATACACCCATCACTCTAGGGCTAACTTATCTTTCCATTGCAAACTAAGTAATACACTCTATGTTGTGTGCCTTGAGCATCCTTCGTCTTCGCCAAGCTGCGTGTGTTTTCCTGCAACCCTAATTCCAACACCAAGTAAATCCGGTCCTCAACTGTTGTCAAGTTCTCTAATTCTCTCTCTTGCAAAAGTATTGTTCATGCCAAGTTAGTTAAGTATAATGGTAATGTTGCTACCGCTAATTAAGCTCACCCTCTATGTTCTCAAAGCAGTCTCATAAAAATGCTAACTATAGTTCTCTTGATTATGCTATTCTCAATGTTCATAGGCCATTTTCATTACATGGTTCTTAACAAAACTATCAAAGAGAGGAAGGGAAAGGATTCCAAGCCATATCAAACTCACAAAGTACCCCATTTGCACAAGGTGAATGAGAGGACATCGGGTACGTCATCTCCATATCCAAGGACTTTGTGGTCCTCTAAGCTCTCTACCTCTCCTCTACCTAATATAGTGGAATTTTGGTTTATCCACAAAGTACCCCATTTGCACAAGGTGAATGAGAGGACATTGGGTACCTCATCTCCATATCCAAGGCCTTTGTGGTCCTTTGAGTTTGGCTTATTTACCCAACCTGCATATTTATAGGCTTTTTCTTATAAATATCCTCTGAATTGCCAGCCTCCCTAAGGGTTGTCTTCTAAAAGACCCGTAACCTAACACTAATCCCCTTTGTGTAAGAATGGATTTGGCATAGTTGTTTCCTCAAACCACTCATATAAAACACTGGAGGACACACCAGTTAGTGGGTAACTTCATGTGATACACAACCTGACCTACTTCACGGAATGTATGTGTTGGTCATAGTGGAAAGAGGATATGACCTAAGAACGTGGTGTGTGCATAGCATCATGGGTGTGTGAGGCCAAAGAGATATGTGGAGGGAAAGATAGAGGGCCAAGAGCCCCTCACATTCACAATTGGTGGCAATTTTTCACAATTTTTGACTCAAAACTTTTGCCTAAACATGAGCACTGTAGTGTTACACATGAAATTTCCATTATAGATTCAACATAAATATGTTTTAAATCACTTACAAATGCACATAATCCATTGATTATCAAGCTTAAAGAGATGCCAATGATGCATGCATATGATGCCTTTCTCCAAATTCGCTTCAAATTGAACGCTTCACCTATAAATAATGGCATAAAAGTTTCATGAATAGCACATTTGTCAGCATATCAGAGGATGCATAGTTTTAATTAGCAAACAAAAGAGGGGAAAATCATCAATCTACACACAAATTTTAGCTTTTTTTCTTCTAAACCACATATCACTCCACTCCTACACATTCAGCTCCCCTACATGAGGCACTCAATCCTCAAAAATGATGCCAATCTTGGAAGAATGAGGATGGAATCCACAAACATAATGTCAATCCATGGATCGGACGTAGCTAGGGCACAAAAGAATGACTCACATGTGCATCATTTGAGAGCCTTGATGCTAATGAATAGAATTTACTAGATAATCTAGAGTTTACAAAGAGGCTAAGCAAGGGATTAAGATAATTTCTCACACACATTGTAGTTCATTACTTCAATCTCACTAACATAAGACAATGATGCTAAACTCACACTAATCCCTAGCATTCAGACACTAATAAGCACACACAAGCATATGGAACTCTAATTGGAGAAAAGTATGCCTAATCACCCATATATCTATTGCATACACACTTTAATTAAGCATAAATGTAAAGAAAGCACAAGTAAAGGAGTTAGAGAGAAGAGAGAGTGATTAAATGCTAATTACACACGAATTACACAACCAAATCAAGGGATTAGTAACACATGAAAATGAGAGAAATGAAAGAGAGACTTAACTTTCATTTGCATGCCAATGCCAAGTTCAAAATTTGTAAAAGGTCTCAACAAAATGGGCTAACTTTTACTTATACGCCTAGGGAAACCAATGTGTAATTCTCCATGTCAATAAATTTAAGTGTGGAGGCTCACATCTAGCAAAAAAATCTGACAGTACAATCTTACGTCTCCGAGTGAATCGTACGTTGGTGTATCTTGGTAGCACAAGAGAAGAAGAATCTACATCATGGATGCCTCGGTGCACGGTTAGGAGGAATGAAAAATTGGTGCTATCAAGACATTCTGAGCAAGTATGAAGGTCTGTAAGGACAATAGACGCTCATAAGGGCATGCTTATATTTATTAAAGTTATCATTAAATGTGTCTCTTTCATGTATTACTATAGGTTATCTTTCATACCCTATCCACAACAACCTAGACTCTTGTCCTTCAAGTGATTCCCAAGCCAATGCAAAGATAGTAGAGGATTACACCATGAAAAGACAATGTAGAGGCACTAGATGTCCCCCACTATGCCATCCAAAGTGGAGAATTTGGGAGGATAGAGATGTGACAAAATATCATCTCAAGCACATGATAGAGATGGAGAAATTGTAAATATTATGATGATGATGGTAGTTCCAGTGGTAAGACCTTGAGGACATACCCAAGGAGGAATCAATTGACACCTTTCTTGACCTACGTGGAATGGACCTAGAGCTAGATTTTGATGTTTGGAAAGAGCTACTTAATGATGAAGCATAAACTACTCTTGGTAGATATCTTGCATAGATTGGCTTTGATTGCATAGTCTCATAAAAGAGTGTCAACATTCATGAATCATAGCTTCCTTTTACTTTTCTTGTTTACTTTAATTGAACACAACCACTTCACCATAGAATCTTTAACCACTTTATCGTCGCAGAATCTTTGCCCCTCAAATTGAAGATCTATAGACAAAATAAACATAAGTGTGCCATTGTATAGTGGTAGGGTATTCTTCTCCTCTTTCTCCTCCTTCTCCTTGGCTTCACATGACAAGAAAAAGTAATAAACGGCAATATTTTTTATGAATCTTTGTGCATACACTAGCAAACATAGTAAATGATGAGTACTCATAGGTCAAGATAAAAAACTCATGACTATCCATCACTTCAAATAGTCGTACCCTCCATATGTGAAAATAGGGTCTCTAGGATCTCCAACATGGCTTTTCGTGATGTGGAGACCGTATGAACACCCATTGGCACAACCAACAAAAAGGTAGATTTTATTTAAAAAAATTCTATGGAAATCCTAGGTTTTGTATAGCATTGTGAAAGGTGGCATGCATTTAAGAACAATCTCTTGAAAGGTTGGAAAGTTTAGTACCATGCGCACAAAAAGCTCCTAAACTATAGGACGTTGCATGTGTTTTTTTTTTTGGAAGCTGACAAAAAAAAGAGGTAATGTATGGCATAATAAACACGATTATATATGCAATCATTTACTTGCATGCAAACAAATTTATACGATGCCCTGTCCCTTCTCTAACATTTACCTCTATCTTCTCATTGTCCCCTATTCATGGTAAATGTTTGCACAAGGGTTACAAACTCTCATAGTGTCCTCAAGAAATGGTGGTTCGTGTTGTGTTTCTTGCTTTAGAGAGAGGGCTAGTTTGTTGTGTTGGATTTAGGGTTGCAGGAATATACACACAACTTGGAGATGGAGAAGAAGCTCAAGGCACACAACTGATTATGTATTAATAAGTGTGCAAATACAAGATAAGATAGCCCTAGAGTGATGGGTGTATATATATATCTCGAGGAAAAAAAGTGAAGAAGAAGCTTAAGGCACACAATTGAGTATGTATCACTAAGTGTGCGAATACATGATAAGATAGCCCTATAGTGATGGGCATATATAAAAATAAATCACGAGGAAGAAAAGAAAATTTATCATGGTGGTCCTAAGTGTGTTTACACACATGACTACCATATGCATGCCAACGTATACCCTGGGAGGGATGTATGAATGAGAGCTGGCACATAAATTATAGGGAAGTTCCATACCCTTTGGACATGACCAATCCACAAAAAGAGTCAAGCCCAAAGCTTTGGACTTCTCATGAGGCAATGCCTTTGTGAACATATGCGTAAGGTTTTCCTGTGTTGGCATATAAGTCGATCTCTCCAGTTGAGAGTCTCTCCCTGACATAATGATAATGCACCTCATGTACTTTGTGGGAGTATGAAAGATTGGGTTCCTTTCAAAAGTGCCATTCATTGAGTAGTCAATGCAATACCCTCAACACGTTGCTTAAACTCGATGCTCAAATAATGATGCAAAAGCGTCAAATTTGATGCCTCAGATGTGGAATTCAAATCATCCTTAAAGTCGGTAATATGTATCGCACGTGGAACAATGAGCAGTAAAGCATCCCCATACACAACAATGATACAATATACATCATTCGTACGCTTTATATACAAAGTGCCATTAGTTGGACTATTTCAAAAGCCACCTGTAGTCAAATGATTGTCCATTTTATCATACCAAGCACGAGAAGATTGCTTTAGAACATACAATGCTTTATTACATCTGCACACTTTCTTTTCCTACCCTTTCTTGACAAAATAATGATGCTGCATTACATACTCTTTGTCATACAATTCATCATTCAAGAAAGTGATTTTAATGTCTGATTGAAGTATATCCCATCCAAAGTAAGCTACCAATGCATAAATGAAATGAACATTATTCATACAACAAGTGGGAGCAAAAGTTTCTTCATAATCAATGCCCTTTTGATGAGCACACATTTTGCAACAAGCATTCCTTTGTAGTGAGAAGTATCATTCTTCAGAAGTGCATCATATTCATCTTGCATTGTAGCCATGCTCTTCTCTAAATTTTGTGCTTCATCAAACATAAGGGGTTCAAACTCGTCACTCATTCTTGACACAACCAAAGCATAACAATCTGATGCACAAGAAGCATGATGAGAACTCGAACGAGTACGACTAGAAAAGGTGTATCTAACTTACTATCATGCAAAGTAACTCTACCCATTTTAGCATGCCTTAGCTCCTCATTTTTAGCCCTATCTCCCATCAAGTGCATCATTTACATTTGCATAACAAATAGGCTGATCTTTGACATCGATTGAAACTTGCATAAGCTGAATATAAGCCTCATTCGGACTTACATTTGTATTCTTACCATTGAAAAGTGGCAACAAGGCATCAAAATGTCCTATGATCTTACACATGTTTCTTTAGAGTATGACAACAAGGACCGACCTGCATCTTCCACACAAAAAGAACATCTTGAGAAGTTAAGATATGTTTTGAATGTGGATGATACAACTAGTAACCCCTACTTTCAATACTATAACCAGCAAATATACATTTGATAGGTCCTTATTATCCAATTTCCCATGTTGTTTTTGCAGCACTAGAGCATAATCCAAGCAACCAAAAATATGGAAGTGGCCAATAGCTTCTTAACATACCATGCCTCATATGGAGTCATAGACTGCAAAGCTTTGGTGGGACACGTGTTAAGTATGTAGGCATCACACGTGACAACCTTTCGCCACCAAAAAGCACGTGACAAAGCTTGGCTTTTGACCATACATCATGGCATCTCCAGAAGTGACTTGTTTTTCCTCTCAACAACACATCTCAAATTTCCCATCTGTTTGCAGGTGGAATGATGATAAGAACTGCAATCGTGCGCCAATGTTCTCAAAAATTTCCCTCCAAAACAAACTCGTGAATCAGGGATCTCTCTTCGAAACTATCGTATTAGGCATGCCATGTAAGCGAAAAATTTGTGCAATGAATAGTCTCACCAAATGATCAGGCTTGACCGTCTTCTTTACAATGATTGTCTAAATGCCATTGTGCCCACTTTGAGTCTTTGGAAGATCAAAGATGAAGTCCATAGCAATGCTTTCCCAGGAGCGGGAAGAAATGGGTAAAGGCTGTAGAAGTCCTGGTGCCTTATGTCTGCCAAACTTGACCTTTTGGCATAATCACATCATGATCAAAATGCAAATGAAGATCCCTACCTGAACCATGAATTGCACAAAAAATCTAGCATGAAGAGGAGATTAGTGTAGCTAAAGGCGGTCTAAGTGATCTGGCAAGGTCCCAACATGACGAATGAGACAATGATAGAGAGCCGCTTAGCTACAAGGAATACAAGAAATTTTGCCCGAATCATTTTGCACGGCACACACTTTTCAGGTCCTCTAGCAACGCGAAGGGGTCTCCTCTTTTAAAGATTTCATATCTGCAACACACGATACTTGCGAGCACATGCACAGCAAATCCTTACAGGTTTATAGACAAAATCCAAACAACAACCAGATAGCCATCTACTTTGTGCATCAATGCTATTGTTAATATGTTTTGGGATGCAAAGTAGACTCGAACGATCGACCTAGCATGAGAGGAGCTGGCAAGGGACAATCGGCAGAACGAGTTCACGCTCAAGAGACACATGAAGGAGGCAAGAAGGGCTTCACTTACCTCCCCGAAGAGACAACAATCCTTAAGCAATTGGCTAGCCAAGGCACTGAACTCGCCAACCAAGGAGAGATTGCACAATCATTGCGCACTCGATGGGAAGCAAGCCGAGAATATTGGATTGAAGCAAAAACTAGCAAGATATGAAAGCTTGGACCCTTAGAGGAAGATATATCGCAAGCAGGAAGAAGCGGATCCATGGGAACATATAAGTTTCGCTTGTTGGAGATCATGGGAGATTACAGAGAAGATCTAAGGTAGATCTTCTCTATGCACATTCTATCCTTTTTCCAATACTTTACAAATAATCAAATTAATGAAATTACTTTTTGTCTGAGAGAGAGAAATGTCTAACACTCAAGAGCTTTTGGAGTGTCAATCATAGGCACCAAGTCATTTACTTCCTTGGCATCTGAACAATTTGGATTCACATCTTCCATATCCCACTCAATTTCATCATTAGAGTTGGATTCCTCTACAATTGCTTCGTGGGTTTGAAGCTATCCGAAGCTTTGCTCTATATAGCTCGTGTAGCTATCCTTGCCGGCTTGTGTAGTAGTCGCGTATTACAAAAGATGTATACTAGACGTGCAACCCGTTTAGGAGTTAATCGATTTCTTTTCTTAGTGTGTACAAAGGCAAAAAATGACCAATTCCGCTCATAACTTCCACTAGAGGCGGCCTTTGACAAGACTCTGACAACCACGTATTGTAGCTCCACCTTCTCCCCGCCGTATTATTTCCATAAAATAGGTGCACTCATTGTCTTGATTGCATCTATGTGCCATGGATCTTCAAACATTCCTTCTCTGTTGGTGTAAGTTGTCTTCTGTGTATAAGCAACCCTACCATCTACATCACCCAATAAGTAAGCACACACTTTCTTAAAATTATTAATAACCTTGTGATTTGCAGATTGATTGTGCATTTGAAACTTTGGATCCAACACAAAGTCTATTCCATGTAACAGGGTGTGTAGTTGATCCCACCGTTTCTCAACAAAAGAGACCATCATGTTTTTCTCTTTTATTGTGAAGGACACACTCTTTTAGCTTGTGAACATCTTCATGCATGTACCAATAAACCCGCCCAAATATGAACGCATCTTTGTCGACCAAGCGCACTAGATGCACAAAGGGCTCTATAACATTGATACTTTTTTTCACATTTCTTCAAAACACTGGAGAGTTCACAAGCTGAAAGCACATAGTGGTTGCAGGCTCATCGTAGGCATACTTGTCAATCCAAACATCTCATTTTCTGTCTAAAATTGTTTCACAAAGGGCTAGCTTTACCTATTGCAACGTATCAAGAACGCAATACGCTATTGCAAATCGTGTTTCACAAAAGATCTGCAAATTCTTGTCAGGGTGATTTACTTCTAAAAAGAGGATAAGTAAAGATATGCTCTCTAATGAACTTGACGACATGATTAGCGTCTATTAAAGTCTATCTCATTGACGATACTTTTTCAAAGTATTTGAGAAGAAAATTCAAAGTGTGGACTATACATGGAACCCAGGTACGCTCAAGATACTTTCTTTCGATTGCGCACCTTGCACCTTTATAGTTAGATGCATTGTGTGTGACAATGGCAATAACATTTTTGGGCCCATCAGCTTTTAGGATTGCACGCTCATAGATGACTGCTAAAAAACTGTTTGTTTTTTTTTTCAAAGATGTATCAATTGCTTCAATGAGAATGGATCCCCTAGGACAAATTAACATCACATGTATCAAGGGTTTTTTTTGACAATTTGTTCATCCGTCAAGAGCGATTGTTTATCCATATTCTGGCATGTACTCAAGCAGTGTGCACTTCCAAATACTCTCTATTGAAGCTTTGAATTTATAATATTATGTATGCATCTTGTTGTATTCAGGTGCCACAAATCCTTTCTTTGTTGTGCTCATCAAAGCAACTTTGAAGGTAGGATTATGGATTACATTAAAGGGGATTTTGCAAGCGACAACGATTAGCAACCATTGCTTGTCAAATGCTTGATGTAAAGTAATAGTACTATACATCTGTTGACCACCAATGGTGCTACACCGCATCCTTTTAAATAGGAAGTGGTAAGTATGGGGTTTGAACCACCAGGTTCTTGGTGTATGTAGTAGTAGCGTGGGAGCATTGTTCACCCCCTTTTGCACACACGGGGAGTTGATTTACTTCATCTTCAAAGTTCATCTCCACATCCCTCTTGCTGAATGAATTAAGTACTTTTGGATCAACCTTTTTTGTTCCTTCGGTAAGCCTTCTCTTTGCTTTGAGCATCCATTCATGAAATTTTTCAACAATACCTTTTGGGGGGGTTTGCAAGCACATTTTGAGATATTTTGAACATATGTTATTTTATTCTGTCTGTATTCCCGTTAAATTTGTGGCCACAAGACTTACACCTCAACTTCGATGAGATCTTTCCTGCTATCAATTCATCTACATAGCTCCACTCATATCCTTTCACCATATTGCAAAGAGGCCTGTAAGAATAACAAAACTATTTATCAACATTATACCTCAAATCAGTTTCAATCTATCCAAATAATTGCTACTCTATTTAAAAATCAAATTATCACCATTGGTTTTTTATTTAAAGATCAACGAGCATCTACAATGTCACAAACATGAACCTTTTGTAATATCGTTATTTACACCTTGAAAATTCTTTTTCAGTGTGAGGTTTCATTCTACACATGACGAAGAATGATTTAAGTTATATTTATATACCCTTTAAGTGAGTAAACTCCACACATAACTAGCAATTTTCTAATTCTACCATAAACAAATTACCTTCAAGTGTGAGTCAATCTCTACAAGTGAGGTAAATTTTTGTTACCCTCTATAAATCACTCCCAAATGTGAGTCAAACTTTACACGTGAGGTAATTTTTTGTTACCTTACATAAATCACTTCCAAATGTGAGTCAAACTCTACACAAGATAAACAATCACTATTTTGCTTGCAAGAACAACCTCTGATGTGAGCATTGCTCTACACTTGGCAAGCCATCACTAGCTACGATTACTTAAGACTTTTAAGTGTGAGCATGGCTCTACACAAAGAAATAACTACAAAATTAAATTAAATTAAATTACTTTCAAGTGTGAAGTTTATTACACATGGTAAACATTCACTAAATCTACTTTGATTAATTTATTTTATACAAAATATATAATTCAATTTATATAAATATCAAAATTTAAATCCAACTTTATATCTTCATACTAAAATAATCTTACTTCTAAATGAAAACTCAGTCAATATAATTTTTTTCCTTTGGTTTTGGTTTTGGTTTTTTAGATTTCACCTTAGGTTGAACTCAAGGCAACTAGTTCAATAAAGAAACCTACAATGGAAAACGGGTTGCGATTCATGTAAATGTAGAACAATTTATTTCGATCGAGCTCCTGAAAGATTAAAAGATACGTTAATTTTGGTGACGTAGTATCGTTCTATACGTTTGTTTAATTGATGGTGTTGTATAATACGTCCGTTTAAAACATATTATACGTACGTCGTATAACGCACAATGCAACTTAGATATTGGGTTGAATAAAATCACCTTCATTTTGTAGGATTTTTCTTCTTTCTTGCTCTAAAGTGGTCTTAAAATGATGTTATTGGAGAAAGGTTTTTATAAGCAGTTACCAACAGAATGGTGGTGTTATTTATATGACCAAGTTCTACACCAAATCCTTTTCAGCAGGGTAGAATTAATAAAGTAACATGAAACTTTTTAAGAAGCTATCATACGATATATAACATCTCTATTTTTCAACTTTTGAAGCATGTTTAGTAGGTCATATTCAATTTAAGATAGTGCATGGTACACTTTGCCTTGATCTTGCCAAAAAATGGAATATCATACACTAGGTCAGAATCACCTTAAGATAGTTGACGAGACACCTTGCCTTGATCTTGCCAAGGATGAATATCATGCATTGAACTCACTTTTGATGGACTAGTTCACAAAGTCATTGGAGCGCTTGCAAAATGCAAGTTTGTTAAGAGAGCCACGCATAGCTTATGACGTTACATTGAGGCATTGAGTTGTTGCCGCATACAGTATTACAAGTTTATGATCAAGCTTTACACCCAAGGAATTAATTATAATAAGCTCATAAAGGACGATGAGGTTATGTCTACATCTATTGTAGCTGAGTACAAAATACAAGCCATTTTTAAAGGCTTCTGTTGCCAATTTCTAGAGCTTAAACAAGGTAGTACTTTTGAAACACACCCTGCCAATGCAACAGGGTGTGCTTGCAAAGGGAATGAGAATGTTCAATAATGAGCCTAAACATTGACCTAATCATGGCAGCTCAAAGTGAAGGTTCTAAGGTGTACTTAATTTTGCGAGCACCTTAGCATTATTAATACATTATTTATGGAAAGCACCTAGATTGCATGTTGATTCCATGTTGTTTATGATAGTGCATATATTTATGTTAACACAAATCGGCATCCAAATAAAGATTTTCATTCGGCATATGCACCATAGAGATGTTTGTAATTTAGTCCATCCTTCAAATTACTTAGCAAATTTCAAGACTTTGCCAATTTGCATTGTTGATGGAGAAGCTATATACTAACTAAAGATTACCCATTTAAAATGAATTGTGGCCGCAGTGGAGTGGAGTTGGGGGGGGGGGGGGGGGGGGGGGGGGGGGGGTTCCTACTTGGCCCGTTCTTTGTGAAATCGTTTCAACAAACCCTCTCTAAAGTTTGCGTCTAATGAGGTTTTTATCAATCCCTCTTCTTGTCTTCTTGTGCTTCTCTAGTGCACGAGTTATCAGATAATATGAAATAATCAAAAAGGAAACTTACCCACCTTATTTGTTTGTCAACAGCTAGTTTCATGTGAGATTTGAATTGATGCTTTGTTGTCTACTTATATTAGATGAAGTTGACATCATGTCCCTTTTGTAAAAGGATAGCTACCAAGGAATCAAGGCAAGCATAAGAATGATTGTAAAAAATTATGAGAGATTAGGTAATATGTGCCTCGATGGAGAGAAGCCATTTCTTAAGGGCCATAAAAGGTCCACTCTGTATGATCCCTACTGCACAAAATATAAACCATTTTTAAAGGCTTCTACTACCAATTTCTAGAGCTTAAACAAGGTAGTACTTTTGAAAGACACCCTTGCAAAGGGAACGAGAATGTTCAATAATGAGTTTATACATTGACCTAATCATGGCAGCTCAAAGTGAAGGTTCTAAAGTGTACTTAAGTTTGCAAGCACCTTAGCATTATTAGTACGTTATTTGTGGAAAGCACATAGATTGCCTGTTGATTCCCTGTTGTTTATGATAGTGCATACATTTATGTTAACACAAATCGGCATCCAAATAAATATTTTAATATGGCATATGCACCATAGAGATCTTAGTAATCTAGTCCATCCTTCAAATTACTTAGCAAATTTCAAGACTCTGCCAATTTGCATTATTGATGGAGAAGCTATATTCTAACTAAAGATTACCCTGCTTCCACATTTTCAATGGTGAAGAAGACTTTTGTTAACGATACACAAACTAACTTGCAACAAAACATTGATTCCATGCATCCTTGGTATTGTGAAGAAGCATCCTGCAGAAGAAACACCGAGAGCAATTTATTTTACATGAGATTCAGTGTGGGACTAGGATGTAATGGAAAGTTGAAAGTGGGCTTCCCATGACTAAAACAAGTGCAAATATTAATGAGATTGCTAGAAAGGAGCACTAAGTGTTGTGTAAAAAGCTGCAAAAAGCACTTGCACGTTAGGTTCAAAACAATGGCAACTCTCAAAATGACAAAAAAGTAGGTCAAAATCAAAGTAAAGTATAGGAAGGGCAACCCGATTAGAGACCATGGAGGGGAGAGACCGAGTCGCTTATCTGTGAGCAGCTCTCTAACTATAGTCTGCAAGTAAGTGAGAGAGATTAGTATGTATGTATAAGATAGAAATGTGAGGTAGATGGTAAAATGTACTTCACTTGGATTGCTATGATGTTCAAGAGAGCAGCAACTAGATGGTCCACGAAGAAGAGCGAGTCATGGCGGGCTTCATTATCTTCTTGTTGTCCTCAAGGGCAATCATGCCGAGGTGGGAGGGATCCTCCAACAGCATCTTGGACACCAGGTAGCCGGCAATGGACCAGGTCTGGAACTTGCGCGCTTGTTTTCCCACGTAGCGTCCCAGTTTGCCGTCATAGTACTCTGCCCAGTTGTCCCGGGACAGTCGCGCCTCCACTAGCTCGATGGCCCTTCTCGCGATCTGTGGCCGCCCCGTCTTTATGCAAGCCGCAGTCAGCATCCACAAAAGGACTGCATGAGATGTGAATGAAGACATCAAATTACACTAAAAGAGAATCATCCAGATCGCTCATTCTAATTAGTACTTACCTGGCCATGAGCCCCCATTGTGGTAACTCCATCGCGTGTTCTTGGGATCACAACCCGTCACAATCTTCCACTCGTTGCCCTCCAGTGCCGGGAAGGAAATCTTGAGGGGCATTTCCCCCACCAAGTCAACCCATCTTGCTTCAAAAAGGTCCATGATAGCGGACTCCTGCTCTGGCGTCGCCAATGACCCCAAAATCGCAATGCAGTTCCCCAGACAGAACCAGCGGAAGTCCATGCGTGCCGGGCTCACATTGCCAATGAAGTAGCCCCCCTTCATGGGCATGAAATCAAAGACCCAGTCCGGGATGGAGTCTGGAATGACGTTGAACTTGTTCACGGCCGTGTGCGAGTACTCCTCTGTCTTGTAGCGGTAGATGTTGTTCAGCTGCTGGAAGTCCAACCAGAAGTAGGAGCGGATATGGAAGCTTAGCGCATGCAACCGCTTGTCGATGCGCTCCAGGAACTCCTTACCACCGCCCTCCGGCTTCAACAGCGCACGCGCGCACCGCAAGGCCAAGAAGAAGAGTGCTTGTATCTCGATGGGCGACCCATAGATTCCCTACGTGCAACAACCTTAAATTGAGAGAGAGAGAGAGAGAGAGAGAGAGAGAGAGAGCAAAAGAGAACGAATTGTAATTACCATGCGACGATCGATCATGCAGCAACCGTCCGCACAGAGCAGCGTGGGAAAGGTGTCGAAGCCCTCAGCCAAGCAGATGGAGAGAATGAGCCGCATGCCCCGTTGGCAATCTGCCATCTCGGCTAGTGTGTAGTCCCCCGTGGACTTGGTGTAGGCGCGCAAGAGAATGATCCACCAGAAGCCCGAATCAACAGGTGCCACGCGTCCGATTGCACTCTCGCCGAAGTCCGGCACAATGGTGTCGCCCTTGGCAGAGGCCACCACTTTGAAGCTGGCGGGCATCACCCCCTCACCCAACGTGAACCAGTCGATCCTCTTCTCTCTCGCCTGTAGCCGCAGTGCCTTCAACAAGAAATTCTTCACTATTTCGGGTTCTCCGTTCATCAGAAATGCTAGCGCACTGGGTACAAAATCCCTCACGAACACCTGCACGTACACACACCACGTGCACACACCCTTTACAAGTCATTCATCAAACTACCCCAAAAAAAACTCTTGATGCACGCCGTTTTTGAATTCCTCGCCCTAGTCACCGCCCGATCTTCAATCAAGACCCCGAGGCCTACCCTAATAACGTGAAATGAAAAAGTGAGACAGGGCATTCACCTGGTTGTAGTTGAGCGCCTCCTCCGTGGGATCAAGCGCGGCGATGGTGCCAACAGGGATGTCCTTAAAGAAGACGCGGGACTTGCGTAGGTTCTCCCAAGCCTCGCTCACCATAAGGTGCGGCTCGAAGGTCGAAACGCCAGCTCCCACGCGCGGGGTGCCAGCACACGATGAGCGCGGCTGCACTAGATTGCTGGGCGACAGCAAGTTCTCCAGGCAGTCGGTGCTCTTCACAGTCTCTAAAGGCCGCGGTCCCACTCGAGGGCTGTTGCAGCTCGCTAAGCCTGCTCGGCTGGATAAGCCGCTCATTACACCGCCGCCTCTAATCATGGTCGCGTCGCTACTGCATGCCTCCTCCTCCAGCTCTGCGTCTCTGGTGGTGATGAAGATGGAGAGCGGCGAGTGCGCAGACATGCTTTCGGAGGCGGGAGCACTCGTGGCATTGTCTAGGGATAGGCCGGTAAACTTGGACATCGCAGGCACGTAGGCAAGCAGCACGCCGGTATGGAAAAGCAGGCTGTAGCAGCGCTTGCTCGCTGCAATGGCTGCGCTCTCTTTAAGGATTCATAGGTACATATATAAGTGTAGCGCTGCTGCTGCAGGAGGGCGCCCTGCCCGTGGTGGGGAGAAAGGGAACTAAAGGGTCCAGTTTTTGAGGAAGGCAGCTCGCTGCTTCCCGGCCTTAAGCCTCTCGTCTTTCCCCCTTCCTGTATCTGTCTTTTGCGCGAATGGTTGCGACTGCTTAATCGCTTTCTTGGCTCCGTGAGTCCGTGACCCTTTCCAACCACCTTGGTCCGTTATATGTGAAACGGTTATGCATGTAATGTACCCAAAAAAAAAAAAAAAAAACCTACATTAATTTCTTCAAGAGATTCCTACCTTTTCCCATTTGCTAAGGTTAATAAATAACCCTTTCCCATTTGCTAAGGTTAACAACCTTCAAACCCCCTAGGTAATTGCATTTTAAAGAGCTGCCATTTCATCGCTTCTCACCATCTGATTGCTGCCAACATAGCAGTGTATGATCTAGTCTAGTTGCTGAAGTAATGCATGCATGTCCGCCGCCTGCGATCCGCGCCGCACCCCCGAAACCACCAAAAAGGAAAACCATTCGTTTGTCAACAGCTAGTTTCATGTGAGATTTGAAGTGACTATTGATGCTTTGTTGTCTACTTATATTAGATGACGTTGACATCATGTTCCTTTTGTAAAAGGATAGCTACCAAGGAATCAAGGCAAGCATAAGAATGATTGTAAAAAATTATGAGAGATTAGGTAATATGTGCCTCGATGGAGAGAAGCCATTGCTTAAGGGCCATAAAAGGTCCACTCTGTATGATCCCTACCGCACAAAATACAAGCCATTTTTAAAGGGTTCCGTTGCCAATTTTTGGAGCTTAAACAAGGTAGTATGTTTGAAACACACCCTACAAATGCAATAGGGTGTGCTTGCAAAGGGAATGAGAATGTTCAATAATGAGCTTAAACATTGACCTAATCATGGCAGGTCAAAGTGAAGGTTCTAAGGTGTACTTAATTTTGCGAGCACCTTAGCATTATTAATACGTTATTTGTGGAAAGCACATAGATTGCCTGTTGATTCCATGTTGTTTATGATAGTGCATATATTTATGTTAGCACAAATCGGCATCCAAATAAAGATTTTAATATGGCATATGCACCATAGAGATCTTTGTAATCTAGTTCATCCTTCAAATTACTTAGCAAATTTCAAGACTGCCAATTTGCATTGTTGATGGAGAAGCTATATACTATCTAAAGATTACCCTGCTTCCACATTTTCAATGGTGAAGAAGACTTTCGTTAGCGATACACAAACTGACTTGAAACAAAACATTGATTCCATGCTTCCTTGGTGTTGCGAAGAACCATCCTGCAGAAGAAACACCGAGAGCAATTTATTTTACATGAGATTCAGTGTGGGACTAGGATGTAAAGGAAAGTTGAAAGTGGGCTTCCCATGACTAAAACAAGTGAAAATATTAATGAGATTGCTAGCAAGGAGCACCAAGTCTTGTCTAGAAAGCTGCGAAAAGCACTTGCATGTTAGGTTCAAAACAATGGCAACTCTCAAAATGACAGAAAAGTAGGTCAAAATCAAAGTAAAGTATAGGAAGCTAGGGCAACCCGATTAGAGACCATGGAGGGGAGAGTAGATGGTAAAATGTACTTCACTTGGATTGCCATGCTGTTCAAGAGAGAAACAACTAGATGGTCCAGGAAGCAAAGCGAGTCATGGCGGGTTTCATCATCTTCTTGTCGTCCTCAAGGGCAATCATGCCGAGGTGGGAGGGGTCCTCTAGTAGCATCTTAAACACCAGGTAGTCGACAATGGACCAAGTCTGGAACCTGCACGCTTGCTTGCCCACGTAGCGCCCCAGTTTGCCGTCATAGTACTCTGCCCAGTTGTCCTGCGACAGTCGCACCTCCACCAGCTCGATGTCCCTTCTCGTGATCTGTGGTCGCCCCATCTTTATGCAAGCCACAACCAGCATCCACAAAAGGACTGCATGACATGCGAGTGAGGCCATCAAATTACTATGAAAGAGAATCATCCAGATCGATCATTCTAATTAGTACTTACTTGACCATGAGCCCCCATTGTGGTAACTCCATCGCGTTTTCTTGGGATCACAGCCCGTCACAATCTTCCACTCGTTGCCCTCCAGTGCCGCGAAGGAAATCTTGAGGGAAATTTCTCCCACCAATTTAGCCCATCTCGCTTCAAAGAGGTCCATGATAGCGGACTCCTGCTCCGACATCGCCAGTGTGACCACAAAATCGCAATGCACTTTCCTAGGGTAGAACCAGCGGAAGTCCATGCGCGTCGGGCTCACGTTGCCGATGAAGTAGCCCCCCTTCATGGGCATGAAATCAAAGACCCAGTCTGGGATGGAGTCTGGAATGACATTGAACTTGTTCACGGCCGTGTGTGAGTACTCCTCTATCTTGTAGCGATAGATGTTGTTCACTTGTTGGAGGTCCAGCTAGAAGTATGAGCGGATATGGAATCTCAGCACGTGCAGCCACTTGTCAATGCGCTCTAGGAACTCCTTGCCACCGCCCTCCATAAAGCCGCCGATGAACACTGTTCCCGCATAACCTAACAAGGTCCGGGCCGGGGGATATTCAACGACTCCCTCATCACTCCTCCCGCATAACATAAAAAGGTCCGGACCGGGAGATATAGAGTCCTTTTACAACCAAATGCCCCCCAGACCGCAGCCTGCATCGTTTGGAGGTGCTGAGAGTAACCATTGCTCAGACTTCTTAATAATCCTCCCGCATAACCATCCAGGTACGATCCAGGAGTCACAACAGCAATACTCCCCCCGTAAAATAAGCACAAGGGTCCGGGCCATGAGTAAAAACAACACTTTTGAATTATCGTTTCTCACTACTCCACCCAAGAGTAAAATCACCAAGCATTGAAACCAGTATTAAAACCAGAGTCACACATTTCAAATCGGCACCAAAACAAGTTCAAAACAAATACCATCCATTTCAAACAATACTTTCTAGCTATAAAGAAAAACAAGTAGAGAGAGTTTATTCAAGGTTTTGTTCGGACAACCGAACTTTGAGGACGACTGGCTTGTCCTTCTACATCATGGTGATGGTTTGGTTCCGAACCTAGAGAGTCACATCATTCTTGCCGTGCCAAGGCATGCCCAAGAGAACGTCGCAATTGCCCAACTTCATGATGTGGAAATCAACTTTTCCATGATAATCTTGAATAGTCATTGGAAGAGCACCAATGAGCGGTACTACTTTCTGAGTTTGTCCCGTGGCTAGCTCAGCTTCAATTTCTCCACCCTCTGCATCATAATCAAAGTGCATCTGCTTTAAGAATTCTGGATGGAAAAAGTTCTTTGTAGCTTCGGGGTCAAAGAAAATAAGGGCTTTGAAGCCATTGACTTTGCCATATGCTCAAGGCGTATGCCATAAATATCATGAACTAGTTCAATAGCGGGTCTAGCTCTCTTAGCACGAGGCGTTGGGGTTCTGTCGATCGTTGGTGCGGGTGTCGGCTCCTCTGGTCTATCAGTGCGTTTGGGACAATTAGAATGATTATGCCATGTTTGAAAGCATCCAAAGCATCGGCCTTCTTATAGTAAGGTGTCTCATCGTTGAGGCGTCAAACAAGGCCTTCGCGGTTGATTTTACGAGACTCTCGAGAATTTTTTCGTTGTTGCCGAGAGTTGTGGTTAATGGTTGGATATTCTTCTGTGGTAAACTCTAGATTTCCCTTCATCATTTTGTAGCCGACCACAACATGGTCCATAAGTTCTTGCATGGTGGAGACTTGCTTGGATAGACAATATTCCTGCAATGGGTAGTCCAATGGTGTATCGCTCGCATTGGGCCTCCAAGGGAACAGATCTAAAGATAGACACCGAAAGGTACACGTCGAGAAACCTTTGGTTATATTCGTCCATGGTTTCAATGGCAAGAATTTTCAAGTTGCCCCACTCTGCCAAAATCCGGACTTCAAACATAGAAGTCATGTAACTACGTGCAAAAACTGTCTTGAAAGCTTGCCAGGTCCTTGGAGCATGCGGTTGTGTCGCAACTGAACTCCACCGTTGCATAGCATTATCTTTAAGAAATCCTCGAGAAATCTTGGATTCTTCCGTATAGTTCCCCAAAGCATAGATGTTGTCGAATTGCTGTAGGAACTGCAATGCTTTCTTGCTATCCTTCACCCAGAAAAAGTGAAAATTTTGACTGTCGTGCCGCCATCTTTGAACTGGGTATTGATAATAAGGGTATCCATATGGGCTCCAACCATTGTAGCCTGGTGGCGGTGGTGGTGATGGTGGTGGAGGTGGGGGCAATGGCGGTGGCAAAGACGGTTGCATTGGATCAGGGTTAGATGGCTGCACCATATTCCTGAAAACTCCCCCGATCGGAAAAGACGACTAAGAAGGTTGCCGGTTGGAATCTCTCGTACTTTCTGGTGCCTAAGGAGGAGGTACCACCTGGGGCATCAAAGAGGGTAACATGTAGTTCAAAAATTGATGAAAACTTTGCAGCATCGAAAGATTCTGCTAAGGATACCGCAAAAGATGTCATGGAGTTCGTTGAGCAAAAACTGTAAATATTCTGTTGAATCCATTTCTTGGGTTCTTTATGGCTTATGCCCTGTAAGACAGAGCGATGAAGATGGGAGCACGCCCGATGCACGATGAAGTAAGGGTGGGAGTCACTAATAAGTCCGGGGTCGGGGCTCGAAGATACTTCAAGTAAAATTACAATAGCTCTATCTGCTCTTTTGTAGGACTGGTATGCTTTCAGAAAAACACACGCCGGATGCTCTGATACCATTGTCACAAGATAGGCACCAGGTGCCAATAGAAAAGAACAGACTGAACAGACTTTTAGCACTTCAATAACAACTGAACTGAGAGAGAGAGAGAGAGAGAGAGAGACAACACGCGACACGGAGTGACAGAATTCCACCCCAGAGAGTATTTGCTCCAAACCTTGGTGCCCCTTTTGATATTTATTTATATTGCATCAACATTGTACAAGCCGGTACTCCAGACTCTACACCTTCTCCAAGAAGCATGCCAGATAATGAGCCTTTAGCACATATTTAAAGGCCCTAGGTCCCAAAACCAGCTTACATGAAAAGCCTTCAAAACTCAAAAGCTTCTGGTCCAAAAGCAATGCCAAAAAGCTGCCAGCGCACTTTGCGGGATTCTGTACAACTGCCACATATCAGTCAGTGCAAAACGCGGAGCGTCCGTACAACTGCCACATCATCAGTTTTGTGTGAGTGTGTGTGTGAGTCTTGCTTTGTTTTAATCCCTTTATGTCACTGGGGCCCCATCGAACGGGGTCCCCATAAGTTGGTAGGACTTCTTCTTCTTCTGCTGCTACTTGTTCTTCTTAGGGTTTAGGCCCCTCGAACGGTATCTGTAAGTTGGCTCCATTCTTCAGGGCTTTGATACATCAGTAGTTTGTGACACATAGGTACATATATAAGTGTAGTGCTGCTTCTGCAAGAGGGCACCCATGGTGGGGAGAAAGGGAACTAAAGGGTCCAGCTTTCATGGCGAGCTTCTTTTCCGCGAGGAGGGGGTTTTTGAGGAAATCAGCTCGTTGCTTCCCGACCTTAAGCCTCTCATCTTTTCCCCTTCTTGCATCTATCTTTTGCACAAATCGTTGCGACTACTTAATCGGTGTGCAAGCTTTCTTGGCTCCGTGAGTCCATGACCCTTTCCAACCACCTTGGCCCGTTATATGTGAAACGGTTGTATATGTAATGTATAAACACCCCCCCCCCCCCCCACAAAAAAAAAAAACAAACAAACCTACATTAATTTCTTTAAGAGATTCCTACCTTTTCCCATTTCCTAAGGTTAATAAATAACCCTTTCCCACTTGCTAAGGTTAACATGTTACCTTCAAACTCCCTAGGTAGTTCGCCTTTTCAAGAGCTGCCATTTCATCGCTTCTCACCATTTGATTGTTGCTAGCATAGCAGTTTATAATATAGTCTAGTTGCATGTCGATGGAGAGAAGCCATTGCTTAAGGGCCATAAAAGGTTCTTGTTCTATCTCTATCCGTTAATGTGTAATATTATTTTAGTTAAATAATTCATTGACTTGGTTGGTCTCCATATCCTTGAATTGGTACTTCGAGCTTTCTATTGAAGGAGTAACCAGAACTTTGTATCTTAAGAGGACACATCTCAAAAGCGCTTGGATACTCAATATGGGAGAGCCAAGGTCTAATAAGATAAGATGAAAGCACCTTGATCCCCAACCTTTCTCCGAAGTACCTCGTGGAGTTATCATGTGAGAGAACTCGAGTTGTTTATTACTTATCCTTTTTTGCTCCATGGTGGTAGGACTTGTGTGATAAGTCATTTCCTCACATCCATTATACTTACTAGTACAACGGTGCCGCCGCCCACTAAGTGCTATGCGAATTTTCTTACCTCAGGCATGCCAACACTATCTACACTATTTGGGGAGACACTTTCGCTTAACATCTACCGGAAAGCGCCCAAACCTCCTTAGTCTTGCCCAAGTTGGACATATCTTGCAATCAATGAATTCCAAGAGACGACATCCTGGACTCGAAGCTCCTCAATCACTTTTTGTTCTTTATGAAGTGCCCCACATTCGGCATACATGTCGATCAAGGTAGTTTCAAGCATGATGTCGCATCCGCCAAAAATAGCCCAGGGCTCCTTGGTCCTCATGCCTAGGTTTGGCATATCCTGCAATCAATGTATTTCAAGAGATGACATCCCGGATAGGAAGCTCCTCAAGCACTTTTTGTGCTTTATGAAGTACACCAGATTTGGAATACATGTCGACCAAGGTAGTGCCAAGCACGACATTTCTTCAAAAAATCACTGACTAATGGTATCATTGTGAATTCTTTTGCCCATATCCTCATTTTGTGTAACGCCTTCAAGGTGCAAGTGTACGTGATTGCATTTGGAGAGATGCCCTCTCTCTGCTTCTACTAAAAACAAATCTATCTCTTCGTGACCTAACCCTATTGGACATATCCTACAATAAATGCACTCCTTGAGACAATATTGCATCTGGAGAGATGCCCTCTCTTTGCATCAACTAAAAACATCCTGGATAGGAAGCTCCTCAAGCACTTTTTGTGCTTTATGAAGTACACCAGATTTGGAATACATGTCGACCAAGGTAGTGCCAAGCACGACATTTCTTCAAAAAATCACTGACTAATGGTATCATTGTGAATTCTTTTGCCCATATCCGCATTTTGTGTAACGCCTTCAAGGTGCAAGTGTACGTGATTGCATTTGGAGAGATGCCCTCTCTCTGCTTCTACTAAAAACAAATCTATCTCTTCCTGACCTAACCCTATTGGAAATATCCTACAATAAACGCACTCCTTGAGACAATATTGCATCTGGAGAGATGCCCTCTCTCTGCATCAACTAAAAACATCCCGGATAGGAAGCTCCTCAAGCACTTTTTTTGCTTTATGAAGTACACCAGATTTGGAATACATGTCGACCAAGGTAGTGCCAAGCACGACATTTCTTTAAAAAATCACTGACTAATGGTATCATTTTGAATTCTTTTGCCCATATCCGCGTTTTGTGTAACGCCTTCAAGGTGCAAGTATACGTGATTGCATTTGGAGAGATGCCCTCCCTCTGCTTCTACTAAAAACAAATCTATCTCTTCCTAACCTAACCCTATTGGACATATCCTACAATAAATGCACTCCTTGAGACAATATTGCATCTGGAGAGATGCCCTCTCTCTGCATCAACTAAAAACATCCCAAAATGTATATCATTGCATCTGAAGAGACATCCTCACTTCCAACCGTCGCTGAAAAATTCCCACAGCCCCTTGGCCCTACACAAGGTGGGCATATCCTGCAATCAATGTATTCAAAGAGACGACATCCCAGACATGAAGTTCCTTAAGCACTTTTTGGATTTTGTTAGTGTAGACAAAAGGAAAGTTAAACTTTGCTTGCAACGCATGTAGAGCTCTCATATTTCAATGCCCTAATGGTCTCTTTGCTTTCTCCCTAAGCCAAAATTTGTATTAAAAATGTATTTTACTCAATAAGATCATTTTCAAGCTTATGCCATATTCAATCAAGGGAGGTACAATTGTCTGCAGTACATGGCATGCCACATTGTCTTCCATGTGTATACAACCCATCTGTATATGAATATGTTTTAGTAAATTCCCACCTATAAATTTTAAGGTTTACCTCTAGATTTAAAGATATCCTACGAAATCTAGAGGAGTTTAATGTAAAAACCTTTAAATATGGTCAATTTACTCGTTCTTAAGTTTTTCTAAAAGAGTTCTTTTGGAAAAAATGTCGTAGAGGCAACAATGATGTGATGAGCAACTCATGAGCTGAGCAATGATTGCGATCCTACAATCTCGCACATCACCAAAAAAATCAAAGTTGTTTATCTATGACACCCTTTTTGCTATATATTCCGATCAGGCCAAGCTCTCCCTACGTGATCATCTCCTACTCCTCAAAAGAGTTCTAACATTGGTTTAAGAAATTCCTCGTTTCAATGCATGGGGTATGTTTATCCACCTCAAAATTAGGTTCTATCCAACCTAAAAATGTATGGGTAATCTTGTTAAGAATATATGGATATAGACAACTCATTTAAATGGGTAGAAGTAGGAATCTAGGCCAAAAGGCAGCATATGGTGTGCCTAGCCTTCAGTAAGGCACCAATCCTCAAAGTGGCAAGCAAGCGCCTGCCCTGTGACAAACAACACCTTCATCAAATTATTCAAAAACTATTAAAGTGTCTGTATAATCTGCAGTCTAGATACATATCAATTTGTTAACCATTGGATGAGAGCTTCTCTTCATCATTGGATGTTTCAGTGACCATGCATCATCCAACACGCATGGCATTGACTCTTGAAAAGAAACATCTTATATCATCTCTAGCTTTGCATGCGACCCAACCATCTTCAATTTTCTGTGCGTTCTAATACTCTCTACTATGCCTCAGGAGATCGTTGAAAATTGCAATGTGCTCGCTACTACTGGAGCTGCAACTTCTCTCTCTATGCAGTTGTTGAAGCCTGCCTATGCACTTTGTTGTATAGCCGCCCCATGACGCACAATAGGCCACGCCCTGTATTACATGGCCTCAAGGCTATGCATGCAATGGAAGGAGGTGGGTGGCAAAGGCTGCCGTTGCCAGCAACGCCCAAGCCGGACAAAGTAGCAAGTAATAGATGGGGGGAGAGAGACAGTGCCCAGAATACATGCAAAGGCAAAGAACTGGAAAAAGCTACGAGCAATGGATGGGGGAGAGGTACGCGGCGAGGAATAGAAAAGCAGATATTCTAAGAGGCACGTGGAGCTCAACCATCGAGGAAGGTTAGCTCTGGAGGAAGCTTTGGCTAGCTTAAATGAGACCTAGCCCGCAACTCGAGGGCTCTGTGCTACAAAGCCGTCCCAACTCCAGGGCGCTGTGAAGCCAGAGAGAGAGAGAGAGAGAGAGAGAGAGAGAGAGAGAGAGAGAGAGAGAGAGAGAGAGAGAGAGAGAGAGAGAGAGAGAGAGAGAGAGAGAGAGACAGAGAGTGTGCTCGGTTCCAGTGTTGAGTTGGAAAGGGTACGTACTGAAGATGGGAGGGCAGCTCAAGGGCATGCGACCTAGCCATCTTCAATTTTCTGTGCGTTCTAATACTCTCTACTATGCCTCAGGAAATCGTTGAAAATTGCAATGTGCTCGCTACTACTGGAGCTGCAACTTCTCTCTCTATGCAGTTGTTGAAGCCTGCCTGTGCACGTTGTTGTATAGCCGCCCCATGACGCACAATAGGCCACGCTCTGTATTACATGGCCTCAAGGCCATGCATAAAATGGAAGGAGGTGGGTGGCAAAGGCTACCGTTGCCAGCAACGCCCAAGCCGGACAAAGTAGCAAGTAATAGATGGGGGAGAGAGACAGTGCCCAGAATACACGCAAAGGCAAAGAACTGGACAAAGCTGTGAGCAATGGATGGGGGAGAGGTACACGGCGACGAAGAGAAAAGCAGATATTCTAAGAGGCACGTGGATCTGGACCATCGAGGAAGGCAAGCTCTGGAGGAAGCTTTGGCTAGCTTAAATGAGACCTAGCCCGCGCTCGAGGGCTCTGTGCTGCGAAGCCGTCGCAACTCCAGGGCACTGTGAAGCCAGAGGGAGAGAGAGAGAGAGAGAGAGAGAGAGAGAGAGAGAGAGAGAGAGAGAGAGAGAGAGAGAGAGAGAGAGAGAGAGTGCGCGGTTTCACTGTTGAGTTGGCAAGGGTACGTACTGAAGCTGGGAGGGCAGCTCGAGGGCACCATCCGGTTTCATGTTGCGAAGCTGAGAGAGAGAGAGAGAGAGAGAGAGAGAGAGAGAGAGAGAGAGAGAGAGAGAGAGAGAGAGAGAGAGAGAGAGAGAGAGAGAGAGAGAGAGAGAGAGAGAGAGAGAGAGAGAGAGAGAGAGAGAGAGTGCCCTTACCTGAAGGGCATCGCAAAGCAGGCGAAGAGAGAGAGAGGAAGAGAGAGAGAGAGAGAGAGAGAGAGAGTGTGTCGTTTCAGTGCCAAGTTGGCATGGGAAAGGGACGGCTTGTTGAGTGAGCCGACGGTCGCCTTTCTCTCTCTCCCTCTCTCTCTCTCTCTCTCTCTCTCTCTCTCTCTCTCTCTCTCTCTCTCTCTCTCTCAGACGCACTGTCCCTGTGTGGCCGGAGAGGTGCAGAGCACACTACCAAGGTGAGGAATCCCTCCCCCTTCTCAACATGAGCCCGCCTGAGGCCTCACAACTTGACATGTGGCAGGGGGGGAACCGGAATTCCCTCCCCCATTATCTATTAGTATAGATACTTCTTATCGTACCTTTCAAGCTAGACTGGACTACTCGAGTAGCTTTGGACAAAAAATAAAGGACATGGTTTAAAGGCTAAAAGTAAAACACAAGTTTTAGAAATCTAATTTTGGTGTTCCTTGTAAACACAACACTATCCTACTTCTTGGGCGGTCTATCCTAGTGTCATTTGTTTCGGGTAGTAACTTCCATTGAAGGGGGATAGGAGGTGAAGTGCTTGGATCATCATTCCTCTTATTGGAATGTTTCTCTACATGCACCACCCTGATTAGTTTTCTTCCTTCTTGGGTGGTCTATCCTAGTGTCATTTGGTCTGAAAAATAGCTTCCTTTGAGGAGGTCTAAAAAGCGAGGGATTCATATTGTTGGAATGTTTTCCACTCATGAGCCACACCGCACAGTAGCTTGCATCGATTAGTTCTGTTGCTTCTTGGGTGGTCTGTTTTAGCATTGTTTGGTCAAGGTAGTGTCAAAGAATGTAGGACTTACTTTTAGATTCAATGGAATTTAACTATGATAGGAGATAGTTTTTTGTAAGAGAAAGATAGCAAATAGCAAGGAGATTATAGGTTGTGCCAGATTGATTCCTTTACACAATTACAAATTAAAAAAATTAAAATCACGCACATAATTCAAAGAGAATATCCAATTAAGATTGACTTTGCTTGGAACCGATCCCCCCTCCAAAAAGACTTATATTATAATCCTCTCAAAAGAGAGCTTTGTTACAGTATATGTTTATGCTCTTGCAGAGCCTTGTTTGAATCAAGAAGATGGTGTTCTTCAAGATTCCATGGTATAAGCCTCCTTCCCAAACCCTAAACACCCCAGCAGGGAAAAAGGAAGATGAAGATGAAAAGAAGTGTTTTTCAAGCAAGAGGATTGATCATATGTGTACGCTTGCTCATGGGCAAGCTCTTAGCTTAGATAGGTAATAGAATAGTAGAGATGGATAAGAAGAAACTTTCATGGTATTAGATTTGCATCCATAACCAAGAGCTTGAGCATAGAGTCCATTTCTAGAGCTCCCATGTGTGTGTGTGTGTGTGTGTGTGTGTGTGTGTGTGTGTGTGCACGCGTGAGAGAGAGAGAGAGAGAGAGAGAGAGAGAGAGAGAGAGTGCTTGCTTTGCCAAACTTGGGCACTTGAGAGAGTATGTGAGAAGGACAAGAAGGCTAAAAATTCAACGAGCCCCCCCTTTTATGCTTATGCTAGTGTGCAACTAGTCTTGAATTGGAATACTTAACACGAACAATGAGGTGGGAACACCTCATAATGCAACTCAAGCATGCCACACAATTGTCCACTCTTGTCTTGCATGATAGATTTCATCCCCTCCTAGTTTTGACTCTTCTTGGCAAGTGGAGACACCACACACACTCACACACACTAGTTAAGTTCACTTAAAGCAAGTGTATGCTACTTTGGACATTTGGCCTTTGGTTAAGCTTAGTAAACAAAGATTAGAGTCAACTTACTAAATGAACTTACTAAACGAGGAAGGGTTGATTTAACCTTACTCTTTAGGTTTTCCCTTTCATTCAATGAAAACCATAAACTTACTTTTTTTAATCAATTAGCTCGGGTGCAATACCTTTGCACAAACCTTGGAGACTTGTGAAGTTGACCCAGGGCTACAGCCTACCAGCTAAACCATAAGCTTACTTTTTTAATTAATTAGCTTGGATGCAAGACCTTTGCACAAACCTTGGAGGCTTATGAAGCTGACCCTTCAGGGCTACAGCCTATCTGCTAATTTAGGACCTGCTAAATTTAAAAAAAAACTTTGATAAAAATAAAACTCACCCTTTTGACTTTAAAACTTTCACCTCCTATGCAAAACCTTAGCACAATGCTTTGAGGTGCCGCACGTCAAGCTGCTCCCCTCCCAAAACTTGCTAAATTTAGACAATTTGTGGCAAGTTAAAATTTTACTCTAAGGCTTCCCAAACTTCATACTTGGAGTCTAAAGAGGTATTCTAAGGACTTGAGCTTAGTACAATCACTTTCTATTTAAGAATCCTATAATTGCTCACTTATCTCCTTCGTCTTGTACCTTTTATCAAAGCTACATAGGATACATTTATCATTCCTTGCCCCGTACCTATGACTAAGTTAATTAATTAGCAATTACCCTTGCTCTTTTACGGACTTTTCCCATTTTGGTCCCAAGCCTTGACCGGGTCCATCATCATGTAATCAATTTCACTTGTTCTCTTTTTATTTTCCATGGACTTAAGTGGTCATATTAAGGTGGAAAAGGGTAATCCAAAGACAAAATCCATGGATATAATTTCCCATGGGGAATCAAATATAGGCAATGGCTGAAGCAAGTCAGGTTACTTCCCTCTATCATACTTTGTCTTTTGGAATACAATGCATTTGGGCAACATAGTCCGGAATGTGTGTCTTCATTGTTGGCCAATAAAAGTACGTCTCTACTCCCTTGAGAGTAGCTTGAATCCCTCTATGCTTCATAGGTAAGAAAGCCGATGTTCTTTCCTCCCTGTTTGAATTTCTTCAACTTATGTAACCTCTTCCATGCCGCATAGCTCCTCTGTTTATCCCTTCTCTTCTCTCTCTTGGGCGGCAAGTCGCCATCCTCCGTATTAGAAGATGGTGATGGTGATGAAGAAAAAGAGGAGGAAGAAGACAAAGAAGGTGACCACTTTCTTTGCTTCTTCTTGCTAAGATTTCTTTTTTCCTTCTTTGGATTGGCATGGGAGGGAGTACTTGATGACTTCCACTTATTTTTGGGAGGAGTAGGTGACCGATGTGCCCGTCTTCTTCTTGAGGCAACTTCACTTTTAGAGGTAGATGGATTGTCACTTTCATACCTCTCCCTTGAAAGTTCAAGGCACAATTCTTCTTCTCAAATAGTTTGCCTAGGAGGTCTTTTCGATATCTCCTCTTCATTACCCAAAGAGATTCCTCTTTTGGAGGTCTCACTAGAGGCCTCACATGAATTCTCTCTTCTTGGCCACTTGGGGGAACTTGATCTTGAAGGGCTTGAATTTCTCTTTGAACCTTTGCTTGCAAGATAGGGTTTCCCATTGCTTCTTCTTGTAACTTGTCAACAAGGTAGTTGACAACTCTACAACCATCATCAAATGCGATACCATGAGCCAAATCAAAGTTGTCAATATTGATTAAATTCTCTTGATTATGTTGGCCATAATTAAATTTTTTTATAGGTGTATGCTAACTCTTTCCTTGGCACTTCCAAAGCTTTGGCTACCACTACTCTTTTTCCTTGAAAATTAGCACTTGAGTAACTACACCCGTGGTATAGAATATTGTTAATTGCAAAAATAAGTGGAGTGGGTTTAACAGTGCGAGACTGATACCAGTTCCTATCGGGTAAATAATATCTCAATAATGGTTAGCCCGTAGGCAAGTCTCAGAAGACTCCAGTATTAAGACCATAGATCCCGATGATGTCCCTCATACCCTGTAAACAAGCATACCAACCGAGTCAATAAATCCCAGTACCACTTACCATATTGCAATGAATAACTCTAACCTTTTATAGATTACTCAAGGACCTCTCTTCCTAGGCAAGAAAAGAGAAACCTCAACTCTGATACCAATGTCAGAGTATCTAGTACTTACTTTTAGTTTCAGCAAATTTAACTATGAAAAGAGAGAGTTTTCCTTAAGAGAAAGATAGCAAGGAGATTATAGATTGTGTTGGGATGATTTCTTTATACAATTACACACAAAAAACACTATAATCATGCACATAATTCAAAGATAATACCTAATTAAGATTGACAACTCGATGAAAATGGGATTTTCTTGGAGCTGGTCTCCCTCCAAAAGGACTTGTATAAAATCCTCTCAAAAGAGAGCTTTGTAACAATACATGTTTGTGCTCTTCCAGAGCTTTGCTTGAATCAAGAATATGGTGTTCTTCAAGATTCCATCATATAACCCTCCTTCCCAAACCCTAAACACCCTAATGGGAGAAAGGAGCTATGTAGAAAGAGGAAGATGAGGGTGAAAAGAAGTATTTTTCAAGCAAGAAAATTGATCATCTGTGTACGCTTGCTCATGGCCAATCTCTTAGTATAGCTTAGTAATAGAATAGTAGAGATGGAAAATAAGAAACTCTCATTGGGTTGGATTTGCATCCGTAGCCAAGAGCTTGAGCATAGAGTCTGTCTCTAGAGCTCCCATGAGAGAGAGAGAGAGAGAGAGAGAGAGAGAGAGAGAGATTGCTTTGCCAATCTTGGGCACTTAAGAGTGTGTGTGAGGGGAGCAAGAAGGTCAAAAATCCAACGAGTCCCCCACTTTTATGCTTATGCTATTGTGTAACTAGTTTTTAATTGGAATGCTTCACACTTGACCAATGAGGTGGGAACACCTCATAATGAAACTCAAGCATGCCACACACTTGTCCACTCTTGTCTTGCATGATAGAACTTGCCTCCTCCTAGTTTGGACTCTTCTTGGAAAGTGGAGACACCACACACACTCACACACACTTGTTAAGTTCACTCAAAGAAAGTGTGTGGTACTTTGGACGTGTGACCCAGTTAATCTTAGTAAACAAAGACTAGAGTTAACTTACTTAATGAGGAAGGGATTATCTAACTTTAGTCTTTAGCATTTCCCTTTCATTTTATTAAAACCATAAACTTACCTTTTTATTAATTAGCTCGGACGCAAGACCTTTGCGCAAACCTTGGAGGGCTTATGAAGTTGACCCGGGGCTATAACCTACCTGCTAAAATAGGACCTAGAAAAAACTTTGGTAAAAATAAAACTCACCCTTTGGGCTTTAAAACTCTCACCTCGTACAAAACCTTAGCATAGTGCTTTGGAGGTGTCGCCAAGTTGCTCCCAAAACCTACTAAATTTACACAATTTATGGCGAGTTAAAATTTCACTCTAAGGCTTCTAGACTTCATACTTGGAGTCTAAAGAGCTATTCTAAGGACTTGATCTTAGCACAATCACTTTCTATTTTTAGATTCTTAGAATTTCTCTCGGTCATCTCCTTCGTCTTGTACCTTTGATCAAGACTGTCCGAATACATTTTTCCTTTCTTGATATGTACCTATGAGTGAAATAATTAAATTAGCAATTACCTTTTCTCTTTTATGGACCTTTTTCCTTTTGGTCGCAAGCCTTGATCGGGTTGGTCCATCAACACTTAATCAATTTCACTTGTTCTCTTTTTATTTACCCTAGACTTAAGTGGCCAAATTAAGATGGAAAATACTTTTAGAAGGTTAGAAATTAAGTTTCATGACGGTAGTGTGTCCCCTAAGGAGGTGTAGGAGGTGAGGTACTTGATTCTATCATTGGAATGCATTGCCCTTCATGCACTTCACTGTCATGTGCTTAGAGTTTTGATCGTTGAAGATAGCTTTCATTGCTTAGATTGATTGTGTGCTTTGTGGTTCTGGATTTATTTGTTTTTGTAATCAAGTGCTTGTATGGTTGATAATGTTGAACCGCTCAAGAAATGGCCGATGTAAATTTTGTTGTGTGGATAGTTAGAATCGATTGAGAGGTTGGGCTTAACATAATCTCCTTGCATCAAAATTTTGTAACACCACCTTCAAATACTTGGGACAGCATGGTATGAAAAGATCGTAAGTAAATCCTCCTTTTATGGTCAGTAAGGCTAGCTTTAGAAATCCTTGATCTTGTTATCGTGTTCTAGAACTAGCTCAAGATTTATTGAGAGGCTAGATTATTGCCCACACTCCCTTAGCTAATGGACGACATGTCGTGTGTAAAATCGAGGTTAGTCTACACCCATTCACACAATCCGTTTCTTTTTATTGTTGTGAGCTCTAATTTCAAAGCATGGACATTTATGTCAACAACCAATAGATATAGAAAATCAAATGGCTCGCACACCTTTCTACCATCTAAATTGCAGTTCAATGTCCTCATTTTGTAAGTTTGTCCTCAACTATTAAAAATATGCATGTACAAATTCACTCGAAGATGGAAAAGATGAAGGAGAAGAAGAGTACACAATGTATGAAGTAGCAATACTAAGTGTGCTAATACATAGATTAGACACGTCCTTGAGTGATGGATGTATATAAAAAGATGGGAAGGAAAACCTTCTAGCGAGGGAGAAAGTGCCTTGTTAGTTCTAAGTGTGTTCACACACATCACTATCATAATTGTGGTAACAAATCCTCCCTGGAAGTGATGCAATGAACACGAGTTGGCACTTATATAGAGAGAACTACCTCACCATATGTGATCAATCCACAATGGGGAGTAACCTCAAAGCTTTGGTAAAAGCTTCAAACTTCTCACAAGACAAAAGGTGAGCAAGGGCGCCTTGCATAGGCACATAAGCCAAGCTGACCTTGCTTGTAGAGAATCCCTTCCTAACATAATGATACTACACCTCAATGTGCTCTGTGCAAGCATGGAACATCATTAAGTAGATGCAATAACGTATTACACACACTATGCGAGATCATATTTGTCTCCTTGGTACATGCTAACAAGGAACTACATCTTCCACAAACACAACATCCTAACTAATCAAGATACGATTTCTTTGCAGATAATATAGCATGTGACCTTTGCTATCAAGATTATAAGAAGAATATACATTTCATAGCTTTCTTATTCAATTTTATGCATTGTTCCTCACGTACCAAGGCATAAGCCAAGAAAACAAATGCACACAAGTGACAAATAGACGGCATCTTGCCGTGTCAAACCTCATTTGGAGTTGATAGACTACAATGCTTCATGAGACACTTGTTTGGTACACATATGCAACATGCATGAAAGCCAAATTGCATGTAGCAAACCTTGGATTTTGACCATACATCGTGTATCTCCACAAGTGACCTATTTTCCCTCTTAGCAACACATCATTTTGTTGAGGGATATACGGAAGTGTACATTGATGTTTTATCCCTTGACTCGCTATGAATGAATTGAATTCTTTAAAAACATACTTCCCCCCTTGATCAAAATAGAGGGTGTCCATAATACAGCTGGATACATTTTTAATCATAAGGAAAAATTACAGCTTGAAGCACATATATAGTTCAAAATTTTCCTTAAATGGACACGCGATGCATGCATGGAGTAATTGGCAACATAAAACACAAAGTGAAATGATTCCCAAAAGGTAGAGTACACATTGGACCACAAATGCCATTATGGCCAATCTGCAATTTGCAAGTAGTCTCCACAAAATCATCCTAAGGAAACTTAGAGTGCTATATTTTTCTTAAAATAGCCTTTGCCTATATATTTCTATGGTGCCCGGGCCAAGAGGGGGAAACAAAGCAACCATATCAAATTTATGCAAACTCTGGAACTAGCAAAATTTATACGACCAAAATTTGGCTACCAAAGTTGCATCTAAAACACCCTTTGCATTAGAAATTGTGCATGTTGAGTCTTCTACATATTTATTGTAAACATGGAACTTATACATCCCACAAAAAAAAAGTGCTAGATACCATAATAGTATCACCAAAATTAAGATTATGAATAGTAAGTATATTTGTTATCCACAAACTTGACTACAAGAACAAGCTTTGCAAGTGTAGATACAAACAAAAGGTTTCTCTAACTCCCAAATGCATAGAAAGTATCAAAAAAGTGTAGCAATAAGCTTATTCTTCCAATTCCCTTGACTAGATAAGAGGCATTCTTAGCACATATATGTGATCATTCCCTTTAAGGAAATCCTCAAGGGAAGTGAACAAAGCACGGTGAGACACAAAGTGCTTAGTTGAGCCACTATGAAAGTATTGCACATAATCCACAAATTTACAATACATGCATCATGAACAAATGGTTCATATTGAAAATGCAAACTAAAATCCATTTCTGCATCTCTCGCATAACATTTTCCAAAACTACATTTGAAGAATCTGCAATGGTTGCAGTTCCTACATTCTTATAAGTCTCTTTAGCTTTAAGCGTAAGATAATGCTTGTGGAGATTATCATTCACCTTATAATATTGACATTCCATCTTCTTATTTCCTTGATCACCAGGCTTCTCAAACCTAATGAAGTTTGAAAAAGTAGAAGCTCATCGTGGCTTCACTTTCATCTTTGCTTGAGTCTCTCTCTGTATTGATTGTGTAAGGGCCCGTATTTGGCTCTTCTTTCCTTTTTCTAGGCAGAAGAAAGGGATCATCTCTCTCTCTCTCTCTCTCTCTCTCTCTCTCTCTCTCTCTCTCTCTCTCTCACACACACACACACACACACACACACACACACACATCCCACTGGGTATTCAAAGAAGACTAAGCGGTTAGGAAACTAGGTGCAAAAAACCAGATCCATGAGATCGGGGGAGGGTATTCGATTTTACTTTTAATGTTAAAATTTTAAGAAGGTGGGAAGCCCATGTGGGCGAGCAAACCCATGGCCTTGTGTGATTAAACCATGAGGTTGTGGCTGAGGTGTGCGGATTGAGTCATGAGGTGTGTGGGGCTGAAGTTGACTCTCTTTTTTTCATCCATACATCTATCTCGAGATGCCTTATTTTAGTACCCTCCATCAATCCCATGGCTTCCACCTTGTGGAATTTTGATTGGTTTTATGATAGCAATTTGATAGTCCTTCTCATCCTCAACTCTGAAATTGACTCCCAATGGTTGCTAGGATTTTTCATAGCCATATGTCAAAGCTTCAACTATCTTTAATCAAATGCAACATTAAACTAATTGATAGAGTTGGATACTTCAATGGTATGGTCGTGCATTCCATCTAAGGAGAGAGAATTAATACTCGTGCATTCTCCCTTTGACTATTGTAGGCTTCAATTATCTTTAATCAAAAGAAACATTAAACTAATTGATAGAGTTGGATACTTCAATGGTATGGTCATGCATGCCATCTAAGGAGAGAGAAGTAATACTCGTGCATTCTCCCTTCGACTGTTGTAGGCAACACATGTTGATTCTCAATGAGTACATTAGTGACCCTCTCTTATAAGCCCTTGGAGACAAACTAGATTTCATATGAGATAGAATTAAAATCAAAGGAATCAGATGGTAGTGGGAGGAGAAATCATCCCCCTTATTCATCATCATGGAAAAGCCTTAACTTAGACTTGGTCACCACACAAAAAAAAGGAGACCACTTTAGGCTTCATCTTTCATCCTATCCAGGTTCTCCTTATCATAAAGACTTCAAATTTTTTTCTCAATTTTGAATTTCCTTCATAGACATTCTCCCTCTTCTAGACGTCTAAAGATACTCCCATAAAGAAGACTTCCTTTTCCTTCTTGAAGGTCTTTGTGTAAAATCCCTTATTGACCTTCTCAATAACTCCATGGTCTCTTAAATGGAATTTATTTTCCTCTTTTGAAGAGATTTTTTGGAAAACTAAGTGCTTTTCCCTCTTGAGCATGTTGGTTGGAGAGAATACGATTCTATTTTATTGGAGAAATTTTGTCATCGGCGACAAGAAAACTCAGCTTGAATTATTCTACACGTTGCAATTGAAAAAATGATTTCTTGTGCACAATCTATCAACAAATGCCCCATCTTCATCATAATCAATTCCTTGTCGATTCATAATATCTTTTACTCTGCAAAGGGAGTGAGAGTAAAGGGGTATAAGATTGTGATACATAAAAGCCTAGTTTGTGGACTTTCTAGTTGCTAAAACTAAACATATCCTCAAAAAGGGCATTATTGAGCTATGAGCTTCCCTTAGCCTCTAGTGCAATAGAAAGTATTTGATTCTTTCTTGCTGCAATTAGAAGCGAGAGTGATGAATGTACAATTATGATACATAAAATCCTAGTTTGTGGAACTTTTTGGTTGCTAGAACCAAGCACACCCTCAAAAAGAACATTTTTGAGCTATGATCTTCCCTTAGTCTCTAGCGCAATAGAAAAAATTTGATTCTTTTCAAATCCTTCACCCTTTGACTTGTTGACCTTTGCACCCTTACCTTCAATGATCGTCTCAAGATTTTATTGTGGCAGCAATAAATGAATGGAAAGAGGGTCATGGAACCTCGCTTGCACCTTAATATACACTTCAAAATTTTCAAGTCTCCTGCCAAATGCCATTCAACTTGGAACGTGTCCAAATTTAAAACTTACAATCTTTGTCCTTCTTGTTGTTGTCGAATGATGTCAACAAGTGGAGTGTGATTAAAATACTCATGTGTCTCATGTGCGAGATGAAAATCTACCATTCACCAAATATTCTTCTTTTAATGAATCCCAAAACACGTATTTCCCTTCTCATTGGTATTTAGCTCAGCATCAATGCCAAATCAAGACCATGTTCATCAAGGTAATGCTTATCCTTTTGAGACGTTGACCTTCACAACTTGGCACTCATCAAGCTTCATAAGGAAGATAACTTTATCATCACACTCTTTTTGTGTCACCTTATCATTGACTCTTGAAGCTTCAATAAGTCAACATACAAATTTTTTATTATATCAGAAGGATTTGTTTTCTTCCATGGACTTACATCATCTACGCATTGAAACCCATCTAGCTCACCTAATAAGTTGGCAACATCATTATTGGCACATTTCCTCGCAAGGCTCACACTGTAAGAAATCTAAAAAGTCCCTTTTCCCTATATCCTAGCATGAAAATTTTGTACAAGGCTTTGTAAGCTTTGAAACTTAGTCATGCATTATCAATACCTCCATCATCTCCTAAGGCGGCACAATGTTCTTCAAATCACTAAAATACATGTAGTGTAAAAATTTAGTATTGCTAGCATTAAATGGGTCATCCAATAGCTCCACAAGCTCCTTTGGCTTGATGATGTGTTGCAACAGAGTGAATCTTATTGCTTGAGCATCAAACTGGATTCCCATCATCATGTGTGTCAAATGCTTAAAGGTTGAAATAAAGATTCAATAGCCTGTAAAAATTATAGAATACATATCGAAAGCATGCACCATTCCTTGTACCTAGTTTAACAAATACATTTCTTTTGTGCTCCACCAATTGAAGATAGCACAGACATCACTTGTCTCTTGCGTTTGTAAATGTGGAAGCTAAGGTAAATGTGTATGAGACTATCGATTTGACACCACATATGTCATGTAGTTGAACGTAGTGGTCAAGCCACCACTCTTGCTCATGTTTTTGCTGGCCTTATTTCTATTTGAGTTTTTTCATTTCCTTGTTGAGTTGCTCGGTCTTCTCATTGGGTTCCTCTTGGACCTGTTGAATGTCCTTAACATACTTCTCGTGCAGCAAAGAGTATGGAGCAAAGATTTTCTTTCTTACTTTCATTTCATCAAAGAACATATAATTTAATCTCCTATATCTAAACAGGTCTTGTTTCCATCACCTACAAATGCAATAGCTCAGTGACATTTTGAAATGATGGTAATGCATTGGTTAGAGGATTTCTTGGGTAAATATGACCATGAGTCCATGAATTGATTGTTTTGCACTTAATGCTCAGTAGTTGATCTATAACATTGAGATTGGAGCTGCCAATTCGCACAGTTACATATTCTTGCTCCAAATCAGCATTTAGACGATATTATATTGGCATGTTAGTAATGTCTTGAAACAGAAGGAGATTAAATGAAATTTAGAGTGAGCTTGGTCAAGCTAATTAAAAAGAGCAGGTGTAATGGTGATTCACAATGGAGCAATTACAAATAGAGAATGTTGTCTATGGAGAAAAGAACCAGAGAGAACTCAAGAATATGAGTTTTGGATGATGTTGGGGAGGGAACAATGGAAGGGAATGTTGGTTAGACTCCTTTTGAATTATAATGGTTTCTCGTGATTGTGCTAGAAAGGGAAATGCTACTACACACATGTAGAATAGAGTATCCCATTGTTGTAAGTTGAGAGAGAGAGAGAGAGAGAGAGAGAGAGAGAGAGTAAAGGAAGACAGAGTGAGAGAGAGTGAGCATATTTGTAACCGTAGGATATCTCTACTTCTTGTCAAAACTAGATAGCAAAGAATGTCCTTTGAATGATTGAGAGAGGAAAGTGATTTTGATATACAGGAGAGTTAGCGAGAGAGAGAGAGAGAGAGAGAGAGAATGTGTAAGTTTTACTTTTCTAGCAAGTAGAGGGTTGAAAACTGCTTCTTTGGATAAGCTCAAAGTGAGAGAGAGTTGTTTCAATGTAAGAGAGAGAGGACGGGTGGAAAAAAGACAATTTTAAATTTTGAAACATATATTAAAAAATCACGTTATCCACCTTTCTTTTTGGTAAAAACTACCTATTGTAAAAAACAAAATGTAGAAATAACTCATTTTAAAAGCCCAACATAGGCCTTTTTTTCACTCTTCTAGGCTAGGTAAAAGTTGACTTAAGCCTTAAGCATTTCCTAAGACTACCAAATAAAGAGGCCCTTCTATAACCCATTTACTTCTTTCTAATGACTGGTGGCATCTTAGATTGTCATCATCGGTAAGTGAGACACTTTATGGAGTAAAAATGAGCATAAAAGAATTCAACATAAAAATATATTTCCAAGCATGGTTTTAATATGGATACTGATCTCAATGAATAGAATCTCATGATCCTCGAAAGACTTTTTCAACAAAGAAAATTTGAATGAATCCATATGGTATGGGAAGCATGGTTTCATCTGAGAGCACTTTGTATATGTTTTTGTGCTCAACTTTCAGCACATGTGTAAAAAGATAAGTCCAAGAAGTTGTTATACTTGACCAATAAATTTTATATGAGGACAGGTAAAGTCCTCAAAAGGGGAAGAAAGGATAGAGATGACAATAATTTATCTTCAAGAAAACATGAGTATAGAAACCCATACTTTAAGAATGGAAACCAATCAAGAGCTCATTGTAAGTCTCAAAGTAAAGAGGTCACTCTACTCAATGACAGACTTGAATTGAGAGACTTATAGGATCTATCCACCTTTTGGTGAATGGTCAATTCCCAAGTAGGAATTGTGTATACACTTAAATGGGAAAAAGAAAGATTATTGCCTTGGAAAGAAGCAAGGAAGAGCATGGGTAGATGGTCATAAATGCCAAGTCAATAATAGTGAACATCTTGAGCAAGCGCTCTATAATTTTTGGATGTCTCACTTGGCCACTCGTTTAAAGATCTCTAAAGATAGGTAGACAACAATTATCAAAGAGGAGATATTATATTGTCTAACCAAGTAGTATGCAATGCTTTGTTTATGTATTTTAAGCACTAAAGTGCCATAGGTAATTTTTGTCACTAAAGAACTAGAGTTTGCAACAATGAACTTAATGAAGAAATAAGGAGTTTACACTTGTAAACTCATGAGGTAACAGGGAGTTCTTAAAGTCAGAACTTTCGAAGAATCTTTTCTCTCTCTAAGGATTCAAGAATGTTTATGAGGGAATAAAATTTGCTTTAGGGGGGGGCAATGTCAAGGCATCTATAGAATTAGGGCCATGGAGCACACATGCACTTTTAGGTAGGGTGCTTATTGCACATTTCTCATGTGCAAAGCTAGGGGATGGAGTCCGTGTTAGGTCTAGATGGCCAAATGAGACATTAGGAGGCCTAGGAGGGTCACACGCATGTGTAGCTTGGCACATCTTCTCGTCGGCCAAGTGTGAAAGGCCAAGGCCAATCTTAATAAGAGAGACTCCTATCATTGGGAGGAAGGTTTTTGGAAATGCTCTTGTGTAGAGAGCTCTTAAGAGAGGCATATGATGCCTAGGATTCCGCTTATGTTACAATCTTACAATTGAGAATCCATGATCTAAATTATTCTACCAGACAATTCTTCTTCTACAAAGGATCCGACCACCCGATTGCAGGGAGATGAAGAAAACCCCACTCCCAGCGAGAGAACAGAGGAAACTAACAAAGATTCCAATGGTAGAGAGCCTCCTTTGATGATTTGAGAGATCAAGGAAAGTTTCCAACGGGGGTTCTTGACTAGAAGGAGTATTGACGCCAATTGCAGGTTGAGTACTTGAAGGCTCATCCACTTGACAAGCTTTACTCACAATGGCAAGATGTCATCCATTCACCTCTCACCTTGGCTATGAGAAAGAAAGCAACTCAAAGTGGGGAAAAAAAAACAAAAGTTATATTCACACAAAGAGTTTGACATCACTCTTGAGCAGAGGATCAATCAATTGACAAAATCAACAAAGCACCTTGGAAAGAAAAGAAAGTCGGAGGACTACCCATGATCTAGAACTTTTAGCGGTCATTCATGCTCTCAAGCTATGGAGACATTACCTTTTGGGATGCAATCTTTAGTCAATAACTGACTATCAAATTATAAATTGGATCTTCACTCAACCAACTCTCAACATGAGGCAACAAATATGGATAAAGCTTCTACAAGAATATGATTTTGAAATCATGTACAAACCAAGTAAGGATAACGTGGTTGTTGATGTCCTTAGCAAGAAAGCATTCCTTGGTGCTATCTAATTTTGAATAAGGTTAAGGAAGCTTCCCTGGAGGATAAGTATCTTCAACTCATTAGGAAGAAAATGGGGTCTAGGAGGGTCTCTTTATTTGGTTGCTTAAGGGAGTCAAACCTTAGTAGCATTCCTCCTGTCTCTATAGTTCCATTCATTGGTGCCAAAATCTTCCTAGTTCTTCTTTCATTTTCTTCATCTACCCATTCTATTTTACTATTTATTTTGCCTGCATACTCACTTCTGCTATTTCTTTGCACAAGTGTGGACACATTTAGTTGTTTTTAATAAATTTTGCAAACCTGAAGTGATGGTGGATTCTTTTGTCACCAATGGAGGTACCACGATTGTGATGGTCAATATTGTTAGCTTGTTGGTTGTAAGGACAATAGAAGTACTCCTTTTTTTGTGCAACAGTGGGCTATCTTCTTCATTCGTGTCATCCTTGGAGCTCAAAGAGACTTGAATCTTTCCTTTCCCCTTTGGGTCTTCCGTGTTGATAACTTTGCTATATTTCTCTTTGCCGGTTTTTAATGCGATGCATTCTTTTGGCATTTTCTTGGTGAGCTACAGAACCACGAGCATCTATGTGCAAAAAAGAGATTGGTGTTTGTTATCTTTTGTGTCACACTCCTTCATAAAAGACCACAATCATTGAACAATGATCTAGGCCCATGCAATTAGCTCTTGGTTTTTTGCATGTGTAATGAAGGCTAGAAACTCCCTCAGCATTCTGATCCGCTCTCTTTTGGCTTTTGTTGTGTAATTCTCTTCGGACTATGTATCAACACTCCTTGTGGCATTTTTTATATTTGGTACATCAGCTTTTCAAAAGATGCCATCCAGGTAAGTGAAGTCTTTGATCAACAAACTTTGAGGTGATGAAAACATAACAGCCATCTATCTACATGCAATAAGCTTTTGGATTCATTTGTTGCCGCTATGATACACTCTAAGTCTGCACGTACTTCCTAAACATGTAGAGGGACTTCGTGGAATTCAAAGAGATGCATCTAACTTAACTACCTTTATGCTTTCTCAAAGGTGATTGTGGATGATTCGAGATTTATCCATCATATGGCTATGGCGATAGTAGTGAAAAAATCAAAAGCTTGTAGGCAGAGAGCAAAATAGAGCGTGTGAAATGCTCGAGCTTAGAAAAACAAAGTGCAGAGTACGAGCAAACTAAAAGCTTGAGTGTGTGAACAAAGGGTTTTCTAATAGCTACATGCACTTGCTAGATTTGAGAGTTAAGGGCTTTGAGATCCACCAATGAGAGTGCTACACCTTGTTGCATGAGTGTGAGCACATGGGTTATCATCACTAATATATGGCTCATTTAATGCATAGTCCTATACGAGCAATCGCAATCATTCTAGAATCCAAGGTAGTCATAATTTAAGCATCATCTAGGTACCATTGAGTTAACAACCACCCACGTGGCTCGGCTTTGGTTTCTATGTGTCTCGGCTCTTAATTCATCGGCAAAAGTGTGTTGGTGTAGTACGGCATGAATTGGTACCCATTGACAGGATTTTTAAAATTTGTACCATCAATCTGCCAAAGCACAAATGTTCCACTTCAATCACCTTATGGGTGTAATATGGGCTAGTTCATCTAAGTACCAATTTGCATGGCTTCTTTCCACCTCTAGTATTAAACAATAATACTAAGGATCCTTCCATAAATGCTTTGACTTTTCAATGTCGATCAGCGAACATCTTTTGCCAGCCTTGAATGATCTCACTTATGGAATCTGCATGAAATCTCTCCTCTTCAAGCCATAACAATTTGATGATTCTCATCCATATTGTTTCCTTTGCCACCAATCTTTCTTGTCTTGCTATGTGCAAACTTGGCAAAAGAATTTTATTGGCACAATTGCTTCTATGCCATACACCCTCCAAAATGGTGTAAAGCCTATGCTTACTTTATATGCGGTTCAAAATGTCCACAAAGCCAAATGTAACTTTTTCTCTTAATCATGTTGATGTTCTTCTACAATTTTCTTCAAGATATTCTACAAAGCCTTGTTTCTAGATTCACCTTTCCCATTTGATTGTGGGGAATACATTGTGGACTTCTTGTGCAAGATTACGTGTGATCTAACCAAGTCAAACACCACTTTACTTATAAATTATTTTCTTTGATCATTGATAATCTCAATCGGAAAAAATTTGCCACACCGATAGCTTCCTTTGTTCTCAAGACTTTGGCTTCCACCCACTTTGTGTAGTAATTGGTAGCAACCAATAAATATCCATTATCACCCAGCCATGATGGAGAATTATTCCATTTCTCAAATGGGCCCAAAGATAATACTAGGGACAATGCTTCATCCAACCCTTGTTGGTTGGCCGGCCAATCCATTGGTAGAGATCACAATTCTTTGCATGAATGTGGGTATCTTTAAACAGAGTGGGCCACTATAGGTCAGCATATAGCACTTTTCTCGTTGTGGATTCTCCAAAAAAGTTTCTAGCTCCAATTACCTCATGGGGTACTTTATTAATAATTGTCTCCTATTCACATGCCAAGGTACACATCGGCATAAAATTTTGCTTGTGCATCTCTTGTAGAGTTGTCCAGCAATGGCCTGAAAATGGTGTCTTTGCAATGTCGTTCTCTTTCACTAATCTCTATTAAAGTGCTTTGGGAATAAGCATGTTTGCAAATAAGCAAGCATATTTTCATGTGAATCATTCAAGTGCATTGTGACTACAAACAAGGTTACATCTGGAAGATCGTCCTCAACATCAAAACCTTGTACGCCATTTGGCAAGTCTCCAACTTCAAGCTGGGATAAATAGTTGGCAATGTCATGTTGCTTCCTTGGCATGTGAATTATAGTGAACTCAAACTCACTCAACCTCAGTGAGTATTAGCATCCATTTGTAAACTTTTCCATGTAGAGTTTGCTTTGCAACCAAGTATACTAAATCTAGGTGATCCACATGCAACAAAAACTTATTTCTTAACAAATATGCTAGAATTTATTAATTTCATATATCATCCCTAGAGCTTTCCTTTTGATAAATGAGTAGTTCCTCTCTGCCAAGCTCAATCGGAAATTGGCATAGTATACTAATATGTACCATTTTTCCACCTTGACTTGCATTCAAATTGCACCAATTGCAACATCTAAAGCATTGACAAACAAATGAAATAAAAAATCCCACTCTGGAGGTTGAATTATTTGGTCTTTGGAAAGGATAAGTTTTAGCCATCAAAAAGCCTTGTCATATTCTTCATCCCAATGAAACTTTCTCAATCATTTGATTATTTAAGGATGCTAAAATATTGGGGTGAGACATCATAGCTTTTAGCCATGCCATCGACTTTGGCCCAAGAACCTTTAAAAAACTTTCAAAGACTTTGGTGTTTTAGCCATCATGATCACTTCAACTTTGCCACAATCAACACCGATACCCTCTGTATAGACAATGTGCCCAAGAAGAATACCAATCTTAACAAAAAACGCACTTTTAAGAGGATTGAGATATGACTAAGAAATTGGCCTAAATGTTTTTCTTTGTCACCAAACACAATGAAATCATCCGCAAAGATTTGCCTAAAATTGATCAAGAACGTGTCCAAGATTATTGAAACTACTCTATAGAATGTTGCATGTGCACTTTTCAATCCAAACCCCCAAGATGAAGGCACTCTATTTAGTGATGAAGGTAGTCTTTTCTTTGTCTTCTTGTGCCATGTTTATTCAATTGTATCTAGGAAACCCATCAAGGAAGGAATACATTTTATGCCCTGCTACATCATTTCAATAATGCGCCTATGAATGGTATCAAAAAAGGATCAGGGATGGTCACAGCATTCATATTTTGGTAATTTGCACAAACCAGTAGCTTGTTATTTATCTTTAGCATGATCACAGTCAGCAATTCTACTACTTGAGCCTCATGTACCATCTGGGTGACTTGAGCTCTCAATGCCTTCTGCTCTATCCACTTGATAGCAGCATATCATTTAGCCGAACTCGTTTGCGAATCCTCAAAGCACTCCAATGGCTAAGGTTTGGCTTCATGTTATAGCTAACACTAGATTTAATGAATGGCAGGTTCTTCTAGCTCCACAATTGTGAGAGCATTCACTCTTTTTGGTGGATTGCTGTTATTATTTTTGGTTGGTTATTAGAAGGTGCTAGCAATAGCGGCCTACCAAGTTGATTACAATAGAAGCAACTACACCTATATCAGGCACCTCCTCGGCCCCTGCCAAGGTGTGGCCATGTCCTCTGCTATATCCTCCTCTCCAATTGTTAGTACATCTTCGAATATTTTGGCCATTGTTCACTTGATTCTTGGTAGGTTGAGTCAGTGTGGTAGCTTTTGAGGAAGCTACTATCGATTGTGGCCATGTTTGGTCGACCATCTACATCATCATTGGCTATAACTATGGAGTGTAAATACTCATAGCTTGTTCATGGGTCATTGTTTTTGAGCCCTTGAATGAATTTTCACATTGAACCAAAGATTGTATCTAGTTGGCTCGATCAAGCCGATTCAGCAGCTTTTTGATTTTTGCTACATAAGTGTAAATTGAGTGTCCATATTGTTTGATGTTATTCAAGGCATTCAGAATGTGCATCGATGTGGATTTTAGCCAAAATGCACCCAAAAAAATCCTTCTCTAATTTGGCATATGCCATCGAGGCCATGTACTACGTTACCCAAGCTTGTACCACGTCAGTCGTTGTGGTGGAAAACATCCTTTTCATTTGTAGTTGTTCAGTTGTTGCGGTCATGTTGTTGACTTCGATTAGGTAGTTGTTCAGGTAATATGTTTCTTTGAACATGATGCAATGATTGTCTAGATCTTGTGTTGGCAATGTAGCAAACTTAGGATACCTCAAGTTTGTCATACATGCAGAGACAACAACAGCATGCAGCATAGCAGCCATGGGTAGTGAAATTGAAAGGGGCGTTTGGATGGGAATGGGAATGGGATGAGCATGGTAGGTGGGTCGGCTAGATGAGGGTTAGTGATAGGATGCTTGAGGGTGCTTTGAACAAGACAGCTCCAAGTAGACTCAATGATTCTTGTGTTGTTGGTGGCAAAAGTGTGGGGGAGATAGCATGTGACTGTGCCCTATGGTCAGGATCCTCCAATGAAACTCATTAGCAATAAAGCAAAGAGTAGAATGAGAAAATTGTTGCAGTGGAAAATGGTGCCCTTCGTGTGCAAACACTCCTAGAATGGCTAGTTTCGACATTGTCAACCTCTCATCAAAGACTTCTTCCAACTTAAGAATGACATCTTAGGCAACAAGGGATTGACGTTCGATCATGCTATCTTTCTCATACTCTTCTGCACCATCACCATCGACCGGCTATTGTTGCACCCCCCCCATCGTTGCTCTCGGCAACGTGCATTCATAGTGACTGCTCATCCATTCGTGCTCACACAAAGAAGTGGGGTTGGAATTACTATCATCATCGTGGTTGCCAAAAGTGTTGAGTCTGGTGGTCCAACACATGTATTTGTGTAGTGCTCAACTATTGTGTGCAAGTAATCTATGGATAACCTCTCTCAAACTAAATGGAAAGACATTGCATAAGACACAAGATACATTGTTATGTCTTCGAGAGAAAATCTTCCATCTAGTTCATTGTGTGTGTGTGTGTGTGTGTGTGTGTGTGTGTGTGTGTGTGTGTGTGTGTGTGTGTTTACTTAAATAATAAGACATAAATGAACTTTTACATTCAAAAGACAACTGGATTTAGAAAAAAGGCAATAATTAGTACAAAAACAACTCAGTCTTAGAATTATCTTTGTACATGGCTTATGAAGATAAAGCCTCATTCATGTATACAATGATAGTGACTCAATAAAGAATAATTTTCCAAGTAGAAGAAGCCAGTGTAATCATGGACACACATTAGCTTTAAGCCAAAACAATTCCAAGAAAAGATAGAGTCCCCACCTACATCCATCCAAAAAAATCAACAATTACATTAGCCTTGGTTGTGTTTTACAGGTGTCAATGGACTATATCAGTTGTTATCCATGTCAAACTTACAACTTTTTAACTTAAAAACATTGTCCAAAGTGTTCATGTATTCTAGATCTTTTGTAAAAAGTTTTATTATCCCAAAGATTTCTTTTTGTACAAAAACTATATTTATAAGTATAGTTTCTAAATACCCCTGTGTGTGTGTGTGTGTGTGTGTGTGTGTGTGTGTGTGTGTGTGTGTGTGTGTGTGTGTGTGTGTGTGTGTTTGGACCTTAAATAGATAATAGCATGCATATTATTTTGATCAGAAGGCCACCGCCCCTTCTGATCCAAGTGTCTTAATCCCTATAACATCTTATTAGTCTTTTTAATATTGCCTTGCCAAATTTGTCAATGCTTCAATTCTTCTAGCATTTTAAGTGCCATGAAGCCATAAAGTAACTCAAATTAAAAAGCTCTAGATACCTCCCAAAAACACTTCCATTTGATAGTTAAGGGTATCAAATTTTGCTAAGTTATTTAAGCAAAACTACATTACACAAGCTCACATGGGCTTATGGAATCTATCATCTCTTAGCTTGTATGCCAAATGAGAAGAAAACATACTACTTCAAAACATCTTAGTTTTACTAAAGTTAAAAAATAAATGTGCCCCAATGATCAGCCTAAAAAGTGGCACCCTCTTTTTTATGTTGGTAGATTGATATAACCTCATTACCAACCAAAACGTAGGTAGCTCCAAGGTATGCCGGAATCAATTCATGATGAATAAAGAACATTCACATTTTAGGGCTAATTTGACACAAAGATCATTCCCTTAACTGTAAGTGCCAAGGATGTATTGTATTACCCCATCTTTCCTTTTAAAAAATCAAATATAGGTAGTGTAGTGCATATGGCAGACATTTATCAAAATCACGGAAATACCTAGTAACAAAATGTGCCACAGTTGTTGTCCAACCATTGGTTTCATCAATAAACAGTTTACACAGAGGTGTTTACTCCATCAAACCAAGGAGTAGTACATTTTTTACAAAAAACAACCCCTAATCTTACTAACCATAATAGAAAACATCCTAATATGGCAATCAAAACCGAGATAGCCAATTTAATAAGCCTCATCGCGACATGTCTTAATTCAGAGGAACCAGCATGTAGACCCCTTGAGTACAGAGTAACACCAATCAAATGTTTCTACTGTGATTATCAATCACTCTTACGAGTAGTATGCAATCAAGGCAGGACACACTACTCTTTCCAAGTTAAGCCAGGCGGTACCCTTTTTTTTCAAGTGAGGATTTTTTGTAAGTAAAGCAATCAATATCATACCCTATGTAGTTAAATGTTTAAATAAAACTTTCAGAAAAAATGCTTAATCAGTCAAAGTACCTAGTTATTTTCAATCAAGATCTATGTACAGAAACCTTCACATTAAGTTATCAAGATTTCATCAACAGAAAAACACCGGCCTGAGACGGTAGTCCAACCACCTCCATGGCTGCACAGTATGTGTTCAAAGCCCTCACACCGATCTTTTAGAAACACATGCAAAGAGAAAGATACCACAGACTAAGTGAGGGGTCAAAGCACCCTTACCTTTTACAGGGTTTGGTTCTTCAATCACGCCCAAGGCGGTAGGAAGCCCCACGATCATAGTACTTAGTATGTGCAAGTTTCAAGAAGCAACTACAGCCGCCCCTGTTCATGTAGTGGAGGTTGAGAGGGAGAAAGAGTAAGATTTAGTGCCACCATGCTGCAGTAGGGACAAGGGAGGGCACGCGCGCGCGCACACACACACACACACACACACAGAGAGTGAAAGGTAGGGTGAATATCAAGAGGAGTAAATGCCACAATCATCCAATAGTGTATTACGGGTAGGTACCCATAGGGGGAAGAAAGCCGAGCCATATGTTGGTTAGAGTAAGCCTAGGTGGTTTGGAAAAGGTATCCCAGAGAAGAGTCGAGTTTTTTTTAACACTTAGATAAATGCTGGTTCCATAAGTACTTGTGTGTGTGTGTGTGTGTGTGTGTGTGTGTGTGTGTGTGTGTGTGTGTGTGTGTGTGTGTGTGTGTGTGTGTGTGTGTGTAGCTATTTTTACTTAAATAATAAGACATATTGAACTTTAACATTCAAAAAACAATTGGCTTTAGAAAAAAGGCAATGATAAGTACAAAAACAACTCAGTCTTAGAATTATCTTTGTACATAGTTTATGAGAATGAAGCCTCATTCCAGTATAAACTGATAGTAGAAGTAGGAGCAAGTGTAATCATGGACAGACATTTGGTTTAAGCCAAATCATATCGTACAGAGAGTATAGGTAATTGGGCTATGTACTGGGAAATCATATTAACCCCATCTTTGGAGTCCATGTCCAAAGTAGCTAGAATCTTGACCCAATCATTAAAAGACAACATGTGCATCTTTTTATCTGTGGTGAAAGCAGAATCATATATTAATTGAGAAGCATCCAAACTGCCAATACATCTGAGGACAAGAGAGGTTGCCACATAGAGGGGCTCAGAAGATAGTTCCAGCCCTTGCGAGAGAGCAAGGGTCTGCAATATACAAAATTGTTAGTAAGGCATTGATTACTTATGGTAGTATGTAACACAACATTTGGCCCTTCTAGCCAAAAAAGGTCTAGTTCTAATAGCTAAGGCTTTTTTTGGAGTATGGCTTTTAAAACCTAATCTGCTCTAAAATCCTTGTATGTTTCTCTAGGTCAAGCTGTCCTTTTAAATGTTTGTGATCTTAAAAGAAAATATATATGTATACACAATTAGTCTTGTGGATTGGGCCTGCAATCCTTAAATTGGCAAAGTCTGAGACTATAACATCCCCATGAGCAGGTAACCAAAAAATCAATCTATGAAGGACCACCTAACACCAGCCAACCAATCAAGGAATTACAGACTCTGGGTCCAACTTAGAACTAAGATTTATACTAATTTCCAAAGACAGCATCTTGGTTTATCCAAAAGGTATGGACAAAACCTTATGTATAGGACGTGTGTGTTGCTATTTTTACTTATATAGGAAGACATAATTGAACTTTGACATTCAAAAGACTGCTGGCTTTTGAGAAAAGGAAATGATAAGTACAAAAACAACTCAGTCTTAGAATTATCTTTGTACATAGCGTATGAGAATGAATCCTAATTCCAGTACAAAGTGATAGTAGAAGTACTTCCCAAGGAGTAGAAGCAAGTGTAATCATGGACAGACATTTTCTTTAAGCCAGAAAAATTCAAATAAAGGATAGAGTCATCACCTGCATCCATCCAAACAAGACAACACATACGTTAGCCTTGGATGTGTTTTACAGGTATCAATGGACTATATTAGTTGTTATCCATGTCCAACTTACATCTATTTTAACTTAAAACCAATGTCAGTTTTTCAAGGTATTCCAGATTTGTTTGTAAAAAAGTTTTATTTAACCCAAAAACTATATTATAAGTCTGGTTCCTATCTTTTAATTGTATCTTAAACCAAAACATATTGCCAGAAGGTCACCAACCTTTCCAATTCAAGTCTTATATTTTGTATTGCAACTCACTATTCAATATCAAATTTTATCAGGCACTAATTCCTTTAGTTTTTTGTAAGTATTATGAAGCTATAAAGTAACCAAAAAAGATCTTTTAAATGCCTCTTATCAACCCAAACTTCTATTTGGAAACACAAGGTAACCGACTTGGCCATGTTTATCTAACTCTAAACACATATAAGTCCACTTGGGCTAACTGAATCATTCTTCTTAAGTGTGTATGTCCCAAGTTATTGTGTATATTTATAGTAATCTTTCCACCAAGTATATTGCATCAACCTATTGAACAAGGTGTCAAATCTTTCAAAAAACAAAAACCAGCACAGTACCCCATCCTTCTGTTGGAATTAGGGTTGCAGAGAAACGCACACAGCTTGGAGAAGACAAAGGAAGCTCAAGGCACACAACTAAGAGTGTTTTACTTAGTGTGCAATGGAAAGATAGATAGCCCTAGAGTGATGGGCGTATATACAATGCATGGGGGGGAAAACCTCCTAAAGAGGGAAAAATATGCCACGGCAGTCCTACTGTGTTCACACACATCACTATCACATGTATATGGTAACAAATCCCCCCTAGAGTGATGTGGTGAATGAGAGCTGGCACATGAGTAAAGGGAAGTTCCATGCCCTGAGGACATGATCAATCCACAAAGGGGTATAAGCCCAATGCTTTGAGCTTCTCACGAGACAATGCCTTTGTGAAAAGATCTGCAAGGTTGTCCTGTGTTGGCACATAAACCAATCTGATCTTTCTTGCTGAGAGCCTCTCCCTGACATAGTGGTAATGCACCTCAATGTGCTTTGTGCGAGCATGAAAAACTGGGTTCCTTGCAACTGCCAATGCGCTCTGACTGTCAGTGTAGATAGTGTTGGCAGTGTCTTGTCCAACACCCAAATCAGCCATAAGGCGTTTGAGCCATACACACTCGACCGTAGCTGTGAAGACTGCCCTGTACTCAACCTCACAACTCAAACTGGCCACAGTAGGTTTCTTCTTGCTCAACCATGATATACATGAACTACCAAGAATGAAACAAAAACCACTTGTGGACACTCTCATGTTAAAACAACCAGCCCAATCTGAGTTTGAAAAAGCATGTAAGTCTGGCAGCAATGATCCCCTCTTGGGATAAAACAAGCCAAGATGTAAAGTGCCACTAAGGTAGAGAGAAATCCTCTTGATAGCCTGCCAATGCTTAGACCCTAGGCTATGCATAAATCTACTGACCTGTGAAACTGCAAACATAATATCCGGCCTCGTGTTGCATACATAAATGAGGCAGCCAACATCAGTTTGGTAAAGAGTGACATCAGCACAATTGCCAGCATCATGTAGACTTAACTTCAAACCTATTCCCATGGGAGTGGCAATAGGTTTGCAATACTCAAGTCCAAACTTACATAGCAATGTCTCTATGTAACTTTTCTGACAAAGGCAATACCACCATCACACTGCTTAAACTGTATACCCAAGTAATGATGCAATAGCCCCAAATCTTTCATCTTGAAAGTAGCATTCAAATCAGCCTTAAATTCAGCAATATGTGCCTCATTAGGACAAGTGATCAGCAAATCCTCCACATAAAGTAGCATTCAAATCAATCTTAAATTCAGCAATATGTGCGTCATTAGGACCACTGATCAGTAAATCATCCACATAAAGAACAACAATGAGAAGTACATCACCCTCACGCTTTACATGTAATGTGTTTTCTGTTGGAGTGTTACGAAAGCCTCATTTGACCAAACAAGTGTCAGATTTCTCATATTAAGCACGAGGAGATTGCTTCAACCCATACAAATCCTTCTTACATCTACACAATTTGTCCTCTTGTTCTTTCTTGACAAACTGCGAGGCTGCGTTACATAAACTTCCTCAAATATGTCACCATTCAAGAAAGCAGTAACAATGTCTGATTGATGTACATCCCATCCAAAATGAGTTGCCAATGCACATAGAAAACGTACAGTAGACATGCATGCATCATGGACAGCAGGATTGTAAGTGCACTCTGCACTAAAAGCCCATTCTGCATCAACACCAGCATCACAGTCTCCTTTCACAAAAGACTCAACAATGGCTGCATTTGTAGTGGAACCAGCATTTGGAGTGGAACCACCCTCTTTCTTCTTAGCCTCTCTGGCCTTCAACTTAGGACAGTGCTTGATCAAGTGATCATTAGCTTTACAATAATGGCAACGCATCTTCTTTTTTCCCTTATCACCAGAATTTCCAAACGAATTGCTGCCAGCAGAAGCATTAGGAACAAAAGTTTTGCCACTCGAAGTAGAACCATAAGAAGTGGCTGCATTGATGTTACCACCCTTTCTTTGAGAAGCAATAAAAGCCTCTTCAATTGCATGCTGCCTAGTCCTATTTTTGTGGAAAGTGACTCTTGCAACAGCAATGTGCATAATGCATCAAACTTGACAACTTCAGGATTTCCTTGGGTCATAAGTCTCCAAGTACTAGCAAAAGTCTGGTAAGAATCTGGTAAGGCATCAAGAACAGTCAGCACAAGGGAACTATCTGAAATGACTTCATCTGCAGAAATAAGTTTCTCATTGATATCCTTGACACCAGCAAGGAAAGTGTCCATATCATCTTCCTCGTGCATAATCTTCGATTCCGACTCTTTACGCAGCAAAGCAATTTTAGCCTCATTGCGGCTTGCATAAAGACCTGTTAGAATATCCCAAGCTTGTTTTGTAGGTTTTGTTGAACGAATGTGAGGAGTAATGGTGCGCTTCACAGACAACGCAATCAAGGCATGAGCTTGCGCATCCTTTACACCCCAACGAGCTTGTTCTGTTGTAGGCAAAACAACTCTAATAGCAACAGTTCTTGCAGCAAGACCTGCAACATCCTCAATATTGCCTACATCCTCAAAACTAGGACGTACATCACTGCCCTGCACAATATTCTAGGCGCCCTTTGACACAAGAACATGTTGCATCATGTAAGCCCACATAGGGTAATTGTCCCCATCAAATCTGTCCTCAGCAGCAAACATCTTGAACACATCTGTGTTGTTGTCAATCATGGTAAATGTTGCACCTGATGTGAAAACTACCCGAAAAGAGGAGAAACAAAGTGGGAACAACACATGCTATATAGCACACACCATAGAAGACTGTAAGGCACCTATTATGTAGAATACAGCACTGACAAAAAATTTGCACAAAACGACGAAATTACTTGTGCAAACCTGCCTGTAGTGGAAACGGAGGTTGGAATGAGCCCAAATCAAAAATCTAAGCAAAGCTAACTCTACGAACTCTCCCAAAATATTAGTCGACCTGCGAACGCTCACCAAACCTCAATGAAATTGGAGAGAAGTGATCAGGCGTGTGTTGGAGCTGATGGTGACTAAGCCCGAGAGGATGTAACCTGCTCTGATACCAATTGTTGGAATTAGGGCTACAGAGAAATGCACACAGCTTGGAGAAGACGAAGGAAGCTCAACGCACACAACTGAGAGTGTTTTACATAGTGTGCAATGGAAAGATAGATAGCCCTAGAGAGATGGGCGTATATACAATGGACGGGGGGAAAATCTCCTAAAGAGGGAAAAAATGCCCCGGCGGTCCTAGTGTGTTCACACACATCACTACCACATGTATATGGTAACACCTTCTATGTCAGAAACGAGCTAGAACTAAGATGTTAGTGCATCAAAAAAACCTTTTTACAGTTTGTCTAGCAAAAATTTTACAAATACCTATATTTTTTTATAATGTTCTCAGTGTATATTCTAGATGTCATGCTATATAAGACAGTAAGTGAGATTTTCAACAAGTACAACAATCCCAAAAAGGCACAAGGGAAGCAAAACCCCTTTATACCAGGTAGTAGTATTTGTAAGATACAAAGTTCGAAAAACAGATAGAAAGTACATCACTAGTGTTTTTTAGTATCAAAAGAAGGCAGGAGGTCCTACTAATTACCCAGTATCTAAGTTGTGCACAGTACTGTGGCTTGCATTCTCTAAAATCCTTGTATGCTTCTCTGGGTAGTAGTTTACTCTCATGCGAGCTGTCCTTTTAAAATGTTTGTGATCCTGAAAGAAAATATATAGACACAATTAGTCTTGTGGATTGGGCATGTAATCCTTAAATCGGAAAAGTCAGAGACTATAACATCCTCGTGAGCTGGTAACCAAAAAATCAATCTATGAAGGACCACCTAACACCAACCAACCAATCAAGGAATTACAGACTGTGGGTCCAACATAGAACTAAGATTCAAAGTAGTTTCCAAAGCCAGCGCCCTGGTTTATCCAAAAGGTATGGAAAAAAAGTTATGTATAGGACGTGTGTGTAGCTGTTTTTACTTAAATAATAAAACATAATTGAATTTTAACATTCAGAAGGCAGCTGGCTTTCAAGAAAAGGCAATGATAAGTACGAAAACAAATCAGTCTTAGAATTATCTTTGTACATAGCTTATGAGAATGAATCCTCATTCTAGTATAAACTGATAGTAGAAGTACTTCCCAAGTAGTAGGAGCAAGTGTAATCATGGATAGACATTTGCTTTAAGCCAAAAAAAATCCAAGGAAGGATAGAGTCCTCACCTGCATCATCCATCCAAACAACACATACGTTAGCCTTGGATGTGTTTTACAGGTGTTAATGGACTATTTCAATTGTTATCCATGTCCAACTTACATCTATTTTAACTTAAAACCAATGCCATAGTTTTTCAAGGTATTCCAGATTTGTTTGTAAAAAAGTTTTATTTAACCCAAAAACTATATTATAAGTCTGTTTCCTATCTTTTAATTGTATCTTAAACCAAAACATATTACCAAAAGGTCACCAATCTTTCCAATCCAAGTGTCAGATTTTCTGTAGAAACTCACTATTTAATATCAAATTTTTCCAGATTTTGTTAGGCACTAATTCCTTTAGTTTTTTTTAAGTATTATGAAGCTATAAAGTAGCCAAAAAAGATCTTTTAAATGCCTCTTATCAACCCAAACTTCTATTTGACAGTAGAAGGTAACCCACTCAACCATGTTTATCTAACTCAAAAAATATATAAGTCCACTTGGGCTAATTAAATCATTCTTCTTAAGTTTGTATGTCCCAATTTATTTTGTATATTTATACCAATCTTTCCACCAAGTATATTGCATCAACCTATTGAACAAGGTGTCAAATCTTTCAAAAAACAAAAACCAGCACCGTACACCCATCCTTCTACATCAGAACCGATCCAAAACTAAGATGTTAGTGCATCAAAAAAACCATTTTACAATTTGTCTAGCAAACTTTTTACAAATACCCATATTTTTATAGTCCTGACAGCGTATATTCCAGATGTCATGCTATATAAGACAGTAAGCACAATTTTCAGCAAGTACAACAATCCCAAAAAGGCACAAGGGAAGCAAAACCCCATTATACCACGCAGTAGTATGCAGAGTTTTCCATGCGTAAGATACAGAGTTTGGAAAACGTACAGAAAGTACATCACTAGTGTTTTTTAGGATTAAAAGGCAGGAGGTCCTACTAATTACCCAGTATCTAAGCTATGTACAGTATTGCCAGAATCCAAGCAATATCTAAGATGTGTACAATATTGTCAGAGTTGCCGACTATAGTACAAGCATAACATATCAATCGCGAGTAATGAAACACTCCCCCACCTTGTGTGGTTCCTTCATTAGGGTAAGAAGGGTACCAAATCAAACTAAGAATATGCTGTACATTTCATCTACGGAGGGCTATGTAACAAGCTATAGTGAGTTTCAATTATGCATGTCTCAAACCAAAGTGCATAGCAATGTCAAAGAGCGGGTTAGGAATAGAACAACCCTACATAGTTTTTCCTTCAACCTAGTGCCTTTTAAGGTAAGGAACCATCCCAAGCAGTGTTAAATCAGTCAATTTGTCTTAATAATCAACGATTCCAAGTGTTTATTAGATATATACAGAGCTAAAGATAGGCATTTGTGCCATTCACCTCATTGTTGGAAATTTCTGTCAGCCAATATTATGTGGGCCCTACCAATCCCATTTTACCAAATAGTCATGAAATTATCATAGATGTTCCATAAATGTGTACAAGCAGAGGTGCTTACATCACCTTAGAACCACCATTTCAAGGAGAGATTACCATATTATGATATAAGAATAATTTTGAGTCAGTTACCGACCTGCATGGGCTGCACTATGAGCTCCATACCACCACAGCAAATAGTAATTCACACAATCCTCTCTTTCAAACTCTTACACAATCCAACACACACAAGGCTAAGTGGCAGGGAAAATGCACCCTCACCTGTTTAAATAGAAGGAGGTTGATCATGAAGAGTCATGGAGTGTAGCGAGTAGTATACTCCATCATTCCAAGCTTGAGTTGGAAGGGTGCCACTTTGCCTCCGATGGGGCTAGGAGGTGTACAAAGTTATCTACGCGCCATTAACATGGCAGGGAGGGGAGAGTGAGGCAAAGAGGCAGAGCGTGAGGCTGGCCTCATTATACGAGACCTTTTAATGCCCACGTTTAGGCTTATTAGACTTCCTCCTTAGGGGTACCATCCCACGGTGGGATTATCCAAGGGTAACAAGAGGAAAATAGACATCATAACTATTTCTATTTAGCTAGTTGCCCGGATGTTACTAACCCCAGTTATAGCATGGGTGGGTACCCATAGAAAAAATAGGACCAATACGGGGGTGTTTTTATAATGCCAAGTAATATGTGAGTAAACCTAGGGATTTTTTTAAAAAACAAAACATAGTTGTTAGGTAACAGAAAAAATGTTAGCTAAATAAGTACACATGTGTGTGTGTGTGTGTGTGTGTGTACCTGCCCTGTCCCAAGCACCCTACACAATGGGTCGATAGTAAGCCCATTGTGAATGGGCCTACTACCTTATTAAAGAAATAAGGTTATTGTGGTTAAAGTGTAAGCCAAGCCTATCATTTTGAGAAAGAGACTGTGTGATTTTATTAATTATGTCACTTCTTTTGAATCCATTGAGGCAAAATTTGTGTATAAGTATCTTAATATCTTCCCATGCTAAGAGGAGTATACTATCAAGTAAAGAAGACTGATGCAGATACTAAGAGAAGCTTTGTGGAGTCTATTACTGTTCTTTTTTATGAATTCAATAGGTGGGAAATTCAAAAGGTCTCTCTGCCAAGAAAACCTTTGGTCATAGTCTCCTACATGGTATATGAAGAGAAATTGAAAAGTAAAGGAATTGTACCGAAGTGGAAAAGAAGTCGTTTGATGTAGTAAGCCCTTGTCCATAGGTTGGTTCAATTTTTAAGCAGATAGATATGATTGTTCTCCTTCAAGAATGATCTATTGTTGAGGCTTAGTATGTCATCCATATATCTATACGTATGTTTGAATAGTGAAAGTTTACAATATTTACTCTTGTCACCCATGGTTTTGAGAAACCATTTTTATTCAAAGAAGGCTAAGTATATATTACACATAAGAGGTGAGCAGGAAAGCCCCATGGGAATGCCCAGGCTTTTGTTAATGCAATGTTCTCCTAAGAGAATAGTGCAGTTATCAAGTACCCATGATATATTTAAACATAGTTTCTCCTCATCGAAGTGTTAGGGATGAGATGAGTGTGTTTTTTTAATCCATCTAGGTTTTCTAGAAAGAGAAATGTAGAAGAAACCCTTCTTCCTGGCATTATTAAAGGCCGGTTTAATTACTTGAGATAAAACATCTTTTGGTCATAAATCACCTTCTAGGGGAATATTCTTATAGCATTGAGTAATATCTGTTGTGAAAAGATGGAAAATCTATTAAGGGAGGTTAAGAGTAACCTCTATGGAGTTTTTTACTAAGCAAAAAGGGTTATAGTGTATTTGAAGAAAGTTATAGCAGATTTTTTCTTGGAAGCACAGACAAATTCAAATTTTGCAAGTACAAGGTCAAGGCAAAGGGTGATATCTTCGGTAACATTAGTAAAAATAATATTCGAGGCATCAGATATCCATCTTGATTTATGTTTATGAATTTTATAGGTGGGAAAAAGTACTGGAAGTTTGGTATCCTGAAGAGAATATCCCATATTCCCTAAGTGTCTTGAAATATTATTAGTGACCTCACATAAAGATGTGTTAAATGGTGTGAACTGCTTCTCAAAAACCCAAGAGTGAGGTGCTTTCCAAGCCAGGTTTTTACATATAAGAGTGGGACAATTGGAACTTTTATCTAGCCCTACTATGAACCAATTCTTTGAAAGCTTTTGAAAATCAAGAGCCAATTGTGGTGTGATCCAAGAGCTTTCTTTAGACAACCATTTACAAGGTATGAGAAAGATTTTTTGGAAAAAACATTGTTCCACCAATTTTGCTAAGTCCAGTAGGACTATCTTCTCCAGTCGCAGAGTACTGACAAGGTCAATTAAACAGCTAAGTCGAAGAGTACTGACAAGGTCAGTTAAACAGCTAAGTAAAGCTCATAAAGCAAAATATGGGTTTTTGGGAAAGTTAGGTATGTGATTAAGCCCTTTAGCCAGGACTTTCCGAACTATGGTATCTTCAATAATACTAAGGTCACAAGTGCAGACATGTATGCCATAGGTATCAAAATCTTTACAAAACGGAATAAATTTGTCACAAGCACATTCAGGAATGGAGTTGTGTCGTAAAAAATCATTATTGTAAACCAAATTCTTAATAGGTTGTTGATAATTCCAACCAATAATTACATTATCAAGTAATTCATGGTTTCCAAATAGTAAGTCAAAACACTTACAAAAAAGTGTCTTAGGGTGTATCCAATCCAGAAGCTCATTCTGAAAAAGACAATGTTCGTAAATATAATCTTCGCAAGAAGTTTCTTTGTTGAGATGCCTCCTTCCACATGGACCCACATCAACCTGCATATTCATAAGTGATTATAAGCCAAGAAGGTGTCGGATACGGGTGTTTCTACCTCTTCCTCTAGTGTAGCTATGAGATTTTTCTCTATTTAAATTAGACGAAGAGCTAGGTGTCATAAATGAAGTAAATGAATTGGGGATGGCAAGAGAATTAGGTCTTTTTAGTGAGGGGGAGTCATCATCCTCAATACATGGCTTGAGTAGACCAGTGATAATATTAACACCTTTATAGCTAGCATAATTAGTCAGATATATCCTAGGTTCGTTAGATTTTAGTTCCTTTAGGATAACCAGCATTAGCCTACAAAAGATGTTGAAAGCAATTTGAGCAATCACTGTTTGTTTAGCTTGGCCACCTAACTAAGAACAAATAAGGGATAGATGGAAGTCCACCGGTTTTTTGGGGAAGAATAGGTCCAGATGGTTGAGGATAAACCAGATAGCATGGTCAAACCACATAATGCTAGATTCGCAAGATGCTTTATGGTCAAGAAATTTGTAAGCACATTTAACATATGGTTAAAAAACATTCCAAATAGATTCTGTGTAGAAATCTATATTACTTTTGGCAAACTCCATGTTACCTTTTGTTCAAATGTAAAGACCTATATTGAAAGAGCATTTGGAGTGGTTGATAAGGTTGAGGTTGAAGGGGGCTTTAATGAGTTCCCCTTTGTCTAAAAACTATCATCCTTTCATAATTTTGAGTCTACAATCCTCAACAATGGAGGCAGGAAGATTACCCAGATACACCCAGGTTTCACGAAGAATTGGTGCCAGAAAAGCTTTGTTAGGTAGGACCCAGAGCTGATGGTTCACACCAAAGGATTCAATTTCAATTTATCTAACTGATAGGAAAGGGAAAATCTTGGATATTTTTGGTACCGTTTCTAAAAGGTTAGATTCACTAAGGGAGCAAAGATTACTCTGAAATTCCTTGACAGCTTCGAGAGCGGTACTATCTCTACAAAAGATTCCACCAGTTTGAGGGATAGTTGGAACAGCAGGGGCACTGATGAAAGAGGGATTGAGGCCACATATTTTCGTCAAAAAGTTAGATAATCCAGCCCCACAAGAAGAGAATAGAGCAAGCTCTTACTGATATTGTACATAGAGTATAGGTAATTGGGCTATGTACTAGGAAATCATATTAACCCCATCTTTGGAGTCCTTGTCCAAGGTAGCTAGAATCTTGACCCAATCATTAAAAGACAACATGTGCAAGATAGATAGCTTTTTATTTGTGGTGAGATTCGAATCATATATTAATTGAGAAGCATCCATACTGCCAATACATCTGAGGACAAGAGAGGTTGCCACAGAGAGGGGCTCAGAAGATAGTTCCAGGCCTTTCAAGAGAGCAAGGGTCTACAATACACAAAATTGTTAGTAAGGCATTGATTACTTATGATAGTGTGTAACACAACATTTGGCCCTTCTAGCCAAAAAAAGGTCTAGTTCTAACAGCTAAGGCTTTTTTGGAGTATGGCTTTTAAAACCTAATCTGGTCTAAAATCCTTGTATGCTTCTCTCGGTCATAGTTTACTCTCATGCAAAATGTCCTTTTAAAATATTTGTGATCTTGAAAGAATATATATATATATACACACAATTAGTCTTGTGGATTGGGCCTGCAATCCTTAAACTGGTAAAGTCAAAGACTATAACATTCGAGAGCAGGTAACCAAAAAATTAGTCTATGAAGGACCACCTAACACCAGCCAACCAATTAAGGAATTACAGACTGTGGGTCCAACTTAGAACTAAGATTCAAACTAGTTTCCAAAGCCAACATCCTGGTTTATCCAAAAGGTATGGGAAAAACCTTATGTATAGGACGTGTGTGTAGCTGTTTTTACTTAAGTAATAAGACATAGTTGAACTTTAACATTCAAAAGATAGCTGGCTTTAGAGAAAAGGCAATGATAAGTATAAAAACAACTCAGTCTTAGAATTATCTTTGTACATAGCTAATGAGAATGAGGCCTCGTTCCAGTATAAACTGATAGTAGAAGTACTTTCCAAGCAGTAGGAGCAAGTGTAATCATAGACAAACATTTTCTTTAAGCCAAAAAATTTCCAAGAAAGGATAGAGTCCTCACCTGCATCCATCCAAACAACACAATACATATGATAGCCTTGGATGTGTTTTACAGGTGTCAATGGACTATATCAATTGTTATCCATGTCCAACTTACAATTATTTTAACTTAAAACCAATGTCCAGAGTTTTTCAAGGTATTCTAGATTTGTTTGTAAAAAAGTTTTATTTAACCCAAAAACTGTATTATAAGTCTAGTTCCTATCTTTTAATTATATCTTAAACCAAAACATATTACCAGAAGGTCACCAACCTTTCTAATCCAAGTGTCATATTTTCTATAGCAACTCACTATTGAATATCAGATTTTGTCAGTCGCTAATTCCTTTAGTTTTTTTTAAGTATTATGAAGCTATAAAGTAACCAAAAAAGATCTTTTAAATGCCTCGTATCAACCCAAACTTCTATTTGACAGTACAAGGTAACCGACTTGGCCATGTTTATCTGACTCAAAAAATATGTAAGTCCACTTGGGTCAATTGAATCATTCTTCTTAAGTTTGTATGTCCCAAGTTATTTTGTATATTTATACCAATCTTTCCACCAAGTATATTGCATCAACCTATTGAACGAGGTGTCAAATCTTCCAAAAAACAAAAACCGGCACAGTACCCCATCCTTTTATGTCAGAAACGAGCCAGAACTAAGATTAGTGCATCAAAAAAACCTTTTTACAGTTTGTCTAGCAAAATTTTTACAAATACCCATATTTGTTTATAGTCACGTCAGTGTGTATATTCCAGATGTCGTGCTATATAAGACAATAAGTAAGATTTTTAGCAAGTACAACAATCCCAAAAAGGCACAAGGGAAGCAAAACGCCATTATACCACGCAATAGTATGGAGAGTTTTCCACGTGTTAGATACAGAGTTCGAAAAACAGACAGAAAGTACATCACTAGTGTTTTTCAGTATTTAAAGACAGGAGGTCCTACTAATTACCCAGTATCTAAGTTGTGCACAATATTGTCAGAGTCCAAGCAATATGAAGAGTTCCCGACTATAATAGAGGCAGAACATATCAGTCGCAAGTAATGAAACACTCCCCCACCTTGTGTGGTTCCTTCATTAGGGTAAGAAGGGTACCAAATCAAACTAAGAATATGCAGTTGTTTCATCTACGCGGGGCTAGGTAACAAGCTATAGTGAGTTTCAATTATGCATGGCTCAGACCAAAGTGCATAGCAATGCCAAAAAGCGGGTTAGGAACATAACAACCCTACATAGTTTTTCCTTCAACCCAGTGCCTTTTAAGGCAAGGAACCATCCCAAGCACTGTTAAATCATCCTATTTATCTTAATTATCAACCATTCCAACTGTTTATTACATATATACATAGCTAAAGATAGGCATTTGTGCCATTCATCTCACTGTCGAAAATTTCTATCAGCCAATATTATGTGGGCCTTACCAAGCCCATTTTACCAAATATTCATGCATTTATCACAGACGTTCCATAAATGTGTACAAGCAGAGGTGCTTACATCACCTTAGAACCACCATTTCAAAGAGATATTACCATACTATAATATAAGAGTGATTTTGAGTTAGTTATCGACCTGCATGGGCTGTACTGTGAGCTCCATACCACCGCAGCAAATAGTAAGGCACACAATCCTCTCTTTCAAACTCTAACACAATCCAACACACACACACACAAGGCTAAGTGAGAGGCAAAATGCACCCTCACTTGTTTAAATAGAAGCAGGTTGATCATGAATAATCATGGCATGTAGCGAGCAGTATACTCCATCATTCCAAGCTTGAGTTGGCAGGGAGCCACTTTTATTAAGGAACCAAATAGCCGCCTCCGATGGGGCTAGGTTATGGTGTACAGAGTTGCCTACACGTCATTAACACGACAGGGAGGAGAGAGTGAGGCAAAGAGGCAGAGCGTGAGGCTGGCCTCGCTATACAAGACCTTTTAATGCCCACGTTTAGGCTTATTAGACTTCCTCCTTAGGGGCCCTGATTTGGCACACAATCTAAGCTATTGATCTTTCCTTGTCTATAGAGTTGTTGAACGATCATCGTATAGTTGAATGCTTCCGTCTCGATTGCTCTTTCCTCTACTTACTTATGTCATCTGGGAATTTCCTATTCGTCAAATATTCTACCAAATATCTACTCCATCTTAGTGTAACATATATCTGGAATAATGTGGCATGTGGAATAACTGCTCTTTCTTTGCACTAGGAACAATTGGTTATGTAAGCATGAACATCTCTTTTCATTGTAGGCCAGTAAAATCCTAACCAAGTCAATCGTCACAAAGTTTGGTCTTCGACAAAATGGATCACCACTACTGTGGTATGAGATTGATTCAAGTAGTTTGCTTGTTCCTCAGGGCTTATACATAGAAGTAGAATCACATCTTTATTTTTTGATACAATCTTTCGGCCAATAGTTGATACAAAGATAATTGTTCTATTAGTCGTGGTGTAATTGGAAGTGGGATCTATGAGTCTATTTGAGCTATGATCATCAAAGAAACAAGATCTTCAGACCATCTAGGAATCATTCCACTGAGAACAATTGACAAATCGTTTTCCAATCCTTTTGGAGGTTCCCCTGAAGTGATCCTTGGTAGGTGATCCTCTCGTTTGTTGATGGGTGGTGCCCTTCTTAACTACCACTATGAAATCAAAGTCCAGTAGGATGATGAACCATCTTACAATCCTACCTGTATTGCATGGCTTGTGACTAGATAGAGTACGGCTTGGTGGCCCACAAAAATACAAATTTATTAGCTAATAGGTAGTGTCGAAATTTCTTGACCGCATACACCATTCCAAGGTCTTCCCTTTCAGTCATGGTATAGTTCTTTTCTGTACTGTTTAGCTGCCTGCTCTAGCATAAGAGATAGGGAATTCCATTCTTCCCTCACCTGATTGAGCTAATATGCAACCAATAGCAAAATTTGAAGCATTGACATGCACATGGAAAAATTTGAAGCATTGACATCCAATCAGAAGTCTTTAATACTGGTGATGATGACAAGGCTTGCTTAAGCTTCACATTCCTCAATCCATTCAAAGTGAGTAATAAAGCCATAAATGGGTTTTGCAATGACAAAATACATGTAGATAAATCTACGGTAATAGTTGCAATGCCCCATGAATACCTGCACTTCCTTGATACTTGTTGGTATAGGCATCTCAACAATTGCTACCACTTTTTCCATATCAGTAGCAATACCATCCTTCGAGACAATATGTTTAAGGATTTTGCCTTGTGTGACCATAAATACACAATAGTCAGAATTTAAGAAAATCTTATATAAACTGTATTTCTAAAAGAGACACTTGAGGTTCTCAAAATGGTTTTCTCTTTTTGAGGAATTCACACAAAGACCATTTATGTAAACTTTGAGAAAATTCCATAAATACTCCTTGAATGCATGGCTCATTAGCCTCTGGAATGTTGCTGGTGCATTGGTTAGTCCAAAAGGCATGACTCTATATGAAAACATTTCCCATTCCGTGGCAGAAGCAAGTTTATGTTAATCTTTTGGATCTATGGCTAACTGATTGTAACAAAAAAATTCATCCAAAGCTTCTTTTCCAGCTACTCGCTCCTAAAACATGATCCGCGATTGGAAGAGAATAATTATCTTTTATGGTAGCTACATTCACCTTCTTGAGGTTTGTACACACTCTGAGTTTCCCATTCTTTTTTGGTACTACGACAGTTGGCGACACCCAATCAGTGTGTTCAATTTCATATATGAACTCAGCTTCCTTGAGTTTCTCTATCTCCTCCTTGAACTTTTTAGCAAATGTCTCATTGTAGGTGTAGGGCCTTTGTCTACTTGGTTTAGCATAATCTCTCATGGGGATAGTATGCTGACAGATTTCAAGATCTACTCCCTTGAGTTCTTTGTAAGACCAAGCAAAGACATCCCTATACACCTCTCAATGTATTGTTTGAAGTGAAAAGAAGCTTCCTTCACCTTTTCATTCTCCTTTTTCTTAAAGGCATAGATTTGGGAAATCCTATTGTGCTTGATTCCTCGTTTGGAGAATTCCTTGATAGACTCTCACAAGAGTTGATCAATATTTAGGAAATCTCGACCATTCAGTGGTTGAAACCATGTCAACGTCGTTCCTTTTTATGTCAAACCAAATCCATCATATTGCAAATAGAAATTTGCAACTTATTCCACTCTTAAGATTTGCTTAAATATGGAAACATGTGCGTATGGATCTCCTGATTCATTATACTTTTTGGGCACACACTTTGCCACTTGAGAAGGTCACATTCTTCGAATTTTTGCTACCATTCTCATCATTCTAGGCTCTCCTACTATAACATCTCTTGCCTCATATCCGCTTATAGGTGTTGTGGAGGGAGTTTGGTTAGTTACTCTCTCCTTAGGTTGAATGTCTCTCCCTTTGATTCTAGTATCAGGCACCCTCGTGTTGAAAATTGTGTCTAGAATATCACTACCTCGATGCGTGGTCATAAAACCATGAAAATCAAAGGCCCCATTGGTCTTCGCTCAGAGAGACGTGGTCGATTCTACTCTTGTTCTTGTGGACTCACTCTCGTAGTTTTTGGCATCGTTTCATAGATAGTTGGTCTATGCGTGTTGGGGGTGACATAGTACTAGTGGAGTGGGCCTCCAAACTACGTATATCCCTCAAGCTCTTTGTGGCTCACAACAGAGTATCTCCAACCATACTTATCCAGCATGATCACCTCATTATCTCTCTCCACTTCATACGTGAACAAGTATAAGTATTTTTGCTTCGTTAAAACTCTCACATTGGGTTTATCACATTTGTAATAGGGAATTTTCTCTCCATTATTGTACTTATACAAATCCACATGTGTGTTATCCGTGCTAGTCACATTCACTCGCCTAAGCTTTGTATTAGGAATGTCCAACTTTGGCAGTTTCTTTTCAGGCTTGACATCAACCTTTTCCTTCATGCCTGTCAATCCCTCCTTGTTAAAGAGATTGTGTACAACTAAGTACATTTTTCCTTCCTCATTGAAGTATTGATCGCCATTATAATCTATGGGTATTATGAGCTTGAGCTCACTAGGTCTCTCAATTTTCAGACAGTAACGATCCATACCATCTTTGTAGATTTTAGCACCTTGTTCAATGGTATTGTAGGTGCAAAGGTTTCATATTTGGTGTTGTTTATGATGGTCTCACTCCCATTGTGGTTTCCTCCTTGAAACTCACACTTTTGGATCCCTCTGCCATATAGGTTTAAGATCTCTCTGATGAAGTAAAGGAAAGTCCTCCAAAATTGGCTCTAACGTTAGCAACGTTCCTTGATTGACATTCCCTTCTGTCAAAATATGATTTGAATGGTCTCTAACAACTGGATTTATATTCTAATATAGCTTGCCTAATCGCAAAATACATCAAGAAAATTACGCTTGCAAAACCCTGGTCTATTACCTTTTATGGTGCAACCAACCTTCCACTCAATAGCAATGTTAGTTGCAAACTGTGATTTCCACAACTTGTACAAAAATTACTTGGTGGCTATAAGTCTTCAATTGCTCTCTTAGTCAAAATTTGAATCAAGTCTCCCATGAGTCCAACCCTAGGTCTGTTTGGCGATTTTTGGCCTTGAATAAGTTTTGCCCTGTTTTGATCTTGAAGTTTTTTTTGTACCCTTGCTTTTGTATATTTTGTTTGTATAGGTCTCGGCTACAAGTTTGTATGGTCTTTGCCCAAAAAATCAAAAGGGGGACATGGATTGCGATCCATGTTCCATCAAATTTGGGTCCCAAATTTGGCTTGGTGATTACTTGCAATCTAAGGACTCTACCCCACCACTTATTTTTGGATTTGGAAAATCTTTTGGTGATCAAAAGCAATTTTTTGTATTTGCCTTGCGGCTTTTTTATTTTGCAGATGGTATTTTGGTGATTTGGTCAAGTTTTGTTTGTTATTTGCTATGATGTCCTTTACAAAAGCTGTTACAAATGTTGTCAGCTAATCACTGCTCAAATCTCAATTTCAGATGATCGAGGGGGACATGGATCACGATCCATGTTTGACTACTTTTGAACATGAAATTTGGTCAGTTGTATGCTTGCACCCTGTAGAGGTCACTTTTCACTTAATTTTGGATTTGAATATCGAAAAGTCAAAAAGGCCCAAATTTTGGTCAAATTCCAAGGACTTTGAAGGTTTTTTCCAATTTCTTGATTTGAATGATTTTTCAATGTCAATCCTTCACCAAAGGTGTATATACAATGATCTAGAACCCCACTATACCCAATGGCATCAATTTTCGATCAAAATGTCACAAGGGATCATGGATCGCGATCCATGTTCCTGTACCAATTGGCCACATTTTTGGGTTTTTTTATCACCGTTTTGCACTTATTTTTGGGTTTAAGTTAGCTTTTGTGTTCTGATAATCAAATTTTCAAAAATTTAGAGTTTATGGTCTTTTCTACCAAAATATGGTTCTGACAGCTTAATTTGATGGTTTTAGATGTTATTTAACCTACTCTTAAGTATTGAAATGATGGAACCGTACTTTCAACGCATTGAAAAAAATACAAAATGAAATGCTTTCGTATCTCACTCACAACTCCCAATACCTCTCAAGAGTAGATCTAGCAAGTCATGGACTTCTAGCCTCTACCAAGTACTAAACCCTGTGTCTAGTTGCCCGATTGCTAAAGTATAAACGGACTGGAAATCAAAATCAAAGGTCTCTAAAGTAAAAGCTACAACTAGGTCACTCACCACCTAAGGATCACTATCCCTGGCAACGGCGCAAATGTTAGCAGGTCGTCATGATGGACGTCTTTAGCATAGCTATCTGGCACTAACATAATGTCAATACTCAGGGAAGCGACTCGATGGGACACAAAGACTCTCTGAGGGTGGCAACCTCAATAAGTGAACCTACAGAACGAAGCTATCTCTAGCACTCTCAAATCTATCACTCTCAAATCTGGCAAACTATCTATGTCCTATGTCACTACACTCGGTCGTCACGCCATTTTGGCACTCAAACGAAGTCCAAATGCAATGGAACTTTAGGAGGAGACTAAGACACCTATGTGCACTATCCTACCAAGTTTAATTGCAATCCAACAAGGTACCAAAATCACAATCCATTATGATCAAGGTCCTGAAAACTGCAACAAAACATACCAAAAAGGTCGCAATGTGGTCTAGCAACACTCTCCTTTGGTCGAAACGTCAAAAAACAACCATTAAAGCACTCAAAATAGCCAATTTAGCTTGCTAAACGTGTAGTCACAAACCACTGTAGTATTGGCAATGATTACTCTTAAATTAAAGAGTAGTAGAGAAAGAACACAATGCAATAATCGAAATTGAATTTGGATAACCAGAGCTCAAGAAAAATAGATTACAAAGCGCGAGAGAGTAGTCGCTCTTAGTGATACGCTCCAAAACTAAAAAAACCTTGATAATGATAATGTGTCCTTTCTAACTTACAAAAAATGAGTTTTATACCTAGGGCTTTCTTGGCCAATGGCCAGCTTTACAAGGCTCACTCTCAAAATTAGGCTTTACACTCAGATTTTACATAGATTGGCTCAGAGATCATTTGGCAAAATTTAGAGACCTTCTTTGAAAAAATAATGATGAGATATCAAAACATTTGTGGCCCATGATGAAGGGGTCGACTAGGAGGGCGCCTGTCTGGTCCATCTATCAAAAGTCATTGTTTGAATCCATGGCGTAACGTGTTGTGCTAGAAACATAAAATATATACCTTAAAAAGAAAGTTGCTTGCCAAAAAAAGTTCAAACCAGTTATGAATTCAATTAGCCTTGCTAATTCAATACCACCAAGTTGGAGACAATTGTCAATGTTGACAGTGAATTGCAAAAATCTCCATCCAAGCATAAACTTTGTCGATATTATAAAACCCGTTAAAAAAAACCGTGTCTAGTTCCGACGTCAAGAAACTATGAACTCGGAGATAGCAACAAGGTGTTGTTAGTAGCACCTAACTAATACGGTGCAACCCATGGTAAACGCCGTTTTGGATGGTTGAAAATCTTTGTTTTAACTACTGAAGTAATATAGGCGTTTGAAATTTCTCGGCTTGGATTTCTATAATTTTTTTGAATTTACATGAGCTAGAGAGTTGTCCTTTATCGTAGTGTGCCTTAGCTACCTTCACTCGAAGGTTTGTCAAGTTTGTAGCCAAAGGGTGAAAGTGGGGAGAGGGGGGGGGTGTATGTCGTGGGCACCCTCCCTTGACTTTTATTTTTTCTAAATTCAACCTAAGTGGGTTGCTTTGGGCACTCCAAGTGAGAACACATCGAGCTTTGTAGACTAAGGTGATGGCGGACATGCAAGAGCAAAAGATGGGGGAGTGGTTGTCACTAAAGGCTACAAGACACCGTAGCATTGTGACGAACCTTTCTCCCCTTCACAGTGTGACCCCAACGGGCTTGCTTACTCAAGATATGATCGATTGGTGGATTTCCTCTTTGCTAAGCAGCCCTTCACCCAAACGTCTTCCTCATCGAGAAGCCCAAATTAGAGCGCCTTCATGCAAGCCCTTGATCCAAAATAGCTCCATGACCAATTTTAGCTTTGATACCACTCTGAGACAGAATGGAGCCTGAACAATAGCTCTTCTCCTGACCATTGCCCTTTATATAGGCACCCCCGAGCTCCGTTCAGAATGGCACTTGGCTAGAAAACTTGAATGCTCTAATAATGATGAAAAATCCCAAATCTTATGTCTCAAATGTGGCCTTCAAATTGGTCTCAAGTTCAACAATACGTGTCTCATCTAGACCAATGAGTAGTATATAGTACACATACACAATACATGATAAGATATATGTTATCCACACGTCTTACATACAAAGCGACGATTTCAAAAGCCACATGAAGTCAAATGATTATCCATTTCTCATACCAAGCATGAGAGGACTGCTTTAAACTATACAATGCTCTATTAAAATTGCACACTTTCTTTTTCTATCCTTTCTTGAAAAGATTACGAGGCTGTATTACATACACTTCCTCATATAAATAAGCTTTTTCTTTCCTCTCTCAACAAATTTACTATATGCAATCATGTTATGGGAGGCATTTGTCACATTGGAAGTAGCAGCATTGTTATTCCTACCTCATCCTTGTGTAGCGACAAAAGCTTGATCAAGAACACGTTGCTTAGCCCTATTTTTTCTTGACTTAGCCTCTTGTAACAAAAAAGTGACCAACCTATCATTATCATTGCCTTGCGTAACAAGCCTCAAAGTAGAAGCAAAAAGTGTGATACGCATTTGGTAATGTATCCAAGACAGTGTGCACAAGTGACTGGTCGGGAATGACTTCACCTGCAATAATAAGTTTCTCATTGATATCTTTGATTTCAGTAAGAAAATTGTCCATTTCATCTTCCTCATGCATTCTTGCTATTTCACAAATATGCTATTTTTGCCTCATTGCGACCTACATACAATTCAACTAGAATCTTCCAAGCTTGTTTTACTGTTTTAACTGAACGAATATGAGGAGTAGTGGTGCACTTGACAGACAGTGCAATTGATGCATGTGCTTTCACATCTCTACTATCTCAACAAGCATGTCAGTTGTAGATAAAACAACAATAGTAGTATGAGCAAAACTGCTAGAACCTGCAACATCCTCCATAGAACCTGGATCCGCTAAACCTCACCATACATCAAAACCTTTAACAATGTTCCATACACCCTTGGAAAAAAGTACATGTTGGATCATGTAAGCCCACAAGGAAAGGTTGTCTCCATCTAGTTTTTTGTCAGTAGACAACATCTTGAAACATCACTGCTTTCAACCGTAGTGAAAGACTGAGCCTAATGTAAAAAATGCCCCAATTGAGTAGAACATTGGTGGAACCACTTTTGTTCTATGCTCATATAGATGAAGAGAGATGGAGGAAGATTTTCACGCTTTTGATTGACCCCTTTAGTAGGTTGTGTGGATTGTTTTGTGAGGACGTGCAACAAGAAAATCTACTAGCAAGGTTTCGTAACTTATTATGTAGTTTCTTCACACTGGAGAAAAAAGTTGCAATTGCGTGATGGTCATTGCTTCATGAAACTCTTATTACCATGTGGCGAAACACTTTTAGCTGTTGGCAATCCACTATCATCACATTTCTCCACAAGTTCATTACGACATTGGTGCATAGAGGTGATCTTCTAATAAAATGGCCTACAATTGAATCAAACATGTAGGAGATTAATGGTGGGTTTAACGATCTAAAGGTTGCCTAATTGTTGTGGTGCCATTGACTGTACACACATCAACATATACTTGCCTCACAACAAGCAAAGTGAGCCGTGGAGAAATCGGTATGGCAATAGCTTGTCAAAGATTGCGTGAAGTTGTAGTTTTGATGTCGCTAACTTATGTGGTGTGCACGTTGAAACGGTATCATTACCTATGGCAACAAGTCATGCCCTCCATCTCCGACTATATATTCTTGAACGGATATGTCCTGAAACTCAAATGCAACGCCAATTAGACAATGGCCTCCCTAGCATAGCTGTAAATACCCGAGTTGTGCAAGACTTTCTTGTCGTTACATGAACCTGGCCATCCCACATTGACATTGAGAAATCTCATGTTGGGGTCCACAATGCCTTCGTGTTGTATAGTGGTCAAGCGTGCCTTCTCCAGATTCAAATGCACTTGGCAAATTTTCAAGGGCACCATCATCCCTCCACATATCCAGAAACTCCCCAATCTCATTCTGGCTTGTTGTATTCTGCAGAACATGGTGACCTAACTTAATGACAAGCCTATTGACCCAGAGGAGCATGACATTGACTCGAATGATCCCCTCATCGATAACCCGCACATGAATGATGGCCACGTAGAAGGAGAAGATGCTCATGAGGAAGATTTGGACATGCAAGATTTTGCAATTGAGGTCGAGAGGATGTAATTACTCTAATAAAGTAGCAAGTTATTCAATCTGATAATTAAGAGTCTAAACTTCAAGAACTTTGGTACGGTTGTTGGTAAAGGTGTAAGAAACAACCCCATCTGTTGGCTATGGGTTGGAATATGCATGACGTACCTTCTATACTATATATTAAGGAGACTGGTTTTCCAGTGCCACGTGTCACAATTTCCTTTATCCGGCTACAGTGAGGATGATGCGTACGCAGGGGGGAGAGAGAGAGCTCTAGCACATCTAGCCGAGCGGCCAATCTCCAGCCATGAAACGATTCTTGCAGAATCTTCCACTGTGGGCTGCCAATCTTGAGCACAACAGCTCCGGCCAGCCCTCGACGAGCCTATTTACTGAAAAAGCCTTGCTTTGATTGGATGGGAACGAGCCGTTGGCTATGGCTGGAAGAGGTGGGGTGTGGGCTACACAGGCCAGCCAGCCAGGTGGCGGCCAAAAAGGGAGCTGTACACGTAAGCTCACGCTCCTGTTAGATGCTCTTTGGCTGGCCGGCCGCCTTAGATGTGCTCGTGCTAAGAGAGAGAGAGAGGAGGCCGACCACACTAGTATATATTATGAGCAAGGCTCCCATGCCACGATTCTCGCTCCCCTCCTGATGCTGCTCAGCAACCTATATGTTGTGCCCATTCTCTAGCGAGGAGTGCGATCACAGAAGGTAATCAAGAGCTAGCTGCCTGCGAGCAATCCATATGCTAGCAGGAGCTTCAGCTGTGCTAAATTTCCGACATGGGTCTTCTTTCGCTCTCGATCGTAGTACCCCTGGGCCTTCTTTTCTTATTCTCGGGCCTCGTCATCAACGTAATTCAGGTAATCATCTCGGATTTCAGCTCCTTAAGCGTGTAGCACGCAATCTGCCTTTCAGAGCTGGAGACGTTGATCAGACCTTTGCAAGCTAATAGTGTATTTGATCTTGCATTTTTCTTTCGTGTGCTTCTTCTGACGTGTATTATCTGAACCTTGCAGGTTCTGACATTGATATTCCTGCTGCCAATCTCTAGAAGTATTTACCGCAAAGCAAATGTTGTCTTAATGGAATTGCTATGGTCTGAACTTGTGTGGCTAATGGATTGGTGGGCCGGAGTGCAAGTACGTTTCTTCATCTTTTGATTACCTGATATTTTCATGTGGACTTGGGAATGCTACGCGATGTCTGCGTACTAACAATATTGTTCTAAGTAGAAATTATTTTTGTTAAGTAATTGTGATTGTGGGACATATTCTAAGGTTTCGACACTTACTATGACCATTTTTTGATTACAAGTTTTATATCCTTTTAAATCATGAAAAGGTGGTCTTACCTTAACTCATTTTATATATTCTCCTATATCCGTGGATGTTTATGTATGCAGGAAAACCGCTGGGTTTCATTTAAAATACCCAAGCCATCACTTTGGAATGGCAGTAGTAGATTATGGATGTAAGAAAGAAAGAGTTATAAACATTAGCATACGTGTTACTGGAAGTAGAGCTAGATCACATGTGATAGAAAGCTAGATCTTATCAACTCTCGAAAGGCCAAACTAGTGTATGAGACAATTTCATATGTATGATGGTCCATGGCTTTGTGCATCGCGGAAAGAAAAAAAAGGTGAGTTTGGGTTGTATCTATGGATAGCAAATAGCATCATCTATGTCTAAGCCTGTGCAGAATGTGTCGTCCTCTATTTGCCATATGTATCCAATGAGCTTGCTCTCTGGGTATCTTAGCTTATCTATGGAGATAGGATGGTTTGACAGCCTCTTTTAATGTCGTAGGTGAAGATATATGTCATTGGCATAGAGAAGTGTTTCATCACTTTGTGACATACGGAGCCCCCTTTTGAAAGAATTGTGTTCGCCTTGGATTACGCGTGCAAAATCAAAGATAAGCCAGAAACCAGTTTAGTAGACACTGACTTTAAGCATTGACACACTAGACAACACAAATCCAACACTTGCACAAAGACGACAGTCACTGAATATTCAAACCACATTCACATCATATCGTCCATCGAGATATCGGATCATGATCTATTGGCAACGTGTTTAACAATTACATCTAGATCTATCCCAGATCTCCACAGATGTCTCGATTGACTAACTCTTATTGCTATCATGTCCATCTCATCTGGAATCAGAAGACCAAAATCCTGCAGTCATTTCGTCTTTCAAACATGTACTTAGACACTACTCACATGAGAGAGTACACGTAAATCATATTCATTTCGAGAATTCCCAGCTCGAAGTACTTCTTCATAAAGTCATACACTAGAATACTATCAGCCCATCAGACTATCAGTATCCCTGAAATCCAAAGGAAATCATTGATTTTATTCCATCTCGCTAATCTGCGACAAAGGTGGAGAGTAATTTCCCTCTTGTGCAGTCTCGTCTGCACTAGATTTAACCCTGTTGATCTCCGGGATCTCTCAGAATAGTCGAAGCTAGACCAAAAGCCTCAAGTTATAGTTCTAGTATCTGAGGAGTATTTGCTAGGTCCTCCTCCTCCATCCACTTCGCACCCAATTTCGAATAGTTCTTGAATTTAACGAAGAACCGCCGAATTACTTTACCTTTCACTTTCCTTTCCTTGTGAGCCAGTATCTGGTATGGAATGAGAATCTCCTCTGCCTCTTCTACTTCAGGTTGCTCCTCAGTCTCCCTATCGACCGACACCTCACCCTCGAAAGGTTTCAAGAGACTCACATGAAACGCATTGTGAATCTTCCAAGTATGTGGCAACTTCAGTCTGAAGGATACACCATTTATCTTCTCTAGAATTTGGCAAGGGCCATAGTATTGCATACTTAGCTTTGGGAAAGGCCGCTCCTTTCCCTTTCGTTTCCTCAGGCGTGCCTTCTCAAACCGTAAAAGCACCCAGTCATCTTCCTTCAACTGCAAGTCGCGTTGATGTTTGTCGGTTGCCTTCTTATGCCGTGCTTGAGACTTCTCAAGAGCCTCGTGAACCTTGGCAAATGCAGTGTCCAGATCTCGCGTGCATTGATTCGCTTCAAAAATCTTATCTTTGGTGCTCATAAATGGTTGTACCTTCTTAGCACCCTCGATTACCTCAAATGGCACCTTCCGAGTCGATGAATGAAATATGTTGTTGTAGGCAAACTCCACCAAGAATAAATACGCGGTGGCTTGAAAAAGGTGGACAGTGGCACTCTATCAAAATGTTTTCCCTCAAATGCTGTGTAACACACAACATCCTTTTCTGCATCAAATAGACGACTTGTATGGAATAGCCTGCAACTGTCTCCCCACTCTGCAACCGGTGAAAGATGTCAGCAAAAGCAGGATTTGTGGCGTATTGATCTACCATATCCTCAAAGCTTCGATGATGTATTGCGGAAATAGCCAGAACCAAGGGCTTGCGAGACAATGCATCTGCCACTAAATTCTTCTCCATGAACATGGACTATTTGGAAATGAAACTGTGACAGGATGTTAATCCATCTCATCTGCTTTTCCGAAAGCTGCTTCTGAGACAAGAAGTAGCGTAAACTCTGACGATCTGTAAAGACAAAAAAATCGGCTCCGAGGAGAAAATGTCACCATTGTGTAAGAGCATGGATAACTTCCAACAACTCTTTCTCATAAATGTGTGCAACCCGCTCAGGACGTGAAAGCTCTTGTAAGCTTTGACATGGCCTTCTTGCATCAAGATTCAAGACAACTCCCAAACTGCAACCACATGCATCACAATAAACTTCAACGGGCTTTTGCAAGTATGGTAAAGCCAATACCGGTCTTGTTGTTAGCTTTTCCTTGAGAGTCTAAAAGGCTGCAATCTCTGACGGTCCCCAAGTAAAAGGAACCCCTTTCTGAGTCAACACATGTAAGCGAGAAGCTATCTCTGCAAATTTTCGAATGAACTGTCGATAAAAGGAGCACAAACCCAAAAAGCTTCGAACTTCATGAACATTCTTCAAATTGGGACAATCATCACGGATGGTCTCACTCTTTGGTTGGTCCATCTTTACACCTTCCGCTGAGACAATGTGTCCCAAAAAGTGTATCTGTAGCAAGAAGAACTCACTCTTTTTCGCATTTATAACTAACTTATGTTGCCGTAGTGCCTGGAAAATATGTAACAAATGGTGTCGGTGTTTTGCCTCTCTTGGAGAAGACGATGATGTCGTAAAAAAAAGTGCCCACAAAATGATCTATACTCTCTGAAAATCGTATCCATCATGCGATTGAATGTGGCCAGAGCATTCATGAGACCAAAAGGCATCACCAAATATTTGTACAAACCAAAAGTTGTCCTAAAAGCTGTCTTGTAGACATCTCCAAGAGCATTTCGGATTTGATGATAACCACTCTTCAGATCAATTCGGCTAAAACAAGTAGAACCCTGAAGTCTGTCGAGCGTATCATGGATCCTCAGGATAGGGAATCTAGTTTTGATGGTGATTTTACTGAGAGCTCTATAGGCAATGCACATTCTCAAAGATCTCTTCTTTAAAACCAGCAGCACCGACGAAAAAAATGATGAAGTACTAGGTTGGATGAGACCCTTCTCAAGAAGTTCTTTCACTTGGTTCATTATTTCGTCATTTTGGGCTCGGCTAACTCGGTAAGGTGGCCGGTTCGCTGGTGTGCTATAGGGAATCAAATCAATCGTGTGATCTTTAGGACGTGAAGGAGGCAACTCGCTTGGTGCGCCCTCAGAGAAACAGTCAGCCTGAGCTCGCATAAAATCTTGCCGTTCTTTTTCGGGGTCTGACATATTCGACCGTTGATCATCATTCAGTTCTTTTAAGTAATCGAGTAAAGAAAAAGATTGGATTTCATTAATTTGGAAACGGCTGAAGCCGATACAAGTGGGGCGGACTTGCCCTTCTGTACAATCCCTCTGCCCTTCTCATTTTTCAAGATGGCCTTTCTTGCCCTATAATTGACCACGGTGGTGTTCTTGTGGAACCAAGGGATTCCTAGGAGGACGTCACACCTTTCCAAAGGCATGATGGAAAAGTCCTCGTGCCCTAAATACCCCTGACAATGCAACCGAAGTTTGCCAATGACAAGTGTAAAGGCAACATCCCATCCGGGTGTTGCTAGAATAGCCTCGACCTGTGGCACCATTTCGTCGGTGTAATTCCAAGTTGGGCCGCCAATTTGGGTGAAATAAAGTTCGCCTCGGCTCCTCCATCAAAGAAAATTAGGGCTTCTTGGTCTCCCACTTTGCCCCATGCTCTGCAAAGTTCAATGTTTTCATCCATCTGATCAAGATCAATCCCCACACAATCTGGTACCAAGCCTGCTTTTGTCTTTCCTTTTCTTTCGGGCTTTCAGTTGCTCTGGAACTCTTTGGCTTGCAACCTGATTGTCCTCTAAGTGGTGGGCATCGTGTCGACACGTGCCCATGTTTTCCACATCCGAAACACTTCCCCTCTTTGAGATTGTCACAAACCGGTGACGTGGCTATAGTACATACACACACTGCATGAAATTACCCCCGTTGTAGCTACTGATGTGGCACTGCCATACGGACAGGCTGCCTAATGCTGACGTGGCATCCTGTAAAACGCAACGCAATTTGCGGCAACAAAAGCAGGGCAGTTTTGCTTTCTGGCTGGCTACGCAATCGGCGAGTTACAGAGAGAGAGAGAGAGAGAGAGAGAGAGAGAGAGAGAGAGAGAGAGAGAGAGAGAGAGAGAGAGAGAGAGAGAGCTTTTTATTCTTTAAGCCTTGCTTTATTCTCTCAAGAGAGAGAGCTAGTGAGAGAGGAACAGCTTTTGATTTTCAGCTTTTGGGCTTTGCTTTTAGCATCCCTTGTAAACATTTAAATATGTGGGCAGGGCCTCACAAGTCAGAGCATCTGGACGCAGAGTCTGAGAGTGAGAGCCTGCCTACTCTCTTGTACTTTGAACATAGATTAATACAAAAAGAAATACCGAAAGAGGCGCCAGTCTTTGGGGCCAATATCTCTAGGCAAAGAACTCCGCCGGCCAGTGTCGAATCAATTGTGAACTTTGAACTGTTTTAAGTGATTATTTGTGGTGTCGCGGTAGATTCGACTTGGAGTGTCCAAGTCTGTTACAGTGGTATCAGAGCACAACCGATTTCTCTTCTACGGGAAAATCCGATTCTTTTTACGCGACACTTATGGCTTCAGGCAGAGATCGGTCGACTTCCTCTGCATGCGGAGATGGGGTAAGAGATTACAATGAAGATTCACGCGAGGAGTATGGCCCGCCTCAGCCTACTCAGGCGGAGCTCGAAGAGATGGAGCGTCGATGATTGATTAGCGATGCAACAAAGATGATGCTTAATTTTGCGAAGGACCCAAAATTTGCAAAATATATGAGCCAGACTTCTTTCGATGAGGTGCAGACACAGTGGCGGTAGACCATAGAGTCACCCCTCAAACCGGCTCTCAAGAAACCTCCTACTCCTAGGATGTACACAGATCAAGAATTAGAAGAGGTGGTTGATGCACGAATTGCTCAGCTTTTTGACGCGTAGAACAAAGCTAAAAAGCACGACAAAAAGCATAAGAAAGGCGCTGACTTCCCGGGATATTTGGGTCGTCAGTTTACTTTTGAATCTGAGAGTTCTTCTAGCTCCTGTGATTCGAGCAAAGAAGACAGAAAATGCAAGAAGCGAATCAAAAAGCAAAGCTTCGGAAAGGGCAAGAAAAAGACAAAGAAGCCTAAATCTCGTCCCGTGATTTACAGTTTTACAGAGGACTCGTCTTCAGATAGTTCGGACTCTGATGACAACAGCTTTTACGCAAAGAAGAATAATTTTTATACAGCCAACCAATATGACTTTCTGAAAGATAAAAGCAAGAAAGCCCGAGAGTTTAAGGAAGGTGGATAGTCAATAAAATTTGACACGTTTTCTGGTTATAGAGATGCTTCGAAGGCTTTGTCTTTTATACAGGAGTTTGGCATAGCTTTCTCAGGAGGGCGTTATTCAGAGCACTCTAAGATTTGGAGGGTTGCCTCTTACTTTAAGGGGAATGCTCGGAACTTGGTGGTCCATGCTTTTATTAAACAAGACAGCGCCAGTTAAATGGCTGAAATTCAAAAGGCTTTTTATTTCTTCATGGCTGACTTGAGTATGAACGCGACATACAAACTGGTTGGAAGCATCTTCAGATGACCAAGAAGGATACAGTGGACGCTTATTGCGAGAGATTCTGGAGCTCTTTTCTATCTGCCTCTTCATTTAAGAAAATCTCGTTTAAGGAACAGATTGAGCGATTTACCTTGGGTCTTCCTACAGAGATCCGAGATCATTGCTTGGAGCAAAAGTCAGCTTCCATTCAGGAGTTGATGAGTCATGCGAAACAGGGTTTTGCCATTCACTCGGGCAGTTTGACCTACCCCATAGATGAAATCATGACGCAAAGGGCCGAACAGACTTCGACAAATGAAAGTAGAAAGAGGAAGAGCAATCCGGAAAAGAAAGAAAAGGATGCACGACCCAAACTTACTCCTCAAGAGAGGGCTCGCTACATAAAGGAGGGGAAGTGCTTTGGATGTGGGGAAACTGGGCATATCTCCGCCCAGAAAGAGGAAGAGCAATCCAGAAAAGAAAGAAAAGGATGCACGACCCAAACTTACTCCTCAAGACAGGGCTCGCTACATAAAGGAGGGGAAGTGCTTTGGATGTGGGGAAACTGGACTTTGACAAATGAAAGTAGAAAGAGGAAGAGCAATCCAGAAAAGAAAGAAAAGGATGCACGACCCAAAATTACTCCTCAAGAGAGGGCTCGCTACATAAAGGAGGGGAAGTGCTTTGGATGTGGGGAAACTGGGCATATCTCCGCAAAGTGCCCTAAAAAGGCACAGAAAGAATAGAATGTCACAAAGTGATGACATGGTTGCCCGAGAGCATTTTGGAAACCCTAACCCTAGCTGTTGCTGAAAACCCTAATTTTGGAAACCCTAACCCTGAAACCTGCAAACCCTAAAATCTACCAAAAACCCTAACCCTAACCCTAATTGCAGCAAGGCAGAACCTGGAAAATGCGGAGATGTGATGATGTGGCACCATAAGGTAGGATTCCGCTTTTTACGGCGCCAATCACGGAGATTTTTGAAAATTGTGGCAGCTTTGCTTTTTGCTCTACGCAATTATTAGAGAGAGAGAGAGAGAAAGGAACTTTGCTTTATTTTTCTAAAAGCTCAAGAGAGCTTGTGAGAGAAAGAAACTTTTCCTTTATTTTTAAGCTTTTGATTTGAAGCTTTTGGGGCTCTGCTTTTGGCATCCCTTGTAAACAATAAATATGTGGATTGGGCTCCCACTCTGTAGAGCATCTGGACGCCTGAGAGTGAGACCCAACCACTCTTGTACTTTGAACTGATTAATACAAAAAGAAATACCGAAAGGGGCGCTAGTCTTTGGGGCCAATATCTCTAGGCACGGAACTCTGCTGGGCTAGTGCAAATCTATTGTGAACTGTGATCTGTTTTGAAGTGGTTATTTGGTGATGTCGTGATTGATTCTTGACTTGGAGTGTCCAAGTCTGTTACACTGGTATCAGAGCACGGCCGATTTCTCTTCTACGGGAAATCCAATCCCAATTTTTTTTTCCGCGGCACCTATGGCTTCACGCAAGGATCAGTCGACTCTGCATCTGGAGATGCGGGCAGGGATCACAACGAAGATTCAGGCAGAGAGTATGGCCCGCCTTGGCCTACTCAGGCGGAGCAACGAGGGATAAAGCGTCGTCAATTGATCGGCGATGCAACAAAGATGATGCTCAGTTTTGTGAAGGACCCAAAATTGGCAAAATATATGAGTGAGACTTCTTTTCAGGAAGTGCACGAGCAGTGGCAGAAAACCACACCACCACCCCCGAAACCCGCTCTCAAGAAACCTTCTGCTCACAAGACATATTCAGAGAAGGAATTAGAAGAGGTGGTTGATGCACGGATTGCTCAGCTTTTTGACGCACAAAACAAGCTAAAAAGCACGGCAAAAAGCAGAAGAAAGGCACTGACTTCCCGGGTTATTTGGGTCGTCAGTCCACATTTGATAAGGCAAAGAAACAGAAGAAGCGTGCTTGATTTGAAGGAGTACCCAGTTCTTCTTCTTCTTCTTCTTCTTCTTCTGACAGTTCTTCTAGCTCTTCGGATTCGAGCGAAGAAGACAGAAAAGGCAAAAAGCGAAGCAAGAAATAACGCTTCGGAAAGGCCAAGAAAAAGGCAAAGAAGTCTAAATCTCGCCCAGTGAGTGACAGTTCTACAAAGGACTCGTCTACGACAGTTTAGACTCTGATGACGGCAACTTTTATGCGAACAAGAAGAATTTTTATAAAGCCAACTAGTATGACTTTTTGGAAGATAAAAACAAGAAAGTCCGAGAGTTTAAGGAAGGTGGACAGTCAATCAAATTTGTCACTTTTTGAGGATATAAAGATGCTTTGAAGGATTTGTCTTTTATACAACAGTTTGACATCGCTTTCGCGGGAGGACGCTACTCAGAGCACTCCAAGATTCGGAGAGCTGCCTCTTATTTTAAGGGGAATGCTCGAACTTGGTGGTCCACGCTTCTTTTAAACAAGATTGCGCCAGTTAAATGGCTGAAATTTAAGAAGCTTTTATTTCTTCTTGGTTGACTCAAGAGTATGAACGCGATACACAGGTTGCTTGGAACCATCTTTGGATGACCAAGAGAGATACAGTGGACACTTATTGCGAGAGATTCTGTAGCTCTTTTCTACGTGCCTCTTCATTCAAGAAGATCTCGTTCAGAGAACAGATTGAGCGGTTTACCTTGGGTCTACCTACAGAGATCCGAGATCACTGCTTGGAACAGAAGTCAGCTTCTATTCATGAGTTGATGAGTCCACCGAAACGGGGCTTTGCCATTCACTCTGGCAGTTTGACCTACCCCACCGATGAGGTCATGACACAACGAGCCGAACAGACTTCAGCGAATGAAAGTAGAAAGAGAAAGAGCAACCTAGAAAAGAAGGATGCACGACCCAAGCTTACTTTGCAGGAGAGAGCTCGCCTCATCAGGGAGGGGAAGTGCTTTGGATGCAGGGAACATGGACATATCTCCGCGAAGTGCCCTAAAAAGGCACAGAAAGAACATAATGACAAGGACGACGACAGGCCTAAGAGTTCGAGAGCAGTTGAGGAACATGGAAGAAAAGGCAAGATGAAAACAGGACTGGTTCCAGATTGTGTGGGTATCGATCCCAACACCATGGACGAGAGTACAGAACTTTGCGGAGCTTGGGGCAAAGTGAATGACCAAGAGGCCCTAATCTTCTTTGATGGAGGAGCGAAGGCCAACTTCATTTTACTAGAATTGGCGGCGCGGCTCGAGATCACTCCCGATCGGATGGGACCACTTGCGGAGGCTGTTCTAGCGGCACCCGGCAGGGACGTAGCCATTACACTTGTCATTGGCAAACTTCATTTGCATTGTCATGGTTATTTGGGGCATGAGGACTTTTACATAATGCCTTTGGAAGGTTATGACGTTCTCTTAGGGATTCCCTGGTACCACAAAAACAACGCCGTGGTCGTTTATCAGGCGAGGAAAGCGACATTGACTACAAAGAAGGGCAAAACCATTGTACTTGACATTAAACTGAAGGGCGAGTCTGTCCCTATTGTATCGGCTTCGGCCATTTCTAAATTAATGAAATCCAGTCTGTTTGTTTACTCGATCTTTATGAAAGAATTGAGCGATAAGAATAGGACAAATATGTCTAAACTTGATAAAGAACGCCAATATTTTCTCCACTCTCACGCCGATTGCTTCTTAGAGGGCCTACAAGGTGAGTTACCACCTGCTCGTCCTGAAGATCATACCATTGATCTGATACCTGGAAGCACACCACCAAACCGGCCACCTTACCGTGTGAGCCGAGCACAGAATGAAGAGATTATGAACCAAGTGAAAGACCTCTTGGAAAAGGGTCTTCTCCAACCTAGTACTTCACCGTATTCATATCTAGTGTTGTTGGTTTTGAAGAAAGACGGATCTTGGAGAATGTGCATTGGTTATAGAGCTCTCAAAAAAATCACCATCAAGAACAAATTTCCGATTCCTAGGATCGATGATATACTCGACAGATTACAGAGATCCTCGTGCTTTAGCAGGATTGATTTGAAGAGTGGATATCATCAGATCACAGAATCGCGTCGAGAGACGTCTACAAAATAGCTTTTCGATGACTTTTGGGTTGTTTGAGTTTTTCGTGATGCCTTTTGGCTTAACCAATGCTCCTGCGACATTTAACCGGATGATGAACAGGATTTTTCGAGAGTACAGGCTATTTGTTGGCACTTTTTTGACGATATCATTGTTTTCTCCAAGAATGAGGCAAAACACAGAGATCAGCTGCTTCAGGTCTTTCAGGCATTACGAGATCACGAGTTAGTGATTAATGCAAAGAAAAGCGAATTTTTCCTACTAGAGATACATTTTTTGGGACACATTGTCTCAGCAACAGGAGTGCAAATGGATCCGGCCAAGATAGAGACTATCCGCGATTGGCCCGATTTGAAGAATGTCCATGAAGTTAGAAGCTTCTTGGGACTGTGTTTGTACTACAGGCGGTTCATTCGAAAGTTTGCAGAGGTTGCTTCCCCTTTGCATATCTTGACACAGAAAGGAGTCCCTTTCTCGTGGGGACCCACAGAGGTGACTGCCTTTTAGACATTGAAAGAGAAATTGACTATGGGACCAGTTTTGACTTTGTCGGACTTGCAGAAGTCATTTGAAGTATATTATGATGCTTGTGGTCGTAGTCTGGGTGCGGTCTTAATGCAAGAAGACCATGTCATTGCTTACGAGAGCTGATTGTTCTCAAGGCCGAAAATGACAGCACAGATTTATGAGAAAGAGCTTTTGGCGGTTATCCGTGCTCTTACTCAGTGATGGCATTACCTACTCGGAGCGGATTTTACTGTCTTTCCAGACCATCAGAGTTTGCGCTACTTCTTGTCACAGAAGCAGCGTTCGGAAAAGCAGATGCGGTGGGCGAACATCTTGTCACAGTTTCACTTCCAGATTGTCCATGTTCAGGGACAGCAGAATGTGGTCGCAGATACTTTGTCTCGGAAGCCGTTGGTTTCTGCTATTTCTACGATACATCATAGGAGCTTCGAGGATATGGTCGACCAGTATGCCGCAGATACAGATTTTGCAGACGTTTTCACATGGACAATAGCGGGATATTCCATTCGGGATGGCTACTTGATGAGAAAAACCATGTTGTGAGTTACACAGCCATTGAGGGAAAAGGTTATGACTGAATGCCACTGTCCACCTTTTACGGGTCACCGCGGCATTGCTATCTCCATGAAAGGGGTAGAGAGATACTTCTTTTGGCCGAGACTCAAGAAGGATGTGGAAGAGCTTGTGCGCAGTTGCTTGGTATGCCAGAAGGTCAAGTTTGACAGGCATAAAGTACAGGGATTGTTACAGCCTTTACCCATACCCACCTGCCCCTGGGAAAGTATTGCAATGGATTTCATTTTTGATCTCCCGAGAACAAGAGTGGTCACGATGGTATCTGGATTATTATTGACAGATTTAGCAAACAGGCTCATTTCATTCCAGTGAAGAAGACAGTCAAGCCTGTCACTTAGCGAGACTGTTTGTGGCCCAGATCTTAAGATTACATGGCATGCTTGAGACGATCGTCTCCGACAGGGACCCCAAATTTACGAGTTTGTTTTGGAAGGCAATTTGGGAGAACATTGGCACGCGGTTGCAGTTCTCGTCATCATTCCACCCGTAGACTGACGGACAATCTGAGATTGCCAATTCAGTGGTTTTAGATTTATTGAAGTCTTATATCTCGGATCAAAAGACTCAATGGGAAAAGTACCTACCTTTGGTGGAATTTGCCTACAATAACACGATACACTCTTCGACGAGGAAGGCGCCATTTGAGATTGTTGAAGGTGCTGCGAAGGTTCCACCCTTCCTAAGCACGAAAGATAAGATTTTTGAAGTGGATGAATATACGTGAGACTTAGATACAGCTTTTGCCAAGGTTCGCGAGGCTTTGCAGAAATCTCAAGAACGACAGAAAAAGGTAGCCGATCACCATCGTCACAACTTGAAATTGAAGGAGGATGATTGGGTGCTCTTACATTTTGAGAAGGCACTCCTGAGAAAGAAAAAAGGAAAGGAGAGGCTTTTTCCAAAGCTTAGTATGCGATACTACGGACCTTTCCAGATCTCTGAAAAGATAAATGATGTCTCCTTTCGACTGAAACTGCTTGATACTTTGAGGATTCACAATGCATTTCATGTGAGTCTCTTGGAACCTTTCAAAGGAGAAAAAGGCAGTCGATCACCATCGTCACGACTTGAAATTGAAGGAGGATGATTAGGTGCTCTTACATTTTGAGAAGGCACGCCTGAGAAAGAAAAAACGAAAGGAGAGGCTTTTTCCAAAGCTTAGTATGCGATACTACGGACCTTTCCAGATCTCTGAAAAGATAAATGATCTCCTTCCGATTGAAACTGCTTGATACTTGGAGGATTCACAATGCATTTCATGTGAGTCTCTTGGAACCTTTCAAAGGTGATGTGCCTGATGATGGGGAGCCTGATGAGCAACCCGAAGTGGAAGAAAACGAGGAGATCCTTGTTCCTGGACAGATTTTGACACATAAGGATACGAAGAATAAAGATAAAGTCCGAAGGTGGTTCTTGGTTAAGTTCAAGAACTATCCTGCATTGGATGCGAAGTGGATGGAGTAGGAGGACTTGGCAGATACTCCTTAGATTGTGAAACTTTACCTCGAGGCTTTTGGTTTAACATAGTCTACTCCAAATGGAACCGAGTGGGATGCACAAGAGGGGAGTTACTCCGCTCCTTTGTCAACAGATACCTTGATTTTGATACTAGAGTCACTGATGTCTCTTTGAGCTTCAGGGATACTGAAAGCTGACAGTATTCTGTTATACGACTTTATGAAATGGAATTTTTGAATATGATACTGATTTGTTCTTGACTTCTTTTTAAGTGCAGGAACTGATAGACGAAATGACTGCAGCATTTTGGTCTGATTGATCTCAAATAGACATGGTTGCAATAGGGGTTAGTCAATCAGACATCGATGAGGTCCCGATTGGATCTAGATGCGATTGCTAGCTACATTGCCGATAAATCATGGTCTAAGATCGAATGAATGTTGAATGTCATGTGATGTCCTGTGATGTCTAGTGATGTCTTGTGATGTCGTGTGATGTGACTGTGGATTGGTACATGTGCTAGAAGTGTGTTCCTAGTACGTAGGTACTAACAGTCAGTGTCTGCTAAGACGGTTTATGTCTGTTTTGCAGGCGTAATCGAGGGCGATCACAATGCTTTCAGGAGGGGGGTATGCCACAAAGTGATGACGTGGCTGTCCGAGAGCATTTTGGAAACCCTAACCCTAGTTGCTGCTGAAAACCCTAATTTTGGAAACCCTAACCCTAAAACTTACAAACCCTAAAATCTATGAAAAACCCTAAAACAATAGAAACCCTAACCCTAACCCTAACCCTAATGTAAGCAAGACAGAACCCGGAAAATGCAGAGATGTCATAACGTGGCACCATACGGCAGGATTCTACTTTTTACGGCGCCAATTACGGAGATTTCCGAAAATTGCGGCAGCTTTGCTTTTTGCTCTACGCAATTATCAGAGAGAGAGAGAGAGAGAGAGAGAGAGAGAGAGAGAGAGAGAGAGAGAGAGAGAGAGAGAGAGAGAGAGAGAGAGAGAGAGGAACTTTGCTTTATTTTTCTAAAGCTCAAGAGAGCTTGTGAGAGAAAGAAACTTTGCTTTTATTTTTAGGCTTTTGATTTGAAGCTTTTGGGGCTCTGCTTTTGGCATCCCTTGTAAACAATAAATATGTGGATTTGGCTCCCACTCTGCAGAGCATCTGGACGCAGAGTCTGAGAGTGAGACCCAACCACTCTTGTACTTTGAACTGATTAATACAAAAAGAAATACCGAAAGGGGCGCCAGTCTTTGGGGTCAATATCTCTAGGCACGGAACTCCGTTGGGCCAGTGCAAATCTATTGTGGACTGTGAACTTTTTCGAAGTGGTTATTTGGTGTTGTCGTGATTGATTCTTGACTTGGAGTGTCCAAGTCTGTTATACCAAACTACAAGGACGACGGAAGGCCTGAGAGTTCGAGAGCAGCTGAGGACCGTGGAAGAAAAGGCAAGATGAAAACTGGATTGGTTCGAGATTGCGTGGGTATTGATCCGAGCACGATGGATGAGAGTACAAAACTTTGCCGAGCTTTGGGCAAAGTGAAAGACCAAGAAGCCCTGATCTTCTTTGATGGAGGAGCCAAAGCAAACTTCATTTCACCGGAATTGGTTGCGCGGCCCGAGATCACTCCCAACCGGATAGAACCACTTGCAGAGGCAGTTCTAGCGGCGCCCGGTAGGGGGATTGGTTCCAGATTGCGTGGGTATTGATCCGAGCACGATGGATGAGAGTACAAAACTTTGCCGAGCTTTGGGCAAAGTGAAAGACCAAGAAGCCTTGATCTTCTTTGATGGAGGAGCCAAAGCAAACTTCATTTCACCGGAATTGGTGGCGCGGCCCGAGATCACTCCCAATCGGATAGAACCACTTGCAGAGGCAATTCTAGCGGCACCCGGTAGGGACGTAGCCATTACACGTGTCATTGGCAAACTTTGGTTGCATTGTCAGGGGTATTTGGGGCATGAGGCCTTTGGAAGGTTGTGATGTTCTCTTTGGAATTCCTTGGTACCACAAGAAAAACGCAGTGGTCGACTATCGGGCGAGGAAAGCGACTTTGACCACAGAGAGGCAGAACCATTGTACTCGATGTAAAACTTAAGGGCGAGTCTCTATTGTATCGGCTTCGGCCATTTCTAAATTAATGAAATCCAGTTTGTTTGTTTACTTGATCTTTTTGAAAGAGTTGAGTGATGAGCATAGGACAGATATGTCTGAACTTGATAAAGAACGCCAAGATTTTCTCCACTCTCATGCCGATTGCTTCTCAAAGGTCCTGCCAGGCGAGTTACCACCCGCTTGTCCTAAAGATCATACCATTGATCTGATACTTGGAAGCACACCACCGAACCGGCCACTTGACCGTGTGAGCGGAGCCCAGAACGAAGAGATTATGAACCAAGTGTGAGACCTCTTGGAAAAGGGTCTTGTCCAGCCTAGTACTTCACCATACTTCTCTCCAGTGTTGTTGGTTTTGAAGAAAGACGGATCTTGGAGAATGTGCATCGATTATAGAGCTCTCAACAAAATCACCATCAAGAACAGATTTCCGATTCCTAGAATCGATGATATACTTGACCGACTTCAGAGATCCTCGTGCTTTAGCAGGATTGACTTGAAAAGTGGATATCATCAGATCCGAATGGTGCCGGGAGACGTCTATAAGACAGCCTTTCGGACAACTTTTGGGTTATTGGAGTTTTTGGTGATGCCTTTCAGCCTAACCAATGCTCCTGCGACATTTAACCAGATGATGGACAAGATTTTTCGATAGCATAGATTATTTGTTGGCACTTTCTTTGACGACATCATTGTTTTCTCCAAAGATGAGGCAGAACATAGAGACCATCTGCTTCAAGTCTTTCAGGCATTACGAGATCACAAGCTAGTGATTAATGCGAAAAAAAGTGATTTTTTCCTACCAAAGATACACTTTTTGGGACTCATTGTCTCAGCAGTGGGAGTGCAGATGGATCTGGCCAAGATAGACACTATCCGTGATTGGCCCGATTTGAAGAATTTCCATGAAGTTGGAAGCTTCTTGGGATTGTGTTCGTACTACATGCGGTTTATTAGAAAGTTTGCAGAGGTTGCTTCCCCTTTGCATATCTTGACACAGAAAGGAGTCCCTTTCTCGTGGGGACCCACAGAGGTGACTGCCTTTCAGACATTGAAAGAGAAATTGACTACGGGACCAGTTTTGACTTTGCCGGACTTACAGAAGTCATTTGAAGTATATTGTGATGCTTGTGGTCGAAGTTTGGTTGCGGTCTTAATGCAAGAAGGCCATGTCATTGCTTACGAGAGCCGATTGTTCTCAAGGCCGGAATTGACAACACAGATTTATGAGAAAGAGCTTTGACGGTTATCCATGCTCTTACTCAGTGACGGCATTACCTACTCGGAGCGGATTTTACTGTCTTTACAGACCATTAGAGTTTACGCTACTTCTTGTCACAGAAGTAGCTATCGGAAAAGCAGATGCGGTGGGCAAACATCTGTCACAGTTTCACTTCCAGATTGTCCATGGTCAAGGATAGAAGAATTTGGTGGCAGATGCTTTGTCTCGGAAGCTGTTGGTTCTGGCTATTTCCGCGATACACCATAGGATATGGTCGATCAGTATGCCACAGATACAGACTTTACAGACATTTTCACACGGATACGGGATGGGGAGACAGTAGCGGGATATTCCATTCGGGATGGCTACTTGATGAGGAAAACCATGTTGTGCGTTACACAGCCATTGAGGGAAAAGGTTATGACCGAATGCCACTGTCCACCTTTTACGGGTCACTGCGGCATTGCTACCACCTTGAAAGGGCTAGAGAGATACTTCTTTTGGCCGAAACTCAAGAAGGATATGGACGAGTTTGTGCGCAGTTGCTTGGTATGCCAGAAGGTCAAGTTTGACATGCATGAAGCACAGGGATTGTTACAGCCTTTGCCCATACTCACCCGCCCTTGGGAAAGTATTGCAAAGGATCTCATTTTTGATCTCCCGACAACACAAAGTGGTCACAATGGTATCTGGACTGTTATTGACAGATTGAGCAAGCAGGCTCATTTCATTCCAGTGAAGAAAACAGTCAAGCCGAATCACTTAGCGAGACTGTTTGTGGCCCAGATTTTCAGATTACATGGCATGCCTGAGACAATTGTCTTCGACATGGACCCCAGATTTACGAGTTTGTTTTGGAAGGCAATTTGGGAGAACATTGGCACGTGGTTGCAGTTCTCATCATCTTTCCACCCGCAGACTGACGGGCAATCGAAGATTGCCAATTTAGTGGTTTTAGATTTATTGAAGTCTTACATCTCAGATCAGAAGACTCAATGGGAAAAGTATCTACCTTTGGTGGAATTTGGCTACAACAACACGATACACTCTTCGACAGGGAAGGTGCCATTTGAGATTATTGAAGGTGTTGTGAAGGTTCCACCCTTCCTAAGTATGAAAGATAAGATTTTTGAAGCGGACGAGTAGACGCGCGACTTGGACACGGTTTTTGCCAAGGTGTGCGAGGCTTTGTAGAAATCTTAGGAAAGACAGAAAAAGGCAGCAGACCGCCATCGTCGCGATTTGAAATTGAAAGAGGATGATTGGGTGCTCTTACGTTTTGAGAAGGCACGCCTGAGAAAGAAAAAGGGAAAGGAGAGGCTTTTTCCAAAGCTTAGTATGAGATACTATGGACCTTTCCAGATCTCCAAAAAGATCAATGGTGTCTCCTTCCCGACTGAAACTGTCTGACACTTGGAGGATTCACGATGCATTTCATGTGAGTCTCTTGAAACCCTTTTAAAGGTGATGTGCCCGAAGACGGGGAGCCTGATGAGCAACCCGAAGTGGAAGAAATCCTTGTTCCTGAACAGATTTTAGCGTATAAGGACAGAAAGAATAATGGTAAAGTGAGAAGGCGGTTAAATTCAAGAACTATCTTGCATTGGATGCGAAGTGGATGGAGGAGGAGGACCTAGCAGATACTCCTCAGATTGTGAAACTTTACCTTGAAGCTTTTGGTTTAGCATAGTGTACTCCAAATGGAACCCCGAATTCATCTTGGCCGGAGATCTGGTGCAATGGGTTGCACAAGATGGGTGACTCCGCTCCTTTGTCAACAGATGCCTCGATTTTTTGAATACTAGAGTCATTGATGTCTCTTTGAGCTTCAGGGATAGTGAGAGCTGATAGTATTCTGCTGTATGACTTTATGAAATGGAATTCCGGGTAATATGAAATTGGTTTGTTCTTGACTTGTTTAAGTGCAGGAACTGATAGACGAAATGACTGCAGCATTTTGGTGTGATTGATCTCGATAGACATGGTTGCAATAGGGATTAGTCAATCGGGCATCTATGAGGTCTTGAGTGGATCTAGATGCGATTGCTAATTGCATTGCCGATAAATCATGGTCTAAGATTTGAATGAATGTTGAATGTGATTTGTCATGTGATGTCAAGTGATGTCTTGCGATGTCGTGTGATGTGACTGTCGATTGGTACATGTATGCTAGATGTGTGTTCCTAGTGCGTCGGTACTAACAGTCAGTGTTTGCTAAGACAATTTATGGCCTCTATCTGTTTTGCAGGCATAATCGAGAGCGATTACAATGCTTTCAAGAGGGGGGTATGTCACAAACTGGTGACGTGGCTACAATACATATACACACACACAATGCAGGAAATTACCCCCGTTGTAGCTACTGACGTGGCACTACCGTACGGACAGACTACCGTACTGCTGACATGGCATCCCGTAAAACGCGGTGCAATTTGTGGCAGCAAAAGCAGGGCAGTTTGACGGCAGTTTTGCTTTTTGGCTGGCTACGCAATTGGCAAGATAGAGAGAGAGAGAGAGAGAGAGAGAGAGAGAGAGAGAGAGAGAGAGAGAGAGAGCTTTTTATTCTTTAAGCCTTGCTTTATTCTCTTAAGAGAGAGAGCGAGTGAGAGAGGAACAGCTTTTGATTTTCAGCTTCTGGGCTCTGCTTTTAGCATCCCTTGTAAACATTTAAATATGTAGGCAGGGCCCTCACAACTCAAAGCATCTGGACGTAGAGTCCGAGAGTGAGCGCCTGTCTACTCTCTTGTACTTTGAACACAGATTAATACAAAAAGAAATACCGAAAGGGGCGCCAGTCTTTGGGGCCAATATCTCTAGGCACGGAACTCCGCCGGGCCAATGTAGAATCAATTGTTAACTATGAACTGTTTTGAAGTGATTATTTGTGGTGTCATGGTAGATTCTCGACTTGGAATGTCCAAGTTTGCTACAGAGATATACTCAGATCGCTCTTCTTCTGTCAATCGGGGACTTGTCTTTCTTTTTTTGAAACTTTCTTCTTCTTCGGTTACTTATTTGAATTTTGTTCGGTCCTTGTTATCATAAGTTGAACAGTTGGATATGTAAGTGTACCCGCATGCATTGCAAACCCTTGCTTAGCATGTCCTATCAGTTGTTGTACGGACTCAGACTTCTGCAGTAAACAGTAATCGCGTATCTCTTTGTGTAGTCCGCAACAAAATCGCTCGATCTGTTGCTTAAAGATGATCTTTTTAAAAGAAGAGTTTGGTAGAAAAGTATCCCAAAATCTCTGACAGTAGATATCTAAAGTATCTTCTTTGGTCATCTGAAGATGATTTCAAGCAGTAACCACATCACGTTCGTACTCTTGATTGAGCCATGAAGAAGTAAAAAGTCGCTTGAACTGTAGCCACTTCGTTGGAGCTTCCTTTTGCAACAGTAGGTGATACCTATTCTCAAACAAGATTTGAGACGAGAATCTAAGTAGATTCTCTCTCTCACTCTTTTCCTTCTAAACACAAACACAAAGAGAACAGTCTGCATGGAATCGACGGTTCTCTCTCTTTATCACTCCAATCACCACGCCATTGCTTCATGCATCAGCACCAGCCACCTCTCTCTCCAAGTTTTTAAAACGAGTGAACTGCAAGGCTCATCAAACGAGGGGAAAGCCCTTCCGAAGGAATCAAGGTTCGCCCCTCTCTCTCTCTCTCTCTCTCTCTCTCTCTCTCTCTCTCTCTCTCTCTCTCTCTCTCTCTCTCTGCCATGCAAATTTGCGGCTGCACTGTGCTGTTTCTTTCACGAGACTCAAAAGGGAAGGCCTACGCGAGGCGTGAGAGGGGAATCACTGCCTCCGTGAGAGCGAGGAGCAAGGGGTGTTGTCGTTAGAAGGATGGGGTTTGTTACGGCAAGGTAGGAGGAAGGCAGAGCAACGCAAATCAGGGCATGGGTGAGGGAGTTGAGAGGAGAGGATCGAACAGAAGGAGCGCCATTCAAGAAAAGTGAGGGGTCCTGAGAGGAGAATATTCCCTTGTATTGGAGTGATTTTTTTAATAGAAGAGCCAGTGTGTGAGTTGTATTGGAGGATAGGGTGGACCTATCCTCGAGAAAGTCATATTGGTTGGCTTTGTAAAAGTGCTTTCTCTTAGAATAAAACATCTGCTCATCGGAGTCCAAACTCTCAGAAGAGGATGAATCCTCCTTAGAACTGTCTGAATACTTTTGAGATCTTCGGCGGGATCTTCTCTTCTTAGCCGCCTTCTTGTTCTTTCCGTGTCTTTGGGTCTTTCTTCATTTCTTGCCCTTTTTGTCCTCATGACTGGAATCAAAGGAGGAAGAGCTATCGGAACTATAGAAGAGGATGAGGACGAACTGGAAAAACCTTCAAGGCGTACGCGCTTCTTTGTCTTTCGTGCATTTGCAAAAGTAGAGTTGTGTGCGCTTCGGGGTAGTGTGTCACAAAGTGATGAAGTGGTAGGACCACCTGTCACGGGGGCGTGGCAGCTGTTAACTAAGTCACGAGGACGTGGCAACTGCTAACTTTAGTTGTTGGTTTCTTTCGAATGATTTTTGTTTTATTTTCGAGACCCTCTATTTGAAGTAGCAAACGGTCGGACATTGTATGGCAGACGGGAAGTGGTCGGCACTGGAATTCGTATAGTAAGAGGATGTCTAGGCTCAGAGCAAGATCATATAGGTCCCCTCGTCGCACTTAGCAAGTTGGTGGATACTAGGAAGTGAACTCAATAAAGGCACAAAGTCAAGGTGGGACTACCAACAGAAAGTATCCGATTGTTGGGCCACATTGCACTTTTGGATGCGGTCCCAATGAGGATAGATGGTAAGATGACGAGTGGGAGCCCAATGGAATCATTTCCTAAAATTTAGGGAACGGCTATTTTGGGCCGTGAAATGTGTTTGCGTCATTACCTTCGGTATGACTAGGGGAACATTTTACAACTCTGCCGCGAAGTCAACTGAGCAACCAGTCGGGAGATTTTTAGGCGGCAACCCCAAAACGGGCAAACTGCCAAGTGGCAGATTTTCATGAACTTGCCTCTCACAGAAAAAGTTGGCGCTGAATTTTAAGCTGAGAGGAGCCTCATTTTGGTTTTTGTCACAGGTTAAGAGCTATGGAGTGCTTTCTTTCCCTCTCATGTACAATGTGGTGCTAGGAGTGATGCCCTGCACGCTACACACTGCTCTCTCCCCCCCCTACCTGCAGTTATGTGATGCCCCACAAGAGGGCTCTTCATTTGACTGATGTACAGCTATTAGGTGCAGCGGAATGAATGAATGAACTTTGCTCAAGATGAGTGCTCCGAACTGTGCTCAAGGGTTCCTTTTACTTATGGAAGGGAGAGTCTTCCGTTCCTTTAGTGAGAGAGTGCAATGGACACAAACAACGTGAATGGACACAGTGAATGGAAGTGCATGAGACTGAGAGATAGAGAAGAGAATACGACACCAGAGACGTAAAACCCTCCTCCGAAGGCCCCACTCTCTATGGCGAGAGTGGTCTACTTACGATTGCACAAATCTCTACAATGCTTGGACTTGTCGACGATGTCGACGACGATGAGGACGACGACGAGACGGGCTGAAAACTGAAAACGCTAAGGGTTGAAATCTGCAAATCTTTATCTGCTGAATTCTAACTCTATGTCGATGACGATGTCGATGGCGACGACGACGCGCTGAAAACGCAGATGCTGAAATCTGCGTTTTCCGGGCTGAAACTGTAAACCTTGCGGAAACTGATCGTGTGGCGAGGAACTGTTGCGGGAAGGTGAGAGCTGCGAGGTTCGGGACTTGATATGCGGTGTCTAAGGGCTGAAAACTGAAAACGCTGATGGTTCTTGATGATCTGTCGTGGTAAATCTGCAAAATGCTGGGGCTGATCTGCAAATAAAAAACGCTAGGGCTGAAAATGGCTCTGCTGTCGCCGGATGGCCTGCAACTGCAAAACGCTAGGTCTCTTGTTGATCTTCTGTTGCCAGGGATCTGCAAAAGCAAAAACGCTGGCTGATCTGGTCCAAAAACGCTAGGGCTTGGGGTTCTGTTGAGAAGTTGCCTGTTGAGCGAGTGCTCCTGCTGCCTCTTCTGCCAGAAAGTGCTAACTCTAGTTTGCTTATATACAAACTTGCACTTTCTCTAGTTTGCTTATATACAAACTTACTCAATTTGCCCTACCTACTTTCCAACAAAAGTCACTTAAAAATAATAAGTGAAAAATGTCAAAAATAGGGAAAATAGGTCTATGCACTGTAAAAATGGTACTGATAGGTTCTGATGGAAATCTGGTGATCATGCTGTGTGCAACCAGAGGATATGCATCTATTCTAAGTGTGTGGACATGCACGGTCTGTGAACAGACTCACAAAAGTGCCAGATCACTTCTAAATATAAACTGACTGGACTGATTGAACCCTGGTCATGCTATGTGTTGGATGTGTCACGTGACAACAGTTGTGTGGGTTTATGCTTTTGTGTTGAGGCAAGAGCCTCCTTGAGCAGGAATAGGGGTAGCTAGCTGCTACTCCAAAGCAGGCACTGGTGAGGGTCATAACCTCACTATGTAGGTGCAAATTCAGTGCTGTGTATGCGCAAAAAATTGACTGTTTTTCATCCATGCGGACGCCAGAACCCTTGGGAATCGTGCCCCCCTGGGCAGAGGACAGGTAGGGGACTGTTTGGGGCTGAAAATAGGGCAAAAACCAGTAAATACAGCGAGCTGAATTTACTGTTTTTGGGCTGGAATCAGAGGGTATACGCCAGTGGAAGTGAGTTCTAGCAGGGGAATTGGTTTCGCGCAAGTTTTGGGGCTGTTATGTTGCCGAAATTTGGCCAAATCAGGTAGTATCTAGAGGGATACAGGTAAAGGATTCCCAGGACTCTACTTTGTAATTTTACTCTCAGAGAATAAAGAAATACCGAAAGGGGCGTCAATTTTAGGGCCTACAGGGTGTCGGCGTCTGCTCGAAGTATTCTAGCTTCCGAGCCGTGTGTACTTAAGTGTTAATTCCCGTCACAGGTTTCCTTCGCACGTTCTCTCTGTGTGTGTCTAAAGTAAAGAATTTCGGGTAAAAGCTAACGCCTAACGCCCTACGGGCCAGTTTCAAGGTTCCGTTGCCGAGACATCAATCACTTTTTCCTCAAAGAGTGAGCCTCGGTTGTTTTGGGTAAAGACACAGAGTACAGGAACGCGGGATTACACTATGGCCGACAAAGGGAAGGGCATTATGGAAGAGGGTTCCTCTTCAAAGGACAGACAGGAAATCCCTATGGTTTTCGAGATTGGCAAGAGCTCACGGCCATGTCAGTCTGTACCTCCTGTCAATGTGATCTGTACCTCCTGTCAATGTGAATGTCTCTCCAGTAGTATAGGGCTTTATGAATGGGCAACTTGAGGATGATGCATTCAGGACTCAGTTAGTTGCCACGGTGAATGTCTTTTCGCAACTGGTGCAGAACCCAAGGTTTATGGAGTTCTTGCAAGCGCCAGCAGTGCAATAGCAAAATAGGCAACCTACACCGTGTACGGAGCTTGTTGAGGCTCAAGCCCAAGTACTTAATGCGACTCAGCAAGAAAGGGAACACTCGCATGTTGCGGAGTCAGGGGCTCCAAAACAGGTTCCTCCCGTGCTTGAACAGGTGGCTAGAATGCCTATTCCACAGGTTATGCCAGTTCAGCCCGCCACCTTTCAGAACCCGCATGTTGTCTTGAATGGATAGGAAACTGGTTACCAGGCAATGCACCCAGTTTTTCCACCACCCACGGTACATCCTGGGTATTTCGAGGGTGGATCAGTGTTCCAAAGTATGGCTGGTTATGCGCTTGGAAGTCAGCCGTACATGCCAGGAACAGTGTTTGGGGATATGCAAGGCATCATGCCAAACCCCATGTATGGTAGTATCGGCATGCAACAGGGTTTTCAGTGCAACCAGGGCCAGTTTGGGGTGCCACAAGGTCATTTTGGCATGGCTGGTTTTTCTGGACAGCAGCCAGGTATCGCACCTTTGATGCAAAATGTGAATGGCCAAGATGTGTAGATCATGCCTACTACAGTGCCCATGTTGCAGACTATTCCGTATGACAACTTGGGGGCACTGGAGAAGCCAAAATCTTTCAAAGAAGGTGGTGCAGCTGTAAAATTCAGTACTTTCAGTGGCTTTGAGGATAAAGAAAAGGCTCTTACCTTCCTCCAGCAGTTTGATACAACTTATGCAGGAGGGAATTTTACAGAGGCCTCGAAGGTCAAGAAAGCTGCCACTTTCTTAAAGGACAATGCGCTTACATGGTGGACGACATTGTTAATGCAAGGGCAAGCACCCGCCACTTGGGTTTACTTCAAGCAAATGTTTGCATCTGCTTGGCTGTCAAATGAATTTGAAGCCGATGTCATGACAGATTGGCACCAACTTACTTCAGCTTCATGCAAGAGCTTGCTGGAGTACAATCGGAGGTTTTGTAAAGCGTACTCTTAGTGACCTATAGATTTGTGCCATTGACAGAGCAGATAGAGAAGTATTGTTGTGGGCTGCCTAAAGGGCTTCGCGATTACTGTACCAAGAACAGAGTGGCTACCCTCACTCAGCTTATGGAAGTTGCTAACACTGCTGGTCTTGCCCTGTTGAAAGGAGAGGATAGTGGGTTTCCAAGCAATGAAAAAGGAGGGTAGCGGAGAAAAATTCAGCGAAGAAGCCCTTTGTGAAAACGGCTCTTGAAGCGTCACAGGGGTCAAAAAAGGCCACCAAAGATAAGGATTCAGCCGGGACTTTTGGAGCGCAGGCAAAGAAACAGAAAAGGAAGCCTTTTGTGCGCAAGTCGCTCGAGGAAAAGAAGGTTCTAATGGCTGAAAATAAATGCTTTATTTGCGAGCAGCCTGGTCACTTTGCTACCAATTGTCCACAAAGGAAAAGACCAGCTGACTCAGATGATAAAGAAGACTAGAAAGGCAAGAAGCCTAAACCCACGGCAGGTTTGGTGCCAGACATGGTGGGTGATAGGCCTAGTACAGATGCCAGTGAGTTATGTAGGACATGGGGTAAAGTTAGGGATCAGACGACACTCATCTTCTTTGATCCAGGTGCGAAACCCAACTTTATCTCACCAGAGTTAGCTATGAAGCTGGGCATCAAAGCTGAAGAGATGGGGTACACAGCACAGGCAGGGTTGGCATGTCTTGGCCACTCAGAGTGTGTTACTCCCATTATTGGAAAGCTGCGTGTGCATATTCAGTCGTATGTGGACAGAGAAGAGTTCTACATCATGCAGCTGGAAGGATGTAATGCCTTGTTGGGGATCTTGTGGATGTTCTGAGTGCATGGAGTCTTGGATGCCTACAACAAAAAGATTATTGTACAACATAGGGGCAAAACTCACATCTTGGATATAAAGCTAAGAGGAGAGTCAGTCCCTATTGTATTTGCTTCTGCTATCACTTCTGTAATAAAGAATCATCTTTCTGTGACTTGATTTTTGCACGTGATGTCTCATATAGTGATCAGTGAAATTTATCTGTGTTAGATAAAGAAAGGTCAGCATTTTTGCAAAAGTTTAGTGACTGTTTTTCTGATTCATTACTGTCGCAATTGCCGCCAGAGAGACCTGAGGACCATCGGATAGATTTGGTGCCAGGGTGTAGCCCACCAAATAGACCTCCCTACAATGTTAGGCGGCGCAACAGAAAGAGATTATGGGCCAGGTTGAGGAGTTATTAGAGAAGGGTTGATTAAGCCTAGTTCTTCACCCTTTTGCTCCCCAGTGCTCCTAGTGCAGAAGAAGGATGGCTCATGGCGCATGTGTATTGATTACCGTGCGTTGAATAAGAATACCATCAAGAATAGGTTTCCTATTCCTCGAATTGATGATATTCTCGATCGTTTAGAGGGTGCTGCAATTTTCAGCAGGATAGCCCTTAAGAGTGGGTACCATCAAATTCGTATAAGGCCAGAGGACGTGCACAAGACTGCTTTTAGAACGACATTTGGTCTTTATGAGTTTCTAGTGATGCCGTTTGGTCTAACAAATGCTCCTGCCACGTTCAACAGAATGATGGACCGGATTTTCCGCTCGCATCAACAGTTTGTTGGAACATTCTTTGATGACATGATAGTCTATTCGAAGAATGAAGAGGAGCATAGGCATCACTTGACCATTGTGTTCGAAGAGCTGCGCAGTCACAGGTTACTTGTCAATCCTAAGAAAAGTGAATTCTTCTTGGAAGAGATCCACTTTCTTGGCCACATAGTCTCAAAGGATGGTGTCAGAATGGATCCCGCAAAGGTCGAAGCTATTAAGACATGGTCAGACTTGAAGACTGTGCACGATGTCAGAAGCTTCTTGGGATTGTGTTCCTATTGTTGAAGGTTTATCAAGAATTTTGCAGAATTAGCATCGCCTCTTCACGCTTTGCAAAAGAAAGAGGTCACTTTCAGATGGGCCCAAAAAGAAATTTCAGCTTTTAGTCTCTTAAAGGAAAAGTTGACTTCAGATCCCGTAATTGTTTTGCCAGATCTCGGGAAGTCATTTGTGGTCCAGTGTGACGCGTGTGGCAGTAGCATTGGAGCAGTGCTAATGCAAGACGGACGGGTAGTAGCTTATGAAAGCCGAATTTTACAAGGGCTAGAGAGGACTATGCAAGTCTATGAGAAAGAGCTCTTGGCCGTGATTCATGCGCTTTCTAGCTGGAAGCACTACCTCTTATGTCACAAGACGGGCACCACGTGTCAATAGAAAAGAATAGACTAAACAGACTTTTAGCACTTCATTAACAACTGAAGAGAGAGAGAGAGAGAGAGAGAGAGAGAGAGAGAGTGGCGGAGTTCCACCCTAGAGAGTATTGGCCCCAAACCTTGGCGCCCCTTTCGGTATTTCTTTATATTGCATCAACACAGTACAAGCCGGTATTCGAGACTCTGTCCCTTGGCCAGGGAGCATGCCAGAGAATGAGCCCTAGCCTCATATTTAAAGGCCCTAGGCCCCAAAAGCAGTTTAAATGAAAAGCCTTCAAACTCAAAAGCATCTGGTTCAAAAGCAAAGCCAAAAAGCTGCCAGTGTAAATTACGGAAATCCGTACAGCTGCCACGTCATTAACCAGTGCAAAACACTGAAATCCGTACAGCCTGTCCTCATCATGCCAGCATAATTTTCGAAAATCTGCCACGTCATCAGTTTTTGCGTGTGTGCGGGTCCTGCTTTATTTTAATCCTTTATGTCCATTGGGGCCCCATCGGGCGGGGTCCCCATAAGTCGGTAGGACTTCTTCTGTTACTTGTTCTTCTTAGGGTTTAGGCCCCTTGGCCAGCATCTGCAAGTTGACTCCATTCTTTAAGGTTTTGCCACGTAAGTAGTTTGTTACATCTCCCCTTCTTGAAAGAGAGTAATCGGCCACGATTACAGCATATCTGCAAAACAACTCAAGTTAGCTCAAAAAAATTTTCTGAGGGACAATCAGTTTGCTCTTTTTATTAAGGAGTTAGCTTCTCCTTTTTGCTCTTTTGATCAAGGAGTTAGCTTCTCCTTTCGGCTGTTTTGATCAAGGAGTTAGCTTCTCCTTTTTGCTCTTTTGATCAAGGAGTTAGCTTCTCCTTTCGTCCAGATCGAAACTCTTGATATACCGCGTAGGCCATCACACCCAGACCATACCGATCTTCCATGGGTGTCTTGATGCACTTTAAATTACATACCCAGGCAATCTCATCCAATTAGGAATATTCAGTAATTGGCACATCACAATGCAACACAAATGCTCACATATGCATGTTACAAGACATAGAAATATAAAGCCGCCTTGAACACTCCCCTGCAAATAACCATCCAGGTCCGGGCCATGAGCTGTTCAACGACTCCCTCATCACTCCCGCAAATAAGCTAAAAAGGTCCGGGCCATGAGATATAGAGGCCTTTTACAACCAAACGCCCCCCAGACCGCAGCCTGCGTCGTTTGCAGGTGCTGAGAGTAACCACTACTCAGACTTCTTAATACTCCCCCCGTAAATAACCACACAACCATGAGTAACAACAACAATACTCCCCCCGTAAATAACCACAAGGGTCCGGGACATGAGTAAAAACAACACTTTTCAATCATTCAATACTCCCCCTGCAAATAACCACAAGGGTCTGGGCCATGAATATGAACAAGCATTCTCAAACATAATTTCTCACTACTCCACCCGGGAGTAAAATCACCAATCATTGAAACCAGTATTAAAACCAGAGTCAAACAATCAAATCGGCACCAAGACAGGTTTAAAACAGATAGTATCCATTTCAAACAAATTCCAAACAGGATCACCAAACAAGCTCTCAAATAGATTTGAAACTTAAAAAGCAATCTCGACATCAGTCGAGCTCGAAAAGTCGACTGACTTTCCATCTTGAAACCTGCACCAAAAATTAGGGTTAGGTTCCTTCCATGAGGTTGTAGCCGAGCACAGCATGGTCCATTAGCTCTTGGACAAACAGTGTCTCTTTGGCGGTGATGGTAGTCCCAAGAGATAGCAATCACACCAAACCTCCAAGGTCATCTGCTCGTGAAGAGACATCTACTGAGAGATGTCGAGAAATTTCAAGTTATAATCTACTAGGGTTTCCATGGCAAGCATTTCAGGATACCCCACTCTACCAAAAGTTGCACTCCGAAGGAAGATGTCAGAAACCATATAACTTTGGACAATTTTTTTTTCTTGAAAGCTTGCCAAGTACTTGGAGTGTGCGGCAAGTGATCTTAATGGCTTATGCCCTGTAAGCAAAGTTACCCGGAACGGGAACGGGGAACGGGAACGGGGGCCTCCGGAACGTTTCCGGAACGGGGCCCCCCCGAAAAAGCGGAACGGGAACGGGGGCCGGAACGGTAAACTCGAATTATGCTTAAATTAGGGTGGATTCAACCTATATGTTAGTAGAGAGCCACACACACTCATTACTCCAAGTAGAATCCTATTTAGGCATGCTTTGCAATGATGCGGTCATGACTCATGACACGAATCCACCATTCACATGACACAGAAGCATCTTGATTCTTCATAGAAAGGACATTAACTTAACTTAAAATTAAAAGAGTCCAGACTCCACACAAAAGCTTGGAGCAAAACAATGATACTAGATAGATCATGACGATGGCTTACAAGGCCAGCCAAGGCGCTACAAAAAGATATAAGGAGCAATCAGTCATGACTCATGAGTCATGCTTGAGAAGAGCCTCCTGCCTCCCAATCTGTAGTGGTGTCCTGGATCTCATGAATATCATCCCAATCATCCTGCATAGGCTCATCCTCATGTGTAGATGCTGCCGCCTCTCCAAGCACCTCCTCCTCTGCCTCCATCTCCCACTGTAGAAAAGGGTCTGTCACTTTAGATGCTGACTTGCAAAGCATTCGTAAGTTTGCACTGACAAAAACAAGGTCATTTGCTTTCTCCACTCCAAGTCGGTTCCTCTTTGTAGATGCAATGTGGCTGTAAACACTCCACAATTGCTCCAAGCAAGAGGAGCTAACCGCTTGGCTGAGAATGCGGATAGCAAGTCGCTGAAGATCGGGACCATCTGAACCATTTTCTTGCCACCACAAAACCGAGGAAATCTTGGTGCGATCAATTTGGGCATCGGCAGTCCCAAATGATCCTCGCATATCCCTGTAAAATGCAAGCTGATCCTTGATTTTGCGCTGCATGTCTCTATCAGGGTGAAGCCTCTTCAAAATAGTGTTCCAATGTGTATTTACCTCTGAATCATGCTCCTGTCCTGCACCTTGGAACTCTGGATCCAACACAAAAGCTGCACCATGAAGAGGTGAACTATAGGAGTTCCACCTGCTGCTGCATAGGTCTTTGATTTCTTCAAGCCTATCTGGGTCCTTCTCAAGATCTCCAAGCGCCTCCACCATGCGATCCATTGCTTCATAAACCTTGCGAACACAAGGTTGCATACCATCTATCACTCTAAGCAAGTGAATCACTGGTTTTACCATTTTGTCAAGAGTCTTGAGAGACTCCCAGAACTCTGGATCCTCTATCTTCTCTGTACAAATGATCCCTGCTGCTGTACGTGCATGGGAAGTCTCAGCAAACTCTGTACTGATTAAGAGCTGCCACACTGCACTCTGACACTCCACAAATCGGCCTACCATAAGAAAGTTGTAGGCAAAGCGGGTCTCATAATACTTGAGAAGAACTTTCCCCCCTGACCGCTTCAAGAACTCTGCTCGAAGGACGTTGTGGTTGTTGACAAAAGAAACCACTTTGGCTGTAGAGGCAAAGAGAGGCTCTATCCAAGGTAGTTTGCCGAAATCCTTCAGGAGGTTGTTAAGGCAATGCGCCATACAAAAGGACACCGTGATATGGGGGTATGTGCCTTCTAAAATAGCCCCGGCTGCCCTGTTCGATGCCTCCCCATCAGTGACTAGCCCTATCACAAGTTCGGACCCAATGGTCTCTATGGTGGAGGCCCACTCTCCTGCAAGGACATCGGCTGATTTTCCTGTTTCTGTAGCATCATGGGAGTGGGCAAAATACATTTCCCCTTTGGAATAGGCAACAATGCCATGAATGGATCTCCTCCTGGTGTCGCTCCATCCATCCGCAATGAGGGTCGCTCCATACTTGGTCCATTGCCTCTTCATGTTAAGGGTTGCCGTCTCCACAACGGCCTTCTCTCTATCGAGTAGAGTAGTGCGGAGGGCCTCGGAAGAGGGTGGCACATATCGTGCCCCATACTCTCCTATCCTTGTGCACATAGTCTTGAAGTACTCCGACCTACACATAAGAGGTAACACATAGGTATTAGGATTCAAAGTTAAATTAATAAACTGGTCAATATATCTAAATCCAAAAATGGAGGAATGTCTTACCAAGCCTTTATGAAGGGAATGTGGTCATGATAGAAGAAGCGTGCAACACTTGCATCCACATCCTCCTTCCTTTTCGGATCCCAAGTGGCATGTAGAGTGCGTTGGTGCGGCTTGGGAGTGGAGACCGGCGTAGTATTAGGGGTTGAGAATGGCGATCGAAATGATGTCGCCCCCGTCTCCGCCGTCGCCGCATTACTATTACCACCGATGGATGAAGAAGGTGTAGAAGAGGGAAAGAGCAAATCGTTGGGGTCGATTGCGGGGCGCTTCGGCTTGGCCGCATCCTTCTCTTCCTTGTTGGCTTTGATGGCGGCATCCTTGGCTTGAAAGACCTTCAACAAATGCTCGTTGACCTCCTTGCATATTGCCACTTGTTGTCCCTCTAGCTTAAGGAGGTGAGCGCGGACTTTGGTTGTGCCGGATTGCCTCTCGAAGCCGCATAGTTTGCACTTCCATGCACGGGCACCACCGGACTTTCCCAACACTCGGGAATGCACTTCGTCCCACCATAATACTTCCTCCTTCTTCTTCGCACCCAAGGGCACACGTTCACTTGATGCGGAAGCTTGCGCCATGTGAGACTCGAGAGAGGGAGGGAGCTTGAGAGAGAAAGGGAGAGGGACTCGGGAGAGATAGGGAGAGGGAGAGGGAGAGATGGAGTGATAGGGAGAGAGAGATGAGGGAGATATGTATTATGGAGAGATGGCGAGCCGTGAGAGAGAGAGGAAAAGGGAGAGATGGAGAGAGGGAGAGTGAGCTTTCACTTGAGCCTTGAGGCCCAAGGGAGAAGGAGAGAGAGCTTGAAGCCTTGAAGGTTGAGCCTTGAGGCTTGAGGAACTTGGAAGAGGCTAGAGCCGACGTAGAGAGCTTGAGCCTTGAGGGAAGGATGAGGCTATGAGCTCTCAACCTTGCCCTTGAGGCATTATATAGGAGTTAGAGTCTACCCCTCCCTCAATAGTTCAAAAACAGTCCCTAAACGCCCCCTGCTTTTTTTAAAAAACGGTCATTTTTTTCAAAATTTGAAATCTGCCGTTCCCGTTCCGTTCCGCTCACGCGTTCCCATTCCGGTTCGTCCGTTCCCTGCCCGTTCCGCCCAGCCGTTCCGGTTACACCCAGGAACGGAACGCCGTTCCGTTGCCGTTTCCGTTTCGGGGACCCAAGTTGGCCGGGAACGTGTTCCGGGAACGGGAGGGGTCCGTTCCGCCCGTTCCCTGTTACTCTGCCTCTAAGACATGAGCGGTGAAGACGGGAGAGCGTCCGATGCGCGATGAAGTAAGGGTGGGAGTGCCTAATAAGTCCGGGTTGGCGGCCGAAGATACCTCAAATAAAATTCCAATAGCTCTTTCTGCTCTTTTGTAGGACCGGTATGCTTTCAGAAAAGCACAGGCCTGATGCTCTGATACCACTGTCAGAAGACGCGCACCACGTGCCAATAGAAAAGAACAGACTGAATAGACTTTTAGCACTTCATTAACAACTGAATTGAGAGAGAGAGAGAGAGAGAGAGAGAGAGAGAGAGAGAGAGAGAGAGAGAGAGAGAGAGAGAGAGAGAGAGAGAGACGACATGCCTAATGCTCTGATACCATTGTCACAAGACGGGCACCACGTGCCAATAGAAAAGAACAGATTGAACAAACTTTTAGCACTTCATTAACAGCTGAATTGAGAGAGAGAGAGACAAACGACACGCCTGATGCTCTGATACCACTGTCACAAGACGGGCACCACGTGCCAATAGAAAAGAACAGACTGAATAGACTTTTAGCACTTCATTAACAACTGAACTGAGAGAGAGAGAGAGAGAGAGAGAGAGAGAGAGAGAGAGAGAGAGAGAGAGAGAGAGAGAGAGAGAGAGAGAGAGAGAGAGAGAGAGAGACGACACGCGACATGGAGTGGCAGAGTTCCACCCCAGAGAGTATTGGCCCCAAACCTTTGCGCCCCTTTCGGTATTTCTTTATATTGCATCAGCACAGTACAAGCCGGTACTAGAGACTCTGCACCTTCGCCAGGAAGCATGCCAGAGAATGAGCCCTAGCCTCATATTTAAAGGCCCTAAGCGCCAAAAGCAGTTCAAATGAAAAGCCTTCAAACTCAAAAGCATCTGGTTCAAAAGCAAAGCCAAAAAGCTGTCAGCGTAAATCACGGAAATCCGTACAGTTGCTACGTAATCAGCTAGCGCAAAACGTGGAAATCCGTATAGCCTGCCACGTCATCATGCCAGCGTAATTTTTGAAAATCTGCCACGTCATTAGTTTTTGCGTGTGTGCAGGTCTTGCTTTATTTTAATCCTTTATGTCCATTGGGGCCCCATCGAACGGGGTCCCCATAAGTTGGTAGGACTCCTTCTGTTACTTGTTCTTCTTAGGGTTTAGGCCTCTCGGCCAACATCTGCAAGTTGACTCCATTCTTTAGGGTTTTGCCACGTCAGCAGTTTGTTACATCTTAGGTGCTGATTTTGTTGTCCAAACAGATCATCAGACCTTGCGATACTTCTTGACACAATCAAAGTTATCCGAAAAGCATATGCGATCGGCAAACATTCTTTTTATGTTCCACTTCCAGATTATGCATGTAGAAGGCAAGAGGAATGTTGTGGCTGATGCGTTATCAAGAAAGCCACAAATTTCAGCTGTGTCAATTCGTTATCATCATGAGCTAGATGACATGAAGGAACATTAGACTGCTGATGAAGATTTTGCAAGGATCTTTGAATAGTTACAAGAGGGGCAACATCACGAGGACTACCTAGATGGTTTTATGATGATGCATGGCAGACTTTGTGTCACAAGGCCACTGCGACATAAGGTCATGGAAGAGAGTCATGTCCCACCGTATGCAAGGCATCGTGGTATTGATGCGATAGTTCAAGCGGTAGAGACATTCTTCTATTGGCCTACCTTGAGGAGAGATGTGGATGCCTTTATGTGAGCATGCATAATTTGCCAAAAGGTCAAGTTTGACAGGCAAAAGGCACCAGGGTGGCACCAGGGTTGTAACAACCACTGCCGATTCCGGATAAGCCATGGGAAAGCATTGCTATGGACTTTATCTTTGATCTTCCAAGAACGCCAACAAGGAATGATGGTGTATGGACCATTATCTGTAGGTTCAACTAGCAGGCCCATTTTATCCCCGTCATGAAGAAGATAAAATCTGATCAGATGGCATGCTTTGTTCATGTACAATGTATTTAAGTACCATGGTATGCCACAATCGATTGTTAGTGATCGTGATCCTCGTATGACCAGTTTGTTCTGGACAGGATTGTTTGAGAACATGGGCACTACGCTCAAGTTCTTGTCTTCGTTTCATCCACAAACTGATGGACAGTCAGAAGAGGCTAATTCTACTAGAAGAGGCTAATTCTACTGTCTTAGATCTGCTGAAATGTTATGTGTCAGATAATATAGTGGGAACAGTATTTGCCTATGCTTGAGTATGCGTACAATAATACGGTGCATTCGTCAACTGGCAAAGCACCTTTCGAGATTGTTGAAGGCGGCAAAAAGGTTCCTCCCAGTTTGCATACAAAGGACAAGATCTTTGAGGCAGATCGATATGTTGAGAACATGGATGAAATGTACAAGAAAATTAAAGTTGCCTTGGAGAAGACTCAGGCAAAACAAAAAAAGGCTGCTGATCGTCACCGTCGTGAATTGCTGTTATCACCTAGTGATTGGGTTCTGTTAAGGTTCGAAAAGGCAAGGTTAAAGAAAATGAAGGGCAAGGAACGGCTGTTTCCTAAGCTCAGTATGCGTTACTATGGGCCTTTTCAAGTGCTTGACAAGATCAACGATGTAGCGTACAGGCTGAAATTGCCTGATGCGTGGAAGATTCATAATGCGTTTCACGTGAGTCTTCTAAGACCCTTCGTGGGTGATGTGCCAGATGAGGATCAGCCAGAAGTTGAGGAACTTTATGAGATCCTAGTACCTGAGCAAGTTTTGGCACATAAGGACAGAAAAGTTAAAGGACAAGTTGCAAGAGGTTATTTGGTGAAGTTCAACACCTATGGATGCAAAGTGGATGGAAGAGCAAGAACTATCAGAGTCACCAAATGTATTGCAGCTTTACCTTGAAGCCTTTGGGTTACAACCTACCTATGCCCCAACCCAACATGTGCAAAGGAGGGGTAATGATAGAGCTAGTACGTCAAATGTACATGTGAATTCAGTATAATAGATGGAAATGGCAAAAGTATCAAGGTCTCATTAAGTCATTTGTATCTATGTGTTACGACCTTTCTTGCAGATACATGCAATGATAAAAGAGTGTTAATAGCACAAGATCATCGTTGGCGTGTATTTATGGTATGCAATTGAGGACGTTTGCGATTTCAAGAGGGGGGTATGTCACGGGGACGTGGCAGCTGTTACCTATGTCACGAGGACGTGGCAACTGCTAACTTTAGTTGTTGGTTTCTTTCCAATGATTTTTGTTTTATTTTTGAGACCCTCTTTTTGAAGTAGCAAATGGTCGGACATTGTATGGCCAATGTGAACGGTAGTTTCACCCGCAGACGTGAAGTGGTCGGCACTGGAATTCGTATAGTAAGAGGATGTCTAGGCTCAGAGCAAGATCATATAGGTCCCCCCGTCGCACTTAGCAAGTTGGTGGATACTAGGAAGTGAACTCAATAAAGGCACAAAAGTCAAGGTGGGACTACCAACAAAAAGTATCCGACAGTTGGGCCACATTGCACTTTTGGATGCGGTCCCAATGAGGATAGATGGTCAGATGACCAGTGGGAGCCGAAGGGAAGCATTTCCTAAAATTTAGGGAACTGCTATTTTGGGCCGTGAAATGTGTTCGCGTCATTACCTCCAGTATGACTAGGGGAACATTTTACAACTCTGCCACGAAGTCAACTGAGTAACTAGTCGGGAGATTTTTAGGCGGCAATCCCGAAACGGGCAAATGCTTGTAAATGCGCCAAGTGGCAGATTTTCATGAACTTGCCTCTCACAGAAAAGTTTGCGTTGAATTTTAAGCTAAGAGGAGCCTCATTTTGGTTTTTGTCACAGGTTAAGAGCTATGGAGTGCTTTCTTTTCCTCTCATGTATAGTGTGGTGCTAGGAGTGATGCCCTGCACGCTACACATTGCTCTCTCTCCCCCCTACGTGCAGTTATGTGATGCCCCACAAGAGGGCTCTTCATTTGACTGATGTACAACTGTGTGGGTTCATGCTTTTGTGCTGAGGCAAGAGCCTCCTTGAGCAAGAACAGGGGTTTCTAGCTGCTACTCCAAAGCAGGCATGGGTGAGGGTCATAACCTCACCGTATAGGTGCAAATTCAGTGCTGTGTATGCGTAGAAAATTGACTATTTTTCAGCCATACGGACGCTAGAACCCTTGGGAATCATGCCCCATTGGCAGAGGACAGGTAGGGGACTCTTTGGGGCTGAAAACAGGGCAAAAACCAGTAAATACAGCGAGCTGAATTTACTGTTTTTGGGCTGGAATCAGAGGATATACGCCAGTGGAAGTGAGTTGTAGCAGGGGAATTGGTTTCGCGCAAGTTTTGGGGCTATTATGTTGCCGAAATTTGGCCAAATCAGGTAGTATCTAGAGGGATACAGGTAAAGGATTCCCAGGACTCTACTTTGTAATTTACCCTCTCAAAGAATAAAGAAATATGGAAAGGGGCGCCAATTTTGTGGCGTACAGGGTGTCTGCATTTGCTCGGAGCATTCTAGCTTCCAAGCCGTGTGTGTACTTAAGTGTTAATTCCCGTCACAGGTTTCCTTCCCACGTTCTCTCTGTGTGTGTCTAAAGTAAAGAATTTCGGGTGAAAGCCAACGCCTACCGCCCTACGGGCTTGTTTCACCACCCGCGGACATGACAGATTATGTACGGACTGATGATGTGGTTGCTACGTGGACAGGCTGTACGGACTGCTGATGTGGCAGCAGTACGAACGTCCGCTTTTTGCGCTGACATACTGACGTGGCAAGGTGTACGGATTTTCGTGAATTGCGTTGGCTGCTTTTTGGCAGTTTTTGGAGCCATTTGCTTTTTGGGTTGAATGCTTTTGAGTTACAAGCTTTTGGGGCTCTGCTTTTGGCATCCCGTGTAATGTTTATAAGGAGCCCTTGGGGCCTCACTCTGCAGAGCATCTGGACGCAGAGTTTGAGAGCAGAGGTCCCTCGGGAGTTGAACTTTGCAATTGGCCCAATACCTCTGAGCACGGAACTCCGCCGTCCGTGTCGACTCTCTTTCTCTCTCTCTCTCTATTAAAGTTCAGTGATTATGAAGTTTCTGTTCGTGTGTTGCTATTGATTTCTTGCTTGGAGTGTCCAAGCTTGTTATAGTGGTATTAGAGCATAGAAAGATTCTTCTTCTACGGAGGATCGGATCCTTTTTTTGCAACATATGCAGGTTTTTGTCAAAGAATCTTCGTGTCCCGACCCCGGACTTATTAGCCACTCCACCCTTCGTACATTGCGCATTAGGCGCGCTCCCGTCTTCATCGCTCTATCTTACAGGGCATAAAGCTATAAAAAATCCCAGACTACACATGGGTTCTCTCGGAGAATCTGTGAAAGATAACACCTTTAGGGGGGGCATGTAAAAGAAAAGTCGAAATCGGGCACGGGAACTGAAGAAAAGAATGAAGATTTGGACAGATTCTTGGTGGAAAATTTTACCAAAGCGGAGTACAAACGTCAACTGCAGGTTGACACATCTATGAAAAGATTGATCAAGTACTCCATAGACCCGAGACTTGTGAAACACTTGAAGGATTACCTGATTGATAAGATTTACTTGAGATGGCATGTGGCCATTGCTTCTCCTCTCAGGTCGGGAGGAAAGCCGAAAGGACAGACGAGTGCAAAAAATGCAGAACCTGTACTCACAGAAAGAGATGGTCAAGAACTCTTGAAAAGAAGATGAACCAAAGGACCACCACTTGAGAGTTACAGATTAGTAGCCGATTGCGGAAGAAACGGAAAGATGAAAGAAGAACTGGTACCGCATTGCGTGGGGACCAACCCGAATCAGATGAACAAAAGCACAAAACTTTGCCGCACATGGGGCAAAGTGAAAGATCAGGAAGCCCTCATTTTCGATGGAGGAGCCAAGGCCAACTTCTTCTCACTTGAATTGGCGGCTCGACTTGGAATTACGTCCGACAGGCTGAGGCAGTTCTAGCTGCATTTGGACCCGATGTTGCCATTACACCGATCATTGGCAAATTTTTTTGCCATGTCATGGGTGTTTACGAGGACTTTTATATCATGCCTTTGGAAGGGTGTGATGTCCTCCGAGGAATCCCTTGGTACCACAAGAACGACACCGAGGTTGACTATCAGGCTAAGAAAGCGACTTTGACAAATGAGAAGGGCAAAGAGATTGTACTTGATGAAATCCAGTTATCTTTACTCGTTTTCTTTACTCGATTTTCTTGAAAGAACTGAATGATGATTGAAGGTCGAATATGTTTGACGGTTGACCTCGAAAAGGAACGACAATATTTTTTGCAATAGAGGTTGACTGTTTCTGTGAAGGTCTACGAAGTGAGTTGCCTCCTTTACGAGGATCGATGATATACTGGACAAACTTCAGGGCTCTACTTGCCGAATTGATCTGAAGAGTGATTATCATCAGATCCGAATTGCTCCTGGAGACGTCTACAAGACAGCTTTTAGGACGACTTTTTGGATTTTTAGAGAGTATCGATCATTTGTGACTTTCTTTGACAACATTATCGTTTTCCCCAAGAATGAAACGAGAAACAGACACTACCAGTTGCAAGTTTTCCAGGCACTGCGGAAGCATAAGTTGCTTATAAATGTAAAAAAGAGCGAGTTTTTCTTGCCTGAGGTACATTTCTTGGGACACATCGTCTCAACAGAAGGGGTAAAGATGGACGCGGCCGAAATTGAGAGTATTGGCTTGATTTGAAGAATGTTCGTGAGGTTCGACGCTTATCTGGGCGAGTACTCATAATTGTCGGTGGTTCATTCAAAAATTTGCAAAGATAGTTTCTCCTTTGCATATGCTGACTTAGAAAGGAGTTCCTTTTACTTGGAACTGACAGAGATTGCAGCCTCTGAGACTCTCAAAGAAAAGTTGACTACTCGACTCGTGTTGGCCTTACCAGACTTGCAAAAGCCATTCGAAATTTACTGTGATTCTTATGGTCGCAGTTTCATGTTATTGCTTATGAGAGAAGGATGTTTTTACGTTCTGAAATGGTTGCATAGATTTATGAGAAAGAGCTATTGGCAGTGATCCATACTCTTACTCAATGGCGACACTAGTTACTCGGAGCTGACTATATAGTCCTTACGGATCATCAGACTTTACGCTGCTACTTGTCACAAAAGCAACTTTCGAAAAAGCAGATACGATGGGCTACCCTCTTGTCACAGTTTTACTTCCCGATTGTCCATGCTCAAGGACAAAAGCATTTAGCTGCAAATACATTGCTCGGAAGCCCTTGGTTCTGGCTACTTCCGCGATTCATCACAGAAGCTTGAGGATATGGTTGATCAGTATGCCATGGACCCTTATTTTTGCAGATATATTTCATCGGATTCAGCATGGGGAGCTAGTTGTAGACTATTCCATATGGGACGGCAGTTTGATGCGGAAAACAATGTTGTGTGTTACACAATGTTATGTCCCGCTCACAGGAGAGGGGATCTAGCCCATATGCTGTCGGGATGGGCGTCCAGTGTCCGGGTGGACGTAGTGTGAACCCGGCCAGTGTGGCCGGCCATTATTATAAAAGGGAGGCCAAGGCCTCATTTACAATCATCGACCCCACTGGCAAAGTGCCAGTGGTTAGCCCGCGAGGCTAGGAGTGCGCGAGGTCACCTCGAGGAGGTGAGGCCGGGTGGTATGGGACGCTCGGTCTTACAGGTGCACGCCTACGTCCTTGGACACTGGCCCCAACACGGGGGAGCTGCCGGATGGTGGCTATGGTCGGGTGGTTCGTCCGACGCGCATCTGTAGGCTGTCTGTGTGGCTGGGAGATCCTATCTCCTCGTTCATTTCATGGTATCAGAGCCGGCTTGGCTGCATGAAGGACCGTGTGCGCACCTACGGAACGGTTCGGGTCGGAAAACCTCGTGTTCGCGTAATTTTTAGTGATTAAATTATTGAAATTATTTACTTTTCTTCTCAAAAGCATGTTTGCAGGTAAATAATGAAGTTCGGCTGCTGATTTTTGATAAAAATTAGCAAATTAACAGTGGGAGTGCTGAAAATCGGGGGCTTTTTCTTGAGTTTACTGGTTTTTCAATGAAAATCAGCATGTTACTCATTAATTTGTTGTCCTCGATTAAATTTCAGCATATGGTGTATTTTTCCATCTCTCTGCCAATTCCTCTCTCTGTAACTCTCACTGTGCAAAGCACAGAGAGAGAGAGAGAGAGAGAGAGAGAGAGAGAGAGAGAGAGAGAGAGAGAGAGAGAGAGAGAGAGAGAGAGAGAATTACCTCTCTTCGTGTAAGCCCTGCAGAGAACCTTGCGCATGGGGTTTTTCCTTGCCAACGTGGGCGCCAGCCTAGAAGATAGGCGTGTGTATGGCACGAGTATGCGCAAGGATACCCCTCCCTGGAACGTGCCTATGCCGCCCTTCTTTCCCTCCACGCGGCACCCGTACAGGGGAGGGCGTTCGTTTTTTTTTGCTGGGTAGCGCTGGGAGTTTTTCTACCATGGGAGTTTTTTTTAACGCTTGGACTTCATTTAAATGAAGTGACCTTATTTTAAAAAGGGACCAGACTTTTTTAATGTGGACACCTTGTTCTTTTTTAAGAATTGAGTGTGAAACTTGTTGGTTTATAAAAACCACTTACAGAGACTAAGTTTTACAGAGAATTCACTTTTCAAGTTCTCTGCTCCTCTCCCGAGTCCCCCCCTCTCTCACCCGCTCCCGCGCTCTTGCCATCACTTGCTCACCTTCGGGCGCTCACGCCGACGCGTGAAGCTCTTCGCAACTTCAACTTTTCGCGACCGAAAAGTGTGCAGAAAAGGCTCAGTTTCGCATGAATTTTCTAGTTTTTCACGCACTTCGCCATGGATTCCTCCAACTCGGTTGTGCAGCATGACGACGCGCCAGGTAACATCCAAATTCCATTCACACATGCTCTCTACACATGGATTACGAGCACTTTCCAGAGCTTTGACCAGCGTGTTACCGCTTTGGAAAACGCGAATGTTCAGACGAACCTTCGCTTGGCCTCTCTTGACGGGGTCGTATAGGGGCTCAGTTCCCGACTTTCTACTCTCGAAAATATGGCTCAGTCGACGACTGCGCATATTTCCGAGAGCGAAACCCATCTCCAGCATTTGCGGACGCAGATTGTTGCTTTTGGGCGTTCGAAGGGTGGTCCGACTGCTACAATTCCGTACAAAACTACAAATTTCTTAGGTGAAGAAAAGGAGTGTACGGAATTGGCCGTAAATAACTGGCTGCACCAGTGAAACACATACTTTGATCTCCATGGGGAGCATGATGAACGGAGGATTCAGACGATTTCTCTTTATCTGCGCATAAGGCGCTTACCTAGTGGCGTGATATGTCAGAAAAGCCTACGACGTGGGCTGATTTTTGCGTGAAATTCAGTTAAAATGGACCCTCTGAAAGCTTACGCCAAACTGCAGAGTCTTTCGATGAAAACTCTGTCTTTTGATAAATATACGACAACTTTCAAAGAGGCGCTCACCTTCTGCAAGGTGGATTCCACGCACGCTGTGCACATGTACTTACTGGGGTTACATGAAGATTACCGCTGGTCCTTAATCAAGGAGAAAGCCCCGACTGATGTCGAGGATGCAGTTGCAAAGGCCAGGACGTTCCATTTGATAAATGGAGCCAATTATGAGAAGAAAAGAACTGCAGACCATCAATCCGGTGAGGGTGCTTCGAGGAAGCGACCCCGATTCCAGCATAAGTCCAAATCACCGCCGAGATCTTCTCAGGAAAAGAAGAAAGCCAGGAATGCTTCAGTTGCTGATGCAGTGAAGAAGGGGGCTTGCTTCGGATGTGGCCAGACGGGTCACCAAATCAAGGATTGCCCTAAGAAGAAAAAGACGCAGAAACCGCAAGGCCGTCCTTCGGTTCAAATTCACGAGATCTCAGGTAACTCTGATGTTGTTCAAGTTGAAATCCATCATTTAGCGCACAGTTAATGCACAAATTGTACTTTTAGCACCAAAGTGTTTGGTAAGCACGTTCTTCTCCATTTCCCCGGGAAGATCAATGGTCACGACGTGACCGTACTCCTTGATAATGGAAGCTCACACAATTTTGTGGATGTAAAATTGGTGCAGAAACTGAACCTGCGGACGCAGGACAGTGACCATGAGTATCGCGTGAAGATGGCTCGTGGTGTGGATACGGATGTATGGAATCGGATGGTTCCAGACTTATCGCTCGAGTGGGCTGATTACAAAGAGAACCTGGATTTCCACATCATGCGCCTGGACAGAGCAGATGTTATTTTAGGAATTCCATGGTTTTATGATAAACAAGACTCATTGTATATAGACTATGTACATCACTCTCTTGTTTTTGTTAAGCAGAATATGCCTCATGTATCTGTGTCGCTTTGTAATCAGAAGTCTGTAAATAATGGTTTTGCAATACCAGTTGTTACTGCTTTGGAAATGTATAACGAAATAAAGTCTTTTGATGTTGACTTTTATCAATGTGTGCCATCTGCTTGGTTTGATTCATTAGTGCTTGGTACTTCTGTCACTGAATTTCGTAAAAATGTTTCATGTTCTTCTGTTGAACTTGGGGATTCCGACGAATCCAACCTATCCGAGAAATCATGACTGATTTCAAGGATGTTTTTCCTGATGATCTACCTCCTGGCTTGCCGCCTTCGAGAGGAGTAGATCATGGTATTGACTTGGTGGCTGGTAGTCAGCCCTTCTCAAAGCAACCCTATCGGTTTAGTAAAACCGAGGAGGACGAGATTGAGCGACAGCTGAAGGATTATCTCGACAGGGGTTTTGTTCGGCCTAGCAAATCCCCGTGGGGAGCGCCAGTGCTAGTTTCTCGAAAGAAGGATAACACTATGCTCTTATGCGTGGATTACAAGGGGTTGAATAAGCTCACTGTCAAGAACAAGTACCCGCTCCCGCGTATGGACGATCTGATAGATCGGCTCCATGGAGCGTTGCATTTTACGAAGATAGACCTGCGATCAGGCTATCATCAGATACGAATCAAAGTGGAAGATATTCCTAAGACAGGCTTCCATACGCATTATGGTCACTACGAGTTTTTGGTCTTGCCTTTTGGTTTGACCAACGCTCCAGCTACGTTCCAGCATAATGATCTGCTGAGATCATTTTTGGGCAACTTCGTTGTTGTATTTCTCGATGATATGTTGATCTACAGCCGAAGTTTGTCTGAGCACCTACTACATATACGTACTATTCTCGAAGTACTGAGAACTGAGAAGCTTTACGCTAAGGCTCCTAAATGTGAATTCTTTAAGAAAGAGCTTCTGTACTTGGGTCACATCATTACTCGCGATGGAATTCGCGTCGACCCTGAAAAGTTGGATAAAGTGCGAAATTTGGCTCATTCTGAAGAATGTGCGCCATGTAAAGTCTTTTTTAGGCTTTACTGGATTCTTTCGCAAGTTCATCAAGGATTACTCTAAAGTTGCTGCTCCGCTTACGCAACTTTTAAAAGGAGGGGTGAAAGGGCCGAAGACTTCGGGTCCTCGTCGTAAAGGTAATCCCCCTGTTGTCTGGAATGAGCGTTTCGACGAGAGCTTTCGAACACTAAAGCACTTGGTGACTACTGCACCAATATTACACATTGTGGATCCTAGCAAACCGTTTTTGGTTGAAACGGATGCTAGTGATTATGCTATTGGTGCGGCATTATACCAGGATGGACGTCCTGTCGCGTTTGAAAGTAAGAAGCTTTCTGATGCTGAAATGCGTTATCCAACATATGAAAAGGAGCTTTATGCTGTAGTCCATGCCCTGAGGAAATGGCAGCACTACTTGTATGGCTCTAAGTTTGTTGCATGGACAGATCATCATTCCTTGCGCTATATCTGTGATCAGGGTGATCTCAGAGGCCGGAAGGCTAGATGGGTTGAGCTTATGTAAGAGTTTGACTTTGAGATCCACTATAGAAAAGGATCTAGCAATCGAGTTGCCGATGCGCTAAGCAGGATTCCTGAGGTTAATGCCATGTCTATGGCTGAAATCTCGACGGATTTTTATCTCTCTCCGAGGGCTATGTCGTTCTGATGGCCATTTTGGCAAGATATGGAACGAGGTCGAAGCGGGGCATGACTCGCATACAGGCTTGGGTGGTCCGGAGACCCAAGTGAGTCATGCTGGAGAGACGAGACATCGACAATATTCCATTAGAGGTGGACTATTGTTTAGAAATGGTAAAGTCTGCGTGCTGGAAATCGATGAGATTCGACAAAGGATTTTGTGCGAATGCCACGATGTTCCTAGCGCTGGGCACCTAGGCATCCAAAGAACTTTGGCTTTGCTCAAGCGATATTTCTATTGGCCAAGAATGCGCTCTTACATAGAGAGCTATGTGAAGAGATGCGCTCAGTGTCAGGTCAATAAGGCAGAGCGCCTTAGGAAAGCTGGCCTGCTACACCCATTGGAAATCCCAGATGCCAAGTGGCAGAATATTTCCATGGACTTCATCGTTGGTTTGTCTAATACTAGTCGGGGCAATGACGCTATTTGGGTTGTGGTTGACAGACTCACAAAAATGGGGAAGTTTATACCAACGAAGTCGACAGTAAAAAGCCACGAGTTGGCGGTTTTATTTGTCGATCAGCTTTATAAGCTGTATGGTCTCTTAGAAGATATCGTCAGTGATCGAGATACTAAGTTCACTGGCCGATTTTGGCGAGATGTCTTTGCTCACCTTCAGATGAAGTTGAGTATGTTGTCTTCCGACCATCTTGAGTCCGACGGACAAATTGAGAGGATGAATCAGACGTTAGAGGACATGTTGAGAGCCTATGTCTCTCATAGGCAGTCTGACTGGGAAAGGTATCTTCCACAGGTAGAGTTTGCCTATAATAGTAGCAAGCATCCTGCTATTGGATTTAGCCCGTTCATGCTGATGTATGGATTTGAGCCTAAATCCCCAATTGCTATTGGCTTAGAGAAAGTCAAGGACCGCCAAGCTCGTGATTTCCCGTATGACATGCAGGAAATGCTCGAATTGGCTAAGGATAGTATAAGAACGGCTCGTGATCGAGTCACTACTTATGCTAATCAAAAGAGATCTCCAAGGACTCTAGATGTGGGACAATGGGTTTATTTGAAGATACCCAAGGATTCCAAGACTATGCGAACAGGAAAGCATTATAAGCTTTCAGCTAGATATTGTGGTCTGTTCTTGATCACAAAGAAAATTGGCCAGGTTGCCTACAAACTGGCTCTTCCTTCGGATGTTACTGTACATCCAGTGTTTCATGTCAGCCGCCTTAAAGTGAAATTGGGTGAAGCTGGATGATGTCGTGCCTATCGAGGAAAATGTATGGCAAGATATGCAAACTGAGTATATTCCTCGAGAACCAGAAGCAATTTTGGATCATCGTACCCGTCATTCGCGCCAAAAGGCTTATGACGAGTACTTAATTAAATGGAAGGGTCAATCTGAAAGATTTGCTACTTGGGAACCTATTAGAGCTTTGAAGGCTCAGTATCCCCACTTCATTGATGAGGACATCAATGGTTCTTAAGGAGGGAAGTATGTTATGTCCCGCTCACAGGAGAGGGGATCTAGCCCAGATGCCGTCGGGATGGGCGTCCAGTGTTTGGGCGTACGTAGTGGGAACCCGGCCAGTGTGGCCGGCCATTATTATAAAAGGGAGGCCAAGGTCTCATTTACAATCATCGACCCCACTGGCAGAGTGCCAGTGGTTAGCCCGCAAGGCTAGGAGTGCGTGAGGTCACCTCAAGGAGGTGAGGCCGGGTGGTATGGGACGCTCGGTCTTACAGGTGCACGCCTACGTCCTCGGACGTTGGCCCCAGCACGGGGGAGCTGTCAGATGGTGGCTATGGTCGGGTGGTTCGTCCAACATGCATCTGTAGGCGGTCTGTGTGGCTGGGAGATCCTATCTCCTCGTTCGTTTCACACAACCTTTGAGGGAAATGGTCTTGACAGAGTGCCATTGTCCACCTTTTACAGGTCATCGCGGCATAGATACTACCTTGAAGGATGTGGAGCGTTACTTCTACTGGTTGAGGCTTAAAAAGAATGTGAATGACTTTGTTCGCAATTGTTTAGTATGCCAAATGGTCAAGTTTGACATGCATAAGGCACACGGACTCTTACAACCTTTACCCATCCCCACCCGCCCCTGAGAGAGCATTGCTATGGATTTCATCTTGATCTCCCCAAGACTCAAAGAAGGCATGATGGCATTTGGACAGTCATCAACAGATTCACTAAGCGGACTACCTGTAATAAACTGTTGATGTGTCAAAGCCTAAAGAATGGAACCAACTTACCAGATGCCGGCGGAGGGGCCTAAACCCTAAGAGAACAAGTAACAGAAGTAGAAGTCCTACCAACTTACGGGGACCCCGTCCGATGGGACCCCAAGTGACATAAAGGATTAAAATAAAGCAGGACCCGCACAGACACGCAAATTGATGACGTGGCAGATTTTTGAAAATTGCGTTGGCATGGTGACGTGGCAAGCTGTACGGATTTCCGTGTTCTGCGCTAGTTGATGACGTGCAGGTTGTACGGATTTTCGTAAATTACGTTGGCAGCTTTTGGCATTGCTTTTTGGACCAGATGCTTTTGAGTTTGAAGGCTTTTCACTGTAATTGCATTTTAGGCCAAGGGCCTTTAAATATGAGGTTAGGGCTCATTCTCTGGCATGCTTCTTGGAGAAGGTGCAAAGTTTGGAGTACCGGCTTGTATTGTGTTGATGCAATATAAAGAAATACGGAAAGGGGCGCCAAGGTTTGGAGCTAATACTCTCTGGGGTGGAATTCCGCCACTCCGTGTCGCGTGTCGTCTCTCTCTTTCAGTTCAGTTGTTATTGAAGTGTTAAAAGTCTGTTCAGTCTGCTCTTTTCTATTGGCACGTGGTGCCCGTCGTGTGACACTACCTTCTTTACGATATAGAAGACAGCTAAGCCCGATCATGTGGCAAAACTGTTCGAATATATGGCATGCCTGAGACCATTGTTTCGGATAGAGATCCCCGGTCTACTCATTGTTTTGGAGGGCGATCTGGGAGAACATTGGCACGCGGTTGCAATTCTTGTCCTCGTTCCACCCGAAGTCAGATCGCCAATTCAATGGTTTTGAATTTGTTGAAGTCTTATTTTTTGCGCTCGGTGGCGTTTGCCTACAACTACACACGGGGAAGGCGCCATTGAAGTATTCGAGGGTGCTAAGAAGGTTCTTCAAATTTCTAAGCACCTAAGACAAGATTCTTTTGAAGTAGATTTTTGAAATAAAGTCTAGAAGGCATGGAAGCCCATCTAGTCGTACAAAGGAGGCGAGCTCGTCCTCTTTTAACAATGACGAGATCAACAAGAAAACCAAGTAGTTCAAGGAAGGGAGTCAAGCCGTTGGGTTTGAGACGTTTTTCAGGCTACCAGGACACCCATCGAACCCTTGAGTTTGTACAACTTTGACGTCACCTTCTCTTGAAAGCGGTTCTCAGAACATTCCAGGGAGCGAAAGGCGGCATCTTACTTACAAGGAACAGTGCAGGCATGGTGATCTACTCTGTTGTTACGCAGAAAGGCACATGCAACGTCGTTAAAATTGTCATGTCAACTTGGATATTTGATGAATATGCAAGAGATGGCATCACGACTTGGCATCACTGGAAACTGACTGAGAAAGATACATTGGATGACTATTGCCAGAGGTTTTGGGATACTTGTTTTCTAGTGTCTTTGTTTCGGAAGATTACTTTGAAAGACCAGATTGAGCGGTTTTTGGTGTGGTTTGCTAAAGAGATTCAAGACTATGCTTTAAACCAGAAGTCTGACTCCATTCAGAGACTTATGGGACATGACTAACCAACGATTTCGAATGTATGCCGGCTCATTGACTTATGCGACGGACAGGATAGTATCCACCTTGAAAAGGCAAGAGTCTGCCCTTGAAGAGAATGAATCAAGGGAACTAGATGACAACTCATCACAGGGTTTTGGAGAATCAGAGGATTCTGATGAACTAAGGGAACCACATGCAAGTTCATCAAAGGATTCCAGAGAAAGAGGAATCGGATGATAGTGCGTCTTAGGGTTCCGACGATTGACATTGACGTGCCAATGGACAGGGGAAGCGAAAGACGCTACTTGCACGCTACCTCCAGGTCCCAGGACACAAAAAAAAGAAAGGCAAAAGGGAATGAGCTGGTACAACAGACCATTCCCTAGACCCAGGATAAGATTTTTGAAGCAGATAGTAGGATCTAGATCTGGATACTGCTTTTGCCAAAGTGCACGAGGCTCTTGAGAAGTCTCAAGCACTACTTACGAAGGTAGCCGACACGATTCGACGCAACTTGCAACTGCAAGAACATGATTTGGGTGCTCTTCCGGTTTGAGAAGGCACGCCTTCGGAAATGAAAGAAAGAACGAACGAAAGAATGAGATGATAATTTTGGAGCAGTGACAACTCTCGAATGAAACTGCAGTGAAAGAGAGCGAGGAGATACTTGTTCAAGAATAGATGTTGAGTTTCCAAGATAGGAAAGAGAAAGGTAAAGTGAACGGTGGATCTTAGAAAAGAACCATCGGGCATTAAATGCGAAATGAATGTAGGAGGACTTAGCAGATACTCCTTGGATATTGGAACTTTCCCTTGATATTTTCGGTCTAAGCTTTGTCTATTCCGAAAGATCCCGGAGATAAGCAGGGTTGAATCTGGTGTAGAGGGATTGCACAAGAGGGGAGTCACTCTGCTCCTTTGTCACATATTATCTGGATTGAATAGAGTCACTGATGTCCCCTTTGGGTTTCAGGGATATTGTTGGGTTGACAGTATTTTGCTGAATTACTTTATGAAACGGAATTCCCGAAATTGAGTATGATTGATTTGTACTCTCTCATGTGACTTCTTTGAGTGCAAGAATTGAAAGACGAAATGACTGTAGCATTTCGGTCTCATAAATCTCTATAGACATGATCGGAATAAGGATTAGTTAATCCGACATCACTGAGGTCTAGGATGGATCTAGATGCGGTTACTAAATACGTTGCTGGCAGTCATGTTCTGAGATTTGGAATGAATTTTTCTGTGATTGATTTGTCATGTGATGTCGTGTGATGTCATGTGCGGTGATGTGATTGTCGTCTTTGTACAAGTGCTAGATGTGTTGTGTCTAGTGCGTCGGTACTTAAGAGTCAGTGTCTACTGAACTGGTTTATGGCCTCTATCTGTTTTGTAGGCGTAATCGAGGGCGATTACAATTCTTTCAAGAGGAGGGTATGTCACAAAGTGATGACGTGGCAGGACCACCCAGACTGGTGACGTGGCTTGAGCACCCGTGGACATGATAGCCAATGTACAGACTGATGATGTGGCTGCTAACGTGGACAAGCTGTACGGACTGCTGACGTGGCCACTGCACGAACTGTTGACGTGGCAGCAATATGGACGTCCGCTTTTTGCGCTGACATGTTGGCGTGGCAGGCTGTACAGATTTTCGTGAATTGCGCTGGCTGCTTTTTGGAGCCAGTTGCTTTTTGGGTTAAATGCTTTTGAGTTACAAGCTTTTGGGGCTTTGCTTTTGGCATCCCTTGTAATGTTTATAAGGAGCTCTTGGAGCCTTACTCTGTAGAGCATCTGAACGTAGAGTCTGAGAGCAGAGGTCCTTGTACTTTGCAATTATTAATGAAAAAGAAATATCGAAAGGGGCGCCAGACTTTGGGGCCAATACCTCTGGGCACGGAACTCTGCCGTGCCGTATTGACTCTCTCTCTCTATTAAACTTCAGTGATTATGAAGTTTTTGTTCGTGTGTTGCTATGGATTTCTGGCTTGGAGTGTCGAAGCCTGTTACATAGTGTGTTGCTCGACCGCGTCTCTTTGGATGCTTCTTGGTCTTGAGGAGTCGATTCACTCGCCTTTCTACTGCTTTGCTAAGTTCATCTTCCGTGTACACTCATGGGGCAGGTGTTTTCTTCAAAGCTGGCTTCAAAGGTGAGTTGATGGCTGTACGCCGCTGAGAATGCATTTCGTCGATCGGATGCTTGGTAAAAAAAATTGCATACTAGGGATCTTTTGGATGCCGGAGCATCTGCCGAGCACAGACATCAACCTGGTGTTGACGTTGCATCTCCATTCGTTCATATTCCATAGGTGGAAATGGACGATATCCTTCTCTCGAGTCGATAGAAGGTGAGCGTCGTCCATTCGAATCTTCCGTGCTTTCACCCGAGCCTGATTGGTCAAGTGCAACCGTTTGCTCCTTGCGGGATTCGTCGACTGAATCCATGTGTGTCGCGGTACAAGGGATCGGATTCTCCATAGAAAGAAAATTGATTGTGTTCTGATACCATCATAACGGACTTGGACACCCAAGTCGGGAATCTGACACGACACTCAAGAAAATACTTAAAAATCACTTAACAACTTATCACAGTTATAGAAAGAGACGACTCGGCGCGGCGTAGTTCCGTGCCCAAAGGTAATGGCCCCAAAGTTTGGCGCCTCTTTCGATATATTTATTAATGCTTGAGCAAAGTAGAATGTCCGAGAGTCCTCTCAGCTTAGTGCTCCCAAGCCAATCTGAGAGAGGGAGAGACCCGAGTTACAAATTTATAGGCCCATGGCCTTCCAAAAGCAGTACATGAAAAGCTTCAAGTTCTAAAAGCATCCCAGGCCCAAAAGCTAGTGTTGAAGGCAGCCATCGCAAATTATGGAAATCCGTACTGCGCCACTTCAGCAAACACGGGCTGTTAGCATCCTTGCGAGATTTTATTATCCTTTTGTCCCTTGGGCCCCTTCGGATGGGGTACCATAAGTTGGTACAATTTATAAGCTTTAGACTCTTTAATTTAGGCCCCTTGGAAGGTTCTGCTAGTTGGTAAAACTTCATCTACATCTTTCTCTAGGGGCTGGACCTCCTATTGTCCGGAGTCCGTGTAAATGGTCATGCCATGTCATCACTTTGTGACACGTACATTGCCACGTCAGCAAGGGTTGAGCCACGTGGACAAACTACCGCTACAGGTCAGCATCAATCTTAGTTAGCTTACTAGCGTGGCAACTTTGTGAGCCCACTAGAAGGATGTGCATGATCAGGTAGGTCAATAGTTGCATACCCTCATTTGCACAGTACTATCACTTTAGCATAAAGGCATATCAACGGTCACTTAATTCTTTTATTAATAAGTGACTTTGACATGATATTTATAAAAAGAAGGTAGGGAAATGGAAAAAAACCTATTAAAGAGTCACTCGGCCTTCAATTTTTAGGGCATCAAAACCTTGTTTCCGCAGGGGCATTCAACGCCCACAACACCTTAGCACCCCAACATCATCAACGTTTTTGCATCAGATCAGCCCAGTTTTTTTGCACTAGAGCAACATCAGCATGAAGCTTTGAGTGTTCAACATCCAACATTGTATCAACATTTGTGCAAGTAATTAAAGCAAGTACTTGCTTTGGCAACATAGCAAGGGGGCCCTTGAGGGTGGTTGGGACTCGACATGCGGTGTCCTCTTTTATTGTGTTCAGTTTAGTTTCTTTCAAGTGAATTAAAGTGACCTTGTGTTTGTGCAAACTACTAGGTTTGAGCTAAAATCCTTAAACCCTTCCATTGCATGTGACATTGGTATCCAAGCTCTCGATGTGCTTTGGCTTCACAAACTCAAGGGAAGAATTGCCTACAGATATTAGCCCCACTCCCACCCTTAGTCCATCGTGCGTGGGGCACTCTCTCATCTTCATCGCTATGTCTTGGATACCCTTAAGGCATAATGTCATCATCATGAACAAAGATTGGCATTGGATACATGAAGATCTAGATTTTGAGTACCAAGATCTGCTTGCCCTGTATGCGGATATGGAAGGAGTTGGAGAAAGGATCCCTAACCCTCTTCTGCATTCGCATGTAGTGTGCATCCGCTTCCATCGACATGGAACCATTGGAAATACCTCCGAGCACCCTTACCTTTCATCTTCACCCGCAATGTTTTCACGACACATCTATTTGAGTGGTAGTACTTACTCGCAAGGGAGAGTTCAACGCCAAGGCTAATATTCTGCGACAGTATTAAGGCTGCGTAGTAACTCGTATGGTCGGTGTTTACATTGTAGCAGTACCGACATCCATAGTACCCATGGGTTTGGAGGAGTTTTCATCGGTTATGCATCAAAAGCATTTAGCATCAGAGGCATTGGTTATGCATCAAAAGCATTCAACATCAGAGGTACAGAAAGCATCCACAGGAAGTTCGGCAGTTGTGTCTCACCTTTAACAATGGGAGATGTCACATGCGCATTGTACTTTGAGCCACGTGGACAACTACTGCTATAAGTCAACACCAGTCTTAGTTAGCTAAGGATTTAGCTTGGCAACTTTGTGAGCCACTAGAAGGACGTGCATGATCAGGTAGGTCAATATTTGCATACCCTCACTTGCAGAGTACAGTCACTTTAACATATAGGCATATGAACAGTCACTTAATTCATTTATTAATAAGTGAATTTGACATGGCATTTATAAAATGTAGGTAGGAAAAATGGCAAAAAACCTATAAAAGAGTCACTTGACCTTAAGTTTTTAGGACATTAGAACCCAATACCCGTAGGGGCATCCAACGCCCACATACCTAGCGTTTCCATCACTAGCACCCTAGCATCAGCATCAACGTTTTTGCATCAGATCAGCCCATTGGACCCAAGTCAGCATAAGCATGAAGCTTTCAGTATGCAGCATTCAGCATTGTATCAGCATGTGTGCAAGTAATCAAAGCAAGTATTTGCTTTGGCAACATAGCAAGGGGGCCCTTGAGGGTGGTTGGGACCCGACATACGGTGTCACCTCTCTCTCTCTCTCTCTCTCTCTCTCTCTCTCTCTCTCTCTCACATTGTGTTCAGTTTAGTTTCTTTCAAGTGAAGTAAAGTGACCTTGTGTTTGTGCAAGTACTAGATCTGAGTTAAAATCCTAAACCCTTCCGCTGCACCTGACATTGGTATCAGAGCTCTGGACGTGCTTTGGCTTCGTGGAAGAATCAAGAACCGAAGAAGAACCAAGAACCCAAGGAACCTCTCCCAGATTTTTCATCTTTCTATAGGATGAAAAGTTGAAGGCTTTTGGGAGATTGCTTTTTTCTTCTAGCTTTGGAGGGAAGAGCCTATATAAGAGATTTTTAGAAAAGGCACTTAGCACATACAATCGCAGCTACATAGCATGGAAGATAAAGAGTACTAGGACTTGCAAGTTGCAACGCGTTCTAACTTGTACAAGCATATTTTAATTACCCAAGCGGGGGCGCTGACAGTGGCAGTTCAGGGCCACCGAGCTCTCTTGTGTAGGAGCATTCCGCTCTATTTTCCTCTTTTCCCTTCCTTCACTCTCTTGTTTAGTTCAATTTATTTCAAGTTTGTGCAGGATGGATTTCTTCAATCACTAGCCCAAAGTGTTCACATTTTCTATTTATAGATGTGTCTTGAAGTTATACAAATGTTTTTATGCACCCTGATTTTAGTCTTCATTGCATGCTGTGGGGTTTGGGTGTTATAAAATTACAATTCACCATGACTTTCTCTAGGGCATCCATATAGCGAGTTGTTGAAAAACAACTATTGCCCCCTCCCCTTGATTGTAGGATTGACCACCCACATTCTTTTATTTAGTGTTTTATGTTGGGGTTTTGGATCCTATGTTAAGGTCCCAAGCATATTTCGTTCACTTGTTTCTACCTTCCTCCATGGCACACACACATGCATGAACTTGCACACACAAAAAACATCACAAGCATACACAAAAAACGTCACAAGCATTCTTTAATAATTTTTTTAGGGCATTTGTGGTTTTGCTTAAAATTTGAGTTTCCATTCATTGACAGTCCTCTAAAGCTTGATTTTAATATGCTAGCATTCTTTTTTGGCAGATTCAAGTGTTTGTAGACTCAGAATCATGGAGCCATTTTGGTAAGTTGTTTCCAAGTTTACAGGCAAATTCAGGTACTTGGAAATCTTTTATCCAAGGCGTATGTTTTCATGGTTTTCGATAGAAAGAGCCAATATCTGAATGGGACAGGAATGAGGGAGAGATAGGAAGAAGTCATGAGCAACGTTGTGAGCACATTTCCCTACATACCTACACATATATTTAGCCGCATAGTACACTGAATTTTTTTGACAAGAGCAGAATCTTCAAATGTTGAATATGCTTGAATGATTTGGAATATTTTGTTGTGACTTTCTCACTATGAAAATTGACAGTGAGAAACACTTTTAATGTACTTGCTTTCTTTGTGTTTGTGGGGGGATATAGGTTTAACCCTTATGTGATAGCCATGCATAGAAGAGTCGTTGGTAGTCCTTGTTTCTTGTTATTTGCTGTGATCAAATCGTAAAGACATTTTATACTTGCCTAGCCTCATCTGAATCTTGCCTCAGCTGTCGCTTTCATAGAGAAAATTTGGCCACTTAAAAGGGTCCTTAGATACAGATATGGCATAAAAGTGTAACCTAGGCCGGGTTCAGACTGGCCGCCAAGAGGTTTTGTGGAGGGGTGTATCACCATCGTGGCCACGGTTGGCTGGATGTAAAAGGCTTCTCCTGATGTCCGGATCTGCCAAAGAACGGGCAGCCTCCCCAGCCCGGAAGCTTGAACATTCCCTCCACTTTTGGGCGCAAAACCGGGACTGAGCTTCGAGCTCTAGACCACACCATGTGTCCAAGGTGGTAGCCACGAGCTCCATACTGATTTGCTGGTCGAAGTTCTGAAAGTTTTTTTTTCTATCGTATTCTGTTGCCCAGTGTGAACTGCAGGCACCTGAAGAGCGTTCATGAGTGCTCCAGAGGTGCATGCAGTGTGAACGTCATTGTGTTTAAGTAGTCCTTTTAAAAAGGGAAAAAAATATTATCACGCCTTATAATTTCAGGACTTTTTCTCAGAAGTTTAGGATCAATTTTTGTGGACGCTTGTCCCTTATGATTGAACTGCAACTTCATCAATAAGTAAATATGTCTAGATGCGTTTTGTAAAAGGAGTTCACTTGTCTTACCATGTCCAATTCTCTGACACTAACGTGTGCCTCAGGACCTGATTCCTCTTCACCCATGGCAGGTGATTTAGGGTGCTGATTTGACCTGTGCAGCAGCTAGATAGAGTTTAGCACTCAGGGTCTGGAAATTCATTTCCTGAGAATGTCCTGGGGTATGGTTTCTTTTTTTTTATTGAGCTTACAAGCAGTTTTCTGTACTCAAGGGTATCTATTTGTATTGCAGTGTCAATTGCTCTAGGGGCCACTGAAATTTTTCATGGCTATTGAGTATAATGTGTTTCATGTTATTAGGGCTTGTTTATACATGTGAGCAATTTAAAACAAACATTTGTTAATCCGAGATAGATGAGAGTCTTGAGATGGTAATAAAGTGGAAGAAAGTTGTGACTCTTGATGTAAGGCTTAGGCAAAATTGTTTCCGAGTAAGGCTTTGCTCTTTCGCAGTAAGACTTTGCTCAGTTCTCTTTTCCTTTGGCACCTCAGGTAAAGAACATGCTCTTGTTATATCTAATCATCGAAGTGACTTGGATTGGCTCTTTGGCTGGGTGTTAGCACAGGTTCATCCCTCCTTTTTCTGATTTTATTTAGTGGCCTTGCCAGCCGTTCTACACTCTTGGCGCCTGACAAAGTGGCTGAAACCTGCAACTGAGACAAAATAACATTGTTAATGAACCCTTTTTTATTTCAGCGTGTAGGTTGCTTGGGTAGTACTCGGGCTGTCATGAAAAAGTCGACAAGATATCTACCGGTCTGCTCTGAAACATAATCTCTCAATTTTATTATTCATTTAATTGTCATTGCCAAGAAGGAGGGTTTCTATCATGTCATAGCTCTACTTTAACTTTGCAAGTCGACTTTCAGGTGATGGGGTGGTCTATGTGGTTCTCTGAGTACATATTTCTTGAACGGAGCTGGGTAAAGGATGAAGAAACTTTGAAGGTTAGCTTTTTCAGCAGGCAATCGAAGGGGGTTGCATCTTTGCGAATATAGTTGCAGCAGAAATGTTTCAATTCTTTACTTTTTTTGTATGCAGTCTAGCTTCAAGAGCTTAAAGGGTTTCCCCCAACCTTTTTGGTTGGCACTGTTTGTTGAAGGCACTCGTTTTACTGAAGCTAAGCTACGTCAAGCCCAAGAATTTGCTGCTTTGTCAGGATTTCCAAGCCCCAGAAATGTGCTGATACCACGAACAAAGGCAAGTTTTCAACAGCTGAAGACATGGCTTATTACAATGTTCTAATCAGCTTTCTCAGTCTTGCACACTTGATGTTTTCTCTTAACATGAGTATTAAGTCAATTGAATGGTCTTCTAGTTGTTTGGTAGCACGAGATGGGAAGCCTGATGTAAGAGCAAGCAATGTTTTTGGGATCTGCGTTGATATGAGAAGACCTTATGTAGTTAGGGAGGGAAACATATGGAGCAAATAAACAAAGGAAGAAGAGTCTCATTTGAAGGTCGGCTGCTACATGGGTTCGCTGTTTGGGTTGACTGCTGCCTGTCTCTAAAAACTAGCAGGTTGTCAGGGGATTGGACTAATGTACGGGCATCGCTCTTTCATTTCCCAGTTCAGGTCCCTTTGGCTTTATATCAAGTACTAGATGTGCCATGAGCTTCCTTAACCTAGGGGTCTGATTTTGCGAAGGTTGTGTTCTGGTTGTGGGACATGACTACTAAGCTACTCTCAAAAGAGAGCTGAGTTTTGGCAGAAGATTGTGGATGTACGTCCTACTGCAGATTTGTGGATTATTGGGGGTGGTTTCAACAATGTAGAGACTTCTGAGGATTGGCAGGCAGTTCAGCTGCCTTCTCTGCTGTTTGTTGCGCCACGTGAGAGAGATGCTTGGGACAGATTCCTTTTTTCAGTTTCTGGTACAGATGCCTGGCATGTCCCATCCTTGACTCGCACTCCGCAGTCATTGGAGTTTCGTGGGGTTTCACATGGCAGTCAGGTTGCTTACTGGAGCGATTAGATAGATTTTACGACATCGCTTGGGTATCATCTCATGGTGGGACAATTATGATTTGGGCCTACTCTAGTGCTTATTGATCATGCCCCAATTTCTTTGCATTTGAGAGTTCTGACTTCCTCTATGCCTAGACTAGGATCGGGCGTCCGTGACTTGGTGTAGCAGGATGCTCTATTGTCTTAGACAATTCAGGATGTTTGTTTACTCACTAGTTCTGCAGATCCAGTGACCCATTTGACTACATGCAGCACTGCGTCTTCTCAGGCTTGTAGGCAGACGACTGCAAAGAGGCGATGAGCTCTGTTTGCAGGGAACAAGAGTTACAAGATCGGTTGGGATGCATACGCCGACAGCTCGAGGAGTTTCCAGGAGATGAGTTTCTGGGTGAAAGCGAGTTTAACATTAGAGAGACTCTTAGTCACATTCAGACTAAGAAATCCGTATTCCTCTATCATGCTTTGGTATCGACATGAATATCCAAGGCAGACAGGATGAATAAGGATTTCTTTGCATATTTTAGGGAGCGTCCAAAGGGGATTTCTGTTAGGGCCTTGCGTAATTTTGCAAATAGGTTGCACACAGATCCTAATGAGGTCTTTGACATAGCTTCATATTATTTTGAGCATTTGTTTATTGCAGATCAGCTGATTTATGATGTTTTGCATGCGAAAGAGGAGCGAGGGGTTATGAAGGCTATGTGTCACAATTTACTGGCCCCTTTTACTTTGTAGGAGATGCGAGATGCAATGGTTGGTCTTGATGGTGTATCTGGTCTTGGAGAGGATGGGTTGACTCAGCAATTTTTCTTGCAGTTTTGGGATGCACTCAGTCCCGCTATGCTTTTTTGCTTACATCACATTTTTGACACAGGAGAATGCTTGCCACCATGTCTTCGGGCCTCATTTCTCTTATACCGAAAGGCAGAGCGGCATTGCCCTTCTGATAGTGGAGGCCGATCACTTCCATGTCTTCTGTGTATAAGATCTTTGCTCACATAACTAGTATGCATTTGAGACCATTTCTACCTGATCTCATCCTTGCTTCTCATACGGGTTTGTGCTGGACCGATGCATTTTGGACAACACCTTCACATTCTATGAGGTAGTTGAGTGCCAACATGAAGCTATCATGCTTCTTGATTTTGAGAAGGCTTATGATAGAGTTGATTGGGGTTTTCTAGAGGGCACCATACAGAGGATGGGTTTCTCCTTACAATGGATCGGAGGTGTTGCTGCATTATATTGTACTGCTTTATGTAAGGTGTGAGCTTTGTCCTAGAGTCACTAGAGTATGAGTCAAGGATAGAAAAGGTGGAATTATCCCACATGTAGTGGTGCAAGGCTGTAGAGATACTTAAAGCTCTTTTCATGAATAAGCATCTACTACCATATTTGCATTACATCTCTCTTGTTTATGGTGAGCTTGTGATGGGTTAGCAAATACTCAAGATTGTGTTTATGAGTCCAAGTTAATCTATCTTGGAACCTAATTTGCTTGAGTTATAATCTAGCCTACACACACTCACTTGTGTGCACGATGTTTGTCTTTCATCTACCCTAGCTAGCACGATCCCACTCCCATGAAGTGGTATCAGAGCTATGGTGTGCTAGCTAGGATTGTTGTTATGCTTTTGTGTGTTAGTGGTTAGCATTCTCTCTTAGCTAATTGCACCTCTTACTAATCGAGCTCTAACCTACCCATATGTAGGCACGTACTTGGTAGACCCAAGAGGCCACTACCCTCCATGGATTAGGCAGGCTTGATTAGGGAGCGTTAGTTTTTCATTAGCTTGCAATAGTTTTTTATTAGCTTGCAATTAGCGCATGCATTAGAGCATTACCTCTATGCTAAATTAATTGGAAGTAATTACCTTTTTTGGTTTCCAAATAATTGATTCGATTCCCCTCATTTAGAGTGCATTTTGACACCAATTTTGCATTTGGTTACGCTCGGATGTCCATCTTACGCATCAAAATTCATCGGATTTTGAGGCTCAAGAAGCACCACATTCGATGCTTGATAATTATGATCTATGCTTAAATTTTGACTTGATTTAATTGTGTATGCATATCATACTCCACAAGAGCTTTCCGACGAGCCCTCAATTTTTGAATTTGAGCCCGGGAGCTTCCTCATCTTCATCCATTTAATTAGGTTTTGTGTGTGTGTCTGTGGCTCTAATGAAGCAGGGTTATCATTTTTATTTTTGGCAAGATTAACACACAAAGCCGTGAGGCTTGGTCGCTAGTGCATTGACTTTGCTGTTGTTGACGGTGACCCCATTGATCTCTATCGTGCTGTCGTGCAAGGCCTTGGTGTTGTGCTGGAAATGTGCAGCGGAATTGATGGATGTAATGAAATTGGCCTATTTAACTTGAGAGTAGCGGAAATTAATGAGAGTACTTTTGAGAAATGACTTTATGAGCATAGCGGGTGAACATAATTGAAGATAGCAACATAATCATAGCAATTAGTTAACTTGGCATGAACAATACTTTTGCAAGAGAGAGAATTTAGAGAACATGACAACAATTGAGGACCGGATTTATGTGGAGCCGGTCCCCCCTCCAATAGGCATTTGTATTATGATTTCTCCCATTAAGAGAGACTTGTTACAATACAATCTTTGTGTTCCTTGTGACCTAGGTGATGCAATGAAGATGGAAAGCTTCATGCATCACAAACATAACATAAACTTGAAGAAAGTTTTAACTAATCCCAAGCCTCAGTCCCAAGACCTCAAACACCTTCGAAGGTGGAGAGAGCTAGCAGGGAATGAGGGTAGGGAAGAGGAAGAAGAAACATTTCATTGGAGAAAGAATTAGTTCCTCACTTATCATAACTCTTGTTGCTAGCATACATAATAGCATAGTAATGAAGAAGAAGGAGATGGCAAGCTTGAGCATTGAAGCATGGCTCTTGGTTGGATTTGCACTCCATAGCCAAGAGTGTTGGTGTAGGCTCTCAACCTCTACTTGCTTGGAGAAGGAGAGGGAGCTCTTGCACTTTGCATAGCACACAATGAGAGTGTTTGTGAGTGTGTGTGGGTGAGTATACCCCCTAAGCAACCCCCTAGCTTGCTTGGGTTGACTCCCTCTTGTAGCTCATGCTTGAAGCTCATTGGACCCCTCCAGGCCTAGCCAATCACAAGAAGGAGGCATTACAAGCAACAAGGGTAGCCTTGGGACAAGTGTCCCCCTTTCCCCTTTGAGAGAGAGGGCTTGATAAATACAAAATCAATTAATTAAATCTCCTAAATTATCATTGGACACCTTGGGTGGCCAACCAATAGGCTTCAGGCACACCATGAGGGCAACATGAGGAGGAACTTGACAAGTGTCCCTTTTGCTTTCTTTGTACCATGCATGCCTTGTGCGAGTGTGTGGGTGTTCTCTCTCATCCCCCCTCATGTAGAGCTCGCCCCCTCCTTGTAGGGATTGAATATTTGACTTTTTGACACCTCAAGCCCCTCATGCATAGGCCCAGTTCCCACCACAAGCTTGGCCCTTAAGCACTTTAAGCTTGGGCTAGGTTCTCACCTCAAGTGCAACCCTAGCATGTCAAGCACCTCAAGCATCTCGATCATCAAGCACCTCAATCATCAAGCACCTCAATCATCAAGCACCTCAAGCACCTCAGTCATCAAGCATGACAAGCAGGACTAGCACCTTGAGCTGGGTCGGGTTCCCGCCTCAAGCTCATCCCTAGCTTACCTAAGGTCAAAGGACTTTTACACACATTATTGGAGGTCTTCAATGAAGCTAACCCTAAGGTATTATGCTCCATTGGTTAGCCTAGCTCTTTGATTGACCATCTCTCATTTGGGCCCCTTAACCATTTGCCCCGTGTTGAGATAGATCTATAAGACATGTCTATATCTTAACACTTGTTCCCGTTTATTCTCCCACATTAAGTGATCAGTTTAATATGAGAAAATCATTTGGGTTGGTTAGATATTAGATATTAGATTTTATGACAATGGATTTTAACTCAGGATGAGTGCTTAGTGCATACTCAAGGTTCCTTTTACTTTCATGAGAGAGATGACCAATAGACTAGAGAGAGGAGAGAGTTACTGAGCGAAGGTTCTGTGAGTGATAGAGAGAGAAGAAGACTAACACCGGGTTGTTGGGTTCATAAAGGCCCTCTCCTCATATTTTTGTACGCTAACTCACACCACTAACTTACTGGGTGGGAACACACTCTTGTACTCTTAAAAGACTATGTATAATATACACTAACTTTTTGTGTATCAACATTATTGATACACGTAACATCATCATCTCTCTCTCTCTCTCTCTCTCTCTCTCTCTCTCTCTCTCTCTCTCTCTCTCTCTCTCTAAGCCGTCTGCCCTAAGCCGTTGAGGTGCTCCTCCTACCGTGAGGGGCTACTCATGGGGGAGGGCGTTAAGCCTGCAGCCTTGGCCCCTACCCCAACAAGGTAGTCCTCAGCAAAGCAAATCTCGGAGTCCTCATCGTCGGCAGCAGTTCTCAGTCGTCTCGGTAGCCTTCGCCCCTAACCCAACAAGGCAGTCCTCGGCAAAGCTTGGAGTCCTCGTCGACAGCAGTCCTCGTCGCAGCGGTAGAGTCCTTCAAACGCTTTCTTCTTTAACAAGAAGGCACACACAAAAGCCCTAAAGTTTGGTTTAGGGCATGTTCTCACCAAATCCAGCTCCACCAACACGAAGAGAGAGGATGGCAACCAAAAGCTCCAAGACCAGCAACCCGAAAACATCTGAGAGAACACGTGCTAGCTTTGCTGCTATCCTAGCAGCCCCGAGCAAGATAGATCGCATTGAAGAACTACAGACCGCCCTCGACAGGGTCGATAACGATTTGACTCTATGCTCAGTCTCACAACAGACAAGGTGAAGGAAGTTGAAGCAAAGGTTGCTCAAGCTCACACAATCACCCTCGCCAAAGTGGAAACTTGTGTAAAGACAGAACTTCAGGAACGTCAATTGCAAAAAGAGAATGCCCTCAAGGCTCGCATTGGAGGGCTACTTCTCCGAATGCATCAACCTCCTCAACAAGACTCTTAAACCGGTCATGTCGACTACGATGCAGTAGAATGTATCATCAACAAATACAACACCAAGCACACACCGAGTGGACATGCCATTCTTGAGTTCAAAGACAAGGAGGGATGGCTACAACTACTCCAACAATCACGACTTCTCAAAGACACCGGGTTTTGGATTGCCGAAGAACTCACCCCGGCACAAGGTGAGGAGCTCAAAAAAGTAGCGCAACACAAGCCAAAGGCAGGTGGCCAATATACCGCGGAGGGAAGGCCATCATCCAGGAGTTTCGAACCCCTAAGCTAGCTCTCCCCTCACAAGACCTCCCTTAGGTTTTGTTCTTTTTTGTTTGATGGACTCTCAGTCCTTAACTGATATGTATAGATTGCATTCACCTAGAAGAATGGGTTGTAATGTTTTGTTTTGGTCCCATGGGTCATATCTGACCTCCACGGACAATCATTCAATCTCTCTCTCTCTCTCTCTCTCTCTCTCTCTCTCTCTCTCTCTCTCTCTCTCTCTCTCTCTCTCTCTCTCTCTCTCTCTCTCTCTCAGACAAAGCTTTGGCTCTTTGACACTTTGGTCACTTCGGCCATGCTGTACGGAGTGGAGATATGGGGGCCCTCAGTTGATCATCATAGCAGAGTTGGCAGTACTGATGGATGGAGATGTATGGAGAAGCCCTTGGTGTCTATGATTTCTCGGATGATTAGGACCAAGGCTTCAATACCACATGACATTATTAGGGCCAAGTTTGCTGCTCTTCCATTGATAGTGGAGGCACTCACTCGATCAGTTTCATTTATGCATAGCACTTGGGCTCTCCCTACGGACAAATATGCTCAATTAGCATTAGAGTCTTCGCGACACATTGCAAGGAGATAGATCATGTTGGTATGCAGAGATGGCATCTTGGTTTCAGTTACATGGCTTTAGTATGGATCGGCTACCCCCATTTCAGTACTCTCTGGATGCACCCTCCATCTCCCTCACTAGGGTAGAGATTACCAGGCTCATCAGACAGGACTTGATTCAGCTGGATACCAAGAGGACATGGATACAACCTACACATGAGCTAGGTATGAAGATGGCTTTCTATAGAGAGCATCTTCTCCAACTCACGGAGGATGGTTTTGTGATCAGACCAGGATACATGGACACTCATCTATCCCACGAGATACGATGTGCTATTGGTCGAATACGCACATCCTCACATCAGCTAGAGATCGAGATAGGCAAATTTAGAGGAGTACCCGTTGAGTCCAGGATTTGTCAGGTGTGCCAGATAGAGCCAGAGACAGAGCTACATTACATATGTCACTGCCCAGTATACTATGAGATACGAGGCCGCTTTCACTGTCTATTCAGAGAGGGTTTTGGGCCACTTTCTACAGTCATGAGATACCAGGATCAGAGATGCCTCGGATTATACTTATTGGAGATTCGCAAACACAGAGAGGACCTCTTGAAGAGGGGCACAATGAGAGAGATCCAGCAATAGCGGAAGATTACAAATTTCTTTCAGTCACAGACAGAGGAGTCCAAGCAGCCTCAATAGCATAACAACACCAGAGGTACCAGAGGCATACTGCTTGATCGGGCGATAGAGTTGGGGTGGTCCCGTCGCCCACGGATGAGGGGGCCCTCTCGACATCAACGCAGATTGCGACAGAGGATCCATACCATACTGGCACGACATAGGAGCCGTGCTGACAAAGTGCCTACCTTGGAGGACATTGAATCTCTATAGCCTTTTGGATACTGATGTATATGTATATGATGCCTCGATTGTTAGAGAGCTCCATTGTATCAGCTCACCCTTTGCATTCCCTTTGTAACAGCTTTCACCCCATCCCTACCCACTATTTTCTTTTTAGTTCTCTGTACTTTTTGTACCCAAACCTTGTATTAGATTCACCACATGTAACCTTTTGGTCTCATAGGTCATTTTGGCCTTTTGAAGACTTTAATATTACATTTCATTCTCTCTCTCTCTCTCTCTCTCTCTCTCTCTCTCTCTCTCTCTCTCTCTCTCTCTCTCTCTCTCAGAGGTAGATCACAGATTTCTTTGGATCGAGAGAAGCAGGAGTGGAAGGAGAAGCAAGAGGGCAGCAGCCAGCACAAAGGAGTACCCACATTCATACCAAAGGCACCCTCATTGACAGGGCGATTGAGCTTAGGAAATCGAGACGACCACGACCGAGATGCAGAAGCACACTTCATCGGAGGAGACTACAACAAAGGATTAGAAGCATTCTAGCCAGACGCCCAGAAGGCTCATAAGAAGTTTATTTAATACTTTGTATTTAGTTTTTCACATTTATTTCCACACTTTCAACACTTAGTACTTTAGTACTAAGGTACCCAGACGTTGTAACAGATTCACCACTTTTGTATCAGTTTGGTCTCATAGGTCATTCTGGCCTTTTAAAGACGTTAATATAACATTTCATTTCTCTCTCTCTCTCTCTCTCTCTCTCTCTCTCTATACCACAGATGACTTGATTACAATCCGGATTATGATGGAAGAGGCGCGACTCAAAGGGGAAACTATGTATTGTTGTTTTGTGGACTTTAAGAAAGCGTTTGATACAGTACCTCGTCATGGGTTATGGTCCCGCATGGAGACCATTGGGGTTCCCATACACTTGAGGGTTGCGGTGGCACGCCTATACCATGCGGTTCGATGTAAACTGAAAATGCAAAGAGGCTTCCAAAGAGTTCTTTAGCACAATAGGGGTCAAACAAGGATGCCCTCTGTCCCCAACATTATTTGGGCTATGCATAGATGAGCTTGAGGACTTTATCTGCCAAACGACGCAAGATAATGGAGATGCACCAAACATAGGTCTCATTACTTTGCTACTCCTTTTTATGTTGATGATGTGGTTCTTTTAGCGCATAGCATGTCTCTCTTGCAAAAACTTTTGGATGCGGTACATACTTTCTGCGAAGCCACAGGACTTTCAGTGAATGTCACGAAAACAAAATGTATGGCGATTTGTACACACAAATCAAAGGATCAGCCCGCCCTTATGTATGATGGGCAAGAGATTCAAGCAGTGGACAGCTTTAAATACTTGGGCATCATTATACCCTCGAATCATAGATGGGGGCAATGTGCAAAAACAAGAATTGAAGCAAGACAAGCAAGGTATTACGAGATTGAAAACATGTGCAAACAAAGCGTCACTTGAAGGTGGGAAATAAAGTCCATGGCTTTCAATGCGTGTGTGGTCCAAACGCTATTGTATGGGGTAGAGGTATGGGGACCAAGTATTCCGGCCAGCACATGGAATGACATTGAGAAAATTCAGAAAAAGTTCTTATGTAGACATATGGGGATAAAAACCACAACACCATACTCAGTGATGCTATTGGAGACTAGACAAAGACCATTGGAAATGCTTGCCTTGCAAAGAATACATAGATATCTCTTGAAGGTGAAGCTGATGCCTCATAACTGTTTGCCTCACATAGCATGGGAGGTAGGATGTAAGCCGCAAAAGAACCACAAAAGCAAGTTTCTCACCTCTAGCCTTGTTGAGGACATCAGGAAATGGTTCTCTAAATGGAATGTGGGAGCACATGTGGACATGCATGTAGAGGCAGGTACTGAGCATGAGCACGAGCTGAATTTTGAACTACAATTACTTGAGGCCCTCCACAGCAAATGGAAGAATGCAATGCATAGGTCCAAGTTTGAATACTATTGCAAGCACATAAACACGAGATACTGGGAAGAGTACAAGACTGGGGAAACCCAAATACATATCAGGACACCCATGTCTTACCGTGCGAGACGGGCCATCACCTTGATGCGGACAAGATCACACATGCTCAAAAGTGAAACGGGAGGATGGCTGAATATTGATGCAAACATGAGGAGATGCACTCAATGCAACTTGAACTCATTGGAAAATGAGGCACATGTAACCCTTGAATGTCCAGCATATGCACACATTCGGGTCGACTTTCCCCAACTTATTCAAGGATGTACTACATTTGAGGGGCTTCTCTCAAGAACACATCCCTCTCCAGTAGCACTAGGCATCTATCTTGCCAAAGTGCTAGAACATCACACCACACTCACAAACAAAATCACCATAGAATCATGACACGTCCCCTCCTTCACATGGGAAGGGGGGAGTCTCATATATGAGATTTTGTGTCCCATGGGTCGTTTTGGCCCCCCGAGGACGTAAATACATCATCATCATCATCTCTCTCTCTCTCTCTCTCTCTCTCTCTCTCTCTCTCTCTCTCTCTCTCTCTCTCTCTCTCTCGTCTTTTGCAGCAAACTACCTACGCTGCCTTCTCTTGCTGCTAGCGCTTGCAACAAACTGGTATCAGAGCATTGGTTCGCGTACCTCTACGCACCCACAGCAGCCAGCAAAGCCAAAAGCTACACATGTAACTTGTCTGTGCATCAAATCAGACCAAGCCCTCTCAGGCAAGTCGAGTTAGGACAGAATTCACGCTAGTAGCCTCTGTGTTATTCTTCGACAACAACAGAATTTGCGTCGAAAATTGCAGATGTTGTGCTTCACAGAATTTGGGGCTTTTCATATACAGGTGAAATTGCACTCGCCCAAGTCAATTTCATTGACATTCGTGCAAAATCGAACCTGGAAAATTTGGGGATTTTGCAAAATTTGTTGAAATTTTGCAAAAATTGCCCATAATTTGATGAAGGGATCATGTATTTATGCAATTGGGGCAAATTTGCCAGAGAAATTTTGGGGCTTTTGCTGAAATTGTGCATTTCGGTAAAATTGACGCGAGAAATTTTGGGAGTTTTTGCTGAATTTCGGCAAAATTGATGCGTGTAATACACTTTGGGGGTACCGCTGATGCAAAATTTTGTACGGTAAATTGTGATTTTACCTCCCACGTGTGAGATTGTGGAGAAATTGCAGAAATTGATTGTGGATTCGTGTATCAGAAACCGATACACACTTTAATGTATGCAGTACATGCGTCGGGTAACTCACATCGAGTTATTATATTGCGAAATATTCATATTGTAGTTGTTCTAGAGATCATTTGTATATCTAGGATTGTTGCAAATGCATTTTTGGTGATATTGCTGAAGTGGAGTCACTTGATAGAAATGTATGCAAGCTTTGAATTTCAGTCTCTCTGCTCAAAATTATCACTTTTACTATTGTACCTGTATTTGGACACGGTGGTAATGATCCTTGCTCTCTAACTTGCTGGGAAAATTTGATTGTACAAGGCTGAATACTCAGCTGGTTATTTGCTGTCGTAAATTACAGCATCTGTGCTTTAGTGCATTGCTAAAGTAAGGCCGCTAATGCTTCCAGTGGCAGTGACACTAAATCCCTTCCCGAAATCAAGAGGTTTGATGGCACTGGCTTTGATCTGTGGAAAGACAGAATGGAAGGCATTTTGTTTCTTAAGGATTGCGATGATGCGCTCTTGGAAACTAAGCCTATAACCATGCCAGATGAGGATTGGGCTAGACTCAATAAGAAGGCCATTGCGTACATTAAAATGGCTGTGTTTGATGATTTACTTACAGACATTAAGCGTCTTGATATGGCTTATGCTATTTGGAATAAGCTAAAGGACACTTATGAAAATACAAATCCTGTGAATCAAGTGCATCTTATGCGTAAACTTGTGAACATGGAGTTAGATGAGTCTAAGCCAGCATTTGAGCATTTGAGTGCTTTCACAGGTATCTTGAGTGAGTTGTAGGATTCAGGTCTGCCAGACTTCAATGATAAATTGAAGGCTTTTTCTTGTTGATGACTTTGCTTGATAGCTGGGAATCTTTGGTTGCTTCACTTAGCAACAACCCTGCTTTAACCTTTGATGGTGTTCGAGGCTCTATCCTGGATGAAGAAATCAGGAGGAAGTCTAGCAATGAAAGCAGTGGCACAGTGTATCAAGTTAAGAGGCAGATCCGAAAAGAGGGGAAATGCAGCCAAGAAAGGCAACAGCAGGAGTAGAAGCAAGGGAAAAACATAGGATGTGACTTGCTATCAATGTGGGCGCAAAGGGCACAAAAAGCTCGATTGCTGCTACTAGAAAGAGCAAGAATGAAAGAAGCAGCAGGGAAAGAAAGCAAAGGATGATAAGAAAGATGATGACAGCTCTTCCTCAAAAGAAGTTGCTAAAGCAAATGTAGCATGCAGTGTGGTCATTGAAGAGCTTCCTGATACCGAAGAAGTGCTTGTTGCGGCCTCATGCATTGATGGAGATGTTCCATCTTGGATAGTGGAGCGCGGTGCCTCTTTTCATGTTACTCCCTCTTTGGAGTTGTTTTCTTCATACACTGCAGGTTGTCTAGGCAAGGTTTACTTGGGCAACAACTATGCATTTGAGATAGAGGGTGTTGGCACTATTCATTTGGCTCTTGAAAATGGTCAAGAGCTGATTTTGCAGGATGTACGGTATGTCCCCGGCATTAAGAAAAGTTTGCTATCTGTGGGGCAATTGGACGCGAAAGGCCATTTCACTACTTTTGGTGGTGGATCTTGGAAAGTGCACAAGGGTTCAATGCTGATTGTAAAAGGCAGCAAGAAGGGGACTTTGTATTATTTCTATTATTTCTATTGCCTGTCAAGTTTTTGGTTGTAGCAGAAGTCTATTTTTATATGGAACTTTGGCACAAAAGACTTAGGTTCTCTCCTCTTTAGGGAGATTTGATGTAAAAGGCCATGGTCTCGACTTTTGTAATGATTGCATATATGGAAAACATGTAAAGTCTTCTTATTACTCTGGTGTCGTTAAGAAGTCTAATGCTCTTGATTTGGTACACTTTGATGTATGCACTATGCTTGTTAGTTCATATGGGGGTGCACGGTACTTCGCTACTTTCATTGATGATTTTAGTAGAAAGTCATGTGTGTATGTATCAAAGGGCAAAAATGAAGTGTTGGATGCTTTCAAACGGTTTCATGCTTTTGTTACCACACAAAAGGGGCTTAAATTGAAAGAAATTAGAACAGATAATGGGGGAGAGTATGTCTCTAATGAGTTCAACAACCTTTGTGAGATGCATGGCATTAAGAGGAAGTTGGCGGCTTCTTATAACCGTGCATCAAAGGGTGTGGCTAAGCTTTATAATCTCACACTTTTTGAGAGAGTCAGATGCGTGCTATCCACGGCTAATCTCCCACAGGAGTTTTGGGGAGAGACTCCTACAATTGCAGTTCATGTATGCAATCGCTCTTCGAATCGTGCTTTGAAGAATGGCATTCCTCAAGGGGTTTGGTATGGCAAACGTGCTTCATATGACCATTTGCGTGTCTTTGACTGTGAGGCCTTTGTGCATGTACTTGTAGACTGCGGACCAAACTTGACATGAAATCCATCAAGGGCATCTTCATGGGATATGGAGATGAGGGAGAGATGGGTTACAAAATTTGGTTACCTTAGAAAAGGAAGATAGTACACAGCCGAGATGTAGTGTTTAATGAGGTAAAGTTGTTAAATAATGCTACACAAAGTGACCTTGACAAAAAGAAGGTCAAATTTCAGCGTGAACAATTGTCACAAATTGATGACGTGGCAGAACAATACGGACCCTCGTGATTCACTGATTGATGACGTGGTTGTTGTACGGATTTTCGCAAATTGCGCTAATGCTTTTTGCTGAGAGATTTTTGACCAATTAATTTTGGGACCAACTGCTTTTAAGTTTACTGCTTTTGGGGCTCTGCTTTTGGCATCCCTTGTAAGAATAAAAAGGGCCCAAGGGCCTCACTCTTCAGAGCACGTAGAGTCTGAGAGCCGAGAACCCACTGGAGTTGTACTTTGATCAAGCATTAATATAAAAGAAATACCGATACCGAAGGGGGCGCGAGTCTTTGGGGCCAATCTCTCTGGGCACGGAACTACGCAAGGCCGTGTCGAACTGTGATTTTAAAGTTGTGAAGTATTTTAAGTGATTCTTTCGTTTGTCGTGCACAATTCGTGACTTTGGGTGCCTAAGCCGTATGACAGTGGTATCAGAGTATCAGGCGTGTGCTTTTCTCAAAGTATACCGGTCCTATAAAAGAGCAGACATGGCACTTGGACACAACTTTGGAAGTTGTTTTTGAAGAATCTTCGTGTCCCGATCCCGAACTTATTAGCCACTCCCACCCTTACTTCATCGCGCATCAGGCGCGCTCCATCTTCATCGCTCTGTCTTACAAGGCATAGGCCAAAAAAATCCCAGATTACACATAGGTTGTCGTGGAGAATCTGATAAGATAACACCCCTCAGCGGAAAGGCAAAGAAAAGTTGAAATCCGGCGCGGGAACTGAAGAAAAGAATTAAGATTTAGGCAATTTTTTTCGATGGAGAAGTTTACTAGAGCGAAGTACAAGCGTCAATTGTAGGTTGACACATGTATGAAAAGGTTGACCAAGTATTCCGGAAACCCGAGATTTGCGAAACACCTGAAGAATTACCCGATTGATGAGATTCACTCGAGCTGGCGTGAGGCCATTGAGTCGCCTCTCAGAATGGGGTAGAAAGCTGAACAAAAAGCGGAAGCTTTACTCGCAGGAAGAGCTGGAACAGAAGTGTTGAGCAGAAGATGAACCAGATACTGGATAGGACATTGAAAGGGATACTGATGTACTGACAATCTGGTTGTTTGATATAGAGAACCAGAAATAGGAGTGAGGAACTCACATCTGTATGGATTGGGAAGCATGGAGCTTGATACCACTCTTTTGCAATGAGGTGAGCCATCTCCTTGCCTGTTTTGCAAGTGAAATCGAGGATGAGATGGTGAGATCGCGAGCAATGGAAGCTCAAGAATGGATCCGTCAATTCAAGATAAGAATGATGAATTTGAATGAATGGATGATGACGCATGTTGAATGATTCTAGTCATCAAGATTCCCATATGAATGAGATGACTGGATACTATGGTGAGCGCATCAAGAGTTCCTGCAGGATGAGATGGCTACACAGGGATGTAGGTGCATCAAGGCTTTTGGACAGATGAGATTTACTAGATGATTGAAACACTGTGTTCAGTATGAACTAAGTCTGTGAATGAAGAACTTTGAAATAGGAAGTTTCAAAGATGATTTATGTATGAGATTAATGTTCTTTGGAAGGACTTGCTGGATGTGCGCGGATAACAGGTGAAATCGATGATGATGGATGACCAATTGGGAGCAATGACCGCTTTAGAATGGACCTGACAACGATAACTATCATGAATTTTGAATGAAACTAATGGAAGAACCTGCTATTTGTGAACAAATAACAGGATTAAGATTGAGATGATGATTTTGGAGCAGTGACAACTCTCGAATGAACCTGATAACGAATCACGAATATTGAATCGTGATTGATTCAATGGAACTGTCGTGAGCGCATCAAGAATTCCTGCGGGTTGAGATAGCCACACAGCTAGAACTGAATGATTGGACCACTCTGTTGAGTATGAACTTAATGATGGATTGGGATCCTCGGAAATGATTACTCGCACATGACAGTGCTCGAGACGAATGATTACTTGCACACGCCAGTGCTTGAGGTGAATGATTACTCGCACACGACAATTGTCACAAAAGTGCTGGCATGCCAAAGCCTTGAAGAATGGAGCCAACTTGGAGATCCTGGACGAGGGGCCTAAACCGTAAGAAGAACAAGTAACAAAAGAAGAAGTCCTACCAACTTATGGGAACCCGGTTCGATGGGGCCCTAGTGCCATAAAAGACATTAAAATAAAGGAGGACCCACACAAAGACTTGCGCAGCTGATGGCGTGGCAGCTGTACGAAAAATTCGGAAATTTCGCTGACATGATGACGTGGCAGATTGTACGGATTTCCGCGTTTTGCGCTTGCAGTTGTATGGAATTCCGTGATTTACGTTGGCAGCTTTTTGGCATTGCTTTTGGCCCAGATGCTTTTGAGTTTGAAGGCTTTTCACTGTTAACTGCTTTTGGGGCCTAGGGCCTTTAAACATGAGGCCATGGGCTCATTCTTTGGCATGCTTTCTGGAGAAGGTGCAGAGTCTGGAGTACCGGCTTGTACTGAGTTGATGCAATATAAAGAAATACCGAAAAGGGCGCCAAGGTCTAGGGCCAATACTCTGGGTGGAATTCCGCCACTCCGTGTCACGTGTCATCTCTCTCTTCAGTTCAGTTGTTATTGAAGTGCTAAAAGTCTGTTCTGTCTGTTCTTTTCTATTGGCACGTGGTGCCCGTCTTGTGACAACAATGCTTGAGGCGAATGATTACTTGCACACGACAATGCTTGAGTGGAAAATCTCTATAGACATGATCGCATTAAGGATTAGTTAATTCGACATCAGTGAGGTCCGGGATGGATCTAGATGCGATTACTAAATACGTTACTTGCAGTCATGGTCTGAGATTTGGAGTGAATTTTTATGTGATTGATATGTCATGTGATGTCCTGTTATGTGATGTGATTTGAATGAGATTTGAATGTGATGCGACATGATTGTCATCTTTGTACAAGTGTTGGATTTGTGTCGTCTAGTGCGTCGATACTTAAGAGTCAGTGTCTACTGAATTGGTTTATGGCCTATGTCTGATTTTGCAGGCGTAATTGAGGGCGATTATAATTCTTTCAAGAGGGGGGTATGTCACAAATTGATGACGTGACTGTATTACCCGAACACACACGCGGATAGATGATGTGGCAAAACGGTACGGACCTCCGTGATTCGCATTGATTGATGACGTGGTTGTTGTACGGATTTTCGCAAATTGTGCTGATGCTTTTTGCTGGCAGATTTTTGACCAATTGATTTTGGGACCAACTGCTTTTGAGTTTATTGCTTTTGGGGCTTTGCTTTTTGCATCCCTTGTAAGAATAAAAAGGGCCCAAGGGCCTCACTCTCCAGAGCATCTGGACGCAGAGTCTGAGAGCTGAGGACCCATGGGAGTGGTACTACGATCAAGTATTAATATAAAAGAAATACCGAAAGGGATGCCAGTCTCTGGGGCCACCAATCTCTCTAGGCACGGAACTATGTCGGACCGTGTCGATCAAATCAAACTATGATTTTAGAGTTGTGAAGTATTTTAAGCATAGTCACAGGGGATGCTCATTTTTGGGCTTCTTGTCCCCACTTTTCCGTCTCCACTTGCCGTCCCGCCCTCTTTTTTACACTAAAGATCCATTTGAGCCCCATTCCCGGTCCCCACTCCTCGGGACGCATCCCCTTGTGACTATGATTTTAAGTGATTCTTTCGTGTGTCGTGCACGATTCCCGACTTTGGTTGCCCAAGCCCTGTGAACCGGCCATAAATCAACCATTAGCTGAAGATTTTGTGCCTATTGATGCTGAAAATCAACAGCAACCCGTTGTGCTATTACCAGTTCCAGAGTCGGGAGGAAATTCCGAACTGTGTTAGATTTGTGCACAAGGATGAGCAAGCACTTGAATGAAGATGGGTTTAGAAGAAACTTTGAGGAGAAACAAATGCTTTTTGAGAAAGCAAGTGCTTTCCGGCGAGGAAGTCTATGTTTGCATTGCATTCGTGCATGTCGTTACATTTAGGGACGCCTGGTAAGTGCTGTGTAAGCATTGTTTTCAACTTACAAGGTTTTATTGAGTTTTTGGGCAGGTTTCAACCATTTTTAAAATAGACCGGCCGCCCACTTAATAAGTGGGCAGCCACCCTTGAAATAAAAGAAGAGCAAATCACAAAATAAAACTAGCGCTGCCTTTCTATACAACACACGATCTCTCTCTCCTTCTGGCTGAAGGCGCAAGCGATCCCTCTCTGTCACCCCTCCTCCTCCCCTATTCCCGCCGGCAAGGTTGCCCCTATTCCTGCCGGCTGCCAAGAGCTACAAAAGTAGACTCTCTCAGAGAGAGCCAACGCTAGCAAGAAGATGTTGCTGCAGATTTCAACCACAAAGATGAAGCTGTTGCTAATTGGACTATTTTCTTATTTTTAATGATTAATCTCTTTTTAGGATATTTTATTGTGTGCACTAAGAACTGTTAAAAGATTGTAGCTACAGGAACTGCCATCAAGAACGGACAACTCTGATGTGTCATTTGATGGGTGACGGTAAACATCGCGAAGGAGTTTCCGTAAGTTCGGTGGCAAGGGCCGGGTTACGAGTGCCCCTGATGCGTCACATGATGGGTGACGGGTGCATCAGTAAGGGGGCATCCCGTAGGCTAAGGAGGAAATCCGAACTGAGTAAGAAAATACGCGTAAGAACGCAAGCACAAGAATAAAGATGGGCCCAATGAAGCTTTTTACGAAAAGCAGGAACAGTCGCGGGAGGACAGATGTTTTTCCGCGAGGAGTCTGTGTCTGCATTGCATCTGTGTCGTATCCTGCACCCGAGGACGCCTGGAATGTGTCCGTGTAGCATTGTTTTCATTAACTAAGTGAGTTTTTAAAGTTTGAACAGGTTCACACTTTATTTTATTAAAGTGGCCGGTCACTTTTAAGTGACCAAGTCTTTATTAATAAAATAAAGCAAGTCCCTCAAAAAAAAAAGGCAGTGCTAAAAAGCTACGCAGGGGGGGGGGGGGGAGGGGTGATTTTGCGATCTCTCTCTCTCCTCTCTCTAGGGAGCGCCCAGTTCTGCTTTTTGGACTATTCCCGCCGGGTGCCAAACCCTATAATAGGGTAGCAAGCGTTCCAGTTAGGGGACAGGCCGAAAGCAGCAGAAAGTGCTAGCGCTGGGATTCTGGAGTAGAGACTGGCGACGGAAATTGCAAGTGTTCGGGTGACGACTGAGTACAGTGGTCGATTCTCCGAGCAAGGAGCGACAGGTATAAGGTGCTGATACGCATTGAGAATTGTTGCCTTATGTGGTTTGTTTTGTAGGAATCTCCCGTCTTACGGGAAAGTACGGCTTTACGCCTAAGCCCTTTACGGGAAAGCACGACCTTCGGGTCTAAGATTACAGAACGGAGGGGTTTCCTCGGGTTCTCGTGCTTGTATAAGAATTCTCCCTGAATAAAGAATACTCTTAACGGGGGGGGGGGACCAGCCCATCTTCTGGTCCCCAATACTGTGTCGATCTTCTTCCTTCTCTCCCTTTTGCAAAGTATATTATTTTTCAGATTTCTAAGTGCTCGTGTACGCTCCCGTCTTGTGACAGTGGTATCAAAGCTCGGACTCCTCTCTTTCTCTGCAAAGAAGGACGATTCCGGGAAGAACGGGAAGAACCATGTCGGGCCAAGGGAGAAGCGTTGAAGAGGAGCTTCAACAAGTGCAAGCTCAGCTTGCGGATTTGCAACAAATCTTACTGTTGCCAGACGTCCAAAAGCTCTTGGGCGGAATGAAGAAAACGAATGGAACTGATGCAGCCAAGCATCCAGACAACACTGTTGGCGTGAGACCACAGGAGGAAAGAGAAGAAGAACGTGCCGAGGTGCACAAAGGATCTTCGGATCGGAATGAACGGCCTACTCCAAGGAAAGGCCATGAAAAAGCGCTCTCTTTGCTAGTCGAGAGCAAGGACATCTCTATCTCATCTCCATCCTACTCTCTTGATTATACTTCTACTTCTCGATCATCTCGACAGAAGAAGGAAGCCGCTACTACTACTACCCTACATCAACCTAAAGATAACCTCGATTCAAGAAGCATGGTCGCAAGTCTCAACATCGCATGAGAGTCTTCAAATCGGGCGACAAGGACATCAAGTTCGAAACTTACAACGGACGGAGAGACATCTCCAAAGCACTGTCCTTCATCAGGCAGTTTGAAGTCGCCTTTACCAATGGGCACTTCACAGAAAGATCCAAATTACGCCATGTGGGGATGCACCTCAAGGAAACGGCAAGTAATTGGTGGTTAGCCAAGATTGTGGAAGGTTCTCATGCCGGAACTTGGGAGAGCTTCAAATCTGAATTTTATGAACAATTTCTTCCACCTGACTTCGAGCAGGACATACGGAAGGAATGGGACTGGCTTGCCCAGAAGGAACATGAAAGAGTAACGACTTATGTGGACAAGTATTGGTCCGTTCTTCTGAAGGTCACTCCCTTCACGAAGATTGCCGACGAGGAAAAGAAACGAAAGTTCGAAGCGGGTCTCCAACCGCAGCTTCGAAAGAGTATGAAAGTGTATCCGCATGATACTCTTCAGAGGATGATGGAGTCAGCAATCATTGCTGAGGATTTTCACTCAACTGGGACGCCCAGAAAAATGGAGCATAGCACTTACCGTGCAAGACAAAGAGGGGTCTACGATGATCATGGGGGCCAAGGAAGAAAACGTCCTCCATCTAGGGACGACGATCATTCTAAGAAGCCAGAGGGCTCAACTTCAAACTTTCAGAGAGGAAGGAAGATGCATATGAAACCGGATTGCCCGCTAAAGCAGCAACGGCCAGAACAAGCCTCTACAAGGCAAGAGAAAGCAAGGAAGGAACCCGCACCGCCAAGCTCGAACTCAATTCCAAATGTTCAAGGAAACACAGAAACGAAGAAAGGGAAGCGTCAACTTCTGAAGGGCTGGGGTCTTTGAACAACCAGCGAGTACTGATTCTTTATGATCCAAGATCCACGGTTAACTTCATCTCCCTGGATACTGCGGAACGTTTGTGCCTCACACCGGCTCAGCTTGGCACACCGGTTACATCCGGATCGGCATTCGAGGGGTTGACAACCAATGCAACCCCCGTGCAAGGACAGCTCAATCTTCGGATTGGCGAGTACAAGGACCGCGAATCATTTTTGATGGCACCCATCGAGGGATGTGATATCATCTTGGGTATGCCATGGCACTTCCACATGACACCTATTCCCGATTATGTGGAAAAGACCCTCACTTTTGATCATGGGGGTAAGAAAATAAAGATTCATGCTGATGCAGGAGATTGGCAGTTCCCAATTGTAAGCCATATCTCCATTAAGAAAGAAATGAAGAAGTGTGTTTCCTCTTACTTGATTTTTGCACGTGAGAAGGATAAAACTAGTAGGGACTCTCCCTCTAGTCTGGAAATTAAGCGTCTTCAATTTATTGAAAAGTACAAAGATTGTTTCCTGGAAACACTTCCTGATGAACTCCCTCCGGTACGCCCGGAAGATCACCGCATAGATCTCATACCGGGTAGCTTGCCTCCCAATCAACCCCCTTATCGGGTAAGTCTTTCTCAGCAAGAGGAAATTTTGAAGCAAGTCAACGAGCTTCTAGAGAAAGGGATAGTACGGCCAAGTGCTTCACCCTACTGCTCTCCAGTTCTACTGGTGCAGAAGAAAGATGGCACGTTTCGAATGTGCATAGACTATAGGTCTTTAAACAAGTCACGGTCAAGAATCGCTTTTCGATCCCTCGGATTGATGATATACTTGATAAGTTACAGGGTGCAAGTGTCTTTAGTCGCATAGACTTAAAGAGTGGGTATCATCAAATACGGATCGCCCCTGAGGATGTCCATAAGACTGCTTTCCGCACAACCTTTGGACTATATGAATTTTTGGTAATGCCTTTCGGCTTGACCAATGCTCCTGCGACGTTCAATCGCATGATGGACCGCATTTTCAGCCCGTATCGAGCTTTTACGGGAGTATTCTTTGACGACATACTCATCTTCTCTAAGTCAGAAGAGGAACATCGGAAGCACTTGGACCTAGTGTTTCAAGAATTGCGAAAGCATGAGTTGCATGTGAATGCAAAGAAGAGCGAGTTCTTTCTCTCAGAGATACACTATCTCGGCCATATAGTCTCTCACAATCAAGTGAGTATGGATCTTGCCAAGATCCGAGTGGTAGAAGATTGGCCTATTCCCACTACGGTACATGATGTACGTAGCTTACTGGGATTATGTTCGTATTATCGAAGGTTTGTTCGAGGATTTTCTCATGTAGCAGGACCACTTCATGATTTGACAAAGAAGAAAATTCCTTTCAGATGGGGATCGAGACAACAAGGAGCTTTTGATCGGCTCAAGTACTTGCTAAGCCATGGACCTATTTTGATAGTGTCTGACTTAAGGAAACCATTTGAGGTTCATTGCGATGCTTCAGGCGATTGCATCGGAGCAGTGTTAAACCAAGAAGGCCATGCAGTGGCCTACGGAAGCAGACGGCTTAAGGATGCAGAGTTGCATGCATCAATCTACGAAAAGGAACTCACGGCTGTGATTCATGCCTTATCCAACTGGAAGCACTATCTTCTAGGAGCGGATTTTGTGATCAAGACTGATCACCAGAGTTTGCGGTATTTTCTTACGCAAAGGAAACTATCTGAGAAGCAGATGAGATGGGCAAACTTTTTGTCTATGTTTCACTTCCAGATCCTTCACACGGTTGGGAGTAAGAATGTGGTCGCAGACGCATTGTCTAGACGGCCAAGGGTGAACGCTATCACTTCGGTGTATCACCAAGAATTAGAAGCACTACCGGATTTGTATCCGAATGACCCAGACTTCTCCACCATTTGGGGAAAGCTACATCGTGGAGAGAATGAGTTTCCCTATTCCATCCGGGACGGTTATCTCTACCACCATCAGGCCATATGTGTGGCGGAACCATTAAGAAAGAAGATCATGGATGAAGCACACGCTTCGCCTTATGCGGGTCATCGGGGTATTCTCCCTACGACCTTAGCAATGGAAAGATATTTCTTTTGGCCTAGCCTTAAAGCTGACATTGATAAGTATGTCAGGGAATGCTTGGTTTGCCAAAAAGTGAAGTATGATCGGCATAAGACGCCTGGGTTGCTACAACCATTGCCTGTGCCTAATGAACCTTGGGAAAGTATTGCCATGGACTTCATCATGGACCTCCCTAGAACTCAGACTGGAAACGACGCGGTCTGGACCATTGTGGACAGGTTTAGCAAGCAAGCACACTTTATACCAATCAAGAAAACAATGAAAGTTGATCATATGGCTAGGGTCTTCGTGGCACAGATCTTTAAGCATCATGGAATGCCTAAGTCTATTGTGAGTGATCGAGATCCTCGCATGACAGGAAATTTTTGGCGTGCCTTGATGGATAATCTTGGTACGAAGCTGAATTTTTCATCTGGCTACCATCCTCAAACGGACGGGCAAAGTGAGATAGCCAATTTCACAGTATTGGATATGTTAAAAGCTTACGTGTCAGACCGGCAATCTGACTGGGAGAAATATTTGCCTCTTGTCGAGTATGCGTATAACAATACCATACACTCATCAACAGGGAAAGCACCTTTTGAGATTCTCTATGGTAAGCCTTTGCTTCCACCCATCGTTTTAACTAAGGACAAGATCTTTGCAGCAGATGAATTTGTCCGGGATTTGGACATAGCCTACGGGCAAGTTAGGAGAGCTATTCTACGCTCTCAAGAAAAGCATAAGAAAGCTGCAGACAAGCACAGGAGGAATCTCGACTTAACAGTCGGACAGTTAGTCTTACTCAAGTTTGAGAAGGCAAGACTTAAGAAACAAGCGTCTCATAAGGGGAAGGTGGTAAAACTTTCTACCCGTTATTATGGGCCGTTTAAGATCACTGAGCGAGTGAATGATGTCACCTTCCGATTAGAGCTACCGCCTAATTGGAGGATCCATAATGCTTTCCATGTGAGTTTACTCCGGCCGTATGTGGGACCGCCTCCAAGCCAGCCTAGTGCTGAGGAACCTCCTGAGGTTGAGGAAACGGAAGAAATACTCCAACCGGAGCAGATAGTAAGTCATCAAGAGCGGCCTCTCAAATCCGGAAAGATAACACGGAAGTATTTGGTTAAGTTTAAGAACTATTCGAATCTAGATGCTCAGTGGATGACGCAGGAGGAATTAGCAGCTTATCCCGAGATACTGGAGGTATATGTCCAAGCACTACAGTTGAGGTCAACTGTTTAGAAGCCAGAGGGATGTTGCTAATTGGACTATTTTCTTATTTTTAATGATTAATCTCTTTTTAGGATATTTTATTGTGTGCACTAAGAACTGTTAAAAGATTGTAGCTACAGGAACTGCCATCAAGAACGGACAACTCTGATGTGTCATTTGATGGGTGACGGTAAACATCGCGAAGGAGTTTCCGTAAGTTCGGTGGAAAGGGCCGGGTTACGAGTGCCCCTGATGCGTCACATGATGGGTGACGGGTGCATCAGTAAGGGGGCATCCCGTAGGCTAAGGAGGAAATCCGAACTGAGTAAGAAAATACGCGTAAGAACGCAAGCACAAGAATAAAGATGGGTTCAATGAAGCTTTTTACGAAAAGCAGGAACAGTCGCGGGAGGACAGATGTTTTCCCGCGAGGAGTCTGTGTCTGCATTGCATTTGTGTCGTGTCCTGCACCCGGGGACGCTTGGAATGTGTCCTTGTAGCATTGTTTTCATTAACTAAGTGAGTTTTTAAAGTTTGAACAGGTTCACACTTTATTTTATTAAAGTGGCCGGTCACTTTTAAGTGACCAGGCCTTTATTAATAAAATAAAGCAAGTCCCTAAAAAGAAAAAGGCAGTGCTAAAAAGCTACGCAGGGGGGGGGGGGGGGGGGGGTGATTTTGCGATCTCTCTCTCTCCTCTCTCTAGGGAGCGCCCAGTTCTGCTTTTTGGACTCTTCCCGCCGGGTGCCAGACCCTATAAAAGGGTAGCAAGCGTTCCAGTTAGGGGATAGGCCGGAAGCAGCAGAAAGTGCTAGCGCTGGGATTCTGGAGCAGAGACTGGCGACGGAAATTGCAAGTGTTCGCGTGACGACTGAGTACGGTGGTCGATTCTCCGAGCAAGGAGCGACAGGTATAAGGTGCTGATATGCATTGAGAATTGTTGCCTTATGTGGTTTGTTTTGCAGGAATCTCCCGTCTTACGTGAAAGTACGGCTTTACGCCTAAGCCCTTTACGGGAAAGCACAACCTTCGGGTCTAAGATTACAGAACGGAGGGGTTTCCTCGGGTTCTCGTGCTTGTATAAGAATTCTCCCTGAATAAAGAATACTCTTAACGGGGGGGGGGACCAACCCATCTTCTGGTCCCCAATACTGTGTCGATCTTCTTCCTTCTCTCCCTTTTGCAAAGTATATTATTTTTTAGATTTCTAAGTGCTCGTGTACGCTCCCGTCTTGTGATAGAAGCCGCTAGTGATTGCCCATGGCTGCCCTGAGTGTATCACATGTCGCCAAGACGATGTAGGCGGGTACCATCGTGAAGAAGCACCTACAAAGCTCGAATCCATCATGACAAGATGTTGTTTTTTCTCTGTTTTCAGCCCATAAACGACGAGGGCGGGGCTGATTTACGAGAAGGAACCGAAGAGCACACCTCTTCCATGTGTAGGATTGGAAGAGAGGATTCTCTGTGCAGAGATCTCTTCCGGGCAGTTGCTTTTTTAGCGTCGAGACTTTTGAAGGTAACATTTTTCATGTTATGATCTCAGAGTAATTGTTTGCAGGTGCACTTCCTCTTCGTGAGGGAGTAGCAGTAGAGGAAGGCACGAGCCTCTGCATGAGAAAAGCGTTCTGTGGAATTAGAGCCAGGTCAGGCTAGGGGTTTCGTACCCGAGACTGGGACGTAGATTCACGAACCTGAGGTGATAGTTGGGATCAAGAACTTAAGATCCTCAAAGGACTTTGTGTCCAAGGAAAGTAGAGTTATTTTGCAAGAAGAGGATTCTGGGTACAGAGTTGGAAAAGAGTTGCAGGTATACCATGCCCTAAGTCTGGAAGGAAGGTGAGATTGAGAGGCGAGAACCTTGGTTCTCGAGGATTCGAATTAAGTTTCCTTGGAATAAGGCTCTACCCTAGGATTAGGAAGCTGAGGCTTCTAGGAACCATAAAGTCATATTCTAGAACGAATGTGGTAATTCGTTTGGTTCAAGTACTTGTATAGACTTCTCCTCAATAATCAAGATGCTATTAGGGGGGGGGGCAGCCCATCTTCTGGTCCCCAGTACTCTCTCTCTCTCTCTCTCTCTCTCTCTCTCTCTCTATATATATATATATATATATATATATATATATATATATATATATATATATATATATATATATATATATATATATATATATATATATATATATATATATCACAGGGCTTTAGTATTAAATGATAAATTCCATTTATCCGAGTATATTTTATATTGCTATGCGCTCCCATTTGTGTCACGTAGGGATAATTTGTACCATTTTCGTGGGTCAATCAAGGACGACCCAAATGGCATCGTGCCCACGGTGATTATTAGAGCAGAGCTAGCTGCCGCTCCATTGGTGATTGAGGCACTTACTAGATCAATCCCTTTTATACATAGCTTGTGGGACCTTCCTAGAAACAGATATGCCCAGTTTGCTCTTGAGTCTTCCTGGGAGTTGGCCTTACAAGGAGACATGGCCTGCTGGTATGGACAGATAACTTCTTGGTTCCAAATGGATGGTTTTAGCATGGACAGACTGCCGGACTGCCTTCCTTCAAGTACTCTTTGGAGGCTTCCTCTCTCATTGTGACACGGATAGAGATTACTAGACTTATCTGCCAGGACTTGATTTAGATGGACACGAGCAGGACGCTTAGTCAGGAGTTGGGGATATAGAGGAGTTCTAGCTGAGGCCAAGGTATGTTTTGTATGTCATAGGGAGGTACAGATAGAGTTGTACTACATATGTCATTGCTCCGCATACTATGAGACTCGCGGACAATTCCAGTGCTTATTTAGGGAGGGTTTTACACCACTTTCCAGAGTTGAGATACCAAGATTAGAGATGCTTGGGTTTGTTCTTGCTTTAGTTGAGGAAACATAAAGATTGCTTGTTGAGGCAACCAGAGAGACAGATTCAACGACAGGTTACAGACTATTTCAGGCCAACGATTACCACTAGACAGCTAGACATGCAGGTTTTGCAGCAGAGTTTGGATCCCACCTCCACTAGAGGCACATTGATTGACCATGCGATGGACCTAGGAAGATCCAAGCATCCATGATTACAGAGGAGAGCATCCCAGCATAGACAAAGATTACAGAGGAGGATTCGGATTATTTTGGCACGCCACGCACGATGCCCAGTCAGGTTTTTGACCATGGAGGACATGTCACAAAGTGATGACATGGCGGACAGCAGAAACCCTAATTTCTGCCAGAAACCCTAAAATTCCTGCAAACCCTAATTTCTGCCAGAAACCCTAATTTCCGGAAATCGCGGAGGCGGATTATTAAAATTTAAAAAAAATGGAAAATGATGAGCGACGCAAATTTCGCTTTTTCTCTACTTAAATGAGAAAGAGAGAGAGAATGCTTTTGCTTTCATGTTTTGACTCTCTGTGAGAGAGAGAGAGCAATTGCTTTTGATTTGAAGCTTTTGGGGCTCTGCTTTTGGGCATCCCTTGTAACCTTTAAATTAGTGGTGAGGGCCTCACTTCTCAGAGCATCTGGACGCAGAGTCTGAGAGTGAAACCCTAACCGCTCTTTTGTACTTTGATGATTGATTAATATAAAAAGAAATACCGAAAGGGGCGCCAGTCTTTGGGGCCAATATCTCTAGGCACGGAACTCCGCCGGGCCAGTGCAAATCTATTGTGATCTGTAAATTGTTTTGAAGTGGTTATTTGGTGTTGTCGCGGTTGATTCTTGACTTGGAGTGTCCAAGTCTGTTACAGTGGTATCAGAGCACGGCCGATTTCTCTTCTACGGGAAATCCGATCCCCGAATTTTTTTTTCCGCGGCACCTATGGCTTCAGGCAATGATCAGTCGACTCCCTCTGCATCTGGAGATGCGGACTGGGATCACAACGAAGATTCAAACAGAGAGTATGGCCCGCCTCGGCCTACTCAGGCGGAGCAAAGAGAGATGGAGCGTCGTCAATTGATTGGTGATGCAACAAAGATGATGCTCAATTTTGCCAAGGACCCGAAGATGGCAAAATATATGAACCAGACCTCTTTGGAAGAGGTACAGAGGGAGTGGCAGAGAACCACAACACCACTCCCGAAACCCGCTCTCAAGAAACCTTCTGCCTCCAAGAAATATACGGAGAAGGAACTGGAGAACGTGGTTGATGCACGGATTGCTCAGCTTTTCGACGTGCAAAAGAAAGGCAAAAAGCACGGCAAAAAGCAGAACAAAGGTACTGACTTCCCGGGATATTTGGGTCGTCAGTCGACATTCGACAAAGCAAAGAAACTGAAGAAGCGTGTCAAGTTTGAAGGCCTACCCAGTTCTTCTTCTTCTTCTGACAGTTCTTCTAGCTCTTCAGATTCGAGCGAAGAAGACAGGAAAAGCAAAAAGCGAAGCAAGAAACAACGCTTCGGAAATGGCAAGAAAAAGGCAAGGAAATCTAGGTCTCGCCCAGTGAGTAAGATTCGAGTGATACAGTGAATTCTTACTGTGAAAGATTTTGGAACTCCTTTTTACCTGCCTCTTCATTCAAGAAGATCTCGTTCAGAGAACAGATTGAGCGGTTTACATTGGGTCTACCTACAGAGATCCGAGACCACTGCTTGGAACAGAAGTCAGCTTCTATTCAGGAGTTGATGAGTCATGCGAAGCGGGGCTTTGCAATTCACTCTGGCAGTCTGACCTACCCCACAGATGAGGTCACGACACAACGAACCGGACGGACTTCTGGGAATGAAAGTAGAAAAAAGAAAGAGCAACCCAGAGAAAAAGGATGCACGACCCAGACTTACTCCTCAGGAGCGGACTCGCTACATCAGGGAGGGGAAGTGCTTTGGATGCGGGGAAACTGGACATATTTCCGCGAAGTGCCCTGATACGGCACAGAAAGAACAGCATGATAAAAACGACGACAGGTCTGAGAGTTCGAGAGCAGCTGAAGAATGTGGCAGAAAAGGCAGATAAAAAAGCAGAACTGGTACCACATGGAGTGGGACCTGCACCGAATCTAATGAATGAAAGTACAAACTTTACCGCTTTCGGGGCAAAGCGAAGGATCAGGAAGCTCTTTTGAAGGAGCCAGGCCAACGTCTTTTCACTTGGAATTGGCGGCTCGATTTGGAACTACGCCCGACAGACTGACGCCACAGGCGGAGGTAGTTCGACTGGCACCCGGATGGGATGTTGCCATTACACCGAGCATTGGCAAACTTCGTTTGCAATGACAGGGGTGTTCAGGGCACGTGAGTGACGTTCTACTCGGGATCCCTTGGTACCACAAGAACTACGCCGTGGTTGACTACCGGGCCGAGAAAGCGACTTTGATAAATGAAGGGCTTAGAGATTGTACTTGATGAACTTCAGTTTTCTTACTCATTCTTTTGGGAGAACTGAACGATGGATAAAGGTTGAATATGTTTTGACCTGAAGAAAAGAACACCAAGATTTTTTTTCTCCACGCTCATGCCGATTGTTTTTGAGAGGGCCTGAAGATCATACCATTGATCTGATATCTGGAAGCACGCCACCGAATCGGCCACCTTATCGTGTGAGCCAAGTACAGAATGAAAAGATTATGAACTCAGTGAAAGACCTTTTGGAAAAGGGTCTTGTCCAGCCTAGTACTTCACCGTATTGCTCTCCAGTGTTGTTGGTTTTGAAGAAAGACGAATCTTGGAGAATGTGCATCGATTATAGCACTCTCAACGAAATCACCATCAAGAACAGATTTCCGATTCCTAGGATCGATGATATACTCGACAGGTTACAGGGATCCTCGTGCTTTAGCAGGATTGACTTGAAGAGTGGATATCATCAGATCAGGATAGCACCAGGAGACGTCTACAAGAAAGCTTTTCGGACGACTTTTGGGTTAATTGAGTTTTTGGTAATGCCTTTTGGCTTAACCAATGCTCCTGTGACATTTAACCGGATGATGGACAGGATTTTTCGAGAGTACAGGCTATTTGTTGGCACTTTCTTTGACGACATCATTGTTTTCTCCAAGAATGAGGCAGAACACAGAGATCATCTGCTTCAAGTCTTTCAAGCATTACGAGATCACACGTTAGTGATTAATGCAAAGAAAAGTGAATTTTTCCTACTAGAGATACACTTTTTGGGACACATTGTGTCAGCAACAGGAGTGCGAATGGACCCGGCCAAGATAGAGACTATCCGTGATTGGCCCGATTTGAGGAATGTCCATGAAGTTAGAAGCTTCTTGGGACTGTGTTCGTACTACAGGCGGTTCATACGAAAGTTTGCAGAGGTTGCTTCCCCTTTGCATACCTTGACACAGAAAAGAGTACCTATTTCGTGGGGACCCACAGAGGTGACTGCCTTTCGGACATTGAAAGAGAAATTGACTACGAGACCTATTTTGACTTTGCCAGAATTGCAGAAGTCATTTGAAGTATATTGTGATGCTTGTGGTCGTAGTCTGGGTGCGGTCTTGCTGCAAGAAGGCCATGTCATAGCTTACGAGAGCCGTTTGTTCTCTAGGCCGGAGATGACAGCACAGATCTATGGGAAAGAGCTTTTGGCGGTTATCCATGCTCTTACTCAGTGACGGCATTACCTACTCGGAGCGGATTTTAATGTCTTTACAGACCATCAGAGTTTGCGCTACTTCTTGTCACAGAAGCAGCTTTCGGAAAAGCAGATGCGGTGGGTGAACATCTTGTCACAGTTCCACTTCCAGATTGTCCATGTGCAGGGACAGAAGAATGTGGTGGCAGATGCTTTGTCTCGGAAACCGTTGGTTCTGGCTATTTCCGCGATACATCATAGGAGCTTCGAGGATATGGTCGATCAGTATGCCACAGATACAGGTTTTGCAGATATTTTCACACGGATACGGGATGGGGAGACAGTAGCTGGATACTCCCTTCGGGAAGGCTACTTGATGAAAAAGACTATGTTGTGAGTTACACAGCCGTTGAGGGAAAAGGTTATGACTGATTGCCACTGTCCACCTTTTACAGGTCACCGCGGCATTGCTACCACCATGAAAGGGGTAGAGAGAGATTTCTTTTGGCGGAGACTGAAGAAGGATGTGGAAGAGTTTGTGCGCAGTTGCTTGGTATGCCAGAAGGTCAAGTTTGACAGGCATAAGGCACAGGGATTGTTACAGCCTTTACCCATACCCACCCGCCCCTGGGAAAATATTGAAATGGAATTCATTTTTTTTTATCTCCCGAGAATACAGAATGACCACGATGATTTTTCGATTACATGGCACGCCTGAGACGATTGTCTCCGACAGAGGCCCCAGATTTATGAGTTTGTTTTGGAAGGCAATTTGGGAGAACATTGGCACGCGGTTGCAGTTCTCGTCATCGTTCCACTTGCAGACTGACGGGCAATCTGAGATTGCCAATTCAGTGATTTTAGATTTATTGAAGTCTTGTATCTCGCATCAGAAGACTCAATGGGAAAAGAACTTACCTTTGGTGGAATTTGCCTACAATAACACGATACACTCTTCGACGGGAAGACGCCATGAGAGATTGTTGAAACTGCTGCGAAGGTTCCATCCTTCCTGAGCACGAAAGATTAGAAATTTGAAGCGGATGAATATTCGTGAGATTTGGATATGGCTTCTGCCAAGGTTCGCGAGACTTTACAGAAGTCTCAAGAACGACAGCAAAAGGCAGCGGATCGCCATCGTCGCGACTGGAAACTGAAGGAGGATGATTGGGTGCTCTTACTTTTGAGAAGGCACGCGTAAGAAAGAAAAAGGGAAAGGAGAGGCTTTTTCCAAAGCTTAGTATGTGATACTACAGACCTTTCCAGATTACTGACAAGATAAATGATGTCTCCTTCCGATTGGAACTGCCAGATACTTGGAGGATTCATAATGCATTGCATGTGAGTCTCTTGAACCCTGTTAAGGGTGATGTGCCTGATGATGGGGAGCCTGATGAGCAACCCGAAGTGGAAGAAAACGAGGAGATCCTTGTTCCTGAACAGATTTTGGCACATAACGATACGAAGAAAGGTAAAGTCCGAAGGCGGTTCTTGGTTTAGTTCAAGAACTTTCCTGCATTTGATGTGAAGTGGATGGAGGAGGAGGACCTAGCAGATACTCCTCAGATTGTGAAACTTTACCTCGATGCTTTTGGTTTAGCATAGTCTACTCCAAATGGAACCCAGAATTCAGCTTGGCCGAAGATCTGGTGCAGTGGGATGCACAAGAGGGGAGTTACTCCACTCCTTTGTCAACAGATGCCTCGATTTTGATACTAAAGTCACTGATGTCTCTTTGAGCTTCAGGGATACTGAGAGCTGACAGTATTCTGCTGGATGACTTTATAAAATGGAATTCCTGATTATGATACTGATTTGTTCTTGACTTCTTGTGAGTGCAGGAACTGATAGCCGAAATGACTGCAGCATTTTGGTCTGATTGATCTCAAATAGACATGGTTGCAATAGGGGTTAGTCAATCGGACATCGATGAGGTCCCGATTGGACCTAGATGTGATTGCTAGCTACATTGCCGATAAATCATGGTCTAAGATCCGAATGAATGTTGAATGTCATGTGATGTCTGGTGATGTCCTGTGATGTCGTGTGATGTGACTGTCGATTTTGTACATGTGCTAGATGTGTGTTCCTAGTACGTAGGTACTAACAGTCAGTGTCTGCTAAGACGGTTTATGGCTTTTGTCGGTTTTGCAGGCGTAATCGCGGTCGATTACAATGCTTTCAAGAGGGGGGTATGTCACAAAGTGATGACGTGGCGGACAGCAGAAACCCTAATTTCTGCCAGAAACCCTAAAATTCCTGCAAACCCTAATTTTTGCCAGAAACCCTAATTTTCAGAAATCGCGGAGGCGGATTATTTAATAAAAAAAAAATGGAAAATGATGAGCGACGCAAATTTCGCTTTTTCTCTACTTAAATGAGAAAGAGAGAGAGAATGCTTTTGCTTTCATGTTTTGACTCTCTGTGAGAGAGAGAGAGAGCAATTGCTTTTGATTTGAAGCTTTTGGGGCTCTGCTTTTGGGCATCCCTTGTAACCTTTAAATCAGTGGTGAGGGCCTCACTTCTCAGAGCATCTGGACGCAGAGTCTGAGAGTGAAACCCTAACCGCTCTTTTGTACTTTGATGATTGATTAATATAAAAAGAAATACCGAAAGGGGCGCCGGTCTTTGGGGCCAATATCTCTAGGCACGGAACTCCGCCGGGCCAGTGCAAATCTATTGTGATCTGTAAATTGTTTTGAAGTGGTTATTTGGTGCTGTCGCGGTTGATTCTTGACTTGGAGTGTCCAAGTCTGTTACAGGACATCGAGGAGATCCGACACCAACCGATGTTGGATTTACTCTGAGCTGGAGGTTCTTAGTAGCTTAAGTTTATTGCATCCCTCATTATTTTGTACCTTTGTATTGACTAGAGAGTCTCTAGCCTTTCCCCGACTTTCACTACAACATTTTGTTTAGGATGTTAGTCTTTCTTTCAGCACATAGACTTTGTATTGATTCACCAGTTTGTAACTTGTTGGTCTCATAGGTTATTTTGGCCTTTTGTAGACGTCTCTCTCTCTCTCTCTCTCTCTCTCTCTCTCTCTCTCTCTCTCTCTCTCTCTCTCTCTCTCTCTCTCTCTCAGAGATACACGCACGCGCACTCGCACTCGCACGCAAACACAAACAACACTCGCACACAAGGTATAGTGTGATACTTGAGGTCATGTGGTAGGGAAGGTTGGATTACTTAGCTGCATTGCTGGCACAGACATTACATTTGCTAGATTCAGGGAGGCTTCACACAACGAGTGGGTTTCATACCATTGTTAACTAATTGTATCATGTTTTTGTATACTGTGGTTGTATGGCATGTTTCCCACTGATACCATTGTATATGTTGTAGTGTTTTTCCCATATTCTTGTATCATGACATATGGCTGATTTGATGTAATGCAAAAGGGTCCAAGCTCTTTTCCTCCACCCCTTCCCCCAACACACCTGCGCGCGCTCGCACACACACACAGTAGTTAAGGAAAAGGGCACCAATTTGCAGAGAATTTTTTGAATCTGGATTCTTAGCTGACTCTGCTCTCAATCAACTAATGTACTCTCAAATGTTCTGCTGTGTTTGTAGGGCTTTGTAGCTGCAGTTTCCAACATTCGAGAGTTTGCACCAGCTGTCTATGATGTCACAGTTGCAGTACCAAAGGAATCGCCACCTCCAACCATGAAGCGTGCACTCAGTGGACAGTCCTCTGTGGTATAGCTCTTTTCTGCGTATTTATCTGGCACTCTTTGAAGTACTTCAGCTTCATATGGAATTATCTAACCTTTTTTCTTTGTATCATTATAATTGGTAGCTTAAGCTTTTATGTTAATTTTTTTTTGCTCTATTTCCTGTTTCTGGGTTTTATAACTTGATAACTTCAGATCATAGAGAGAAAATCAGCAGCTTCTAAAGAGAAAGTTTTGCAAGGCGAGAAACCAGTCCCCGGCTCTTAGAAACAGAACACTGCAGTACTTCAGCTTCATGTGGAATTATCTAATAGTTTCTAGAGAGAGAGAGCTGTTATAAAGAGTGAAAAAAGTAAAATTTAGGGTTAGAGAAATGTCAAGCCACCCATATGCAATGATTTGTTGCATCTCCGGTCCAGACACAAAACCTAGCCCTACGAACGTCATGTATCGCTCTCTAAAATCTAAGCAATTGTAGTCAATCGCGTGCATTGAGTGAAATAGAGGGAACAACCGAAAGTAAAACAAAAGAATTTATCACACACACATCAAAGACATTCACATTGAATGCTCATATGGTATCATGCATTCTTGTGATGTGTATGATGTCAGTTTGAATCATGAATTTAGTAAGCTACAAATACCTCTACTGGGTCCGGAAAGTCTATCTGTCACAAAGTGATGACGTGGCATGATCATACCTATCGGACTGAGGAGAGCATTGGTCGCATGGGACTGGATGGGATCAAAAGATTCAAGTTTGAATTTGGCTGCCCGTAATTTGCAGTGGAATTGCGCCTAAAAACATGGCGTGTTTTACGGGACAATGTGGCAAGGCCATATGGACATGGGGTACTTTTTCGGGCACAGTTTGTCACCAGGAGGTGTACTTTTCCTGTTGCCTTTCGTAAATAAGTACTAGATATTTTTATTTATTTTATTTTTACTTGTTTTCCCCGGAACCCTTGAAAAGGTGCAAGTGGACATTGCATGGCCAGTGTGAAACGGCTGCGGCCGAATAGGTTTCACACAGCGGGAGTCTGGGTCGGTCAGTCTGGGACTGGTCGGGCCAATTAGCACTGAATTCTGATGAGTATGGAAGCCTGTGTGCGCCAAATGAAGTCTGGGCCACTCGGAAAGTCACTTATAACTTTATAAGTCAGTGGGAACTAGAGAATTAACTCAAAAGGGGCAAACTGGACACATGGCAGCTTCTGAGGAGTTTGCTACTTCCAGCTGAAGAGGGGGCGCCCAATTTGAGAGAGGAGGCTGATTTGACTCATAAGTGAGCCACAGTGTGTGTGTGTGAGTAGTGGGTGCAGGTCTACAACTTTAATGGAAAGCTTGCCTTCTCCTCTGTCTCATGTAGCGCGATGATTTGCTCTCGTGCATCTCTCTCTCCCTTTTGGCACATATGGTAATGCCCCATTAGTTGGGCTACTCAGATGAACATGTACAGTTCTAGGGGTTTATGCGCGTTTGCCAAGGCAAGAGCCTTCTGAACAGGAACCGGATTAGCTAATTGCTAATCCCCCTTAGGTACGCACAGTTCCATCGCGAAAGATTGCGAGTTCGGAGAGTTTTCTCGTGTGAAAACTCGTCCAATTCACAGGGGAACTGTCCCATTGCGTGCGGGAGCCCTTGGGACACGCGTAGGCGTATTCGCTCCGCTAAAAACGATCCGAAACAGCGAATTACAGCCTGCTGTGTTTTTCTGCAGGTTTAGGGTTTCGCACCTAAACTGCAAGGGAACACCGGGGGAGCCTCGTGAGAGCCTTGGGATGCGTGTACAGGCTTTTGGGCACCCAGCAGTGAAAAACAGGGAATTACAGCCCGCTGAAATTCTGTGACAGCTCACCAAAAAGCTTCCAGATAGCGAGGGAATCCGTCCTAGATAGGTGCTTTTGACCTACAGGGGTTTTTGCGTCGTTATGCTGTCAAAATCAGGTCGAAAACCTGCATTTTCAGCCCTCGCCAGGTTTGGACAGCTTTGTGAAAGCTTGTGCTAAGTGGTCGGATCGTCTACCTTAATTTGAATAAAGAAATACCGAAAGGGGCGCCAGTCTTTGGGGCCTACAGGGTGTCGGTCTCGTGTGCGCAGTGACATTCTAGTCGCTGGACGCAATTGTGTTCTCTTCCCTTCTCAGTGCTCTGTGTAAAGTTAACAGGTGATTGAAATAGTACCGCCTTGTACGTTGTACAGGCCGGTTATACAGTTATTGAGAGCTTTGATTTTTTGAGATGCTGGAGCTTTTGGGCTCAGTTTTGGACCACATCATCTCAACGGAAGGGTGGACCCGGCCAAAATTGAGACTATTCGTGATTGGCTTGATATGAAGAATGTTCATGAGGTTCGAAGGTTTCTAGCTCATATTATCGGCAATTCATTCGGAAATTTGTAGAGATAGCTTCTCCTTTGCATGTATTGACTCGTATAGGGGTTCCTTTTACTTGGGGCTTGACAAAGATTGCAGCCTTTCAAACTCTCAAAGAAAAGTTGACTACGGGGCCAGTGTTGGCCTTGCCAAACTTGCAAAAGCCATTCAAAGTTTACTTTGATGCTTGTGGTCACAGTCTAGGAGTAGTCTTGATGCAAGAAGGCCATGTCATTGCGAGCACGATGTTTTCACGTCCTAAGATGGTTGCACAGATTTACGAGAAAGAGCTCTTGGCAATCATCCATGCTCTTACACAGTGGCTACACTTTTCTACTTGGAGCTGATTTTACTATCTTTACAGAACGTCAGAGTTTACGCTACTTCTTGTCGTAGAAGCAGCTTTCAAAAAAGCAAATGAGGTGGGCTAACATCCTGTCATAGTTTCATTTCCAGATAGTCCATGTTCAGGGACAGAAGCATTTAGTGGCAGATGCGTTGTCTAGGAAGCCCTTGGTTCTGGCTATTCCCGCGATACATCATCGAAGCTTCGAGGATATGGGTCAATCAGTATGCCACATATCCTTATTTTGCAGATATCTCTCACTGGATACAGAGTGGAGAGACAATTGCAGGCTATTCCATGCAGGACGCTATTTGATACGGAAAACGATGTTGTGTGTTTCACAGCCTTTGAGGGAAAAGGTTTTGATAGAGTCCCATTGTCCACCTTTCTCCGGCCACCGCGGCATAGATACCACCTTGAAGGGTGTTGAGTGTTACTTTTACTAGCCGAGGCTCAAAAAGGATGTGGATGAGTTAGTTCGCAATTGCTTAATATGCCAAAACTTCAAGTTTGACAGGCATAAGGCACCAAGATTTCTATAGCCTTTATCCATACCCTATAGTCCCTTGGAAAGCATTGCCATGGATTTTATTTTTTATCTTCCCATGATGGCATTTGGACAATCATCAACAGATTCAATAACATGCCCACTTTATTTCGGTAAAGAAGACGGTTAAACCTGATCATTTGGTGAGATTATTTGTTTCACAGATTTTTCGATTACATGGCACGAACGGGTCCATAGTCTCGAACAGAGACCCCCGATTTACTAGTTTGTTTTGGAGGGAAATCTAGGAGAACATTGACACGCAGTTGCAATTCTCGTCCTCGTTCCACCCCTAGAGAGAGAGGCAATTTGAGATAGCCAATTTAGTGGTTTTGGATTTGTTGAAGTCACATATTTTGGATCTGAAGACTCAAAAGGGAAAACCCCTTGGTGGAGTTTGCCTACAACCACACTGTCATTCTTCGACGGGGAAGGTGCCATTTGTGGTAATTGAGAATGACTAAGAAAGATAGATTGAATGATTACTGTCAAATTTTCTGGGTTTGCCCCAGAGACCAGATTGAGTCGTTTTGTTGTGGTTTGCCAAAAGACTATTGTCTAAACCAGAAGTCTGACTGCATTCAGAAACTTAGGGGACATGCTAAGTTGCGATTTTCGGAATGCGTGCCAGCTCATTGACTTATCCTACGGACAGGGTACTATCCACCTCGACTGGGCAAGAGTCTGCGAGTGAAAAGAATGAACCGGGGGAACCGAATGACAGCTCATCAGAGGATTCTAGAGAATCAGATGGTAGCACATCCAAAGGTTCCTACGAACTAAGGGAACTAGATGCAAATTCATCAAAGGATTCCGGAGAAAGGGGATCAGATGATAGTGCACCTCCCTCAAGGTTCCGATGATTGAGATTGACATGCCAATGGACCGGGGAAGCTGGGGAAGCTACCCACTCGTCCTAGCACAAGGAAAGAAAGGAAAAATATACGAGATATTTGAACACTGCTTTTGCCATGGTTCGTGAGGCTCTTGAGAAGTCTCGAGCATGGCATAAGAAGGCAGCTGACAAGAATCGATGCGACTTGCAGTTGAAGGAAGATGAAGATGATTAGGTGCTTTTACGGTTTGAGAAGACACGTCTAAGGAAATGAAAGGGAAAGGAGCGACTTTTTCCAAAGCTAAGAATGCGGTTCTATGGCCCTTTCGAGATTCAACAGAAGATAAATAATGTATCCTTTAGACTAAAGTTGCCAGATACTTAGAAGATTCACAATGCTTTTCATGTGAGTCTATTGAAACCTTTCAAGGATGAGGTGGCAATCGACAAGGAGCTTGAGGAGCAACCTAAAGTAGAAGAGAGCGAGGAGATTCTCATTTACGAACAAATAATGGCTCACTAGGAAAAGGAAAGAGAAAGGTAAAGTGAACGGCAGTTCTTAGTCAATAACTCTCCGGCATTGGATGCGAAGTGGATGGAGGAGGACCTAGCAGATACTCCTTACATATTGGAACTTTACCTTGAGGTTTTCGGTCTAGCTTTGACTATTTCGAGAGATCCCGTGGATTAGCAGGGTTGAATTAGGTGCAGATGGGACTGCACAAGAGGGGAGTCACTCAGCTCCTTTGTCACAACTTACCCAGATGGAATAAAGTGACTGATTTTCCTTTGGATGAGGGATACTGACGGGCTGACAATATTTTGTTGTATGAATTTATGAAAGAAGTACTTCGAGCTTGGAATTCCGAGATGAATATGATATATGTGTGCTCTCTCATGTGAGTCCTATTTGAGTGCATGTTTGAAAGACGAAATGACTGTAACATTTTGCTCTTGAGATTCCATATGAGATGGACATGATAGCAATAAGAATTAGTCAATCTGACATCAGTGAGATCCAGTGTGGCTCTTTATGCGATTGCTAAACACGTTGTTGAGAGATCATGGTATGAGATCTCGATGGACTTTATGTGATTTGATTTGAATGTGATGTGGATGTTTAGTGACTGTCGTCTTTGTGCAAATGTTGGATTTGTGTTGTCTAGTGCGTCGGTACTAGAGTCGGTGTCTATTGAACTAGTTTGTGGCTTGTGTTTGATTTTGTAGGCGTAATCGAGGGTGATTACAATTCTTCCAAGACAAGGGTATGTGACAAAATGATGACATGGCAAGTCCAGATGGATAAAATGACTATTTTATAAGTTGTTCCCAACTTATGGGGTCCCATCTGATGGGGCCTAGGGGACACATAGATTAAAAAAAGAGAAGAGAAGAGAAATTGCATGGGCTGTTGACGGGGCAGGCTCCCATAAATTGCGCTAGCTAGCTGACGAGGCAGGCTGTACGAAAATTGGCGATTTGTACTGGCAGCTTTTGGAGCGCTAGCTCTTGGACCAGATGCTTTTGGGACTTGAAGCTTTTGAACTAATTCACTCTGTAGAGCATCCAGACGCAGAGTTTGAGCAGAGGTCCCTCAGGAGTTGTACTTTGCAATGATTAATGATAAATAAATACCGAAAGGGGCGCCAGACTTTGGGGCCAATACCTCTGGGCACGGAACTACGCCGGACCGTGTCGACTCTCTCTCTCTCTCTCTCTCTCTCTCTCTCTCTCTCTCTCTCTCTCTCTCTCTCTCTCTCTCTCTCTCTCTCTGTGTGTGTGTGTGTGTGTGTGTGTGTGTGTGTGTGCAGCCCAAGTCGTGACTCGCGAGCCCTAGTCTCTCTGCAGCCGTTGGGTGCGAGGGTGGCATCCAGCTCCCCATGGCTGTATCATAGCCTGGTCCGCCTTGCCTAGGTCAGCCTAGCGGCATCGCCCCTGCGACCAGCGACAGTCGACGCCTATCCTTGCAACCTGCGGCCCCTTAGTTAGCGTTTTTGCAACTGCAAACGCTTGTGCAACCTACAACCAGCCTGAAGCTCTTCAAGAGGTGTTCCCACTCCAAACTGGGAGCACCTTCAAGTCCTTTGAAGTCCCATGGCAGAACACAAGGGAGTATCCCCGACAACAAGACGAACCCGATCCTTTGTGGCCCCCCCTCTGGTGGACCCATTCGATCGTATCCAAGCTGAACTCAAGGAGTTGAAAGCAGAGAATAGAGATCTCAAGATACGCCTTGCCGCCCTCGAAGCTGGCTCTAATCTCTCGAATCTCAAAAACAAGCAGACATTGGCCGCATTCTAGCCAGAGGTAGAGCATACATTTACCAAAAACGTAGCATCATAGCCACTCAAATTCAAGAAAACGTTGCAGTCATACCCTCCAAAATGGAGTACTTGCAAGAGCATCGCCGTCGTGAAGGTCTTGCATTGACCGTTCGCATCAGTGGCTTGTCTTCCACTTGGTGGGAAGAGGGGGACGAGTTCCTTTCCACTCTAGTCAACCTCAACTAGGCCATCCAACCCGTCAAGTTTGACGCCTACACCATTGAGTGCGTACATCGTGACCATCGCAACAACTAAGGAAGCCTTGTCTTCAAAACTAAAGAGCACCGCACAGCACTTCTAAATCAAACTCGTCTTCTAAAGGGCACGACAATTTGGATTAGTGAAGCTCTCACGCCCATGCAACTCAAGATGAAGAAACAAGAGCTACAAAAGGTAAGAGAAGCACGGGCTGCAGGTAAATGGGCGGTTATCGTGGTGGTAAAGCCATCATTGAGGAGTTTCGAGCACAAAAAGCCCCCTAGCATCCTCTTGTATACTCCAACCTCTTTTCATAGTAGTCACCTCAATCTTATATGCGACGTGTGTTTGCAATTTTGTTATAAATGCCTCCAACCATCTTCCTCCCCCCCCCCCTCCCCCCCCCCCCCCCCCCCCTTTTCGTGAGAACTGAGAAGAGTGCCTTTGTATGCCCGTTTTCTCCGTCCCATGGGTCATATCTGACCTCCAAGGACAATAATGAATCTCTCTCTCTCTCTCTCTCTCTCTCTCTCTCTCTCTCTCTCTCTCTTTGTCTGTGTTAGAGTTCAATAATTTTGAAGTTTCTTTTCGTGTGTTGCTATTGATTTCTCGCTTGGAGTGTCCAAGCCTATTACGGAGTCTCTTGAATTTATCGTTATACCTCTAGGCACGGAACTACGCCGGGCCGTGTCGACTCTCTCTCTCTCTCTCTCTCTCTCTCTCTCTCTCCCCAATTGGGCAGCCAACAACGGAAGAAAGTGACGCCATGTACAAGGAAAATCCACCCAACCACACTCGGCATTTATGTGTCATTTGCGTTTTAAAAAGAACGGCGACATTTCGAGCTCTGGCCTCACTGTCTGCCAACAGAACCTCATAAAACCCTCGGGCTCCGAAATAAACTCCTCGAACCACTTGTCGTTTAAGCATGACATCCACCCATTGTGCCACATCTTGTGCCGTAGGCATTTTGCCAGGAAAGAAAATATAACACATTAAGCACATATTGGGCGACAGGATCCATGAGCTGCTGAACAGGGATGAGGACTTCTTTCTCAGGTTTTGGACCCTCCCAGGCCCTACATGCGTCCTCAAAATCTTCGGGCATGCGCGTGCACACATACACAGAGGAGAGGAGATGTATTCCTACTAATATCTTTTGTGATGCAATGTACTACGCCTGATCAAACACCTTTTTGTTGGATTGATCTTTCCAGTTTGTTTTTATTCTGCCCTGCACCAGTAAGTTTTGATAAGGTTTAATGTTGTGCTTATCTTTGTATCAATGTATGCTCATGTATGTGTGTGGGCCTATCTTGGAGCAAGTATCAATGACATTAGTTGGGATGCTGTTAGTATTAATGCATGATGGTAAGTTGTCTCATGAATGATTACTATGAGTTCATGTTTTGCACTTTCCTCATGGGTGAATCTCAGTATCCCTTGGATTCATGCTGACGGTGTTAAAGTTATAGCATCTCAAGTGAATGGCCCAATGTGATCCCAATATTTATTTTGGCTTTAGGTATTTATTTTACTTATTTGTCAAATCTTGGGTAGGGCAATTTGCAAGGTGAGTATATAAGCACCACCTTACCCCCATTGTAAATCATCAATTCATTGTAAATCATCAATTCATTGCTAAGGTTGGTTGGTTCAGTAGTATATCTCTCTCTTTCTCTCTCGTGTATTCTCCCCATTGCTCAATGCTTCCACATTGTCGACTTTGACAGAGGGCACATGGAGGTTTCACTGTGAAGTCTTTGTTGAAGCTCGACTAGAGGATGAGAATGTTTCCATCTAACGCTTCATAGAGTGCTAAAGTTCATATCTTTACACAGTAATATGCATGACTACTCCACAAACTTTCTATCGGAAAATTCAGTGTCATCTAGGTTTATCTTGTTTTCTGAGCTTCTTAGTTTTGCTAGTTACTCAAGGTGCAAATTCATGAGATCTGATTTGTTTTGTTATCAAGATGTCAATCTCTACTTTTTACGGGTTTTTACTTTTTGAGGAGTGCACCTTATCTCGTAGGTTCATTTACATATAAGACGGGTTCCAACATCAGGTTTGCCTGAGACAGAAGATGGCCTTTCACAATGGTGTAAGGATGCTTTTATTTTAAAGGTCAGTGCCTTGCTTATGGTATAAGTAGGTAAATGTGCATGTAGAGGTCAGATCACAAGCTTAATCTTGAAGGTCACTATCTTTTTAATGGTTAAAATAGGTAAATGTGCACATAGGGTTGGATTGCAAGCTAAACTTGTCACGGGCTGTGAACCATAAACAAACGTTAACAAGTTTTTGCTTTATTCTATCACGGGATTAAGTGGAGTGACGAGTTCAATGGTATGTTCCAGGATGATTTATTAGACAAACACAAACAAGACAATACCTTTGGAGAGGAACTCTATAAACCTATATCACGGCCTGTCAAACCGTTACTGGTAGGCTAATTTATGCGTGTTCTGAGGTTTCATGCTTACAGCTGGTATATTTGTTTTGAATGAGTAAATGTTGTGGATGCACAACAGGTGGTTTTGGGTTGGTCTTCGCTCCTGCTGTATGTTGCAGGACAGCTTTTGAGACCCTTGCTTTCAACATGGACTGGCATTGCATGGGTAACTGGAGGTCTTGGCACAGTATTTTTTCTGATGCAGGTGTTTATCTTATCTACTCAATCAGAAAGGTCCTCAAATTTGAAGAGCAGCAAGTCAAGCAAAATAGTCGGTGCAAACGGACAAAGCTGAAGAATTGTTGATTCGATGATCTCCTGCTGCACTTTGCCAATCGATCTCTCGGCACACGATCAGAAGCTTGCATGCAATGATCTTATATGCTTTTGATGGTTGAGCATTCTCAGTAAGAGAGGTTCAAAATGAGCACGCTTCATTGGCTGCATCAGGCATTCATGGGGATTTTGATTAGACTAGAAAATCCTTAAGCTGCCTGTCAAGGCATTACAAGCTATTTGTATTCATTTGACTAGCTTCTGGTTCTCTTCTGCAAAAGGGCTTTTGGCTCAGACAGACAAAAAGGGTAATGCCACTTTTAATAGACCTTCTGGCTCGTGAATATATATACTGGGCATTGTCAGAAAAGTGCTTTTAGCATTCGAGGTTGATTGAAAATGTATGGACGTAGTTGGAACTCTCCTTCACTCGATACGTGTTTCTGAGGCAGTTGCCATTGAATACCCATAGGTGGGTCACGCTAGAAGGAGAACATTGCTAACATCCCTTTGTTGTAATGGCTATGGGACAAAAGCTAGCCTTTGGAAGTGAGCTAAACACACATACGTCTAACTTGCCTCTTAGTTGTGTGTGTAGCGCATGTGTGTGTGGCCGTAGGGTAGAGGGGCCAGTTGTGGTATGGCCCCTAGAAACAGGACAAATAAAGCCTTGTTATATTACACTTGATGACTAGAAAAGGCACAAAAAAGAGAGAGCCCAAACGGCTAGCTGATTTGAAATAACACCATTCCATTGGCCAGCGCATGGGCTCAAGCCTCCACGGGTGCATTTTACCTCTTTTGGCCCTGGTTGGTGTTCTTATTCATGCCAATTTTTGATACACTTGATTCCGAAAATCGCGCCGCGACTACCGACTCTCTAACCCGACCAATCCCAAATTAATTCTTCTGAAAGCTTGTGAAAAGGCGATTAAACTGAGCTACTCATCGCAAAAAAATTGAGCTCGGAGGAGAGAGATTCAAGCTCCCCAAGTTACTCGTCCCCCTACGAGCTCCTCTACCCTAGTAGAAGGCATCTACTTTGCAAGTTAGAAACAAGAGGATGTTGCTTTGCACTGCCAGTACGTTGATAATCTCTATTAACTTAAGACACAAAATTGGGGTTCAGAATTTGGTATGCACGGAGTGTTAATTTGATGTATGGCCGTTTGTGGCTTCGTGTACATTTTCTTGTGGCTTTTGTGTAGAGCTAGAGGTCACTATATACAAAAAAACAAAAAACAAAAATTTTATTTCTTTGCAGTGCGCCTTTTGCCAGGCATTTGCTCTTTGGGTCATTTTGTTACTATATTTTTGAATCTCTTATGTGTATTTAAGCGACAGAAATTCATGGGTAATTCCTCGGAGGCTATTTGTGAGTTCAAAACTTGTTTGTATGAGGATTTTTGTAAAGCTTGGAATGGGCAGGCACCTGTTGCTGGTATGTATTTTCGTGCAAGACCTCATGGACCCGGTTACGTAGTATGCTATGAATGCAGTCATCTTGTTTTTGTAGGGAAAATGCCTACTGTGCAAGATGTCGGGCAATAGGTCGATTTTCTTCTCAAACGCAAGGTTGTTCGTTTGGTACTTGTCCTGTTTGCAAATACTCAAGTCAAAAATTTGATGTTCGAGATGTCTTTTCTCTTTTTTAACATATAAATGACCCATGTTTTGCTGCGGGCATTGATTGAGGATTATCAAAATCTTATTCGTCATAAATGCTTGGCGTGGGTGGAAATTGTTGATTTCCCTCGCACCTGGAGCCATTTTTTGTCGTTGTTGGTTGCACATCTTGGAAAGGTGGTTTGCTTCCGAAATTCAATGCGAACACTAATAGGTTTTGCTTTCTTTGGGATATGACAAACCAACTTTGGAAGGCACTATGGTTGATTCAAGGGACCAATGGATGGGCAAACACAAATTCAAATGGGGCAAGTTTGTAAATTTCTTTTTTAGATATGGTAAATTTGGGGACATGCAAGCGGAATGTCCTGAACCTGTCCTGTAGCCCTCTCCTCCAACAGTTCCATCATCCGCTCATGTCCCTACATACAAATTTATTGAAGAGGCTAAGCAAAATGAAGTTTCCATTGCTAATGCGGCTCCCAATGTGGAAAAAGGAAAAATTAAGCCTTCTCAATCTATTGTTCTTGGTACTATCAATGTTGTGAAGGTAAGAATGTTGGGTCTAGTGATAATAGTGTTTGGGTGGTGCCTAAAAAAACAGTGAAGATTCACACTCCACTCACCTCGTAATTATGTTCCACCTTTTAATGCTAATAAGAATGTATTGTTTAAGCAACTTTCATGTAATGATAATTGCATGTTGATTGACGCACTGGAAAAAGTGATGCGTTCTTGCAAGGATGTACTTATTGGTGAGGCTTCCACATCGCATACAAACTCTCAGGAACCTTTTTTGCACTCAATCAACGGATTGGACTTAGCACAGACGTAGTGGATGAAGATTTTCCATGGGCACGTCTACCTAATCTCTTACGTTCTTTTGCCATTTGTAAATATGATCTTTCATGCATAATCCTATTTGATGCATCTCGTACAATGTGCGTGGGTTATGCAACCTTGATAAGTGGCTAACTTGGCACTATGTAAATACATGTAAGGCAGATATAGTTGTTTTGCAAGAGCACAATCAGCACAAGTTTGCTGGTGAATGTTCCTATTTCGTTGGTTATTGGTTTGTGTTGCCGGTTTGCATTTACTCGAATTATTGATGATGGTTTGTCATGAACTTCGGCCAGTTCTTGTGAGCAACGACCTACGCGGTCATAGGATGATTGTGCAATGTTTGTTGAATGGTCAAACCTATGAAATTGGAAGCATATATGCATACACATCCACTCGGCAAAGGCCGCTTTATGGCAAGACATCTCGTCTTATCCATGGATCTCCAATGCCCTCCTTTGTGATGATTTTATAGTACTCCAAATATGCATAATAGCACCACGAGCAATTCTCACATGTTGCTTGCGAAGAGACAAGCATGTAATCATCTTCTTACTTCTACACAAATGCTTGATTTATGGTGTTATTTGCATTCAGATGTCTCGGGGTTTACTTTTTAGCATGCTGCTCATTCCTCTCATCAGGCACGTCTAGATCGTTGGTACGTACTAAATTTACATCAATATGATGAATTGTGTGCGATATCAGAATGGATTGCATCTTGCAATTATCAGATCATCACCTTGTTTTGTTGACTTTGTACTTTGGGCAATCCCTTTGTGATCGACCTCGTTCTTGAAAGCGTCTGCTGCATAATAATGATGTTTTATCTTATAATGAGGTGTTTCGACATATAATTTCTAAAATTATACCCTCCTTGGTTACCTATATGCATCTTGATCTTTGGTTTCACTTTGTTATGCGGGTGCAATGTGCTATTCAGGATTATGGTAAATAGTATATGCATCGGACTCGGAGGGACGTTAATGCTGCCAAATAGGTTTGTCAATGGCGGATGCAGGTATTGGCCGACTCACGGCCTTTGTCTGACTCTAAAATGTCAGAGTTGTGTGAAGCTCGTGCACGTATCCAACGTAATAACAAGATAAAACTTGATAAATGCAGGCGCATGCTTCGACAAAGGGATTTTATGAACAAAGGCTCTGCTTCGAAACGATTTTTAAGCATCTGCATCACATGAGGGTTTTCCAAGACAATAAGCGTTCCTTCAGGAACTTGGGCTTTGTCCAAGCAAGAACTTGCTGATTCCATGGTCTCACATTATAAGCAGGTGTTTGCTACTCCTCCTCAGCCCTCTATAGAAGTTTGTCAAGCACGGTCATTGTTGCTCTCTCATGCACATCCAATTCTTTCTTCATAGGATGTACAATGCCTTGAGGAGCCTTTCACTAATTCCGAATTGCATTGTGGGTTGCTTGCATTGGGCCGTTGGCGATCCCCTGGCTAGGATGGGCCTACTGTGGAATTCTTCATCTCCTTTTGGAACGCTCTCAAAGTGCCTTTTCTTTTCATGTTAAATGCGGCATGGCAGAAACAAGATTTTCCAGTCTTTTGGAAAGAGGGTTTGCTTGAATTGTTGCCTAAGCAAGCACTTTGCGAGCAATTTTCTCATTGGTGGCCAATTACTTTGTTTCCTGTCGTTTACAAGATATTGGCTAAGTTGCTAGTGAACTGGGTTAAAGATTACATTCTTATTGGACTTCATTAGGGCCAATATGGTTTCATTATACGCTGCCAAATCATTGACAACTTGGCTAATGTTTTGATTGCCATGGAATATGCAAAATACACGCAGTAGGATGTACTTGTCATGCAAGTTGATATTGAAAAGGCTTTTGACATTGTGTAGTGGGATTGTATTGTTGTTATAATGAGATGTCTTGGATTCGGTCTTAACATATATCGTTTATTTCTTATATGCTCGCAGTGCGTCTTCCAGGATTCTTGAAGGTGAACTGACGGAAACTTGGTCTCTTGACTGTTCAGCTAAGCAAGACCGCCCTCTTAGTGCATTGTTGTATGCAATTGCCACTCACCCTTTGTTGATGCATCTCGATCATTTGGCTTCCACTGCTCGTCTTCATGACTTGCAGTTATCCTCAGGTCATAACTTCATTGGGCAGGCATATGCAAATGACTCTTTGTTTATGCCTCGTAATCACCAAGTTGATGTCCAAGTGATTATGGATGCTTTGGAGCTGTATGGACTAGCGGCTAGTCTTAGAGTCAATTTTTGCAAATCAAAGCTTTTGCCGCTCAATCCTTGTGATTCGCGTAATCTGTTGTGGCCAGAAGAGATTGTAATTGGCAGGCATTTGGGCTATCCAATTGGATGGAATGTCACTCACATTCAAAAAGTGGATTGGGATGCAACACCTCAATGTCAAATTACATTACTAAAAATTATCCACATGGCCTTTGCATATTCGACTGTGAATCGTTCAAAGTGTCTTGATGCCTTACGTTCAATTCTATTTGCCATTGTTGCATTGGCCTTGTCATTGTCTCGATTCTCTTATGTCATCTATTTTGTCTTACTTGTGGCGAACCCATGCTCAGGAAAAAGGCCTGCGATTGGTTAATTTTGCACTTTGGTGGCCTCAATATCTTGGACTTGCGTAGGCACGCTCTTGCCATGTTGTTGCCTTTCCTTGTGCAACAAATTCAACCTTGGACTCTTATGCTTGCCTACTTGTGTCAGCATGTTACTTCTTCCTTTGGTCATTGTCAATCATCTCTCTGGGAGGTGGTGTTTGGTAATATGGAAGGGCACATTCCTGGATGTCCATTTACTTCCACTTTGATTTTTTCTTGGAAAGGTGTTATAATGCATTTATCATGGCATGGTGGATAGCAGGCGGGAAGGGAATTCGCTTTGTTTGGAGAGTCTTCATTAGAGTAAGGCATTCTCTCTTTATTTGGTTGACTGTTTTCCTCGACAGGCATACTTTCTCTCTTGTTGTGGCCTTTGTGTAGTTGGTGATGTGGTTGATGAGGCGGGCTATACTTTCCAGTTTCCCCTTACCGCTCACCTCTTTGGATAGGAATGCATTACTGTCAGCTTTGGAGACAGCTTCAACACATGCTAACTGAAGTTTTACGCATTCCACCTTTGGCTGATGGTAGCCGCATGTCTGATTGAATTTTTCGTGACATGCCTTTTAAGGCCATCTCTGCCCATCAGGTTTATGCTCTTCTTCTACTACGGCCTTGGCTTGCTGACCATTGTAATGCCATATGGTCTATGCACAAGTCTAATATTTGGTGGAGGAAGCCACTCTCTACCATCTAGAAGAGCCACTTGTCTTTGAAGGAGTGGTTGTTTTTCTAGTGATGCTTGCTTGAAGTTCTCTTAGTAGTGGGCACTTTTTTAAGTGCCCGTCATATTCATCTTCTCGTTGTGTTCGTTGTTCAAATTTGAAAGAGACTATTAGTCATCTGCTAAAGGATTGCTACATTACTAAAGTTTTTATTTGCCACATATCAGTTTGTATGTGGCTCTCTTTCCCCTCTATGGTCTTTCACATGCGATTCTGGGCTTTTGGCATTCTCACGACCTCCTTGAAGCGATTTGTGGTCTTCTTTATGTTGGTCAGATTTTGGGCCTATTGGACCCCGTGGCACCAACGTAATGTCTGCATATTCCACTGCTCTGATATAAATCCTTTTTGGTTTTTCACGCTTTCCCTTAGGCAATCTTTATATTATTCCATGGAAGTTGGGGATATCAGGTTTCCCATGAATGCTTTTAGTCCTCTTTTCACAACAAAACACTTATGTGTTCTTTCTTTGTATATGATCCTTTCCGTTGGTTTTCCTCGCCTTGAGCTTTCCCACTTGTAAACTAATCCAAAGTTTTACAAAAAAGTGTGTGTGTGTGTGTGTGTGTGTGTGTGTGTGTGTGTGTGTGAGTGAGAGAGAGAGAGAGAGAGAGAGAGAGAGAGAGAGAGAGAGAGATTTTAACGTCGTAGGAACAATCCCAAGAGACCTCAAAGATCTATTTGACGAGTCTTGAACCTAAGACGTGACCGTCTAGAGGGAACTGGGATAACCAATCTACCACTCTTGGATGATAGAAATGCTATTCCAGATCTCTCTCTCTCTCTCTCTCTCTCTCTCTCTCTCTCTCTCTCTCTCTTTGGATTGTTCCTACAATATGAAAATTTTCTCGCGCGCTTTTGTGTGTGTGTGTGTGTGTGTGTGTGTGTGTGTGTGTGTGTGTGTGTGTGTGTGAGAGAGAGAGAGAGAGAGAGAGTTTTTTTAGACTTATACACAAAAGAACATAAGTGAGATTAGCACAAAAATAGCTCAATCTTTGATTCATTTTTGTACATCATAGTGAGAATGAGGTATCATTCTAGTGTTTTGTACATAAGATAGTCAAGAACAACTTATTATGAAGTGAAAGAGGCCAGCTTCAACAGTGATGGACTTTAGCTTAGCCAAAAAAATCCTGAGTAAAGATAGAGTCCTCACCTACATCCATATAAACAAGACAACATATTTGTTAGCTTTGAATACGTATTACAAGTGTCAACAAGCCTATCAACTGTTATCCATGTCCTACCCAAAACCTTTTTAACTTTTACCTACCATCCATGTAGTGTTAAATATCAGCAAGTATCCAATCTTGCAACAGTAGGCCACATATAAAAGTGACGTGTGTGTGTGTGTGTGTGTGTGTGTGTGTGTGTGTGTGTGTGAGAGAGAGAGAGAGAGAGAGGGCTTTGGATTATTTCTACGATAAAAAAATTCTCGTGAGTGTGTGCGCACGTGAGAGAGAGAGAGAGAGAGAGCTCTGGATTATTTTTGCAATATGAAAATTTTTCTCGTGTGTGTGTGTGTGTGTGAGAGAGAGAGAGAGAGAGGAATAAAATTAGGTCTAATTACATGAAAAATTTTGCGATATGAAATTTTTTCTCGTGTGTACGCCCGGGGGCGAGAGAGAGAGAGAGAGAGAAGGGGGGGGGGGGGGGGGGGGGGGAATAAAATTAGGTCTAATTACATTATTGAAAAGTCTACCTGGCCGTTGCATGTAAGACTCAGAATAGTGCAGTCCATCTTGGTGGCATACATGTAGTTTTTCCTACCATTATTGCATTGGCCACCTCGTTGTTTTTGGGCTTTCATGTCTCGGATTTTGGAGCATTTTTAGTCTACTTGGTTCCAAAAAAAGGGCATGTGATTGCTCTCTATGGATAAGCTATGTACTTCAAAGCATTGTGGTGGTGTGAATATTCTACATTTGTGTTCTCATGTTATTGCAAGGAAGGCCACCCTTTGGTAGAGCAAACACAACCCTAGATACTGATGTTTGCATTTCTGTGTTCTTGTGCGGTTGCATACTGGGATGTGGTTTTTGGAGAATTTGAAGCCACGATACTTGGTTGTCCCCTTGCTTCTAGTCTTGTAGCACATTGGAAAATAGTCACGAAGGTTGTGGCATGGTGGAGATGACGTGAGTGGCAATTCGCTCAAAATGGAGAGTTTGCATTGGCGTCAGGTTTTGATCGGACTCTTGGTTCAGCGGTCTCCTAGACATGCTTATTTTCTCTCGTGAAAAGGCATTGAAAAGATATCATATGTGATCGATGATGATGGAGAGGTGCTCTCATTTAGATAGGTTGCTCTTACTTTTGGTCTTGCAATGCATTATAGACGCTTGTGTCACTCCATTGAAAATTTGGTTTATTCCATATTTCCCATTCCATCACTTATTGTTGAGTGGCATTACATTGGTTCTTCAATTCTCTTTATATCTCCGAAGAAGGTATAATGTCATTTTCAGTCATCTTCCTGGATATAAGAACATTGTAATAAGGTATGGAATATGAATATGTAGAGTTTAGGGAGGATTAGAGAGAGAAGAATTCATGGTGTTAACATGGTACTGATGATGCTAATACACAATAGAGATAGAGTAAAACGTAGACGCAAAACTAGATTGATTGGTTCAATAGAGAGTGTGTACAAAAGAGCTCATTATATAGAGCTAGGCTAGGCTGCTTCTTTGACATCACTGATGACTTCATACAGGGCTTCCAAATCAGCCCATGTAAGTTGCAACCTTTCAAGGCACTTTAGGAGTCCATTAACTAAGTATAGGTGAGTCCACACCCTCTAGTAATGACCCCCATGGGTACCCACACCCTTGAGTATCTTTTCCAAATGCTAACACATGTTTCTATGACACATACACATTCCAGTAGGATAGAGGAGATACACACCATCATAGGACAAAGACCATAATTCCCAACAACCCTCCCCTTGGGGTTTGGACTATGACAATAGAAAATAGCTACACCAATCCAGACTGAACATCATCCCCAACTTAGAGGACCATCTCCAATCCATGAGACAACTGATGATAAACACTCCAATCCAAGAGCACAACTCCGATCCAGGAGTCCAACAGACAACTCTAGTCCAAGAGTCTGCAAAAATTTTCATTGCCATAACTTCATCGTTGTCCTCCTCCACACCTACTTGTTCATCTTTCGACTTTGCTACCTACACATCTTGGTGTTGATGCCGCCATGATTGTTGCCGTAGCCTGCTCATAAGTTTTATTGAATGAAAATGCAAAGCTAAATAACACTAATGCAGAACAAAAAATTGATGCTAATGCTCCTCCCCTTGAAATGAGCTTTCTAATCTCCCGATCCCTCATGGTGCAGTGGAGTGGTCTTAGCCCAAGACCATTGTCTAACTCTTTACAAGCGCACACATCAATATCCTTAATGATGGATGTATAGACATACATTGCCTTAGGTAGTGCTAGGTTGCAAAAATATATGGATTTAATTCTTTTGGAAGAGAGGGAGAGAATTTTTTTCCCTTTGATCTCCTATGCGGAGTACCTCTTCACTCGAAAGTGAAGTCATCGTCCACTAGGTAGAGAAGATGAAAGTGCTGCCTTTGCCTTTGCTTGGATTCTCAAAGCTTGAGGTTGGAGTTCCTTGATGGATTTGAAGCTCAAATGAAGAGACCGTTGAAGGATTTTTGGAAGAATTGGTTGTTCTTTGACTTCTCAGCTCGCGGGAAGAAGTTTCTTGAGGCCCAAGGGAAATGTGCCTACTCTATCTTCTCTGCTTGCTACTGGCCGTGGGAAATGACACTTAAATTGCCTAAGCTTTTCAGGAACTCCGACTCTCGGGGAGAGGTTGATGGTTGTGGGAAGGGGGGCCTTGGTGGCTTTAAAAAGGGACCTTGGAAAAAAAACTCATGTGGGACACTCTGTTGGTGGATCGGTCGACAGGTCCTGAGCTTTATTTGAGTCGGGGCTCTCACGTCTGTGTCATAGACAAAAGGCGAGCGCGAGAAGTATCTCTAGCGGACCCGCCAACTGACAAACAATTGGATTGAATGGCGGTTAAATTCCACCCAATGCCCTCCCTCAAAAATATTATGAAATTTTAACCCTGCGACTTAACACGACCACCAAATTTTAGTGTAATCTCCTTGAACCACTCCGCCAAGCTCGTCTTCTTGTCGGACAAGCAGATCGTGCAAAATTTCACTTCGTTGCAACAATTTGGTCAAGAGAAAAATCATTAAATGTACCCCAAAGTAAGCATGCATTGGCTCATTTGAGAGCTATGGTTGATACCACTTGTAGGATCAAGGCGGGTGCAAGAGAGTGGCATTCATGGAGTGTGTGTGTGTGTGTGTGTGTGTGTGTGTACTTAAAGAGAGAGAGAGAGAGAGAGAGAGAGAGAGAGAGAGAGAGAGAGAGAGACTCAATGAGAACTCAAAATGATAACTAGATTATGCTTGGACCTGAACCTTACAATAAGTGTGTACAATGCCTCTTTTATAAGCATATAGTAGATGACCTCATGGATGACTTCATCAGATAATACATCATCCATTGTGTCAGCAATCCTAGGTGGAAAGTGGTCACATGCTACCACATGGGATACACATGCCCAATGCCATGTAGGCATCCTAGTAGACTAGAGAAGATTCACATGAAGAAGCATAAGCGTAGGCCAAAGCCCACAAATCCCAACAACCCTCCCCTTGGGGTTTGGGCTATGACAAATGGCACAATACACTCGTAGCACTCCAATCCAAGAGCACAATAATGTGACATCCCTAACCCAGGAGACACGCTCCAATCCAGGAGCTAAAGAATCTCTCCAATCCAAGAGACCACTGCAAGTCTCTAATCCAAGAGCTTACTATACGCCTCTAATCCAAGAGACAAAATGGAAAAACACCTCCCCTCAAACCAATGTCTACAATTCTGAGACCAAGTTGAGTCATCCTCTCCCTCACAATTGCACATATCTTTGGCGATAGATGTAAAAACATACATGGCAAAATTGTGCTCAGATGCAAGCATTTTATTTATGAAATTCCCCCGAGAGACTATCCCTCTGCCTTGCTTGTGTAAAGTACCTCTTCACTGAGGTGAAGCCCCCCTTCACACCAGAGAAGTAAGCAAAATACTTTATCCTTTGCCTTGTCTCTTAAAGCTCCTTCAATACTCCTTGCGAGCAGTCATGGGAATGAGTCTTTAGTGAGAGTTTGAGATATCTTAAAGTGTCGGTTCGAGTTGTTGTGGGAACACTCCCCCAAGAGGCCCGGGTAGGTAGAAGCATTGTGGGAATGTCTTCTTGGGTGCCTTGGCGTGCAAGAATGCAGGCCTACAGAGGAGTTGAGCACCAGCCGACCACGAGAATGGCCCCTATGCAGAGAAGCAGGTTGCACAAATTGAAGGGCACGCGGGAACGGCCGGCTACGGAGCCGAAGTGTCTGTGGATAGTGAATGTAGCTTTTTCAAAGTGTGGTGATGTTTAATGTGTCATCAAGTGTCGTAGCTCACTTGGTAGAGCTCAAGACCATATACCTCTGCACCTGAGTTCGGACCCCGTAGACTACAGCATTAAACATCGACTAATTTTGCTTGCTAGCAAATCATCCAAAAATTGTTGCACTAATTCGGGTTTGAACCCATACACTTCATGGTCAATATCCTATTTGAGGCAAGCTAGCCACAGAGCCACGAGCCTTGCTTGTGGAGAGTTCCAAATATAGACATTAAGAACCGATTCTGGCAGACCTTCTCACACACAAAGGCACTCCACACACCTTTTAATAGGGGGGAGATTATGGGGCTTAATCTTGCTCAAGTGCAATGATCAGGAGGCTACAAAAATCTCAAGCTAAGTAGATTTTGTGAAGCTAATTAATGCAAATGCAAAATTCATCAAATCTATGCCCAAGAAATCGACTCTCTCGTCACCATGGGTAGTGGAGTATGCTCATATCCCAAGTGGTGATTAGGGGAAGAGTTTATTAACGGTATAACATGCTACTGCAATTGATCAAGAAGTAATTAGTGTGATTATGAGAGAGAGTGCTTAAACTCAATTGCACCCTAACTTAAGCTCCGATACCACTTTTAGAGTTTAGCGACGAGGATTAGAGAGAGAATTATTCATGGTGTTAACATGATGATGGTGAGGCTAATACACAATAAAGATAGAGTAAAACGTAGACACAAAACTAGATTGATTGATTCAACAGAGAGTATGTACAAAAGAGCTCATTATATAGAGCTAGGTTAGGTTGCCTCTTTGACATCATTGTGAGAACTTCATACAGAGCTCCCAAATCAGCCCATGCAAGTTGCAAACTCGTGGATGACCTTTCAAGGCACTTTAGGAGTCCATTAACTAACTCTAGGTGAGTCCACACCCTCTAGTAATGACCCTCATGGGTACCCACACCCTTGAGTACCTTTTCCACATGCTAACACATGGTTCTATGCCACCTATGCATCCTAGTAGGATAGAGGAGATACATACCATCATAGGACAAAGCCCACAATTTTACATGGTGGCAACGTAAGGTTATGAAAGTGTGGCATGCTAAGCCTCCTTTAAAGGAGCGATTGTTTGTGTGAAGATGCATCATTGGGGTTCTCCCAGTTGGAAACTTTTTGCACTCCAGAAGATTAGCTTCCTCACGATGTGTTTGTTGTCATGCCAAAACTAAGAGTATTCCACATTTATTGTGGTTTTGTTCTCATACACAATAGTTGAGAGTATCTTTTTTTTTATTTTTAATTGACAATTGTGAGTGATTGTATTGAAATGTCATATAGAAAAACCTCAAGCCCATGCCGAGCCTTGGGGTTCTGAGATTACATCGTATTCAAGCTGGCAAGCTACTATCAAGATCATTGTTCAGGACTCATCCAAATGGAATAGGTCACCCTGAGCCAGTCATCCGAGTTGTGGCTTTTACGTATCACATATATAAGCTCATCACTTTCTTATACAATCACTGAGAAGTTGGCCACAGAGAAGTTGTTATCAAAGACGCGGCAGTTCCTAACCTTCTTGATATTATAGAAGAAGCAAAGTCTAACAATTTGGGTGCAAACAAGAAGGGCGGGACTTTGAAACGGCTTCCCCCCTAGACACAAATCATTCTTGGAGAAGCATATCTTCCACATTCTTTGTATCCACTTGCACACCTTCCCCGCCATTCCTCTGATAGTTGGACAGTCCATGAAAAGGTGTGTGAGGTCTTTGCTAGCCCCTTGGCACCCTGAGCACCTATCAGATCCTATGCCTCGTGCGTGAATCTTGACGCCCGTCGGCAAGGCCCACCATAGAACTTTCCAAAGAGACACCTTCGTATACTGGGGCCACTGTGGCCCCCAAATGTTCATCATTTACCAAAAAATCCCATCACATGACAAACTTGTAGATGATAGCATGGTTATGACTCAATCCGAGAAACCAAGGCAAAGCTGGTACCAGTGAATAAAGTGGACAACTAATGTGAAGGTAAAGAAGAAAACACCACCTTACCACTTAAGTACAAGGGAGCAAAATGATAACCATACTTGATAGTGGGGTAGTGGTATCCATTTTTACAAAGAAAATATGGGAGAAGTGGGGCATACCAACTCTCAGGAGAAAACACGGATGAAGTTGCAATTAGCAGGATTTGTAGAGAGACGCTTGGGGATGCTTGAATAAATAATTATATCTTCTTGTGGAATTGAGTACGAGCACACTTTTGCGGTGGTAGACTTTGGAAAAAGCAACAACTTTGAGGTTATTTGGGGGCGATCGTTCATGCATCAACTCAAAATGGTTCAAGATTGGCACTATGACTATCTCTACTTGAGACACAAGGGTATAACAACAAGGGTCAGCACAAAGGACCATAGTTACAGAGACACAAATCAAACCCTAGTATGATACTGCGATGTAACTATGGAATGTGGAACACAATTGCCTGCTTGGTTGATGAAACAAGCGCATGTTTGGATGTGCGAAGCATCTGAATGCGAAAACCTGAGAAAGGAAGATTGTATCCTAAAGTGGTTGGTGGAGGATAAATACTATATTAAAGAGCCATTTCCTAAAGAATTGTTTGAACCTTTTGGTTGGGAATAGATACTAGCTACTCTAGATGTGTGCATAAACAAAATAACGCCAAGAAGTTTTGTGATGAGCATGGCTATGACATAACTCCCTGCTTTAGAATGAAGGTATTGAAGGAAGTTAACAAAACTTGTGAGTATGGAAGTTGAATAGGTGAGATAGATAGCTATGTCAAGGAGCATTATACAAAAGTGCAAACGAAGGAGGAAGAGCAACCACAAGAATATGTCATCATTGATATACCTAAAGAATCGACCAAAGTCGTTTCAAAGAATCCGAATCCAGAAAGTGCGCAACTAAACGCTCCACATCATATGCTTAATAAACTCAAGATCAGGAGAAGAAGATGAAGAAGGAAAAACACCTATTGTCTCCTACAATGATCAAATTTAGCATATGTGGAGAAATAGGACTCAAAATCACATGTTCAACTATGATAGATCCATATGCAACAAAGAATCCAATGTCTTATGGTAATGATGGGAAAGCCGCCAATCACCAAGCTAGAGGAGATATTGTACACGAGTTCTAAAACAAACAATCCTAGATTTTAGTTGTGGACTTTCTAGGAAAAAAACCGATTGTCTCCTACAATGATCAAATTCAGTATATGTGGAGAAAATGACTCAAAATCACATGTCTAGCTATGATAGATCTGGATGCGACAAAGAATTTTATGTCTTATGGAACGTGGTTAATGATGGGAAAGTCGCCAATCACTGAGCTAGAGTAGATATTGTACACAAGTTCTAAAACAAAAATTCCTAGCTTTGGAGTGACGGAAGCGGTACTCAAGTTGAGTACTCGGGAGTTCAAGGATACCTTCCACATAATCGATTCCCATCACATCAAAGAGACTATGATCCTCACCAGAATTTGTATAGACTTCTTCTTTTGAAAACATCAAAAAGCTTCAACAACCACACCAAAAGCCCCAGAAGAGGAGCCTCAAGTAAAATGACAAGTGATGCATATGGTAGGAAGATCAATAAAATGCATTTTAATGGCTTGAGGGCCTAATCAAGAGAACTTGTTTTAACACTATCCAAACACATAGATTTCATAATGAATGATTGTGACAATTATCAAAGGTGAAAATCTAAAGAAAATTGACCTTATCGAACATGCAATTGAAGGTACTAATAAAACTAGTGCTAATACAACCATCTAATCCAATTGCTTGAGCATTGAGATGTTTGTTTTTGCTTGCAGGGAGGCTTAACCACAAAAGGTTCCATAAGGCTGTCTACATATTAAATGCTGTTTCAATGGACAAACAAGTTCATGGATCAATCTTTGATAAGATGGTGTCGACCATATAATAGACCAATGAGTACCTTGATGTGTCCGGGGATGGGAATCGAGAGAGCTTTTTAGGGAGCTTTTTTCTTGATTTTTACTTTCAGTAGCAAAAATAAGAAAAAGCTCCCTCGTGGAGAGAGCTTCAAGAGCTCTCTCTCTCTCTCTCTCTCTCTCTCTCTCTCTCTCTCTCTCTCTCTCTCTCTCTCTCTCTCTATGTACATGTGTGTGTGTGTGCGCGCGCGCGTGCGCCTAGCACTCACTTGAACATGAGAGAGAAAGAGAGAGGGGGGGAGGGGGTAGAGAGAGGAATATATAAAGTGATATATATATATATATATATATATATATATATATATATATTATATATACACACACACACACACACACACACACACACACACACACACACACACACACACAAAGATATACATAAATATATTTATGTATATGAGAGAGAGAGAGAGAGAGAGAGAGAGAGAGAGAGAGGAAGGAGGGACACACACACACACACACACACATAGAGAGAGAGAGAGAGAGAGAGAGAGAGAGAGAGAGAGAAGGGAGAAAGCTCTCTCCATGAGGGAGCTTTTTAGCACTAGTCTGGTAACCTAACAGGACATAAAAGTGTCCTTTCAGGGTTTTGGAAAAATTTTACAAAAGCATAGTAGATCCACTCATTTTGAGAAATCCTTTCATGAGCTTATAGTTCAAAGACTACTACATATGGCAAAAATGAGAAACTTGTAAAATTCCTCATCCTTGGTCACAACATGTCTCCCAAAGCTGGTAGATTAGTGCATTTTGCCCAAAACAACCATTTCTTACGATTGATTGCATATAAATAAGAGTGGGGATTTTTGTAGGACGTGAGATAAAATGCCCCGTCAACTTCAATGGGTTGGTGATTAAAACATATGGTTGTTTTTACCTCACTATTTTTTTGGGTTAAAAAAATAGGTACAAAAAAGTTGCATTTTTGCCATTCTGCGGACCTATCAGCATACTATATACATGTTTTCTTAGTTTCCTTTGGGCCTTTGGATTCAAAAGGAGCCATAGAGCATGTCAAAAGAATAATGGGTCTATTACTAAGTGGAACCTTGGGGACAATGATGAAGTGATAAATACAGCAAACATGACAAAATTAGGTTTAGCATTATGACCTCTAGAATCCCATAGAAACTACTCAATATCTAGCCAAATTTGTAGTTTACGATTAGATATGATTACTACCTACAAAATGCACACAATTGGCCTAAGAAACTAGCAATATTGAGAAAGCTATACTTGCTACACTAAAATGTCTCGTATTCTTCAGCAATCAAAAAACTCAACCATCATCGTATACTATGCTATATAGCGTATTAGGTCCCCCAAAACTCAAGGAAGACTAGCTTTATGTTATACATTCCACGTACATAAGTAAAATTGCATTTGGATATCAAGAAAGCTACTAAAAAAATCATAAAAGTGCTAATTTTGGCCAAAAAACAGGATTATGCAATTCTTGTAAGTTGGTCATAACTTTCAATTTTAACGCTTAGTTCTCCCTAAAAGAATCAAAACATGTTGAGAATGATGAGGGCTTATCCTCTAGCAATCCAAACCTCACAAACATGAAGTTTAGAGTGGTATAATTGCAAAAATTTTAAAAAAAAACTAAAAACGGGACTCGTTTTTTCACACAGTTTGGGTTCAAAAATGTTGTGCAGGAGTAAGGTTAATGGTGAGATTGATATTTTTTTAAAAATGTCAAATTTTTTTTCAGCTCATAAGGCAATTTTGTGTATATATATAACACCTAGAAATTCATTTTCATACTCTTCAAATAATCCAAGGACATAAAAGTGTCCAAGGACATAAATCTGTCCTATTACCATTCTAGTGCTAATTAGGGAGATTTATTTATTTTTTTGCTACTGCAAGTAAAAATCTGGAAAAAAGCTCTCTCCATACCTCTACTCGATGTGTCCTATACAAAAGCTCTACAGATGGTGAGTGGAATACCATTTAATCTAAGGGATTGTGTGTCTTAAAAAGTTGTAATAGTTCCATCTTAGGGTAAGGAAAGCATGAAGCTCACATCCCTAATGAGTCTTTGAGAGCTAGTGGGTTGCTCATGTTGTGGTGTAGCCAACCCTCCCTGAGTTGATGTGGGGAGAGGTGAGATCCTAAGAGAAGTCTTACTTGTTGATCCATAATAAAGAGGGGTGTTTCTTATGCACAATGCTTTTAATACAAGTTACATCATTCCTCTCAAAACACCATTACCTTTGAAGTCTATGTAAATTTATCTCGGAAAGAAAATAACTTTCAATGTCTTTGCATACATAAGCCAATCTCAATCTCATTAGGGTAGGTTTTTCATTTTTGTTTGTCTAATGTTTACTGGGTGAGAATGATTGCATCCATAAACATGCTTAAGCTAATGTCATTAGCTCGCTAGGCTAGGTTGCATTTATGTTTGTCTATCTTTGTTGGGTGAGAATATTTGCATCCATAAAAAGAAAATGTCAGTTCTGACAAAATATAATATAGGAAATTAATGGGATGTTGTTTTTCAAAGACATCATATATTAGAAGAATTGGTGTGATGCAAGTGATGCACATGCCAAGTGTTGTGTACAGTTAAGGTTTTCCACCATTCTACAATGAAGTTTGAATCCAAAAGTTCTTGCTACAAAAGGTGTATAATGAGAAGGTTAGATGTCAAATGCATAAGGGATTTGTTAATTTGATTTGAACTCCTGAAACTGTCAATAGTTGACAAGCAATTGCATCACCAAATTATTAATGGCAATGCTACTTAAGATTTTATATTGATGATGATTTTTTATGTGAGATATTTTTTCAACTCAAAATCATGATTAAATTGAAATGAGTTGGGTGATTTATGTTGTTTCTCTCAAAAGAACCCAAATGGGATTTTTTTAAAGATTCCTTGTTTATTTTCTCTAAGCTCAAAACAATGACTAAAATGGGATTCTATATGATCAAATCTCTATTTTTCAAGCATAAAAACTTTATAAGTGCATTTCTTTTTGGGAGCACATAATTTTAATTCTTTTGGATAAACATTTTCAAAAGATTTTATTCCTTTCCCTTTAACATTTTATTCTCTCTTTTTTGTATGTGTGCATTGTGGATGTGAGAATGTGTGAAAAGGTTTAGGTGATGCAAGTGATGCACATATCATGTATTGTATACAGGTATAGTTTGTGACTTCTTGTACTCTCTTATATGAGTAACTAGCATGAAATATATCTTATGTGCTATATTTCTCACATTTTATATGCTCACATAGGAAGTGTGGACATTAGCATAAAATTAATCCTAAATTTTTCTTTTAATGTGTTGTGCCATAGCCAATCATAGTTTGGTTTGATGAAAGTCATAGATATATCTTTTAGTGAGTGCTTATGCAATGAAGAATTGGGGCAATGCAAGTGATGTACATACCAAGTGTTGTGTACAACTAAGCATTTCAGTCATTCTATAATGAAGCTGGAAGCTAAAAGGCCTTAAGTGTATAATGAGAAGGATAGATGTCAATTACCTGAGGAATTTGTTAGTTTGCTTTGAAGTCATGAAACTTTTAATAGTTGACAAGCAAATGCATTATCAAGTTATTAACGGCAATGCTACTTAAGATTTATATCGATGATGAATTTGGATGCGAGATAATTTTTTCAACTCAAAATTGATATGAGCTAAGTGATTTATATTGTTTCTCTTAATGTGATTTTATTTAAAATTTTATGTTTATTTTCTCTTGGCTCAAAACAATGATGCAAATGAGATTCTACATGAGAAAATTGCTATTTACCAAACGAAAAAACTTTATAATTACGTTTATTTTTTGAGCTTATAATTCTAGTTATTTTGGATAAACACTTTCAAAAAAATTTAATTCTTTCTCTTCTATTATGATATTCTTCTTCTTTGTATGTGTGTTTTGTGGATGGTAGAGTGTGTATCTTTGGGTGGGTATGGGTGGGTGGGTGTGTGTGTGTGTGTGTTTCTTATTATCCCCTAGGATAAGAAACGGTATCCTAAGTTATGTAGAACATCAAGACGGACGGAGTAGAGACTCATCGTTCATGGGGTGGACGACTTAAAAGTGGCCTTATAGCTATTCTTATTCACCAAAATATACCAAAGAGTCAGAGGTGTCTTGAGACAAACTGTCTTAAGGATGATCAATCATATCTTTTTTAATTCAACCAGACTAACCAAAACATTTATTTCCTAGCTTACAACAGCTACATGATTGTTTCTTGGAAGATACCCTTCCGATTTTTCACCAATTTTAACATTTTCTAAGTCCTTATTCACTCTTTAATGGATGCAATGTTATAACTTAAAAAGAATTTAAGTTATTTATGAACTTAATTTACAATCAAAACCCACATGTGACTAATCAAGGATCTGATGAGGCTCAGGGACTTGAATACTCTCATACGTAAGCATGTTGCTTGGGCCGGCCTCATGTTCATGTGTGGCCCTGGTCCTCTTCATGTTGCTATCATCGTAAGCTGCTGGTTGGATTTTCACAGGTCCTCTTGGGAGCCATGACTTTTATCTTTATAAAAAGGACTTCTAATCTTTAGGTAAACTATCAAAAAAACAATATTTTTATGTCAATATTATTAGTAAAACTAATTAACTAATTATGAGGTAATAATCATGGGTTACTAAAATTTTGATCTTACTTTGATTTTTATCTCACTAACATTTAAATATGTTTGCCTAATTATCTTAATTAATTCTCAATCAAAAACAAGATTTTTAGGTCAAGATAACTACTAAAACTAGTTATCTAATTATGGGTTAATTATCATGGAGTCTTAACTTAATACTTTCTTTGATAATTATCTCAATAACTTTTAAACATGTTTGCTAACTATAATCAAGAATAAGCAAGTGAATTACTAAAATTAATTAACTAGTATATAAGTTAATTATCACAAGTTTTCAATATTTAGTTCTTTCTTTAATAATTATCTCACTTAATTATAAACATGTTGCTAATTATCTTGATTAATTTTCAACCAAGAATAAGATTTTTAGGTCAAGATAATTACTAAAACTAATTAATAACTATGAGCTAATTATCACAGGTTTATAACACTTATTTTTCTTTGATAATTATCTCAGTAACTTTTTAATATGTTTGCTAATTATTTTGATTAATTTTTAATCAAAACTAAAGTTTTTAAGCCAAGATAATTAGTAAAATTAATTAATTAATTATGAGCTAATTATCACAAGTTTTTAACACTTAGTTATTTCTTTCATAATTATCTCATGCTTAATTAGATTATATTTCTAATTTTTCTTCAATTTAGTCTAAAAATCAAACAAATTTTACTTAATTAAATACTAAAATTAATTTAAAAATTATGATATAATTTCCACAACTTTTTAACATTATGTATTAGCTTTCAAAATTATTTTGTAATCAATTAAGCTTAAGTGATATATTTCTCCAAAATTAAATTCAAATATTAATTAATTTCAACCTTAATATAGGTTAATAATTACTTTGATTACTGGTCATAATTGAGAGTTAAGTAATCAATATTCTAATAGCATATAAGAGTGTAATTAATAGTGAAGAGATATTTAATATTTTTTAATTAATCAGGTAATTATACAAATTAGACATAGATCAATATATCTCTTACTAATCAATTGGGATTAGCACTAATTACCTTGATTGATGACAAGAGGTTTGCTCTCTTTGTGATTTTTGTGAAGGATCTCTCTAAGTACGAGAGGTCTCTGGCCAAGGTCTTCGAGTCTGACTGAAAATGTGAAGCCTAGGGATGTATTTATAGGTTTCTAACAACCAGGGCCTGCATCTAGCAGTTCACAACTCTCCAAGGTAGCCTCGGCTTCCCCTACCACCTCTTGATGCTATTTTTATCTATAGCAAGTTCATAATGTCATCTCCTAACACGTGCTCAGCTTGGTTGGTCAATTTTAGCATTTTGGATGTATTTTATGTTTTTTTTGTAGATATCTTATAATCATTTTTGGGCCATGTGACTAAATATCTTCTAATCCATGTGCTTTAATAATTATCAAAGTCTTCAATTTTTTTTTTTGAATTAAATTAGTCACGTGAAAACTTCCAGAGGGAATAGCGGGGATAGTTTTTACCCGAACTAAGTTTTGAAATTTTTTGGCTATAGTATTGTCATGCTTAAGATTACAAAAATACCATTTTTGGCTACTTTGAGATAATGGTTTACCGATGAGTATGTCTAGCGCTCTCAAATAAAGCTTAGAGTTCATTTTTCCATTTCTAGAAAGGTGGAAAGCTTACAATCATCCCAACTTAAGAACTTGAGATGTCCTCATCCCAACGAAGTTAGGGAAGTCTTTACATAGAAAAATTTAGCTTTTCATGTAACATCTTCAGTGGGATTATCTTTTTATAAGACTATAGACTCTTTAATTACTTTATTTTCAATAGTTCTTTGTCTTTCCTCACGAATACCATCTGGTTTGAGATTCGACAACTCCTTACTTTTAGCATTACTAACTATTTGCCACCCAATTTATCCAAGAAACACTTAGTGTTGAGCCCACCTTAAAAACTTTTTCAAATCAAGTGTATCAACTCAAAAACCAAATCAAATCTCTTCTGTATAAACAAAAAGATCCCATATAGTCAACTTGCCCACATGAACGTGTTCTATTTAAGTGACCATTTAGAGCAATCAACTTTTGACAAGTATTATTCATTCCAATTTTGCCAATATGAACGTGTTGGATATTTTCTTGCCATTCTGAGCAATCTGTGTTTGGCACAAGCTACCACCATTGCACCAGAGATATCCCCTACGTGTCCTAACCTGGTTGACCAAAAATATGTAAAAGGTTTTAAGAGGTATCATACCAAGAGTTTTTGGCTTCCAATTAGTCTCATGCATTAACACTTCTATATCTAGGTCATTTTTCAAGGAAGGCTAGAAACAAAGATTGGACATTGAGGCAAGGTAGGACAACCTTTTTTTGTGTACACAGTAGGTTCCTTGAAAATTTGAGAATATGAGTATCATACCCTACTTGAGTACACACACACACATATATACATATATGTATAAAGATATGTGCATACATATATATACACACATGTGTGTATATACATATATGTATCTGTGTGTGTGCGCGCACGTGTGTGTGTGCGCGCACGTGTGTGTGTGTGTGTGTGTGTGTGTGTGTGTGTGTGTGTGTGTGTGTGTGTGTGTGTGTGTGTGTGTGTGTGTGTGTGTGTATGTATATGTATATATTGTGGTGTAGGTGTCCGATCACCTAGTGTGGGAGGACACTCAGTTCTTGGCATGCAGTCTCTATTGGTAATATAAGGAGGTGCCTGACAAGAGGAAGGTACGCTCAGTTTAGTCCTATCTTGTCTCCCACTTGTGTACATCACATTGGTGGAGTTGACGGGCATAACAATCTTCTTGGGGTAGTTCTCTTTACGTTCTTGGGTTTGCTTGTCACTGGCCATGGCATTCTGTTTTGACACAGGATAGTTCTCCTTCTATCCTGTAGGTGCCCAAATGAGGCAACAAGGCACCAACCATATTAGCAACCTCTTTGGTACATCAGCGAAGATAACTAATGGCAAGGTCCTGTCGACGTTCTTGGCTACAAGAATAGTGTGTCGGCGCCTGCTTCTTCGAGAACGTCGCTCTATGCAGCAAGGTGTTTGCAAGGTGGCCAGGTCCAACAGCGAAGCTATTAATTGCAGTAGGTCGGACAAGGAGACGGGCAAGGGGTAGAGGTGGTAGTTACGTTTCACTTCTTGCTCAGCCCACGTCTCTCCGTCTTCCATGGCTTTCTTGTTTGATACGGGCTAGCTGCTCCTGCAGTTCTTTAATTATGTTCTACGAGCTCCCTTTCTCCTGCTAAGTTTCACCTATTTATTGTCATGCAATCCCTCACTGTTGCCCTTGAAGGTCTTGCCGAGTCAGCATGTGACCTCTTGAGCTTCATAACAGAGTAGTACCCATCACCACAATCCCCTCATATTCTGGCCGTGATTTGTTTGTTGCATCACTGCTCTCTCTCTCTCTCTCTGACTTTGCATCCCCTGACACAGAGCCACCGTTACGGCCCCCACTTGTTGAGCACTCAACGAAGAAACCCTTCGGTGCCTGGATCCCAATTGACGCGTATCTATAGGAGAAGAGGTGTGCCCTCATGTGCCGTGTCCACCATTTGGATGAGCTCATCGCCTTGTCTATGGAGGCTTGCTCTGCTAGCCACTCAGATGGACTGCCAGAAGCTCAAAACGCTCCCTACCCAATCGAATCTCACATTTGGTGCTGAGGTTGTGTCATTTGGTGCTGAGTTTACACAACCAAAGGTCAAATTGTGCGCATTGCATGTCGTCAACCTGTTTTGGAAGAAACTGTTGAAGCTTGCCATACACGGCTACCTATTAATGCCAACTGTTTCATGCCAATTGCAAAGATGCAGAAAGTTGCCCATTTGTTAATGCACTTGGACTTTTTTTCATGTTTCCAGAATGTTTGAAGAGTCGGGAGTTGCTGCATCTTGGTTGCAGAGGTGCCCGATCTTTCCTCTTTCATAGTCGTGATGCAGAGTTGTCGCTCGAAGTTCATCCTTTCTCCACATATTTTGTGATAGTCAGTTTTTTCCCTTTAGTTCATTGTACACTCTAGTTTTGTTGAGTAATCCTTATCACATTACACCAAGCTCCTTCTAGGAATATGTACATCGCCAAAAACTTGTTGCTATTATGGCGCAGTCCCTAGTCGTTCCTCGTCTTGTCCATTTCATTGGGATAGCGACCTAATTTTTGCATAAGCGAGATGTATGAGTTCCATGCCTTGATGATGATCGGCATGATGACGAATCTAGTCCCCCAAGCTCAGCCCCTAAGCCGTTGTATGAACACTCCCCCCATATGAGGCGTTGGAGTCGGTCCCAGTCTTTCATTTCATTCTCAGCCCAAAACTTGTAAAAAGATGTTCATCTTTTTCTCCCTAAGGGGGGAGGTGTGGTGCAGGTGTCCGACCACCTAGTGTGGGAGGACACTCAGTTCTTGGCATGCAATCTCTATCAGTAATATAAGGAGGTGCCTGACAAGAGGAAGGTACGCTCAGTTTAGTCCTATCTTGTCTCCCACTTGTGGCTCAGTGTGCATACACATAAGACTTGTCATCGTGGTATAGTAGTTGCCAAATTGGCATTGCGGTTAAAGTGATGACCTCAAGTCAATGCATAAAAAGGATGAGCAAACTCCTTTTTCTCAATCTCTGTAAAGAAAAGTATAGATGGCTATGATTGCTCTCTCTCTCTCTCTCTCTCTCTCTCTCTCTCTCTCTCTCTCTCTCTAAGGTCTTGAACTTGAGACCATCGAATAGATCTTTGAGATCTCATGGATCGCTCCTACAACATTTTAAATTCTTCTTTTTTTAAGACACACGTGCGTACGTGTGTGTGTTTGTGTGTGTGTGTGTGCGTGTGTGTGTGTGTGTGTGTGAGTGAGTGAGAGAGAGAGAGAGAGAGAGAGAGAGTTAGAAGATGAAACAAAAATAACTTTATTCCCACCCAAGTTGCCGGATATATCTTGTAGGATTGTTCCTATGGGATTAAAATTTTTATTCTTCTTCTTCTTCTTCTCTCTCTCTCTCTCTCTCTCTCTCTCTCTCTCTCTCTCTCTCTCTCTCTTTCCTTCCCATAGATATTCAAGTGTTAAAGCCTTGTTATGTAACTTTAACGTCTTTTTAGATTGTTCTTACACTCTTAAAACTTTTATTCTCCCTTTCTCTTCTTCTCCCTTTTGCTTATTGCATCATTAGTTGGACGCTAAAACATTTTCCTATAATGTGTGTGTGTGTGTGTGTGTGTTTGGTTGATTTTTTATAAGCACCTTTGCCTATCAATTTATTGATTTTTAGGCATGCCCATGGTTTAACTCTTAAAAATAAAAAGGACAAAATATCCAAGAACTGATAAAAAGTACGTTAACTCGGCAATCTCTCTCCCTATTTTGGGTGCCAATGTGAGGGTTGATTTTTGTTGGACATTTTATTTCTTTTTTATGGGTGAAAAGCATTAGCTACCCTTTTGAAAATACACTATTACTCAAAGAAAACCATTGTATCTTGGAAATTTGACTTGGGGAGGGGGTCACTATATATAAATTTTATATATCACGTGAAAGGAATATTTTTTAATTCCTTATCTATGAATTTTTTACAAATAATTCAATCTGTAATTTTTTTCCCAATTACATTTTATGGTACGAGAAAAAAAAATTAATAACCCCTTCTGATGTCCTCACTTAATAGTCGCATAAATAATGACCCCCCCCCCCCCCCCCCCCCCCAAGAAATTTGAAGAGCTTGAAGGGTGTCCTTCGTGAGACGAAGCCCTATGAGCTCGAAAGGAAAATCTCTCTCTCTCTCTCTCTCTCTCTCTCTCTCTCTCTCTCTCTCTCTCTCGTGCACGTACATGTACACACATGCAATGTGATGATCTCTCTCTCTCATTCATGGTCAATAACATGGATAACTACTCCTTCATTTGCATGTATTTTCTCAAAGTGAAACTACCCCGAGTCGACACCACACGAGCTTTTTTTCTCATTCTCTTTTAAAAAAATAAAAACTTTTTAAAAAAATATATATTGGTCTTGAAAAGGTAAAGTCAAATATATCTTCAAAAATTAAATTCTCATTAAGTAATAAAACCTCCACTATATTTATCTCCTTTTTGTTATGTGCATTTAAACCAATGCATTTATTCTATGTAAAGTAGAAAGTCTTTGACTTTCTAGTACTGAAACACTTTCTACTACTAAAGAAAAGAAAATTCTTTTGATTTTGCATTTGACAAAAGCTAAAAAGCTGCTTGTTATTTCTTACAATCTTACTCGCCCTTTTGCATTTTAGAGAGGTTTTCTTTTAAGTGAGGCAGTGAGTGACACATGGAGGGCCTCTCCTTCCTTGAAAAATTTGAGCTGCTTCATATATAGTATAGATTTAGTGAAATGAAAGTTTTTGGAGTCCTCAAAGGAAAGGACCCTTTATCAATTCCTCACATCATGGGATCAAACTGGCTCTTTCTACTCTCATTAGATCGAATCTTCAAGCATGCCCAAAAAGTGAATGTAGGCTTTAGAATATAGCATTTGAAATGCTAAGACTTTTACAGCTATGAGAAATACTTGTCAAGCAAAAAAAATTGAATGACCTTCACCCTTGGGGTGCTAAGGCCTTTAGAAGGCCAAAAATACTTGATCATGTACACTAAAAGAATCCATGTATATACTATCAATTTATTTTAGGCTTCAAACACTTGTATACTTCCATATTTAAAAGCCAATTTTGTGGCTTTTTGACCTACTAAAAGCCTTAGTGCATTATGGGTAAAGGTCGTTCAATTTTTATTGCTTGACAAGTGTCCCAAGGAGGCTTATAAGTCTTGTGAATGAAAAGTAATTATGGTATTTTAAATGCTATTTTCTAAATTTGCATTTATCTTTTTTAATTAAAAAGTATGTTCATAAGAGTTTGATCCCATGATATAAAGTCCTGACAAAAGGTCCTTTGATTTAAAGACTTGAAATAGATTTATTGCATTATTTTTTATTTTTATTAAATTTATCTTTCTTATGGAAAATACATAAAATATTTTATTATCTTATTATTTTTATTTTACTTCCATCTCATTTTATTTGTTTCAAAATGTTGATATGCAATGTGCACCTTTCACATTATTTAAGTGAGGCCTTTGGAATATATAGACGACTTGCGATTATATAGGTATAATAGATAATATAAGTTTATATTAAAACACAATAAAAAATTTATGCAATTGTAAGCACATATTTAAACTTAGTCTCCCTCATCTCCCCTTAACTTAACTAGTTTGCCTTGATTGCTTTACCGTGCACATTGTAAGAGTTCAAAAAGTGACAATGGTGTGGCTCTTACCTCCTGGCATAGTTTGTGTTCATGGCTTGTTAGCATATCTCCTCGAATCTTTCACCAGAAGCTCTACGACCTTACATTGCAAATGAGATTTTGCATTAAAAGATGAATGGAGTTGGAAATCAACACATTATAGTAAAGATGGAGAGGTGAATTGCGTGCATTGTGATGCTTGTGCCTATAAAAAAAGAAAAAACCATATGTATGTATGGTGTGGATTTGGCACCGTTCTCCACATTTATAATAAAACCGTAGGGAATGTGCCCTTCCCCCGCCACTTTTATCCTCTCCAGTGTTGAAGGGGGACTTATGCTTCTCCTCCAGTGTTGGAGGGAGTTTTTTATTTATAAAAATACTCAATTGTACAAGGAAGAACTCGTTGCCCATGTGTTATGAAGATGTGTGTAATTCCACATTGCCATGTCGTGGTGTATTGTCCATGTATCCCTCTGTTGGTAAAACAAAATTCTTCAGACCTTGTCATCTTCATGTACAAATGCAATCAACACATCCAAGTGACGACATTTCAGAGAAGAAGCCCATGAAGAACTTCTCGTCCTTTCATGACAACACCACGTTTGGCATACATATCAACCAAAGCACTAGCAAGCACATCTTTCTCCGATAGCCTCTGACGAACAATGCTATCATGAATTTTCTCAACCATGTCAACAGCTTGTGTAAGGTCACAAGCCTTCAAGATGCAACCTATCCTTTGACTTCGCGTGTTTAATACATGTTCATGCGGCACGGAGCCTTGTCCTCACCCTCACTGCCCCTCGCCCTCACTGCTCAGCCAATTTCCTAGTGGCTGTTGACATTCCTACTTCCCTTTGTAGCAACCACAACCAACACACTGTAAGAGACCACTTTCTACATAAGAAGCTGATCCGAAACATTTTGAGCTTTTGTGGGAGTGCTAGATTCGATATACATACCAATCAAAGCACCTCTGAGCACAACAAGTTTCACCAACATTCCCTGATTAGCAACCTCATCATGAATAAACTTTCCCAAGTTGATGTCTTGCACTGCATAGGAGATTATATACATAGAGACGGCGTGTTTGATTTTCATATGATACAAATAGATAAAGGCCCACAAGATGCATGCATAGGTGATTCCATATGCAGAGGGGCCCTTTTTGCTTCGCATCTAGTGAAAATAGTCGACAGCTTCCTTCCCACAACCATGTTGGGCATATCCTACAACCAACACACTCCAAGAGACAACATCCCGGGCAAGGAGCTCATCTAGAACTTTTTGAGCATCCTGTGTAGAGTCACATGCCTTCAAGATACATGCGTAGGTGATTGCATCTTGAAAGAGGCCCTCGCTTTGCACAGCTGTCACAAAAGACTAGAGCTTTCTGGTCCTGTCCATGTGGGGAAAATCTTGGAATCAGGAGAGAGGCTCTTGCTTTGCATTTGCTGAAAACAGAATAGAGGTTTTTGGCTGAAAACATACTAGAGGCTTTTTGCATTTTCTGAAAATAGACTGAAGGTTTTTGGCCCTGCCCTATGGGAAAAATCTTGCAATCAGTGCATTCCAAGAGTCCACACTTCGGATAGGAAGCTCCTCAAGAAGTTTTGGGGAGAGGCCCTCACTTTGCATCTGCTAAAAACGGCCTAGAGCTTTCTGGCCTTGCCCTATGGAGCAAATCCTACAATCAGGAGAAAGTCCATCGCTTCGCATCTGCTGAAAACAGACTAGAGCTTTCTGGCCATGCCCCTGTGGGGAAAATCTTGCAATCATTGCATTCCAAGAGTCCACACTACGACATTGCCAAGCACGACATCTTTTCGAACAACACCTGACTGGCAATATCAGCGTGATTTTTTTGCCTTTTGAAGCCTCTCCAGCACTTCCAAGTTAGGGGGCTAAAAGGCCCAGGGCAACAACCCTAACCAGCTCTTGCTTCAATTTGTGTCTTCTACAAGGTTTGTCCAACTCTTCATTGTGCTTGCCAAGATTGTCTTGATTTCTTGACCCAGCTCCTCCTTTCAACCATTGCACAGCAAAGACACCAATGCACTACCTGCATAGATGTTGATCGCCGTCCCTATAGCACCTGCTACAATAGACTGCAACTTGTAGCATAGCTTCTACAGCTTGCTAAATTTTTGGTCTATCTCCAATGGACCACCTCCACCCTCCATACATGAAAGGATACCTTCCTCTATGTGCAACTGGTGGCTGATTTGTGGGTGGTAGCCAAGGCCCTCATCTGGAGGAGCATCGATGGCCGAATGGGGTCTGAGAGCAGGTCTACCAATGTATCCTTCACACAGTGCCTGTAGCAGGATCTTTGCCAAACAGCGTCCTTGCAAAGTCTAGAACAACGCCATTTGCATCTCTATCCTTGCCTCCCCTACCCACAATCCTGGCAATTTCGTTGCTAGTATCTGCTTCCATATGTTTCGTGCCCCATTCAAATACTCTCACACCATCGCCACGACGTGCTAGGTTGAACCTAAATAGTGAAGCAAATCCCTCTTCAGTTCCTTTATAACATGCAGCCTAATGTTGCATTTGATATTGCTTGCAAGCTTCATAAAAGCGTACTCCAGAATGTCCAGCTCTGTTGCTTCGGGCAGGCTCATCTCCACAAGATACATGTGTAAGTGCTTCTTGTTGCTGATGCCCCACCATTGCCAACACCTTCCCTCTACGCACCCCACGTGTGGGATCATCCTCCACAGCTCCGTGGTTGGATCTCTAATGCCGCCATCTGCACCTTTGTTTGCACATGTCTCTATGCACACATATCGTCATGTATTTGGTGGCCCATGCTCATAAATTCCTCCCTTGTCCATCCTTGAAGAGACATACATGTTTGATGTATTTGCTTAACAACCTTGGCGACACATCCCTACCATGATGTGCTAGGTTGAACATAAATAGTGAAGCAAATCCGTCTTCAGTTCCTTTATAACATGCGGCCTAATGTCGCACTTGATATCGCTTGCAAGCTTCATAAAAGCGTACTCCAGAATGTCCAGCTCCGCCGCTCCGCATCTCCGTGGTTGGATCTCTATTGTCGCCATCTGCACCTTTGTTTGCACATATCTTTATGCACACATGTCGTCATGCATTTGGTGGCCCAGGCTCATAAATTCCTCCCTTGTCCATCCTTGAGGAGACATACATGTTTGATGTATTTGCTTAACAACCTTGGTGACACATCCCTACCACTTGAACTTTTGATGGGATGAATCTTATGAGGATGCATCCCTACCTTGTTGTGGCCCCGAAGCAATTGATGAAGCGATCTCCCCATCCCCACTTGAGGCTACGAGCCCAACATGAAATGCTCTAGAAGCTGCAACCCATTTTCATATGGAGGAAACCCTGCCCTGCTACGATGATGCAGATGATGTTGCCACAACCAACAAGAACCTTGTCAATGCACTCGAGGCTTCTGTCAAATACCTTAAGTAACAAAGAGCTGGACAATTCATTCAAGCCTACAGCAAATGAATACAACGACAAAGAAGCGGTTATCAAGCTAGCCATCCCTGCCCCATCTGTGCCTTGTCGTTGCTTGGATGAAGATGATACTATTGTAGCCTTTCTTGTTGCCCTCGAGCCATGCATAGATTTAGTTCACACCGTGCCCCAATCCAAGCTGTAGAAGCCGACGATGATGTAGCCCCCATGTTCTGCTGCTTCTTGGAGACAAATGAAAAGCTTCCGTATGTCACCCACTCATTCAAATGCTCCCACACCATCACCACGACGTGCTGGCCTGAATACATGGTTTCCATTTAGGATTTTTGTTACTCGTCTCATTCTGTCTTTGCAGCGTCCAAGTCGAGCTCATATGAACACACAGCAAGGCCGCAACTGACAAGGTATGCGACTTTAGCACTTTTTAGATTCTATGCAAGAGGGAGAAAGCGTGTGCGAGCGCACCTTTTCACCCCCCCCCCCCCCCTCCCCACACACACACACACACACACACACACAGAGGAGGGGCTTAGTGGGGATGGAGGAAGAAGACGGAGGGGCCAGTAGGAGTGGAATTGCAAATGGAAATGATGACTGGACAAGTGAATGGGAAGATGGGCTGCCCTCTATCGGAGACTTCATTCCTCTCTCTCAATGCCTCATCTCATCGCAGCATTCAGCATCACATTTGATATCCCCCCATGCACACATCCCCTGAGCTCACTTCAACTCCCAGAAGCTTCCTCCCACACAGCGTTGGCAACAAGAATGAGGCTCGCCCCCCTGTCCCTGATGATGAGATCGATGCCCCTGACGTGGGCTCTGACAGCAGTGAAGGTCCTAGTAGGCATGATGTAGATACAGATGTGGAGCCTGCACACAAATAGCGCACTCGATTCTATGCTTCACTAGGCTAATCCAAACCCCTACCTTGATTCAACTCCTTACCCACCCGATTTAGTTTCAAAAAATAGCTTCCATTTTCCATACCTTTTTCGAGTGTTTACCCACGCCACCCGCTCTTCCTTACATTTTCTCAATCTATTTGTGCACCTCCCCTTTTCCAAGTTGTCTCTCCAATGAAGATGAGCCAAGTGGACTGCCTCTCCTTTCAAGGTTTCCCATATCGCTCTTAGATAATCAAGGTAACAAGCCTTTGTGCCTCCTCACCTTGTTACTATTTTTTAAAAATTACATCTTTAAATTTTACAGTTTCATTGGGACAGCATACTCGGTCGATTCACCCATCAATTAATTAATTTCTTGCTCAGATTCTCTTATTTGAAAGCTAAACTCGTTCAACTCCTCCGTCGTCCTCTATGCTCGTCTGCCTGCAATCCGCTTCGCCAATCGCGCACTCCTCCATCCCTGTACACTGCACTGCCCCACCTCCCTGGCACGATGATTGAGTCTCGCCCTCCTGCAAAACAGACTGTTCTTGCAACATCAGCTCATCGCCCTGCACGTGTACATGCTGGCCTTGCATCGGTTATGGACTGCACAACCATACTTCCGACTGTGCTTTTGCCTCGCCCGCCACTATGCGTCTCCACCATGTCCATTGCGCTCCTGGAGATCATCGCCTACCCATCCCTTTGAGCCTCGCTCTTGCTCTATACATTTTGCATCTACGGCATTATCGCCTCTCACAATTGCTACCCAAGGTTGCAAAACCGCCTCTGGCATCAAATTTTTGGACGCATGGAAAAATAACAGATCTTCTCTCCCTGCACGCGTCAATTCCCTCGCTTTTGCCCCTCCAAACACAACAACATCCGCCGAGATACCTCTTAAAAGAAATGGCAAAATGATTGTAGGGGCATATTATTCCTCTATGTGTTAGGAACTCAATGATATCCTATGCTCATCGTCTCTCGTAAAATAGTTAGTTTTAGAGTCAATTTTGTAGAATGAGGTATCAAGCCACTATTGTGGCTCAAACAAAAATCTAATGTTAACTTACTATCCAACTAAAGAAAGCTTTGCTTTTGAGGAGTTTCACTCTTCCTTGAGCAATACTAAGTACTTTTAACATGCTCACGTACTAGTAGTTTGTCGGTGTGTATTGCTTATTGACTCATTATCTATGTATTGTTGAAACAACTACAATGCAATAAGGATGTCAATGCTATGTCTACATGTACGTCTTATAGCTATGCCTAAATCGTCCAAAGGTCTCTAGTCTATTCGAACGGTTTTTAACTTTAACCAACTCTTATGGCAAATATTATTGTGTAGCGGAAAAACATGAAAACCACATTACTTTCTTACATTCATGCTTGAAGGCGACGTCAGGTCTAGCATTTTGTAGCTACCAAATTTGACGTTTTCCCTCTATGTGTGAAAACATTTTATCTAAAATTGTCCCATTGCAATTTCTATGTCCCCTTGCTTTGATTTCATTTGGTGGGCCATGGTGAGCTAACTCTAATTCTTATATTGGACACTCGAGTGACAAGACAAGTGTTTTGTTTTCCTTCCAACGTTTTGGATTTCGTTGTGAAGCTAAAATTTAATTCTTGAAGTATTTCTCATCAACCGAGTTAGCTTATGGCTACTCCTACTGGCTCTACATACGCATTAACCGAAATCTATTGAGATGTCCTAAAGTACACGTATCTTGTCGAGGACAGCGCCATCGATGCACGCACAAGCTTGCTCGTCTTCCGTTGCATTGTCTCTGGCATCCCATCTCTTTTATCCCTTGCGGACTCAGCCTCCCCCCGCCTGTATGCGTTCTATCGAGAGAGACAGAGAACCTGCGTCTCTTCCTCCCGTTCCGCACCCGACGTTCTCTCGCCTGCAGGTTCTCTTCGTTTCGCTCTGGCATCCCATGTCCCGCCCCAATTGCTCTCAAAGGCTAGCTTGCTTGGCTTGCATTCGAGCCTGGCCCCCTATGTGCTGCGACCTTGCAAAAGCTCTTCAATTTCCCCAGCTTTCCAGCTCAAACCCACTGCCAAGGTGCTGTCGACCAAGACTGTTGATTTCCTTCAATTGCAAGCCTTCAAAGGCTTCTTATGCTTCAATCTTCTTTGCTTTTTCCCGACTCTCCAACACAGTCAATTTCCTAATGCCTCTGTAGCTAACCTCCCCGCACCTGCATCCCCTGTACCCACACACAGAGAGACGAGAGAGAGAAATGAAATCTTAATATACCGCCCAACACACATGTCCTATCCGCTTTTTCTCGCGCCTCTTGCCCGCTTTTTCACCAAAACCTTTCGAAGGGATCTCCCAAGATTCCCCTTACTCGACCTGCTTCCAGAATTGGGCACGCCTACTTAGCCAAAGGAGCTTGAGGATGTTTTATACATCAAAATGAGCACTAGACAAAGAGATTGATCAAAAGTTTGAAATTGACTGTTTTCACAAAAAATTAAGCTATTTTCTATCAAAAAAACATATAAGCCTTATAACTTCTCAAGTACAACTATTCCTTAGCTTTGTAAATCCATGAAAATAGAAAATTAATCTTAAAAGCCTAGCTTTCATGTCTATTAAATATAGTATGTGAAAAAATGCAATCTTAGAAATGTTAATAAGGGACCAAGTCGTGTGTTTGAAGGAGGTTTTGAGGTGGCAAGCTTCGCAGAAATTATACAAGAAAGCAAAGTGCTAACATGGACACTCGGGCGCAAGCAACACTCAAAGGATTGGTCTAGGACTACTTGTGCTTTGTTGTCAGCAGATGGAATGCCTAGGATGGGGGCTACTCTTGGTCATTGGTAAATAAAAGATCTCAAAATGACATGATTATGGACCTTGTGTATCAAGGAGGAGGGGGCGGGTTCGTAGGGGTGGCTACCTAGATAGCCATTGTAAGTATGGTCCCAGGATGATGTCATGGCTTAACAAGAGCATGACAAGACCTTGTAATTTTTTGGGTTGCTCAATATAATTCACTCACAATTGTGAGTTTTGCTATAAAAAAAGAAATGCTAATAAGGGACAAATTTTGGGTCAAAGAATTGATGTAATATTAGTGCAAAGAAATGATCCAAAGTGAACCTATAGATCATTGCCAAGGATATACATATTTTTTGGATGTCCAATTTTATATAATTCTCACAAGTCACATTTCAAAATTTTGTCCTGCATAATCTATAAAGACGATACACTTGTCACAAAAAACCATGTAAATAAAAATTTATATACTCTTTCAATGTTCTAGTTGACAAATAATCTATGCCTTATTGAAATCGACACAAAGTTACAAAATTATGTCCACTTTTATAGTTTATTTCTCTTAGGCAACAAAAGTTGAAAATTTTTAGCATTGCAATTTTGAAATACAAGAATATATCATACTTATAGCTTACATAAACAACTATAGGTTTTGATTAATGAATTCCTGATATATCACACATGTTTATACAAATGAAAACTCTTTAAATTATACAAATAAATTTTTTTACTTTGTATATAATCCCATCCATGAATCTTGTGTATTAGACCCACATAACTAATTATAATTTAACACAACATTTACATAATTTGTATTGAGTAAAACATAAACAAACATGTGGGGCTAGTATAGATAAGCTACGTACATCTGTTCCTAGGTCTTGGCATTTTCTTATAAGTTTATTGGACCTATCCTTTATACTCATTATATGCAACTTTGCGCGATTACTCTTTGTGGGCCCCATTAACTATCATGATAAGCTCAAAAGTATAAGGAGGCAATTTTTAAAACTCTATTCTTATTGTACATACTAGTATGTGACTAGCGCGCTGCTCCGGCCAAGAAAAGCATGGTCATTGAATCTCCCTCTCTCTCTCTCTCTCTCTCTCTCTCTCTCACACACACACACACACACACACACATAATTAAAAAAATTGACTACTACAATGTGCACATTGTCGAAAAAAAGTAATTTGCATAGTCTACGTGGTCTCTCTCTCTCTCTCTCTCTCTCTCTCTCTCTCTCTCTCACACACACACACACACACACACACATAGGCTGACAATAGTTTGTCAGGCGTACAATTTTAACTATTACAAGTCATTGAAAAAGGATAGAATCAAATAGAATCTGAACTGCTTCACTCAATTTTCAAAGGCTCTTCAATGTGTCTATGCTAAGGAGGATGACCCAATAGGGACTCAACAACTCAATTTTGGTGTTGATCTAACATGCCATGCAAATCAACCAAAAAACAACACCATGGAGGTCCTCTCCTTCCTCTAATTTTTTGAACTCCAACATAAAGAGTATAGATAATGGACTATTGTATAATAGAAAAAATCTATTGTGTACCCCAATGCTCAAGAACAAATTAGGTTTAGTATAATCCCACCTATAAATTTTCTCAACTATATCTAATGCACCTTGGAGGCCCTTTCAAAGTGACATATGGAAAGGGATTGGAAGGGGGGGAGGAGACCAAGGCAAAGAAATAAAGAGAGTAGATTGGGTGCCAAGAAAAGGGTCTCTCTCTCTCTCTCTCTCTCTCTCTCTCTCTCTCTCTCTCTCTCTCTCTCTCTCTCTCTCAGTGCAGCCGTTTTTTGACCTAGTAGACAGCAGTCCACTCTTTTGATCATAACTTCTTCATCCGAACTCCGATTTGGGTGATCTATAGCCTCAATCGAAGAGCACGAAGTCCTCTACGCATTGATGTAAAGACAAAAATTTTCAGAGTTATGAAAGGTGTTTCTGTAGCAGCATTTCCGAAGTGAACAGGTTCAACAAAATTGATTCTCATCTCCTATTTTACATACAATGTCTTTCGGCACTCGCAAGGGTTCTTCTTCTTCAACAAGGTCCACAACCATTGTGGAAAATGATCCAAAATCTCCTAAGTGTGGAGATAGCAACACAACCACCCAACCAACGACATCGGAAACCATGATCATGGCGTACTTGGTATCATTGCAAGAGACCGTAAACAAACAAGGCGAAGACTTACGAGCACTTGCAATGGAGAATGGCACACTAAGGGTACTTGTGGTTGAGAATGACAATCTCAAGAGGACACTTGAGATGCAAACAACACGTTTGATGCAACTTGAAGAGGAAGTCAAGGAATGTAAACGCTCTCTTGTGGACTTGAATGCTTTGAAGGAGCGGATGAGCAAAGTAGAGCATGACCATGTATTGAAAGAGGAGAAATTTGACACTATGAGCCGAGATGTATGCGACATGAAAAATGTATGCACAAACAAGTCTTGGGCTGATGTATGTGGTAGCAATGTGGTTTCTAGTTCCTCACTCATGCAAGCTATGGTTCAAACAAAGAATGTTGAGAATGTGGATGTGGAGGAGTTGAAGGAACGGGAGCGACATTCCAAGAACATTGTTATTCGTGGAATTCCCGAAGAGAAGTTAGAGACACCTCCTTCTTTTGCCATTGTTATTGAAGATTTCTTCAAAACCCACTTTGGCATGTCCGGAGTTATGGTCTATGGAGCACATAGAGTGGAGAAGCAAGGAGCTCCTCGCTCGGGAGAACGGCCAATTGTATGCACCATGCCGGATGAGACCAAGCGAAAGATTATCCTTGATAATAGTTGGATCTATTTGAGGGATACAAAATGTTTTGTATGTGAAGATCGCATTATTAAGCAACAAAATATGCGTCGCAAGGCATATGAGGAAAAGAATAATAAAAACAAGAAGATCTCTCATGAAGAAAATGTGCCCAAGGAGGAGGCAAGTCTCTCAAGCAAATAGGGATGCGTGACCTATGAGACCGAGTTACAATTGAAAATATGTTTTTAGAATTGTAATGGATACCCATGGAATGCGGGAGTTGGCATTGATGAACTAACAAGCAAAGCCGATGTTGTACTTCTTGTTGAAACTTGGGAGCATGATACACAAAGGATTAATGGCTTGGAGGATTACAATGTACATTCATTGATGTGGTCAAAGAATCTCAAGCAACGAAGAGGACAAGGAGGGTTAGCATGTATGGTTAAGAAAGGATTGGAAGATTTTGTATCAATTGTGAAAGATGACAAGTACAAACGTTATGTATGGCTAAAAGTTATGACACCAAAAAGAGCACCCATTTTTGTAGCCGATTGCTACATTCCTCATCATGATTCTCCCTTTTATGCTTGCATGGATAGAGATCAACCATTTTCTGATTTGGAAGAGGACATTGCTTATTTCAAAGGTGAAGGTGATGTTATTGTATTTGGGGATATGAATGCTCGCACAAAAACATTGCAACATGATACTCAACAATTTGATATGCCATACATTTCAAGGGAGTTGGAGGAAGTTCACTTGTATGATCGTACTTCAATGGATGAGAAAGAGCCGGATCACTATGGAAAGTTACTTTTACACATGTGTAATAGCACGGGTATGCTCATTGCCAATGGTGTATCTTTGTGGAGTGGAACCAATGGATTTACATGTAGAAGACATAATGGGGATAGTGTGATTGACTATATGCTACTCTCTGAAGCCATCATGTATCGCATAAAGAGTTTTATGTTTGGTCAATGGACCCCGGAATCCGACCATCGCACCTTATGTATTGACCTTTCATGTGGAGAAGCAACTAAGCATGATAATCTCAGCCAAAGGAAAGAGAAGTTATCACTATGTATGGATTTCAAACGGGCACCAATGTACATTGAAATGGTTGAGCAAAAATTATGGATGACAAAGATTCTATGTGATGCACCATTGGAAACTAAATGGGAAGCTTTCAAGAAAGCTATTTGTTCTTGTGCGGAAGAATGCTTTGCCATAAAGCATCTCCATGGTATCAACAAAGATAGATCACGCAAAAGGTGGTTTGATAAAGAATGTCAAGATGCTCGAAAGTCCTTGATAAAGCTTGATGCAACTATGGACAAAGACAACTATCAAAGTCATTTGCATACATACAAGGCATTGATTCAAAAGAAGAGAAGAAGATGGGAAGTAAAGCAACAAGAATTTCAAATCCAAGAAACTTGAGAGGCAAGCGGGTTGAGAATTTTGGTAACTTGAGTCTAGTGGATATGTACACACATTCTAGGCAATTATATGAGCAAGAAAATACTGAAAAAATGTCATTTTATGGTTCACTCCCATGTATGCTGTCTTTTTTTACTATTGAGGATGTATGCGGTGGGCTAGAAAAGTTGGCCACTCGCAAAGCGAGAGATCTTCAAGGTATCAAGCCGGAGATGATCAAATGGACGGGATATTTTACCCATGAGTGGATGTGTGATATGTTCAACCTTGCACTTCAACATGGTATGCCTTATGATTGGAGTACTAATTGGGTTAAGCCTTTGCATAAAGGAGGGGATGTAAAGAATGTAAGCAACTACCGGACTATAATGATTGGGTCTCTTATGGCAAAGTTGTTTAGGTGCATAATGGAGATGAAATTGAGTGATTGGGCTGAAGAGAATGACAAGCGTGCAAAGGGACAAGCGGGTTTTCGTCGATGCCATAGCACTATTGATCATCTTGTCACTCTTCGTGTTCTCATGAAGGAAAGTCGGTTGAAAGGCAAGCGATTGTATTGTTGTTTTGTGGACTTTAAGAAAGCCTTTGATATGATTCCACGTAACAATTTGTGGAGAAGGATGGAAGAACTCCAAGTGCCAAGTGAGTTTAAGCTTGCGGTTTCTCAAATCTATGAGAAGGTGATTTGTCAATTGCGCATGGGAAGAGAAATTTCAGAAATTTTTGTAAGCACTATTGGGGTTAAACAAGGATGTCCATTGTCACCAACTCTCTTTGGTCTATGCATCGATCAATTGGAACAAATGGTACTTGACTTTATGCAAGAAGAAGGCATTGAAGAGGTCACTATTTGCAATGCGGTAGTCATGATTTTGTTGTATGCGGATGATGTAGTGCTTCTAGCACACACTTTAGAAGATGCACAAAAGCTTATGATTGTCCTTGAGAAATTTTGCTTGCATAGTGGGCTGATTGTAAATGAATCCAAAACAAAGGTTATGCTTGTGAAAACCAACCATAAGGAGAAGCCATGCATTGTGTACAGCAACGAGACACTTGAAGTTGTTGAGAGCTTTAAGTACCTTGGCCTTGAGGTTCCATCCAATCACAAGTGGCATGAATGTGCTATGTGTCGTTTGGAAGAGGGAAAGAGAGCATATTATGCATTTGAGAACATGTGTAATGCGGGAAACATCAAGTGTTGGGTTCTCAAGAAGTATCTTTTTGATGCATTGGTGACACTGGTTCTTCTTTATGGAGTTGAAGTGTGGGGCGGGAGCATCTCAAAGTCTACTTGGAAAGAGTTTGAGAATGTCCAAAAGCGTTTTCTTACAAACTTTCTCCAAGTTAAGACACAAACACCATATATGCTCCTACTTCTTGAGTCGGGATCTCTTCCAATTGAGGTTATGGGCATGGAAAGGGTTGTGGAGTACATGATAAAGATGCGTCAAAACCCCTCACATCGACTTCCTACAATTGCATGGGAAGCAAGCAAAAAAGTTCAAAAGACGCATAAAAGCAAGATCTTGAGCACGGGATGGATGCAAGACATAAAGAAGTGGTTTGGGAGATGGGATGCATTACACTTGCTACATGATGCTTCAATTGACTCTCAAGTGAATGAAGCTTTTCTACAACGCCAATGTATTACGGCTTGGGAGAAATCCGGTGGGTCACGCTTCATACATTACACCACCTATATTGCCCCCAACTACAAAACCATGTTCTTCGCTGAGAGAGGAAACCGTACTCACACTTACATGCTTGAGCCTATTCCCTTGTCCGCGATACACACTATCGCAGCAATTCGGCTTAGCTCCCATTTCCTTCGATGCGAGATAGGGCGTTGGGGCAATGGAGAAGAGTCAAATCGATTGTGCACATTATGCTCACTGCAAGTTCGAGAGTTTGAGTACCACACACTACTAGAGTGCTCAGCTTTTGATCACATCCGAACTTGCTTCTCTCACATTTTCAGCCATAACTTAGACCTACACGCTTTCCTCTCCCAGCCAAAGTGTGGGCTCTCCATTGCGACTCTCATCACTACAATTTTGGAGCATCGAGAGTCACTCATCAGCCATACACATACTACATCACATGTAACTTTGGTCCCATAGGTCATATTTGACCTCCGAGGACGATAATAAAATCTATCTATCTATCTCTCTCTCTCTCTCTCTCTCTCTCTCTCTCTCTCTCTCTCTCTCTCTCTCTCTCTCTACATCCATAGGAAGGGCCACACACCCGTAAAATCTAATTTGAATGTTAGAACACCCACAACAATTGGAGGAAAAAACTTAGGTTTAGTATAATCCCATCTATTTTTTTGAGAGTTATCTCTAATTACGGATGGCTTTTATTAAGCAAGAGGAAGCGGCTTGCCGAGAAGAAGAACTTGATAGAAATATAATGTACTTGCAAAAATGTTCATGTATGTTTTGGATCATAGTGTGCATATGTTTTATTGGTTGGAGACCCCTGTGCAAAGGATATGCCAATGTTTGCATGTATACTTTTTGAGTTAACTCAAATCGAGTCCTTGAGAGCTTTTTTTTTTAATAACAAAAAAAGTACAAAGGTTAGAGAACATAAATTAAGGTTTAGAGGATCTACAAAGTGCATAGAAGTTTGGTGCAAAAACCTTCAAATATAGTAAATTTGCCTCTAAAACGTTTGAAAAAATGTATGGTATAGCCAAATGCTTGAAAAATCCTCAATTTAGTGTAATCCCACTTGTAGATTTTGAAATTTATCTCTAAATTATAGATTTAAAAGTGAGGAAACCTACAAAGTATAGAGAAATTGAGTGTAAAATCCTTTAAATATAATCAAGTTTCCCCTAAAATTTCTCGTATGCAAGTTTTCTTCGTTTTTAAGAGAAAGCACTATGCCTCAAGTTGATTTAGTGTAAACCCCCCTTACAATTTTTTTGAGATTTGCATCAAAACTTTTAATTTTCCTTTAAACGCTCGAGAAAACCTAGGTTTAATGCAATCCCACTTACAAATTTTGAGATTCATCTTTGAATTCCAATTCAACCCAAAGGCAAAAGCACTAACAAAGCTCAAAGAAATCTAGCATAAAAACCTTCAAAATAGCCAAGAATTGTCGGAGTTTCCTCCCATCATCCACATTTGCCATTTGTTGAGGTCTACTCCTACCTTCGGCTTGCACATCTTCTGCCTTGGATTTTTTGGATTGAACTTTTCAAATTTTGTCAATTCTCAATTTCGTAGATGTCGATGTCGATTTTTTATTTTTGATTCTTGATTGTGGATTTTGTCGATTGTCGCTTTGTCGATTGCTAATTATTAAACCAATGCTTATTCTCTTTCCCCTCTCTCTCTAGTGCTGGTGTGAGAGCTCTCTCTCTCTCTCTCTCTCTCTCTCTCTCTCTCTCTCTCTCTCTCTCGCTCTCTCTCATAGACACACACACACACACACACTGACACAGGCTGTAGTGAATGATGCTCTCCCTCTCACTCAGTTACACATGCTCTCTCTCTCTCTCTCTCTCTCTCTCTCTCTCTCTCTCTCTCTCTCTCACACACACACACACACACACATAATAGTGCGTGCAGGACATCCATAACAAAATGTTGAACTCCATATCGTTGAATTGTCGAGCTCAATGTACTTCATTAATGCAATGCAAATGTGGAAAGCCTTCGTGCAATGTGCCAACACCTCAGGGAATGGCACATCGACTTTGTCTCTTAAATTCACACACACAGAGAATGGGTCTCTCTCTCTCTCTCTCTCTCTCTCTCTCTCTCTCACACACACACACATACACAAGATCGATGTCAAAGGTCATCTACGACATAGAAGGTCCGTGCAAACCTCCGAAGGGAAGTTCATTGAGCAACACATGGAGAAATATTCTTTATGGCCTTCAAAAATGTAAAGCAAAGCCACCCTTCAAATGAGTTTCAAAAATGAAAGTAGTTAGTGGTCAGCTTTAAAGTTGAGGGCTGGAGCCAAATGGCCTCCCCCAAAAACTATAGGCTTAAGTATCATAAATTTAGATCGAGTACTAAGGTCTTTTCATTTTCTACCATCTAGTACTTACCTTTTACTTTTGCATTTTCAATTAAATGTTTTTGTTGCTTTCTAAAAGAAACCTTAGTGTTATGTTGGGATAGGAGACTTTCATTGTTTTAGATACATGATGGAGACTTGCTTTAAATGTTTATTTCACTTTCATTTCATATCCTTACATGTCTTGACTTTTTTTGCATTCTATGATTTTAGAATGTTAAAGTGAAACTTCACTTGCATAATTTTAATAAATTCTATGGACACACACACATACACATATATATTAATGAGTTTTTTTAATTTCACATTTCATTTCATAACCTCACATGGCTTGACTTTTCTTACATTCTATAACTTAATTCTAGTCAATATTGATGAAAGTCTTTTTTATTAAGCAACCATCGACTGAATTTCCTTCCCACAAAGAAGCAAACCGAAAATACTATCATAAATTTAAAATTTGTTGGATTTTTAAACTATTTTCTCACATATTTCACCAGTTTTTCTTTCCTTTACCATGGTTTGCAACCAGGTAGTCTTCATTTTCAATCGGCTCAAGACTAAGCTGAGGCAATCCTTTCCTGAACACTTATTCTACTTAAACTCAACCTAATGATTTTATCACATTCTAATTATTTTAGAAAGCCACCGTGATTCTTTCACTTGTTTTAAAGGTTCTCTTTGAAATGAAACAGAATGTGACACATGGAGGGTCTCTCCTTCCTTGAAAATTTTAAGTTGCTTCATATATAGTATAGAAGGCTCTCAAAAGGAATTTTTTTAAAGACATGGCACTTTATTCATGGCCTTAAAACAAGACATGTAAGTGTCCTATTTTGGTACCAAACTAATGCTTGGCCTTACTATTGTTGGGAGAAATAATTTTGTGAGCTTCTACTTTAAAGATTTTGGAAAAAATTAGAGCTTCCTTTATTTTAGGCTCCTTAATGATACCCTATGTCTACTCACTCATACTCTTATGTATATAGATACCCTATGCCTACTCACTCATACTCTTATATATATAGATAGTTCTACAGTTATTTACCCTATCGAGACCCTATCCAAGTTTTCTCTAGGTTATTGATTTTAATTTCGTTAAAGTGTTGCTAGTTACAAAATTTCAATTCATTATCTCTTTCACAAGAATTACAAGATAAAACATTATGTATATTTTCTTCTCTCATATCTTATAGGAAGGCCTCATGATTTTTTCTCTTGTTTAACTTTGAAGAGAAGGTCACCATGATTTTTCGTGGTATGTGGGTTATCATGGTATTTATTCCTTCCTTTAAGTAAAAGTGATTATTAAATCTCAATTCCAAGCCATCTTAGAATTTCATTTCTTATTTATAAAACTAGAGCTTGTTGGTATGTATTGCTTCACTGATCTTAAATCAATGTTTCTTTCATTAATGTCAAACCTTAACTTGAGAAAACCAAAGCTAATCATTTGACCTTTTCTCATCTCTCTCTCTCTCTCTCTCTCTCTCTATATATATATATATATATATATATATATATATATATATATATATATACACACACACACTCTTACATGGGTGTCCTCTTGTGTAGATACCTTGCACGCCTACATGAAGGTCTACCATTTCACATGAATTTTTCATGATTCAAGAGCTGATTTGGAATGCTCACAGTACAGATATAGTCGATGCAAAGGTGGAAACATTGACTTATTACTCACAGATGCATAAAGGCTCGCTATCTTTAAAAAATCATGGGTTTTTATCTATGGATTGACATTTCTATTTCACGCTCTCTCTTTTCTCTTTTTGCCCGCATGCACCTCTTGGGGCTATTCTTTGCTCGAAGGCCCCTTTGAGTCTCCTCTATGCTCGCTCGCCCTTATAAGGAGTTGTATTCAATAACACGTTACACACACATCTGCATTCTATTCATTGGAGCTTGTCACAACCTTAATATCAAGGGTGTTGGACACTAGGATTGTAGCTATCATCACACAACACGCTAGCTTTGAGTAGTGATGGCTATGGGAAAGTCATCCTTATATTCACTAATGCCAATTGTCTACTCGCTTTTTGCTTGGCTGCAGATACTTGGTGTGGTCGAGCTGTAGATTGTGCACATACAAGGTTCAAAAAATGGCTCATTTGTAGTAATCATGTCTCACTTGATCCCTCTTTACAGCAAGGCATGGAAGGTCTTCTCTCTCTCTCTCTCTCTCTCTCTCTCTCTCTCTCTCTCTCTCTCTCTCTCTCTCTCAGCAATCTTGGCCATCTCGCCTACTCAAAATGTCAAGGCTAGATGGCCTGAATAGCTTGCTCTCTCTCCTCTTAGCTACAACCACATTCCTTGTTCAAGCGTGGCTCTCTCAATCAATTGATGCAAAATCCTATTGGACATGCTCTATCCAATGCTAAAAATTTGCACTGAAGTGCTTGCTTACACAAACCTCTTTGAAACCTGTAGCTTTGGGAAATTTTATGCTTGTTCAAGATTTATGAGGACAATTTGCCTTAAGATTGCTATCAAAAACCTCGTCAATATGAGCATTATACTACATACAACTGCTCATAGGTAGGTGCCCATGCACCTACTTCAAATTTGATCATATTTGATTTTGCACGATAATCAAGATTTCTTGAACTACTTCATAACAATTTTTTTGTCTTGAATGGGATATGGATCTCAGATATGCTTGGAAAGATGTACAACTAGATGGTATTTTATATATTCACCTCAATGTTTTTGACTATCTAGTTTTATTTTTGTCAAGAAAATTGAATGATGTTGCGCATGAAAATTGTACTAGATATGGGTGTCTCATCTATTGGATTGAAAATCTAAAAACATATGCTATCAAGGATGATCCACTTTGGGTGATGAAAGTTTTAAGATACTAGTTTTTAAGCACCTCCCCATGTGGGCCCTCTAGGGTGTCAAAAAGAAAAGATACTAGTTAAAGAGTTGGTCTTTTGATACATACACAAATAAACTACTCTAGGTAAATTATGTGTAGAAAATCCTCTATAAAAACACGTATATAAAGGGTCTTACAGAGGATAGTGAGGATAGTTCTTTTGAAAAACCTCTAATGGTATCGACAAATAGCAGGTCAAATCCTAACATGATTTCATATATTTCACAATTCATAAGTTTAGGTGAATAGACTTTTTTAATCATCAAAGACATTAACACATAGAATTACCTAGTGCCTTGGGGTAAAAAGTCATAACCCTCATAGTGAGGGTCTCATAAGACAAGACATTGACTAGATTTTTGAAAATTTACTCCTCATACATACAAAATGTTATTCAAATTTGGGCAACATTGGTTGTATCCAACCAATGATATTCACATCACAAGATATTCTATTTGAGATGGTAAGCAATCTCTTGCTTACCTACTTTCCCTCTAAGAAATATCTTGCTCAGAGGCAAAATAGGCTCTATTGTGGAAAGCATAAACTGCTTGGTTTACACAATTCATAAGATTCAAAAGATTGGTTTTTTTTTAATCATAGAAAAACTACTAGTGAATCGGTTCAGTTTCAAGCAATGTTGGGTCATTTGCTTTTGGTTTTTTAATATAATTGAAGATAAGGCATAGTACAAAGTTAACATTAAGCCCTCTTGTAAGCATTAACTTTTGTGACATTGCATACATTGCTTTACTTCGATGGATATCATTAGATTCCAGTGTAGGCTATTGTCTGTTATCTAAAAATAATCCTTAGGGTGAGTCAGAAGCTAAATCTACAGGTGTGATATGTATAACAACTAGATCTAATGTCAATACCTGCAAAATACATTAACATAGCCAATTCTAATGGGATTTTTTTGTATGTATGCAAATAATAGCTTGATCTGTCTCCTTGTAAGTGTATTGGAGGCTCTTCCCAAGAGATGGACAAATTTACATACGATAGCAAGAAAAGTGACCCTTATGAAAAAGTACATAGATGCACTAATGAATTTATTAGAGAAGTTTCAAGATGTATTTCTTGATGATTTCTTGGATGGCTTGATGCCATCTCAGGAAGTAGACCATGGCATCATGTTCAAAACCTATAAGCAAACTTGCTTATAGATTAAGCCACTCTGAAGCACAAGAGTTGAAAAAATAGCTAACAAAATACTTGAACAAAGGCTTTATTAGGCCTAGTTTGAGTCTGTGGGCATCACCTATTCTTTTGGTAAAGAAGAAGGGTGGATATATGCATAGATTATAGAGCTCTTAATTAGATAATGATTAAGAACAAATACTCAATGCTGCATATGGATGAGTTGTTTGATTAACTCTTTGGGTCAAAGTATTTTTTCAAAATTGACATGAGATTTTGCTATCATCGGGTATGAATTAGATTGTAAGATGTTGTGAAGAGAGCTTTTCGGACCCGTTGTGGGTAGTGGACAACAAAATACATCTATACTTACGAAAATTCATAGTATTTTTCATAGATGATATATTAATCTATAGTAAATCTAAAACAGAACACTTAAAACATTTGCATCTAGTGCTCCAACTATTGAGAAAACATAAATTATTTATGAAGGAAAGCAAATGTCATTTCTTTGAGACCAAGATTCGTTATTTAGGTCACATTATATCCGCAAAGGGAACAAGATGGAACCTAAGAAAGTGGAAGCTATTTTGAGGTTGCCAACACCAAAGAATCTTGAAGAACTACATATTTTTCTTGGTATATTGCGGTTTTGTCAATAGTACGTAAAAGGCTACGTGAAGATCGCAGTCCTGTTGATAGACCGTTTGACGTCAAAAAGCAAGAATATAAGTTGGGGGGTTGGGGGGGGGAGCTTAAGGTGGCCATAACAGGTGCACCTATTTTGAGTATAATGGATTAGAATGAACCATTTTTCTCTGAGATAGATGCAAGTAATGAGGTCATTGGAGTTGTGCTTATGCAAAGGAGACACCCAATTACATTTAAAAGTAAAAAAGTTAGATCATGCCGAGTGTAACTACTCGACCTATGAGCAAGAGTTACTGGCTATTATACACGTGCTTAAAAAGTGGAGACATTATATATATGGTGCCACTTTTGAGGTCAGGTTGGACCATAAAAGTGTGAAATGGCTTTCAAGTTAAAATTAATTGAAGGGTAGAGAGGCTCAGTGGGAGGAGATCCTATATGAATTTGACATTCAAATACGCTACCAAAGAGTTAATTATAACATAGTGACAAATACACTTAGTTGCATGCCACAAATTAATGAATTAAGATTCACAATCTGAGCACGATCCATCCTCTACACATATCTAGCGTGTTTTATGTGATCACACTACTTCACAGACACAATCACCTCCCTCATCGGCACGTCATGCTAGTATGGAGAGACAAGCGGTAGGTGCGATGAGTAGGGAAGCGAGAGTTAGTATGAAGAGATTAACCGAGACTTTTGGGTATAGTTTGAGGCCAGAGAGCTCTGACATAGACTCTTCATCCCTTTTGAGGGCTACGTCTTCAAAGGGGGGTGAAAAAACTTTGTTGAGGAACGAAGTATGCTAACTACTCCATTGACGACCGGTACTTACTTTACAAGGGTAGAGTGTGTATACCAACTATTGGTGACTTTCAGCCCTGCATTCTTAAAGAAAGTCACGATAGTCCTAGTGCCAATCATCCTGGGATTCAAAAGACCTATGCACTAGTTAAATGACAAAACTATTGGTTAGTTTGTTTAAGGACGCCCAGACTTACGTGTTGAAATGCAATAAGTGTCACGTCAATAAACATGAGTGTCTCGAGGGTTGGGGAATACTCCATCCTTTGGAGATTCCTTGAGGAAATGGGAAAGCATTTCCATGGATTTTATTGATTTACCCAAGACTAGTCGAGGGAATGGCCTAATATGGGTGGTAGTGGACATGTTAACCAAAATGGAAAGCTTATTGCCACGAATAAAACGGTTAAAACACCAAAGTTGGAAAAACTCCTTATTAAGCATCTCTACAAGCTATATGCCCACAGATATAGTGTCAAATAGAGATGGAAAGTTCAATAGTCATTTTGGGAGGGAGGTCTTCAAATATATGGGTACTACTCTTATGTGTACAACAGATCATTCACAATTTGATGGTCAAACCAAAAGGGTTAACCAAATTGTAGAGGACAAGTTGCATTCTTACGTAAGTAAGAAGCAATCAAACGGAGAAGAGTCTTTACTTCATTAGCGTAGAAGGCAAATACAAAACTCTGGCCTCTCAGTAATCCACGTGGCAACGTTTTTGGCCTACCACTAGCGGGCCTTTCTACAGTCTCTTTTTTCTGCGAATGACATGGCCAAAAACCAGCGAAAGTTACGCCCTGAGCAGCGGATGCGCTTTCCTATATTCCAAGCTATTGCTAATTGCGGTGCCGATTCCTTCTGCGCACAGCCTCACAGCGGCCTACTTGTACATTTTCTCAAGCCCGTGCAATCTCAACGAAAGGGCATAAGCCAAGAGCAAGCGCAGATGCTGAACATGAGGAACACCGGAAGCCGAAGAGAGAGCTTTACAGCAACAAGCTACAAGCGGGGCCTGCACCTTGCTTCGATTTATAATGCAGGAATATGTTCTCATTCAGCGCAACAAAACTCTGGTAAGATCTTGTGGCATCAGTGAAAGCAAGATCTTGATAATCTATATGCTTTGCAGGCTAGCTAATTGATCAGAGTGGAGTGCCTTACTGAATCTTGATTAGCTGTGGCCAGGATGGACCCCTACTGTCAAGAGTACTTCAAGGAAAGCAAGATCTTGACAATCTATATGTGTAATTTTCTTGCGGCATCAGTGAAAGCAAGATCTTGATAATCTATATGCTTTGCAGGCTAGCTAATTGATCAGAGTGGAGTGCCTTACTGAATCTTGATTAGCTGTGGCCAGGATGGAGCCCTACTGTCAAGAGTACTTCAAGGAGGAGTATGATATGTGGAACACCGAACCCATCTCACTCTATGATGGCATCCAGCGAAGCCAGGAGTTCTTGCTTTCCTTGCAGTCCCCCAAGGATACTGGTGGGGAGAGCTTGAAGCCAATACAACCATCACCTCACAGACCATCATCCTCTACAAGATGTTTGGCATCGACCACTGAAAGCCCGTGCAGAAAATGGGTCAACTACCTTAAGCTGTGATGGTGTGATCATGGTGGGTGGGAGTTGTACTATGGAGATGAAGGCCATCTCAGTGCCACTATAGAAGCCTACATAACATTGTCTCTTCTCCATGTCCCAGAAACAGATCTTGTTCTTCTGAAAGCTTATACATACATCATCAGTCGAGGAGGTATCTTTCAAGCCCGGATCTTCACCAAGATTTTGCTAGCTCTAATAGGTATCTATGATTGGAAAGGCATTCCTTCTCTGCCTCCATGGGTTGTGCTCTTCCCTGGCTAGTTTCCCTTCAACTTATACAACATGGCGTGCTGGGTGCACGAGTGATTAGTGTCTTTGATGATCATTTGCGACAAAAAGCCTGTGTTTAAGCTGAAGCGAGAGATGTCCTTTGATGAGCTTTATGCTAAGGGGAGGAAGAATGTGCGCTTTGGCTTTACTTTTAGGGGGAGTTGTACTGATAAGCTCTTTGTAGGGATAGAATATACTTTCGAGGTGATGGAGAAGATGGGACTCGTACCATTCCGGTGATGGGGTTTGAAGGAAGCAGAGAGGTGGGTGCCAAAGAGGCAAGAGGATTCTGAAGAGTTTCTTGGTTACTATCCTCCCATGTTTTATGCGATGGTTTGCATGAAGATATGGGGCTATGATGTGACACACCCCGTACTCTACAGAGCTCTCTCTGGTTTGGTGATGTTCTCAATAGAAAGGAAAGAACATTGTGTGGTTCAATCTGTCGTATCACCTGTCTGGGATACAACTCTTTTGGTAAGAGCTCTTGTCGAGTTCGGGCTTCTGCCAGACCATCCAGCCTTTTGCAAGGCTGGAGAGTGGCTCCTAGAAAAGCAAATCACCAAACACATAGACTGGTCCTACAAAAGCAAAGCACGCTATTTGCCGCCGGGTAGGTGGGCATTCCAATTCTTCAAGCTAAATAAGGAAGAGGTTAAAAACGGGGCTATTGCATGTGCTGTGGACTGGATTAACACCATGCAAAGCAAAATTGGTAGGGAGCCTATGACATAGACAATGATAAGAGCTGGTTGAACTCTGTGCCCTTTGCGGATTTGAAAGTCATGAATGATCCACCCACTACAGATGTGACTGCAAGGGTGATGGAATTGGTGGGGAGGCTGATGGAAAGCGAGCAGGCTGAGGCGCTGGCACAGCGGATGCCGCTTGAGGTGCTGGCGAGAGGATTGGCGTATCTACGGAACGAGCAGGAGGAGGATGGGTGTTGGTGGGGGAGGTGGGGGGTGAACTACATATACAGGATATGGGTGGTGCTAATGGCGATGGCATTGACAGTGCCGACGATGCATGGGGAGGAGATAAGGAGGGGGGCAAAGTGACTGGTGAAGATGCAGAACAAGAAGGGGAAGGAAGTAAAGTTGAGTAGTATGGTAAGGGCGGAAGCTTGTAAGGGTCACTGAATTGGACGATGTGCCATGGGCCAATCATTTTATCAATTAAACAAAACACAGACTCATGCTTTCGAGATTGGGCATATCCTGCCACCCATTGATGCCATCCATGAGTCTACATCTTGAACAACAATGACCTCATCTAATGCTTTTGTCAAAATCTCTGACTAAATTTCTTCAGAGGATATGCCACCAGAGTTCTCATGGGATAGCGAAGGCCTCTTTCCAATTGTCCCAATGCAATCACTTACGCTTGCACATTGAAGGTGTGTAGTCTTATGGAAGACGTTGACATGGATGAGAGAATTAATGATGAGATTACTAGTCATAGGCTGTTGCAAAAAATTATCGTGCTTCCTGTGATCTGGAGTGTGGACGTAAGATTTGTCCTACAGGGGCAGGGCCAGAAAGCTCTAATTTGTTTTCAACAAATGCGAAGCGAGGGCCTCTCTCCAAATGCAATCACCTATGCACGCATCTTAAAGGCATGTGGCTCTACGCAAGATGCCCAACGTCATTGATGCAAGGAAGTGCATCAACGAGAGACATTCAATTCCGCGGTAAGCATTATCGTTTTTTTATTTTTGACACTGAGAACGCAGTTAATGAATGCACTGAAAATTGCACGCTGCCGTGGGAATGGCACGTTCCTGCGTATTATAAAAATTGGGGAGGACTGTGCAAACTCCCCCATGTAAGGAGACTTGCATGTTTTCTTTTTTTTTGAAACATGAAAATGGAACAACAAACAATTAATAACATTGACATCTTGTTATTGACATCTTGTATGATCAGGAACAATGAGCTTGACAAAATTCTAACCCTCCTTGTGGTTTTTTGCGAGATACCCCTTTGAAGCACTACGAACGGTATCCCATTTTTGCAAAGAACGCCTCTGAACCACAATGATCGGTATCGCAAACACTCTCAGGTAAAAAAAAGTTAACATGCTTTGATGAAATCTCTCTCCGTGCTTCATTTTCTCTAGGAAAAAAAATAATCAAACACCCTTTGATGAACTCTCTCTCTCTCTCTCTCTCTCTCTCTCTCTCTCTCTCCTTTTCCTTCATTTTGAAGTCTCTCCTCCCATTTAATAAATATCTTAGACATAAATTAATAGCATGAAATTAACAAAAAAAAAATCATTTGAAAAGTGCTAAAATGGCATATACAGTTTCCAATATTTTTGCTTAATCTTAATTCGATATAAACGCAGCTAACGGAGCACTCTAGTTACCCATTTTGGCATTTGCTTATAATAGTTCCAAACATGCAGCGACTAGATTCACACCAATAATGTTGATGTATGGTTTCCAACCAAGATCTCCTATGGCTATAGGCCTAGAAAAGGAGGATTTTCTTGAAGATGTGAATTATATAGGCAAAGCAGCAAAGGAAATACTAATGAAGGACAAAGAAAGTTACTTTTGCAAAAGGTGAATTTGTATTCCTAAAGGTTCCTCCAATGTCAGAAACCATGATAACAAGAAAGTGTGACAAAACTTTCTCCTATATATTGTGGTCCCTTTAAATTTATTGTTAAAAATACTGTGGACATAGCATATAAACTTGAGTTATCAAAGAATTCTCAAGTTCACCCTTTTTTCCACGTTAGTAAACTGAAGAACCTTTGCATTTGCCATCTACCATCGAATGCTACAAAAGACTAACAAACAATATCCCATACAAGAAGCTTCTAGAACTTTTGGATGTCCCCCCTTTGCATTTAATGAAAATGAGCAAAAGCTTCTTGGTCGTCCCCTTGTCGTGGCATTGCATATCTAGAGAGGACTTCGGTATCATTCTTTGCCTAGTGTAATGTTACCAGCAGGTATTCTCCTTTGGCTTGTGTGATGTACCAACATGCATTTGGCCGCCATCCACCAAGTGTGAATGATTGCATTGCATCTTGGTGATGACATTGCCTTTGAATAGATACCCTCTTGGGTCATCCACTAAAAGCATTGGATTTGTATCTGGATGATCACGTTGCCTTTGAACAAACACCCTCTTGGTGCATCCATTGAAAATACACCTTATCTTCCATCATTAAGTATTTTGGCATGTTCTCCTAAAAGTGCAGTTCAAGAATTTACATTTCAAGGGAAGCCCTCGCTTTGCATTCACTAGAAACAGCCAAGAGCTTCCTGGCACTATGCCCTTGTTGGGCATATCCTATAGAATCATGTGATTGCATCCCGAGTAGAATGCAGAACTCGTTGTGCTTTTCAAAAGTGCAAAACCCACAATTGACATAGATGTTGACTAGAACAATAAGTTTTCTTCAATGGTCACCTCTGCTATCGCTCGCATCACGAGTTTGCTTGGCCATGTGAGCATCTTACTTAAATTTAGAATGCAAGCATAGGTAACTACATTTTGAAAGATGTCATTTCTCCACATTTGTTGGAAATGGAACAGAGATTCTTGATTGCGTAGTGCCACATGCCTTCAAAATACAAGTAAAGGTGGTCATCAAGCTCTCACCTAACAACAAAGCCTTTTGGCCCTACTGGTTATGGACATATCTCATGTAAAAATCTATGCATTCCAGAGCTTTCTTAACCAGACCTTACTTATCCTTTTGAAAGTGAAATTTAAAATACTGCTCACTTCACACTCACTATGAATAGTTTAAATCCTTTTGGCACTGCTCTTGGAGACCTTGTTGGGCAAAAATGTTTCCAAAAGCATTGCCAACACGATTCTTTTATTCAATGGTCCCAAACCAACAATCCCTTCTTGAATTGTCTTGTCTAAGTCAATATTTTGGACAATTGAGGCATTCCTTCAAAATGCATGCATAGGTGCTCCCCCACAAATTAAGCTCTTGCTTGGAATTTGTTGAAAACATCCAAACCTCGTCTAGTCAATTTTTTTGTTGCACGTATTCTTGTACAATCAACACATCACGAAGCTTGCTTTACCAGCTTTGTTGGGTATGTTCGATGCAAGAGACAAAGTCTTAAGTGAAATTCTCCCATCACATCCGCTAGAAATAGGGTGGAGTTTTCCCTAGCATTGTTTCTCTCAGGTATATCTTCCAATGATGCAACACAATTGCCCATCTCGTACAAAATGCCCACTCAAAGCTCATTGTGGTTTCAAAAGTTGTTGTATAGTGCATTGTAAATGTTGACCAAAGGCATTGTGGTTTCAAAAGTTGTTGTATAGTGCATGTAAATGTTGACCAAAGGCATTGCCAGTAAGTATTTTGAGAGAGCAAGACACTCCACAAGAACTTAAGCTTGTTGTGCTTTCAAAATCACACGAAAATTGGCAAGCATGTTGAACAAAGCATTGCCCAACAAAACTTTTTTTCAACAGCTACCCTTGCTATCAATCACATCATGAATTTATTTGCCCACGTTACCTCTCACATGCTTTCAAAGTGCAAGAATAGGTAGCCATATCTGTAGAGATTCCCATTTTTGCATTTGCTACAAAAAGAATGCGGCTACTTGACTACATAATGCTACATGTAAGGCAAGCACAGGTGAACGCATCAATATTGAAGCACTGCATTTTCATGTGTGGTGAGGTAGTTTAGAGTTGCATGCCCCTACACACATTGGTTAACAACATTTAGAGCTTACTGGTGAACAAACTGCACAATGCCATATGCCTTAAAAAAGGGGTGCATTTGGTGGTTGCATCTAGATTACATCCCTGACTTTGCATGCATTAGAAACAGTCAGAGTATCTAGATTTCACCAACAAGCAATGTGGGGGTAGCCAACCAACACTCACTCTCTCTCTCTCTCTCTCTCTCTCTCTCTCTCTCTCTCTCTCTCTCCCCCCACATGCAAGATGCACATAACAAACAGGCATACCGGCACATCTCTCTCTCTATGCTAGTACTAATAGTAATCCGTAATAAATGGCCATACTCTTGAAAAAAGAATTGACAAAAAGGATGCATTAGCACCCAAGTAATGATCAATGATAGCAAAGTAAGGTTGGCACTTTCATGCAGAGCCAACAATTATGACACACAACTCTCTACATATTAATTGTCGGATACAAATGGCTCCACTTTTGGAGCTTTGTAGAAATGAAAGTTGGGCACCACTTATGTTCAACTACATAATCCTTATCCTCAATTTCTAAAATAAATATATCAAAAAAAATTATGCCTGCAATTTTGCTTATGGGTGATAAGCTCAATTACCAAGATGTGTTCCAAGTATTTACAATTGTTCACTTTCCAAATGAAGACCTGAAATGGCCATCTACCGCTCTAGTGGAAAGCTTGGTGTAAGAAAAATTGGTAAAAGCATTCCTTGTCTATAATTAGAAAGACAAAAAAACTTTCAACACTTTAGTGGAACTAGGCAAACTTAGACTTTGAATCAACTAGAATTGCACTAGCAACTTGTTCATCATCCTCATCATCCCCAAGGCACCTAGGGTCCATTAATGCTCCATGAACAAATCCAACAAGCCAAATTTTCTTTAGCCAAACACATCATTTGGCAAATTAGGGGTAAAATTTTCCATGAATGTAAGGTATGCCTCCAAACCCCACAAAAAAAAAGAGAAGAAACTACTATACAGGGGACGGTTATGGAGCGAGCTTTGGAACGAGTTTTTTTTTTTTTTCATCCCACCACCACTACCTCCCATTGCTGCCCCTTAGCACCCATTGCCACCACCAACTTAGCCCACCACTTGTGGTTAGTGGTGCTAGCTTACTACCACCATGTGCCACCCCTAATCCTACGACCATAGCCCATTGCCGTCCTCCCTCCAATGGAGTAGCCACGAACCTCCTCCTCCTTGTGTGTGTGTGTGTGTGTGCGCGCGCGTATGTGTGTGTCAGCCCCTACCCCCTCTCTCTTTTTCCCCTCACCCTGCCTCTCTCCCTCTCTCTCTCTCTCTCTCTCTCTCTCTCTCACACACACACACACACAGTTGGCCCCTTCCCTTCTCTCTCTCCCCCCTCCCCCTCTCTCCCTCTCACGATCCCTCTAACCCCATCCCCTCTATTGCCTCTCTCTCTCTCTCTCTCTCAGGTGTGTGTGTGTGTGTGCGCATGCGCGAACATGCTAATAAAAAGAGGAAAATGGTATAACCTTTCTATCACCCAAGTGTGGTAGATTGGTTATGTCGTTTCCCTCTTGAATAACAGATCTTGAGTTCAACTCCCGTATCTTTGAGGTCTCTTGGGATAGTTTCCTATGATGTTAAAATCCTCTTCTTCTCACGTGTGTGTGTGGGTGTGTGTTAATAAAAAGAGGAAAATGGTATAACCTTTCTATCACCCAAGTGCGGTAGATTGGTTATGCCATTTCCCTCTTGAATAACAAGTCTTGAGTTCAACTCCCGTCGTTGAGGTCTCTTGGGATAGTTTCCTACAACGTTAAAATCCTCTTCTTCTTCTTTCCCTCCCTCCATGTCTTCTGTGTGTGTGTGTGTGTGTGTGTGTGTGTGTGTGTGTGTGTGTGACATGGATAGATTACCCCCTTTCCATGTGTTCACTAGACATACCCTCCTTGTCTCTCACACGAACCGAGATCACTTAGCTCATTAGAGAGGACTTGATTCAATTAGACACTAGGAGGACATGGATACAGCCTATGGTTGTGCTTGGCACAGAGAGGGATTTATACAGAGAGCATCTCCTTGAGCTTACAGAGGATGGTTTTGTGACCAGACTCGCCTAATTGAACACTCATCTATCCCATGGATTACGATGTATTATTGAACAAATGCGCACATCATCACATCAGTTAGAGATTTGAGGTTGATAAATTCAAAGGAGTACCAATAGAGGCTGGGGGGGGGGGGGGGGGGGGGGGGGGAGAGAGAGAGAGAGAGAGAGAGAGAGAGAGAGAGAGAGTTTGGGGGGGAGGGGGGGGGGGGCTTCTTTTTGTTTTTTTAAAGAGGGAAAAGGTGGGGGGGAAGGGGGTGCTTTAGGAAAAAAACAAAAAAAAAAACAAGCCCAAGCACTAGCGATATCTCTAGTGCTTGGGCTTGTGTTTTTTTTTTCCTAAAGCACTTCCTTCCCCCACACTGTTTCCCTTTTTTAAAGAAAAAAAAAGAAGGCATCCCCCTCTCCCTCTCACAGTTTCTCCCCCCCCCCCAACTCTCTCTCTCTCTCTCTCTCTCTCTCTCTCTCTCTCCCTTGCCACATCTTGCTCTCTCTCAACCCTAGCCTCTGTTGATAGTCCTCTAAATCTGCCAGCCTCAATCTCTAATTCATGTGATGATGTGCACATCTGTCCAATAACACATCGTAATCCATGGGATAGATGAGTGTTCATGTAGCCCTCCCCCCCCCCCCCTCTCCCCCTCTCTCTCTCTCTCTCTCTCTCTCTCTCTCTCTCTCTCTCTCCCTGCCACATCTCGATCTCTCTCAACCCTAACCTCTCATGGTACTCCTCTAAATATTCTAGCCACAATCTCTAGCCGATGTGATGATGTGCGCATCTGTTGAATAGCACATCATAATTCATGGGATAGATGAGTGTTCATGTAAGCAGGTCTGGTCACAAAACCATCCTTTGTAAGCTCAAGAAGATGCTCTCTGTAGAAAGCCATCTTCGTGCCAAGCACACACATAGGCTGTATCCATGTCCTCCTAGTGTCTAAATGAATCAAGTCCTGTCTGATGATTTGAGTGATCTCGGTCTGTGTGAGAGACAAGGAGGGTGTGTCCAATGAATACTTGGAAAGGGGGTAATCTATCCATGTCAAAGGGGGAGAGAGAGAGAGAGAGAGAGAGAGAGAGAGAGAGAGAGAGAGAGAGAGAGAGAGAGAGAGAGAGAGAGAGAAGAGGTGGGGGCAAGGAGAGAAGGGGGGAAGAGAGAGAGGGAAGAGGTGGTTGCAAGGAGAGAAGGGGGAGGGGGATACATGGGGAGAGAGGGATGACAGGGGGTGGACACACACACACACAAAGGGTGAGGGGAGGTGGGGGCGGGGAGAGAGAGAGAGAGAGAGAGAGAGAGAGAGGGGCAAGGAAGGGGGGGGGGGGGGGGGGACAAGAGTATAGAGTGATATTAAAAGGGAGTGGAAGAACTTGAGGAAGGGAGGGGGGTTGCTGGAGGACAAGACGGAGGAAGGGAAGGTAGTTATAGGAGTAGATGGAGAGAGGAGATGGAGGAGAGGGAGGATGTTGGAGCAGGAGCAAGGGAAGAGGAGGAAGCACATGGGCGGTGAGAGGAGGAAGGGATGGCGGTCCTCAAAAAAAAAAAAAAAGGCTCGTTCCAAAGCTCACTCCATTGAGCTCACTCAAAGACCTAACTCTACTACACATACAAACTTACTTCTGGTACAGAGAGCCGTATACGAAAGTTGGGTCCATCATAACGAAACAAAACTAGCCTAAATGCATCTTCATCAAGTGCTTTGTAGATCTTTCGAACCGAAATCCAAACTTGACACCAAAAAAGTAATCACACACTTGTAAATGTGCAAAGTCACAATCGTAAAGAACACAATATCAAGGAAATGGATCATTCGTCTCTTAAATGGATCATTCGTCTCTTACTTGAGCTGGAAACTTATATTTCTTTTGTTTTTCTTATCCTCCCAGGTAAAGGGATCAATGTTTGAGCCTCTAAAGCTTTCTACCTATTGCATCATTCCAATTAGTCATGTACATACTCAAGATGGCATTGAAACCAAGACAAACCACAGTTAAGCATATAACCCTAAAGACTCCATGTAACTAATGAGATGTGTGCTTGTACAAGAAAAATGGAAGCTCAGGTTGAATTGCTCAAACAAAATCCCTATATCTTTGGGGGTAAGCCTGTCAAAAAGAAGAAGAAGGAGCTACTTAAGAAGAAGTAAAGAAAGGACTGTGTGTGTGTGTGTGTGTGTGTGTGTGTGTGTGTGTGTGTGTGTGTGCGCGCGCGCGCGCATAGCTAGGAACTTTTGGAATGCACTAAAGACTTCATCTTTCCTCTTCAAGAGGTAGACCCACACCTTTTGAGTAGAGTCATCTATGAAAGTCAAAAAATATAATGATCCCCCTAGAGACTTATGCTGCATAGGCCCACATAAATTACTATGGACCAAGTCTAGAGGATTCCCTAACTTTCTATCCAATGGTGATGAGGTAAGCCTAGTTTGTTTCCCGTATATGCAATGCTCACATAAACTAAAATCATAATAGTTTAGCATAGGAATATAGCCAAAATGTTGTAGCTACTTCATTCCCTTTTGATTCATATGACCAAGCCGGCTAAGCCACAACTCAGTAGAAGGCAGCTCTGTGACGTAGATAGAATTATCTTTCACACGAGACACACACAAGAGTACAATGAGCCATACGTTTAGCCTTTGAGCATGACCAGGTTACCTTTTTTAAATAACTAGGAACCATTGCTAAACATTGTAGTGTACCCAAGATCATCAAGTTGTCTTACTAAAAACAAGCTCTTAGTTAGCTTTGGCACATGTCTAACACCTCCTAGTATAAGCTTAGTACCATTACGCATACACAACTTCACATCTCCAATGCCACATATCTCAAGTTGATGAGAATCACCCAGCTTAACTAACCATGTGTAGATGCATAATTAGAGAACCACTCCTTCTAAGGAGTAGCATGAAAACTGGAACCTGACTCAATAATCCAATTATGTGCATAGCATTCATCAACAACTAATAACGCCTCTGGACTTAATTGGAAGTAAAGACTTATACATTTGATGATTGCATCACATCAAGAACAACATCAACATGTGGAGACTCAAGGACATTGAGCTCCTCTATCTTCACATTGCTTTTAAAAGGTGCGGGACTTACGACAATGGATTTATCCTTCTCTTTTTGCAACAAACGATAATCTTTCTTCATGCGTCCTTTCTTGTGACAATGGTAGCATTCAATGCTCCTCATGTCATGTCCACGACTCTTGCTACACACATTCTTGTGATCTTGAGAACAATTGTGACTACGACCTCTTTGCCATTAATGGTTTGTCTCTCTACTTTCAGAAGCCATATATGCATCACCATGCCCACTTGTATCAAGAGATTGATATCGAATCTCTTCCGTGAGCAAATCACTATTAACATCACTGAAAACAAGCTTGTCTTGAGGGGTAGAGTTACTAATGGCAATGTTAAACAAATTCCGTGATGCGGGCAAAGAGCATAGCAAGAAAATGGCTTTCATATCATCATCAAAATTTACCTTTTTAGAAGTCAATTGTATAAAAACATTATTGAACTTGTTCAAATGCAAACTAACATTACTGCCTCTTTCATATTCAAGTGCATAAACTTCTTCATAAAAAACAATTTGTTTAATACATTCTTACCATCCCAAGCTAAGCATAATGACTCCCATAACTCCTTTGCAATAGTCTTGTCCATAATCGTGAAGTTTGTGCCATCAAACTTCTTGATATAATACTCTTCTTTCTCAAAAATTTCGTGACTGACAAGAGCAAATGCAAGAGAGTGAGACTAGGAATTTATGGTAAAATTTTTGCAAAAAAATTGGCAGTCTCCTATGTTCAGAGATCAAAATCTCAATCAAAAGGTCAGCAAAATCATTGCAATGTCAATGCAAACGAGTGCTATAGGCAAAGTACAGTGTGGGAGAAATCCGACAAAGTCTTCTTTGTACAAAGATCAAAATTTCAAGCAAAACTGAGCCAACAATAGTGCATAAATCAACAGAGTGTTGACTGGCCATAAACTGCCATATACAACTCAAAAGAACTGCCGAACGACTGTCAACTTGGCATCAAAGCACCTATACCTGTTTATACATATCCTATGGTGACGCCACAAATAAGGATGTCCAGCAACCTAGTCCACCTCACACGGTAACCATAACCCGGCCACGTGTGCTTGGCTTTTAAAAAACGCATGCAATGACCCTCACAAATGGTTATGCAGACACGACTAGCCATAGTCTCAGAAAGGGCTCTTTCAAATCGAGTATAAAAAATGGTCGCGACTGCCAAAACAAACCAAAATCGAATGCACAATGACATACAATGGCAGTATCCGCAACATAATGTACTCCAAAATTTAAAACTATCAAGCCAAACCATAGGACACGCACTCAAAGAGGCCCATTCAATATGCCAGCAAAAGCATACAACCAACTCCTTGCGGGGAGTGAAACGCTCTCAGCAGAGCACGAGCACTCTCAAGTGTTAGTCATACATAAACCATAAGCATCCAAATTCCCACTGGAACTGTAATGGTTGCGATGCGGGGTGGAGAACTTGTGACTATTTCTATGAAAGCCTGTAAAAGAAGCTCCACTTGTAGTGTCAAATCCGACAACCAACATCTTTGTCTCAATCAAAAATGAGTATTTGTCGGCCAAATCTACCCGCTTCTTCTTTACCCAAATCTACCTCAGGCTTAGCGCAAGTAGAAAGCACACACTCAAATTCGAGCACCTATCGTGCTTCCAAAAGTGCATCAAACTCGCACATTGCGCTAAAACAAAAAATCTGAAATTTGTTGCATATAGACAGTCTGAGCTAAATATCAACAAACGGTGAGGAATTTGCAAACATTTTCTATTATATATCACATCAAAACAAAGGGGATCAGCGGCTAGAATTTTAAAATCTAATTTCTACAAGAAGAAACACAAATTTGAAATAGTGTTGTTACACACACAGTTTTTAGGGTAGCACCTTCACCTACACATAATCTTCCAGACTCACTTTTGAGCTTCCACAAGAGCATACATCACTCTCAGTTGAGCTCACAAGCTCCCATTGTGTTCTCACAAAGCTTCAAGCTTTCTAATCTCCCACCGTCAAGAGCGACCATGATATTGCCTTAAAGCTCTCGGACACCGCCATGCTCTTTGCGATTGTCATGCACTCTGATACCACTTGAAGTGTGCACGAATGCGGTGCATGTGCGCGCGTGCGCGCGCACACACACACACACACACACACACACACACAGAGAGAGAGAGAGAGAGAGAGAGAGAGAGAGAGAGAGAGAGAGAGAGAGAGAGAGAGAGAGAGAGAGAGAGAGAGAGAGAGAGATTGAGAATGGGATTCAGCCTATAATCCCAACATTCTTTATGAACCTTTCCTTGGAACTATGATGATTTGTATGCATCAGACTTCCCTCTTGTCTATTGGGCATGCTAGGTGGCCTATGGTATGTGTAGCATGGCCAAAAGTATCCCAAGAGTGTCTCTATACACATAGTAAAAGCATTTTGGAGGAGTTATAAGCCTAGAAAATCCCCCAAAAAGAGAGGCCACAAGTTCCTGAGCTGATCTTAAGCTCATTATGATGTCATCCATGATGTCAAATGAGACGCCCTCTCAAATCTTATATAAAGAGCTCATTTGTACTCGTTTTCATGAAATTTGAATCAATCCCTTTGTGCCTAAACTCTACTCTATTACTATTTTGCAATCATTGTGTGTTTAAGTGTTAATTATCACCATGCCTTAGCCATGAATGGCTTTCAACACTCACCCTCCATAGCCACCAACATCTGAGAGAGAGAGAGAGAGAGAGAGAGAGAGAGAGAGAGAGAGAGAGAGAGAGAGAGAGAGAGAGAGAGAACGAGCACAATGTGGGTGGAGCTCTTGGTGAGGATTAAAAATTACTTGACTACTCCTTAACATTCTATAGGATTCAAAGAATAGATAAGGTTAGTACAGTCAGTGTGATGGGTGTCAGGCCAGTTGACCTAAACCCTAACACATACTAGTTTAGGTAGTACTAGTCTTGCCTAGTACTCACCTAGGGTAGAGGCTAAATCCCTACCATGTTTTACAGTGACTATCCAACCTTTTTCAAAATTTGATTTGGCTCCTACAACTAGTTTTGAAGCTATATCACCCCCTACTTGGGAGCTAGTAAACATCGTCGTTGTCCTCATAAAGCACTCTAAAGCCTCCCCTTCTAGAATTATCTCTAAGTGATATACTCTCCCAGTAGAGCCATTGAGCCGAAGGGAACGTAACAAGGATCATCGTAGTGGAAAAATGTCCCCTGCTCAATATTCTCAGAAGCTATGGTAAATTATTACATAGATTCTTTACTTTTTAATAAAAAGCATCCGACCATGGAAGCTAGTTGGTTATCAAAGAATAATTTTAAGATAGAGGAAGAAATGCCCATCGTTTGTCATGTATTGTTGAGCACTTTAGCTTCATTTCAAAACAAAACTTGATTGCTTCCCCGGTGACCTTCAACCCCGAACACATTACCTTGTATATGCATCGCCATCTCAATTTCAAGACCAAGCTAACCTATACCTACTCAAAAGAATATAGCCTTCCCACATCAAAGTGGACCAAAATGTGTTGGATAAATTACACCGTCACTAATCATAAGGCAAATGAATCTCCACACAATGTGTTGGGGTATAAAGCCCAATGTGGTCGCCCAGGTAAGTGGGCGGGCCGCCAGGTATGTACACATATTCTTTTGTAAAAACCTAATAAGAACTCACTATGCTCTACACATTACAGTAGAGCGAGTTCACCATATTGTCGTGCTCTTCTTCTCGCACTGTCTCTCGCGTCGCACTTCCGCTCGTACTCCTTCAACTGGTATCAGAGCTTAGATCGAGGCTCGGGGCAGCATTTGCAAGTAGCCAGCGTCACCTACTCAGATTGGAGTGAGATTCGACAGGCGAAGACACGGCCCCAATTCCCCTGGGACATCCCGAAGAGCTTGGTGTTCTCATAATTTCATTCTGAGGTCATCTCGGCCACCGTTCGGCTTTGACAAAGTTCTGTGCAAGCCATTTTCGACTACGTGGTCTCGGCGGGTGCAGATCCGACTCTGCAAATTGGGGTTTCGGCCTACGACTGCAGGTGCTAAGGATATCGGCACTCCCAGAGTGCTGATTTGTGGCTGTCTACACATCGAAGGACGGCTCACAGTTCTTGGAGGCGTGTCACATATGACACGGGCGCATCTACACACAGATTGTAGGCGACATCCACTAGTTCATCAAGTAGCTTGTGTTTGCTGCTTGATATTCCAGATTTCATCCTGACTTTGCAGGTACTTCCACATGGGATGTATTGTCACAGATGATGTATGTCTGTTGAGGGTTGCTGGCTGTGAGTCACGCAGCAAACAACCGCCACAGCGGTTACAGCATATAGTGGGAAATTTGTGGATGTATGACTTTGTGGGAAGTCTATGTACTGTCACATTTACTGCAGCCTTTGTTGAGGGTCGAATGAGGTTTTATTGAGCTGGGGGATTCTCGAATGTTGAGATCCTTTCGGTGATACAGGTCTTGGAGCGATCCCTCGAGCACCCTTAGATAGGCAGCTAGGATGTATTGACTGTGAGTTAGACAGTTGGGATTGCATCTTTGCTTTATTGCCGTTGAGGCATTGTCGCAGTCTATGCTTACACGACAGTGACAGGACAGTACAGGTTTACCCACAACTTACAGTGTTAGAGAGACAATGGTTTTTTGAGTTGTTTTTGGTCTGTTTTTTGAATACACCAGAGCCATTTTACAAAGGAGAATCTGTCGAAATTTATGCAGAATCTGAAGCTTTCTTGGTTCATTTGACAGGTTGATATTGGTTCAGAGGTCAGTTTACAGGGGAAACACTGTTGAATTTTTCCCAAGAAAGTAAACTACTGTGAAGCGTAGCTAGGATCACACGACACTGCTCTTTACAATATCAAGAAGCTGGATGGAACCAATTTCCCATTGTGGAAGAAGCAGATTTGGCACGTGTTGGTACAAAAGAAGCTAATAAAACCTATAAAGCTCAAGGGGATAAAACCAGAAGATATGGACGAAGATGAATGGAGCGAAATGGATGAATTGACACTTTCTACCATTATGCTGACTTTGGCAAAAAGCGTTTACTTCAATGTAGCAGACGAGATGTCGGCTTATCAAGCATGGACAAAGCTGAGTGATCTTTATGAGAAGCAGAGTGCAGCTTCACAGGTATACTGGCTTAAGAAGCTTGTTGACTTGAAGATGAAAGAAGGGACCCCTATGTCCAATCATCTGAATGAATTCAACACCATCTACAGTCAGTTGTCAGCTCAAGGTGTCAAGTTTGATGAACCTGTTAGAGCTATGTTCCTGTTGATCACATTGTCGGAAAGTTGGGACACTTTTCGCACAGCTTTGAGTAATTCTGCACCTCCAGATGGTTTGACCATAGTAGGTGTAGAAGGCAGTCTGCTTACTGAAGAAACCAACAGAAAGACAATGGACAAAGGCAAAGGAATAGCCTTAGTTGTCAGGGGAAGGACCAAAGAAAAGTACAAAGGTGGAAAGAGGGATCAGTCTCGTAGCAAGTCCCGCAGTGCTAAAGGCAAGAGTGACATAGAATGCTACCATTGTGGCAAGAAGGGTCACATGAAAAGAGACTGCAGAGAATGGAAAGCAGAAAAGGGCAAAGAGAAAGCTGAAGACCATGGTGAGAAGAACAAGTCCTCAGTGAAGATTCAAGAAATAAATGTGACAAACACTGTTGCAGAGGATGACTGTCTAGTGTCAAGAGACATCTACTTCTTGAAGAATACAATGGACTTAGCTCTTCTTACAGCATCTGATGGAAATGCACTGACTGACTGGATTATAGACTCAGGGGCATCACTTCATGTGTCTCCAAACTAGGAGTGGTTTACCTCTTATGTGACCACTAAAGATCATGTTCGGCTAGGCAATGGGCAGACATGTGAGATCTTAGGTGTTGGAGATGTTCAATTTAAGTTTCAGAATGGCTCTTCTTTCACGCTGAAGAATGTGAGACATGTTCCCGCAATTACAAAGAGCTTGATCAGCACAGGTTTACTTGATGATGTTGGCTACGTCACCACTTTTGGACAGAACATGTGGAAGATATCCAAGGGTTCTATGACAGTAGCACATGGAGTAAAGTCTGGAGGACTTTACATGATTTATGTATCAAATGTCTCTAAAAATGTAATCAATGTAACTAAGCAGCTGAACGTTTCTTTGTGGCATAGCCGGTTAGGACATATGTCCAAGAAGGGAATGGAAATCTTGTCTCTTCTGGTTACTTGCCTGGCTTGTCATTTAATGATTTTGAATTCTGTGAACATTGTTTGTATGGTAAGCAAACACAGCAGCCACATAAGCATAGAAGCAGTAGAAGAGATACACAGTTGGCACTTGTTCATAGTGATTTGTGTGGACCTATGCCTAACCTATCTCTAGGGGGAGCTTCTTACTTTATGACATTTATAGATGATTACTCGAGGAAAGTATGGGTTTACTTTCTCAAGCACAAGGATGAAGCGTTTAGTGTTTTCAAAACGTTTGTGACGCTTGTGGAGAATCAGAGTGGCAAGAATCTTAAATGCTTACGCACTGACAAATGGTGGAGAGTATGTTTCAAAGGCCTTTCAGGACTTTTGTCAGTCAAAAGGTATAAAACATGAACTTATTGCTCCTTACAATCCTCCTCAAAATGGTGTTGCTGAGAGGATGAATAGGACCATCCAAGAGAAGGTTAGAAGTATGTTGTCTAATGCACAACTGCCAAATGGGTTTTGGGCTGAGGCTGTATCAACAGCTGTTTGTCTCATAAATAGATCTCCTAGCGAGGTTTTGTAGAAGGATTCAATGGCAGAGATGGTATGGTCAGGCAAAATGCCCTCATACAAGCATCTCAGAGTCTTTGGCTGTGAGGCATATACTCATGTTCCAAGGGAATTTAGGAACAAACTTGAGCCAAAGAGTAGAAAGTGCATCTTTCTAGGCTATGGTAATTCTAGTGAGATGGGGTACAGACTTTGGGATCCCGAATCCAAAAAGGTTATCCGCAACAATGATGTTCACTTTAATGAAGCCAAATATCATTCTAAACGAGAGAGGGTTGAGGAGATTAGAAGAGTTGTCTTCCAAGAAGATGGACTTGCACGTGCAAGACAAAATGTCAGGGCTCAAGAGGAGCAAGGACAGGATAGAGTGGAACCACAGGTTGTGGCTGAGCCTGAGCCACCTATTGTGCGTAGATCTGGACGTATCACGCGACCTCCTGATAGATTTGTTCCATCTATGAACTATGTTATGTTGACTGATTGCAATGAGCCTTCATGTTACAAGGAAGTAGTGCAAATGAAGGACTCCGGGAATTGGCAATTGGCCATGCAGTCAGAGATGACAGCTCTGCATAAAAACCAGGCATGGAAGCTAGTTAAATTACCACAGGGCAAAAAGGCTCTACCTTGTAAATGTGTTTACAGGTATAAGATCACCGCTCATGATAGTCAGCCAAAGTACAAAGCAAGGCTTGTTGCCAAGGGCTTTAAGCAAGAACAAGGCATTGACTTTGATGAAGTCTTCTCTCCGGTGGTCAAGATGACTACATTGAGATGCTTTCTTGCATTGGTTGCCATATTAGATTTGGTGTTGCACCAAATGGATGTCAAGACAGCGTTCTTGCATGGTGATTTAGATGTGGAAATTTACATGCAACAGCCAGAAGGGTTTGTTGAGAAAGGCAAGGAAGATTTGGTATGCCAGTTGTTAAAGAGTCTTTATGGCTTAAAACAATCACCGAGGGCATGGTACCATAAGTTCCACAAGTTTATGCTTTCTCAAGGCTACAAACGTAGTGAGTTCAATCACTGTCTATATACAAAGAAGGCTAAGGATGGCAGTTGGCTGATCCTTATTTTGTATGTGGATGACATGTTGATTGCTGGCAAGCACTTGGAAGAAATTTCAGCTTTGAAGTCAAAGATGGCAAAATCGTTTGACATGAAAGACATGGGGGAGGCAAGTCATATACTTGGTATGCGCATTGAGAGAGACAAATCAAAGAAGTTGATTTGGTTATCTCAAACAGAGTATATTGAAAAGGTTTTGCAACGTTTCAATATGGAGAAGGGAAAGGCATTGAGTGTTCCATTGCCACCATATGTGAAACTTAGCAAACAAGATTTTCCTGTGTCTGAGGAAGAACAGGTTGAAATGGATAAGATTCCATATGCGTCTGCAGTGGGTAGTTTGATGTATGCAATGATTGCTAACTTGCCCAGACATTGCATTTGCAGTGGGAGTAGTAAGTCGATACATGTCAAACCCAAGCAAGAAACATTGGGAGGCAGTGAAAGGAATATTGAGATACCTAAAAGCTATGAAGAGTATGCGTATATGCTATGGGAGTCAGGAGCTAAGTGTAAAGGGTTTTATAGACTCAGATTATGCAAGTGACTTAGACAACCGAAGGTCTACGTCAGGGTATGTCTTTACATTGGCTGGGGGAGCAGTATCATGGCGTTCTAGATTACAAGATTGTGTTACTCAATCTACTACACAGGCTGAATATGTTGCAGCATCAGAGGCATGCAAAGAATCAATTTGGCTTAATCGACTAGTAACAGATTTGGGAATCAAAGAAGAGATGCCTGTGTTATATTGTGATAATCAAAGTGCTATACAATTGGCTCGCAATCCAGTTTATCACTCAAAGACAAAGCATGTGGATGTGAAGTATCATTTCATTTGGGAAATGCTTGAGGATAAGCAACTTCAGCTTGTCAAAGTTCACACCACAGAAAATCCTGATGATCTACTTACAAAAGGACTTCCCTCAGAGAGCTTTGCGCATTTTCGCAAGCAGTTAGGTGTAGGGTAGTACATCACTTCTCTACATCTCTTGTATATTAGCTTGTATAGTAGCTTCTCTCACACTTAAAGTACCACATTGGACTTTAAGTGGGAGGTTGTTGGGGTATAAAGCTCAATGTGGTCGCCCAGGTAAGTGGGTGGACCGCCAGGTATGTACACATATTCTTTTGTAAAAACCTAATAAGAAATCGCTATGCTCTACACATTACAGTAGAGCGAGTTCACCATATCGTCGTGCTCTTCTTCTCGCACTGTCTCTCGCGTCGCACTTCCACTCGTACTCCTTCACAACGTTCATTAGAAGCTTTCTCAAACACGCATATCATCATTCAATTATTGAACATTGTATCATGCAATTAGCACATAAGAAAGATAGTAGCAAATTCTACATTGATGGCATCACATGTGGTATGCTTGCAAGAGACAAGACTAACAATGAACTTGCCACGTGTTGTGGCAGGATTCTTGCCTCACCAATTCAATGCAAATATGGGCGTCTTGATTCTACACAAAAAAAAACTCACACACTTGAGTTCTAGGCATGTGGCTCGTCTAGGGGTGGAGTTGTTTCTTGCAACCATCAAAATCACTACCAAAAAATTAGTGTGGTCTCCCTTTACAGTTTCCCTTCAACCCCCCTACCAAACTTAATCGATGGAGTAACATCCTTCTTGGGCCACCACAACATGGAAATTCTAATACTAATCTTGGGTGACTTCAACATTGATAGTAACATTTTAAACTATTCCTATAATTAACTTTCTTATTCCCTGGCCAAATTTGGTATCATGTAGTTTATTAACAAATATTACAACCATCCATGGATCTTCCTTGGACCACATATGGGCTTGCTCCACATTGTGCAAGTGCAAAACAAACACAAATTTCATGTACTGGTCAGACTATTCTGCAACATACATCATGTTACCTTTTGACCACTTGTAATGCTTCCTTCCTCACTCTAGCTTCCTTGCACAAGCCATCGTGAATCTTCACCTTGTTTAAACATAAATAGTCTCCTTAAAGAGACTTATACGCTCCATAATTATCTTTTGCCCATATGCTAAAGGAAATCTATCTTAGATGATGTAACATTTGTTATGCTTGTTAGCTTTTAAATACTTTGAATCACATTTTAGTTTGGGCTCTTAGGGACTTTTGCATCCAGAATAAGGGTCTCCCTAGAGTTGTCCCAAACTTAAGAAAAACATTATGAAGATCGATTTTTATGTATAATGGAATGAAACAACATTAATGTGTGATCAATAAATAAAAAATGAGGGTTTTTCAATAGATTGTGTGCAAAATGATACACAAAAAAAGAATCTGCATTTGATAAGCTAAAAATCTAGTTTTATGATAGTGATGTTTACTCGCAAGATCAAATATCTCACATATCTAGGTCACCAAAAGCTACAATTGAGTCCATTTTCTTAACAAAACGATGTTTTGACATGGACATACTTGACTAACACAAATTGATGTTTTGACATGGACATACTTGACTAACACAAATTGATGTTTTGACATGGACATACTTGACTAACATAGATTAAAAGAATACATGCATATAAATACAAAATAGACTGGAAATGATTGGTGATTCATCGATCCGCACATTCAAAGGTTGATTCATTTTGCACTAATTGTGGCAGCTTTTATTAGAATGGATGGTTTATTAACGAGGCTTTATGTGCGACATACCTTAAATTAAACTAAAAAACCAAGTAGTTCAAGGTAGACAAATGGGCCAAATTTGATGCTTCTCGACATAAAATGAAATATCCTTTTTGCATAAGAGCACATTGCATTCCCAACACACTCACAAACTTCATTTTTAAAAATGAAGTGGCAAAACTAGGGTTTTGTGCAATTGTATATCTCAAGTTGAAATCCTTGGCCACCTTTCCACAAGTGTGTCATTGTATAACATTCTTGATGTGTCCCTTCTATGCTAGAACTCACTTGTGTAAGAATGGTTGGTAGTTGTGGTTAGTGGATTGCATTTGCTATCCATGCTAGCTATGTTTCATTGGGAAAAAGTGCAACAACTGATTTTCAAACCCACCAAAATCTAAGTGACACCCCCCCCTTTCCACACATGTGTCATTGTATAACCTTCTTGATGTGTCCACTCTATGCTAGAACTCACTTTTGTAACAGTCCATTGGCTTGGTAGTTGTGGTTAGTCGATGACATTTGCTATCCATGCTAGCTATGTTTCATTGGAAAAAATTGCAACAACGGCTTTTCGAACCCACCAAAACGTAAGCAACACCCCCCTTCATAATAATCTGGGATTGCCCCCTACTTTTCAGCTGAAAATACAGACAACGAGGGTAGAAAATAGAGCACATGATTGAGAATCAATTACACAACCAAGAAGCCCTCGCTAACATACTAGACCTCATGAGGTAATGACGCACTCACATGCATACCTTTGAATGAGAGGAGAAAACATACGTGCTCAATGGTAAATATGAACAACTGGCTCGATCAAGTTTACAGTCATGGTCAAGTTTACTTCGATGCGATCCCATATCTTCCTCGGTCTTGAGTTTGGTGGGCCTAGAGTTCAGTGATGTAAGTCCCACTAAGGGTGTTCGTTTAGGACCCTGTCATACATAATGACGAAACGATGGTTTACAAACGGTGGCCAACCACTTGCAAACATCTCTTGTTCATGTGAAGGCTTTCTAGAAACCATTTGGCAATCTGCTTCTCCCCTAGGAGGTAGAGCGAGTTGGGAACTACATACAAAGATCAAGGAATCTTTGTTTGATTTGAGCGAGAGGGTTACTTTCTACCAAACGCAAATAACTTAAATCCAAAACCAGCTCCACTTTTTCAATTTTGGTTCTTCCTCATGTGAACTGAATTGCCTCGGTTACTTGTGCGCAACCAATACCCATGTGAACTTGCTCTTAGTTGTTTCTATAGTCGCAACTTACTCCATGGCATAGGCCCTCTAAACAATTCCTTGCGTGTGCCTATACACGGTCTTAACTGGCAAAAATTAAGAGCGGTTTAGTTTGTGCGACCAAAGAAACTTGAGAGGGGCATGCTACTCCTAAGGCATCGATAGACTAGTTGAAGGACAAAAGCAACGAGTTTGGACCACCACCAAGAGGAGTGGTAGCCCCCTTGAAGATGTGGGTATTCCGCTCGTCTTTTCATAGGAAAACGTAGGTAGCTAACGACTTCCTCAATAGCCTTGTCATGATTGGCTGGATATTGCTTCATCAGCTTTCATAGTTCATGAAACATGTGTAATTTCATAGATCGTAAAACGTTGCGCACCAGTCTGAATGAGACCTAAGGGTGTTTTCATAAATGGGTGGAGTCCAAGTCTCATGTGGATCTCCCTTGGGTGCCCTCAAAAATTGAGGAGATAGTATTACAAGCTCTTCCCAATTCACAAACAAGGACACTGTTAGTTTTTTTGCCTTAATATACAACGAAGTGATTGGGTCAAGTGAATTAGAGCATTTGCTTCCCACTCCACATGTCAAGTGATCAACCCTCATTAGCGTACTTTTTCTGAATAGTGAACTGTTGGTCAATGGACCCATTGTTTGGGTGTGGGGGAGGGCGCCCATGATCTGCACCCTCACGTCCATGATTAGATTGCCTCGCAAGCGCCGACTCACACCCGTGCGTTTTTGTGTGAAACACTTCTGCACATCCAATCTGAAGTGGCAAAATCTTAGTGGTTTCTCTCTTTTGTTCGCCAAGAAAGGGCGGACATTTTTGAATAGGCGTGATTTTGTTTCGCTGCATGCTCTACGTTCTACCCAAATTGGGCAGATGGTGTGTGAACTTTCTATGGCCCAGGCCTCAAGTGGAAGCATGCATATTACATCAGCAGTGGGGTAGTTGACCTCGTGTGACTCGGGCCTCAAAGTCTGTCTAGCCTGTTAGGACCCCTCGTCTCACAAGACGGGGAAACCACTAAGCTCCAGCAGAGATCGATACACTAGGGCTTCTCAAGCCCGAGAGCAAACCAAGACCGGGTCTATAGTGGCCGACGTCACTAGCGGAGCCAACTCGGCTCAATCCAAAAAGGAAGTACAATCGGGTTTGGAGCCTCAGGCTCACCCGTATAGCATTCAACGATAATGGGCTCGAGTCTCTGTCGAGAGACCAGCCGACACTTCAAAAACCTGCTCGACACTCTGGCTCAGCTGAGACCAGGTGGATATGCAAAGCTGCCACACGAGGCCTCGACGCTCTGGCTCAGTGGAGACCAGGCGGAGAGCAATAACCCACAACCCACTGCGGGTGTATTCGACCTCTACGCTCTGGCTCGGTGGAGTCCAGGCGGGGAGCAATGATCCACAACCCACTACGGGTGTATTCCAGCCCACAGCCCACTGCGGGCATCAGCAATAAACCAACATAATGTAGGGGCCTTGCGCCCAGTAGCCTGTCAAGCTGTCCCGACCGTCTCGCATGCGATACGCAGCCCCAAGAGACGTCTTCGAACCCAATATCCGTTGTAAAACAGTCACTCACGCAGCCTGTCCCAACTGTGATGGCCTGCGGATCCAATCTGGGATGGTAAGGGAGCAACCCCTCAGCCGGTTGCCCCGCGTTCTGTACCTGCTTTTGCTGACAACAGCCCTCGCGCTGCCTGTGGTCACCAAGGGCAGTACCCTCCGGGTGAGGGGCCTGCCGGTCCGCTCTCGAAGCCTATTTTCCGAAAGCAGCCCCCGATAGAGCAAGAGGCTTGCTGGCTGCGCTCAATACCTGAGCTGTGGATGGAGCGGCTCTGAGGCCTGCTGCCCCGAATCTGCTCCGCAGAGGGTGCCCTCGGCTACCCCGCGTGCTGTACCTGTGCTGTGATGCAAGGGCCCGTGGCTCCCGCTCTCGGGTGAGCTCACGGCCAAGGCAACCCCGCAGGGTGCTGACACTGCCCGCCTCTGAGCAGGCGCGATAGAAGGCTGCCAGGCGCGCGCTCTCGCGGCCCGGGCGATGGAGCCTGTCTGCTTCACTGTGTAGCGACCTCGGAACCCGAAGGTCCGATCCTAATCGCTTATGCATGCCTTTTCGCCTTAATCCCCCAGGCGCCCGTAAGTTGCCTTCACATCCGACCCTATTACCTAACCAACTTAACACCACCAAGAGGCGTTCTCGCGCATCCGCCCCAGTCGAGCACTCGATGCTTCGCTCCACTAACGGGTTTTCCCACACCGGGGGCCTCTCGTCGGCTCGAAGCCCTCGAGGCCTCGGAACATCAAGTTGAGCTAGTCTCGAGGAGCCTAGGAGGGGTGGAGGGTCCAGAAATGCTCTCAAAAAGAGGGACCCGTAACACTCTCCCCTCCCCCAAAAAAGTTCGATGTCCTCATCGAGCACATATACCTTACCCAGAAAGCAACGTGTTTCAGCCTCAAGACTTGGCTTACATCGTCCAGCATCACGCGCACGTATGAATCCCAACTCCTTCCCTGACGTATTCGTCGTCCAAGCAACCAGCCAAGGGAGACCATTTGCCCCCTGTTTGCGTCGAGCAACCATATCTCCTGTTTTTGAGCCGTCCCCAGCATTATTCCTCATCAAACTATCCAAACATCTCCTGACCTTAGGGGGCTTCCTCTTGTCCCTCCCCGAACCTTCACAGTTAGTGCGACGTGGAGGAATCCACCGTGCATCTATGGCTGCTGGCAGCGTCACACATCGAGCATCCATCCACTCTTCTGGTGTTCCCTGCGTAATTCTCAGCCGCATTCTCTCCCTGCTGAACTTCATTCCTTTGCATCGAATTTCCTCGTGACACTCATCGAGTGCCCACCATGCGAGCAGCATGACCATGATCAATGTGACCCCACTCTTCACTAGGGAGCCCCACGCTCTTAGCCCTGTTAGCAATCCAGTCCCAAAACGCCTGGCGTACCGTCCGCTGCTCAGTGTCCCGTGAGCCCACTCGGACCAGCACCGGCTGAAGAGTAAACACCTGCGCGTAATTATTTGGTTAGCCCAGCTACCCGAATGAAAGGCGGGCTGGTGCTCACCGGAGCCCGCCTTCTTGCGCTGCGTATTTATGTTGCCTTCGCTCTCTGTGGCCAACCCACCTCGTCGAGGGGGCATACCTCGGCCATACCTCTCTGGCCTCAACATATCGTTTTTCTTGCACCTACCAGTCTCACCACGCATCTCATTTATTTGCTGATCCTTCGCCTCAGCTCGACCCATCCCGATTGTGATACATCCACGGCTTCTCGCTGTAGTCCCTGGTTTTCGTGGGGGGGCCCATCGGCCATCCGTGGACTGCATTTGTGCCAGCCCTTGTTTTGCTACCTCCTGCATATCAGCACCAGAAAACGGCTTCAACTCTTCTGACTTAGCTTCTCCTCGGCTCCATATGTTCCAGCATGCTGTCAGCTCAGCTCTTCTGCTCATTCCACAAGCGGAAACATCCCTACATGGGTACTCCTCTCCCGGATCCCATACGCATATTTTCACCCCCGGAAGGTCTTTGTCGGGTACATTAACTAACCCGTAAGCCACAATCCCATGCATCCCAGGTCGCCATGCCCGACCCGGGCAGCCGTGCGTCTTCACAATCATCCTCGAGTCTCCATTCAAGACCCGCTCGACCAACGGGGCGCATGGATGAGGAGTCATAGACCCCCGTCCTCCCATATCATTTAGTCGGCTGTCCCATTCGATGCTGCTCCCAGCGAGCATACTGTCCATGTACCCGCATCTAATCACAAAAAAAATTATGGGTCCTCTATCCCAAGGTCCCCACGCCATGTCCTGCTTGGGCACACACTCGGCCCTTCCTTGGTTACCTACCTGTGTCTTGCCCGGCTCCCTAGCGCCGGCTGCCTTGGCTTGAAACCTCTCGGCCCTTGAGGAGATCGCCCGCCGCATCACAAGGCGTCTCGAATAAAGGGGCACCCTGCCCTCTAAGTGCGTTATCTCTGGCCCGTCAGGCCAGTCCATGAGGTTCACGTTCCACACGGTTATGCTTCGCGCGCTTTTCACCAACTGTCCCCTCATCGAAGGCGACATATACGAGAGCTGGTTGGCTCTGCCATCCTCAGCCCCATGCCTGTATGTCCTTACTGGGACTTGCTCTTTGACGCCAAAAGGCCGTCCCGCGTTGACTGATGCTGCAGGCTTTACTTCAGCCCGCTCCTCACTCGCATCCTGTGTAATCATTTCACACCCAAGCGTCAAGACCAAACTGCCACACCCCAGATTCACCACATTTTCTCTCACTTCTTCGCATACGATTGGCTTATTGCCACCTATTTCCACAATCCTTTCCTCGGGTAATTCGAATGCAGCCGTCTGTAGGTCGCTACACGCTGCGTGTTCCAACTCTCCCCTCTCATGCGGGGGATAGGAGTCAGCAGGGACCACCTGGTGCTCCTCTTCAATTCCTTCACGGGTACCGTACCCATCAGTTGAGTATGGCTCGCAAGCCAACCACTCCCCTTCTAGCAGGGTATGACCAGCATCGCCTTCGGCAACCTGCAGCTTTTCCTCATAACGGGCCTCGACATAGCCGGGAAACATAGCATCCAATTTCCTTGTCCACTCCTCTTCACTCATGCATTCTTCTCCTTCGTCCACATACGGAAGGTCAGATACAATAGGGGCTACCACTTGCCCTTCACGATCGCTCACACTCTGCTGAGCGTTAGGAGCCATACAAAGCTCAGGCACAAGTATACCATCATCACACTCTTCATTCACACGATCATGCATCGCATTATACATCCAATCCCCTCCGGGAAAAATCTCCTCGGCGGGAGCTAACGCATCGATTCTTTGTGTCACCTCACGGTCCAGCATACGAAGCATTCTTATCTCCTCATCGCGGTTTATTTGTCCCAATACCGTTGCCATCCCGTTATGGAACGCCTTCCACCCCTGTTCTTGCCTCTTCAACTCCTCTTGCATACCTTTTCTCTTCCTTTTCAACTCCTTTCGCATTCGTTTTCCTTTTCGAAGCATCTCTTCGCAATCCCAATCGAAACGCCTTTTATTCCTGTCATAGGTGTGATCCAGTTGGCGTAATGCCTCCTTTACCTCCTTTCCGCGGCTCAAGCGCTCTTCCATTTCACTTTCACCCCAGGACAACGTTAAGCACTTGCCCCAACTGTCCAATCCTTCGCATAATCGGCTCGCCGCCATATTGAAGCAAAAAACTGCTACTTCCACATCGAACCCAGCATGTAAAGAGGCCATTGGTCTGGCTCTGATACCAATTGTTAGGACCCCTCGTCTCACAAGACGGGGAAACCACTAAGCTCCAGCAGAGATCGATACACTAGGGCTTCTCAAGCCCGAGAGCAAACCAAGACCGGGTCTATAGTGGCCGGCGTCACTAGCGGAGCCAACTCGGCTCAATCCAAAAAGGAAGTACAATCGGGTTTGGAGCCTCAGGCTCACCCGTATAGCATTCAACGATAATGGGCTCGAGTCTCTGTCGAGAGACCAGCCGACACTTCAAAAACCTGCTCGACACTCTGGCTCAGCTGAGACCAGGTGGATATGCAAAGCTGCCACACGAGGCCTCGACGCTCTGGCTCAGTGGAGACCAGGCGGAGAGCAATAACCCACAACCCACTGCGGGTGTATTCGACCTCTACGCTCTGGCTCGGTGGAGTCCAGGCGGGGAGCAATGATCCACAACCCACTACGGGTGTATTCCAGCCCACAGCCCACTGCGGGCATCAGCAATAAACCAACATAATGTAGGGGCCTTGCGCCCAGTAGCCTGTCAAGCTGTCCCGACTGTCTCGCATGCGATACGCAGCCCCAAGAGACGTCTTCGAACCCAATATCCGTTGTAAAACAGTCACTCACGCAGCCTGTCCCAACTGTGATGGCCTGCGGATCCAATCTGGGATGGTAAGGGAGCAACCCCTCAGCCGGTTGCCCCGCGTTCTGTACCTGCTTTTGCTGACAACAGCCCTCGCGCTGCCTGTGGTCACCAAGGGCAGTACCCTCCGGGTGAGGGGCCTGCCGGTCCGCTCTCGAAGCCTGTTTTCCGAAAGCAGCCCCCGATAGAGCAAGAGGCTTGCTGGCTGCGCTCAATACCTGAGCTGTGGATGGAGCGGCTCTGAGGCCTGCTGCCCCGAATCTGCTCCGCAGAGGGTGCCCTCGGCTACCCCGCGTGCTGTACCTGTGCTGTGATGCAAGGGCCCGTGGCTCCCGCTCTCGGGTGAGCTCACGGCCAAGGCAACCCCGCAGGGTGCTGACACTGCCCGCCTCTGAGCAGGCGCGATAGAAGGCTGCCAGGCGCGCGCTCTCGCGGCCCGGGCGATGGAGCCTGTCTGCTTCACTGTGTAGCGACCTCGGAACCCGAAGGTCCGATCCTAATCGCTTATGCATGCCTTTTCGCCTTAATCCCCCAGGCGCCCGTAAGTTGCCTTCACATCCGACCCTATTACCTAACCAACTTAACACCACCAAGAGGCGTTCTCGCGCATCCGCCCCAGTCGAGCACTCGATGCTTCGCTCCACTAACGGGTTTTCCCACACCGGGGGCCTCTCGTCGGCTCGAAGCCCTCGAGGCCTCGGAACATCAAGTTGAGCTAGTCTCGAGGAGCCTAGGAGGGGTGGAGGGTCCAGAAATGCTCTCAAAAAGAGGGACCCGTAACATAGCCGGCCACAACTGCAGACTCCAGAGATGGTCACGGGAACGCCGATGAACTTTTGAAGGTCTGGCTAATCACGGGCTGAGCCCCACCCCTCCCTCGGTAAATTTGACGACAAGCTGACGGTCACGCCACAATGAAATGCTGCTTATGCGCTACACACATTATAATACACCAAACGAAGAGCTGGCCCAGCCACTGCGCAGTTATTGTCCTCTCTCCCTCTCACAAACAACAACACTTCTCTACTCGTCAGTGGACACTCGCAGCTTTCCTTCTGTAAAAGTCCCGCCCAGAAGCAAGCTTGTGTCTCTTCTGTGGCTCAATCCGCCATAGCCTTTGAGCTTCCCCAAGCAACCTGCTCGTCCCATCGCTTTTCTCCCTTCGTTTTCTGTGCCTCCTCCCCCCCGCGCTCTCACGGTCTTACCTGCTGCAGATCTGCTGATTCAGCCTCCTTTATCGTACATTCTGCAGCACTCACACCTTAACGGGCACCCCATTCATCAGGTGCATGCTGGGGTTGTTCTCATTGCTCAACTACTGCCACTGATTCGCCTAACTCTATATCTGCTGCTGCTTCCTTTATCCAAGTGCCTAAGTTAAGTTGTTTTGAAGCCGTGTTTCGACTCTCGAGACGCATTTCTCGTCGTTCGTGAAGCTTTCTGTCAGCTGAGAACTTGCGACTACGAGATGAAATCTGGATTCCCGTGAGTTTCGCAGGATCATTGGAGAGCTACAGCTGTAGCATGTAGGGCGTCAGCTCGAAGAATCGGGTTTGTTGCTGCTCTTTTTGCCATCTCTCTCGCTGGATCAATTTGTTTTTCTTCGGTCGCATCTACATGATGGATCGAGCTCACGCAAGCAAACAGGTGTGCATTTCTTGATTTAGCCATCTGAGATTTGCGTCGTAGCTCAGAAGTCGTTCGATTAATAGGTGGGCTCTGCTTACGCAAGTCTAGTTATAGGTGGGAGCTTTCTGCGTGAGGACAAGGCTTCGGCCGGCACTTCCACAGTTCCACTATTCTGCGCGGCTTGCTAGCCTCCTAGCCTCTAGGCTGTCCTATCTTCTTCATTGTTGCTCCGACATTTTGCTCGCTGTTTATTCCTTTCAAGAAACACTTTCCATTTGCCTTCTTCTTGCCGTTTCCTTGTTCTGCGACCGTTTTTATGCTACTACTTTACTTGCGTGCAATGTATACAATGCACACAATTGTATCCCCTTTAGGCTTTATGCTTCCTCGGTGGCTTTCGTGTTTAATATATTGATCGGCTCGATAGTCTCAACTGTATCCGACCCTTTGAAGTGAAACCACTTTAGCGTTAGGTGCACTGCATTGCCTTCCAATCCTCTCTTCTCGCCATCAGTTGAGATAAGAGTGTCTTCAATGCGCTTCGCTGCAGATAACTTACCTAAATACCTGTCTATTCTCACAGGGTGAAACAAAGAATGACACGGCTCCTTCAACGGGGATCGTCGACAACTCGCTTGGTAGAGGATGGATGGTCTCACAATGAGGCTCATGTAAAACTGGATGCAGACGAGGAGGAAGGAGAGAATCATGGAAAACTTTCGTTATTGATTTTACTGTCTGGAGTTCTGAGGAGGGGTCTTACCTCGCCTTTGAAGCTTCAGCAAAAGGAAGCTGAATTTGGATTTAGGAGCGCTGACATGCCAGACGGCAACTCATCTCTCAGGTCTTTACTTAATGGACCTCACAATTATAAGGGCTTCTTCACACAACTGCCAGATGCTTCATCTTTTTCCTTTTACTCCAGTCAGTCGAACTCTACGACTCTTGGCCACCCTGCTTCAGCTCAAAGCAAGAAAGTTCTGGCAGCACCACTTGCAAGAATAGTTATGCTTTCCTTTATCAGTATTTTTGTTTTGGTTGCCGTGCTTGGCTCAACGAGTACAGGCTACTCTTCAAATCCTGCATCCAGGCTTATCTACAGCTCTTACAGAAAGCTTCAGGAGGATTTCTCCTCCCTTGATCTCACAAGTGGTGGTGTTTTTGGCCTTGGTGCAGTTCATCCGAAAGAACTCACCATCTGTCCAAAGGATATGGAGCACCACGTGCCCTGCTACAATGCATCGGCAGCTGCACGGGCCAGGTCTAGTGGTGACTTGGATAGGCATTGTGAGCTCTCAGACAGCAGAACACTTTGCTTGATTCGGCCTCCAAAGAATTACACACTGCCTCTTCAGTGGCCTCACTCAAGGACGAATGTGTGGCTTCAAAATTCAAAGGGGGCACATGAATTTAAGGAGTTTAGGACAGAGAGGTAGTGAGCAGCTAACGGTGAACTTCATGACAGTTTTCCCTTACAGAATGTACTTTTAACCTGGGATCTTGCGTGAGTTGTAGGATAATGTCGAGTGAGGAGCATCTCTTGACCTTTGAAAGTGGAGGAAATGGTAGTGCAGAAATGCATTTTCGAAAGATTGCAGACATATTGGGAATCCAAGATGACAGTTCTTTCAGTAAAATTGGGGTAAGTATTTTTACTCTAAAGCTTGAGCACGTGTTATTCTATTTCAGTAAATGGAAGATAGAGATGTAAGCATTCGGTTATGAAGTATGATTATTTAAGGCCTCATGCTGGCTGTTTTAGTATCTAAATGAGGCAAATATGTTTTGTGGATCTAAGCTTTATATTTGTTAGTGCACTTGTTGAGCATTCATGGAAGTTTTTGTAGGTCCGAACAGTTCTGGACATTGGTTGCAGTTATGGTGCTTTTGTGGCTCATCTGCTTTCTAGGGATGTAAAGGCAGTTTGCATAGCACATTATGAGACTCAAAACAGCCATGTTCAAATAGCTCTTGACAGAGGCCTGCCAGCTATGATAGGATCCCTTGTGACAAGGGAGTTGCCATATCCAGCATCATCATTCGACATGATTCAGTGTGCTAATTGTGGAATCGATTGGAGCCAAAAAGGCAGGTTTTGGGTTCTTCTTATTGCAATTTTCCTATTTTATTCAAAGGGCATTGTGCATAGAAGTTCTGTAATTGTGTGCATAGGTCACTGGTTGTATTGCTATCTAAGTTCTGGTAGTCTGAATGATGGACATGTTTGTTAATTGCAGATGGCTTGCTTCTTTTGGAGGTAGACAGGTTACTGAAAGGGGATGGATATTTTGTCTGGACAATGCCAACAATAAGCCATTCTGATGCCCCTGCAGAACTTACTTCTGAGAGGGTACTAGGAAGCATAACTGAAGCAGCTAAAAGCATGTGCTGGGCTTCGCTCCCAACTAAAGACCAAGTCTTTATCTGGAGGAAGAGTGCTGATCGCAAGTGCTTTGCTTGGTAAGTGTAACAATCCCGACTCTTTCTTTTGGAGAACAGTGAACTTGTCAATGGTTGAGAACAATACTTTCAACATAGTGCTTGCAGCATACTATGAATGTCTGTTTTGCTTGACGCATCAACTTACTTCGTCTCGGATGTCCTGGGTAGCTTGGCGAGGTGCTTTCATCATGACCGGTCAGGGTTCGTTTATGTCTCATTTGAGAAGTAGTGCACAAAGGCCTCTCTATTAAGGGTGTTCAGGCTTCAGGTTTATGTTGTAATTGTTTTGCTAGCATAAAGGCCTTATATATCATTAGGGTGTCAAGGGTTCTAAACCGGTTCAACGTTTTGTTGGACTCTTCACATGTCCCTGTTGCGATGCGTAGTGCGCTACTTTTCTGGGGGTGGTTCTAATGGCTCTAAACATACGCGGCCAAGAGCTCACTGGCGCACTATCATTTCACCCCAAGAGAGGGTGGACTAGCATTATCGACCCAGAGATGTAGAGCAAGGCATTGCTTTCCAAGATCTCATAGTTTGAGGCTTGTTTCCTGAGGCGGAGCCTCAGAAGAAATCTTTGTGTCATGCATTATGTTGTGTAGCTTCTCGGTTTGGCTCTTTGGACAGTGGAGGCTCTTTGCATCCAATGATATGGTTCATTTCGTCCATTTCATCTGATGCACCATTGGACATACCTCGTATGTCTCTTTCTTGCGTTGCCTGTTGTGGATATAGTTGACTATGCGTCTTGCATTGATACGATAGAGACCTTGTTGTGTGGAGGAGATTGAGAGGCAACTCAGAAAGGCGACTCACATTGATTGTGCTAGGTTGGATAATGTGCGCTGCAGCCATGTAAGGGACTCACGTTGATTGTTCCAAGTTGGATAATGGGCCAGCCTCTTCTCTATGTGGATGGTTAGAGGCCTTATTGCTAGATGCGGCTCTCATTGGTAGTGAATATGGGATCCGGCGAGGGATTGCTACTTGCATGCTAGAGATGGAGCATGCTATTCTTGCTGATTGGCATTTTGTACTTTGAGGAGAGATGTAATCACTTTCGGCGAGGGATTAGAGTCTAGACGGAAACACAAAGATAACTGAGAGAGCACAACATAGAGATTCTAGCTGACAAAGATTGGCATGGACCTATCAGCTATACTGCACAATTGAAATGGTGACAAGATCTAGACTTTACACTTCCACAAATATTTACTTCTTTCCTTGCTTGAATGTGTGCTACTTAGCACGAATGATTATTCCGAGAGAGAGAGAGAGAGAGAGAGAGAGAGAGAGAGAGGAACAACGGAATTGAAATGGTGACAAGATCTAGACTTCACACTTCCCGCAAATCTTCACTTCTTTCCTTGCATTAATGATTGCTACTTAGCATGGAGATGGTTTCTTTGATTTCCTGAGAGAGAGAGAGAGAGAGAGAGAGAGAGAGAGAGAGAGAGAGAGAGAGAGAGAGAGAGAGAGAGAGTTATTTCCAGAGAGAGAGACAGAGAAATGAAATGAAATGAAATGTTATATTAACGTCTTCAAAAGGCCAAAATGACCTATGAAACCAAAAAGCTACAATTGGTTAATCTGATACCACGTCTGAGTACGGAAATTACAAAGTTACAAAGAACTAACACTAAGACGCTAAGGAGAAAGGAAATTGGGGAGGGGGGGGGGGGGGGGGGGATTTGTGGGTTCAGATGAAATTTCTCATTGGTCGCTGTCAGATCTCATCGACCTCCTCCATGGTTAGTACTCTGGTTGGGCTTCTTGCATGTCGAGCTAGAGTGATTTGTATCTTCTGTTGCAGCCTTCGTCGGTAGTGGGAGACCCCCCGAGGTCGTGGACGTTTGGATCTGCCAAGTTTCGTGGCTCGATCAAGTAGTGTACCTCTAGTATGAATAGGCTCTGAGATTTTCTGTAATGACTGCTCCGTTGGCTCTCCTCTGGCTGGTGTAAAGAATTCTGTGATTCGTCTCTGAGATTGTCTTTCCTCTGATGTTCTCAGCAAGCTCTCCCTAAGTTTGCACAGCTCTAGCAGGAATAATCCGAGACACCTCTGATCCTTGTATCTCATGACTCTAGAAAAAGGTCCGAACCCTTCTTTGAACAAGCAGTGGAAGTGGCCGCGTATCTCATAGTATGCCGGGCAGTGACATGTGTAGTGCAGCTCTGTCTTTGGCTCTAAGTTGCATAGGTGACATATCCTAGCTCCTGCCGGCACCCCTCGAAATCGCTAGTCTCGATTTGGAGCTAATGTGAGGATGTGTGTATCTGTCCAATAGCGCATCTTATCCCATGAGATAAGTGTGTGTCCATGTATGCAGGCCTAGTCACAAAGCCGTCCTCCGTGAGTTGGAGAAGATGCTCTCTGTTGAAGGCCATCTTCGTGCCCAACTCCTGTGTCGGCTGTATCCATGTGCTGGCTGAATCATATCGTGACGTATGAGTTTGGTGATCTCTGTCCGTCTGAGAGACAGGGAGGGTGCATCTAGGGAGTATTGAAGCGGAAGTAATCTATCCATCTTGAGACCATGCGACTGAAACCATGCTGTCATCTGTCCATACCAACATGCTGTATCGCCTTGTAGAGCTAGTTGTCGAGATGACTCCAAGGCAAGCCGAGCATATTTGTCCATGTGGAGATCCCATAGACCGTGCATAAAAGAAACTGATCTCATCAACACCTCCACCACGAGGGGGAGGGGGGGGGGGGGCGCTAGCTCGGCTCAGATAATCTCATGTGGTACTGAGGCCTTAGCCCGAATCTTCCGAGCGATTATAGAGACCAGAGGCCTCTCCATACATCTCCATCCATCTATGTTGCCAGATCTCCCATGGTGGTCTACTGAGGGTCCCCATACTTGAACTCCATAGAGCATAGCTGGAGTCACTAGAGTGTCAAAAAGCCAAAGCTTTGTTCGCGGTTCTTGAAACTGAACCTGCGAACACATCCTCTCTAGTCCTCCCAAAGTTGCATATCCTCTCGTCAGTTTAGTCTCTGATGCTCTCCTTAGTGAAAACATCGGTCCACCGAAGACTACCCCAAGATAAGTATATGCATCTGTGTACTCCATCGTCTCCTGGCTATACATAAATGTGGGTGCCGACCTCTTGACCCACTGTGATGTGGTGTTGAACACCATAACCTTGGTTTTCCCCAGATTGACAGACAATCCACTGTCACGAGCAAATGTATGCAGAGCATCCAAGTGACGCTGCATTCGCTCTGGTGAGTCAGAAATCAACACAATATCATCAGCATATAGTAACAGCGGAATCCATGTCCCTGCTAGCTGAGCCCCCCTGTCCCCGTGACGCTCTACATGGTCCGAAAACTCATCCACATACATCCCAAAAAGAGTCGGGGATAGGGGGCATCCCTGCTTTACTCCAATATTGGAGAGGACCATGTCCGACATTCCCTCAGTGGTGCGTACCCGCCCCATCACTGTCCTGTATAGAGCCAGAATCCCCCAAATCAGCTCTGTAGGCACACCCATGTCTTGTAATCTGCGTATGAGTTTGGCTCTCGGCATTGTGTCGAAAGCTTTGCGGAAATCCACAAAGCTACAATAGATCCTCTTGCCATGGTGTCTACCCTCCTCAATAATAGCTCTGAGTGTCAAAATCTGGTCAAGATTGGAGAAACCTCTCCCGAAACCTGCTTGCCCTGGTGTCTAATGCCTCTCGCTCTGCCCATCTACTCAGCTCTTGTTCAAGAATGGATGCATATAGCCTAGCTAATGTGTGACCAACCATGATGGTGCGAAATTCTCGGGAATCATGGGATCTCCTAACTTGAAAATAAGGCACAATCGTGGACATACTCCAAGTCTCAGGGAAGCCTTCATACATGGCTCGATTAAACATCATAGCCAGGAGCTCTGCGAGCATATTCCTGGCATGGATGAAGTGCTCTGCTACCAGACCATCATGATCATGTGCTCTCCTTGTCTTCATCCTGTCAATAGCTTTCCTTACCCTCTCGGCAGTAAAAAGAGAACATGTCTCCGGGCATGTCTCAAGTGGGTCCGGTAGAGGTGGTTGTCCTGATGCTGTGTAGAGAGATGTGGCATATTCCCCCCATGTCTCAGTGGAGGTGACCGTTGGTGGTGGTGAATGTTCGTGGAATAGCCTCCATGCTTCGCCTGAGTCCCGACTTATAAATAACTGATACAGATCTTACTCTAACCGGGATAAATACTAGGCGGCGAAAGATAATCTGTGACTGTCTATGTGTGGTAATACCCATTATTACTTTTCTCTGTAACTTGATCCTCATCTCTCTACACTCCTCATCATATCAATTGTTCTGGGGCATTTTTCCAAATCGTCTTCGTGTAGGCTGGTTGTGGGGGTATGCTTATGATGCTGCATCATGGAGCGTCTCTGTCAGTATCTGAGTGAGTTCATCTAGTGCCGTCCTGGCTCCTGGGTGCATAGCTTCCTGTATATCTCATCCATACACAGAGTCCATCTCCCTCATGAAGGTATACCGGATGTGTGTAGGGACCTCTCCTAATGGAGCTGTGGTGAACTGAAACGTCAGGGTGAAGGACAAGATAGCATGATCAATTGCTGCTCCAACTGGCCTAGTGCCCACCATGAAATCTTGAAAGAATGGAATGAGACCTGGTTCGGACATAACATAATCCACTGTGCTGGCACCATGTCGGTGTGGAAAGCAAGTAAAACCTCCAGCTGTCGAAAATCTTTGTAGGCCATTCAAAATGGCCAATCTATGTGCGGTTCCCATATCTATCAAGTATCTGCATATTCCGTGTATTCCTCATCTTGTGATAATCTGGATAGACCCATCTCTGTATCGTCCAGCTCCCTAAGCATTTCCTCAGAAGTATCATAAAATATTGTCTGGTGGTGGGCAGTCCTAGCATTGAAATCCCCTAGTATGATAATGTCACCATCCTTAGAAAACTCCCATATGTCATTATCCAAAATAGCAAAGGGGGATTGTCCCCTAGGTGATGCATATACTGACGCACTAGGAGGAAAGTAACAAATAGCAATGTAGAGGTATCTGCCCGTCTCTGCCCTGAGCCTCACCCACATGTACCTAGCATGCTCATCCTTGCGCGCTATATATATATCAATGGCTGCAACTCCTCCCTAAATAGAACTGCCACTCCCCCTAAGCCTCGTCCTCGATGCTCCGATCTGGTCTCTTGTCTGCTGGCTGTCTCCCATCTATATCCGCTCACCTGTGGAATGGATTGCCCAGGGGCTTGATGCGTCTCAGAGTAGAAGATGATGTCTCCCCCTGTGAAGCTATCCTCAAAGGCCCCTACATCAAGACGAAGTGAACTGTTACAATTCCAGGTTGCCATCTTTAGTGTGGTCCCATAGGTCTCGCACCGTCATGCGGGACGTCGCTCCAATATCACCACTTTTCCATCTCTGTAAAAAGCAATCTTCCCATTTTGCCTTGCTGCTCTAATTTTTGGCATTACTTCTTGCATATGAGCAATCTGCGAGAGGGTGAAATCATCTCCAAGAAAGATGCCAATCTTCTTTAGAGTCGGTCTCTTCTTCAAGAAATCCTTCGTCGCTTCCATGGAGGGGAAGCGGAGAATGAGTGCCCTTTCCTTCGAGGTTTCCCTGTTGCTTCCGCTTTTCTTTGTGCCCACTCTCCAGGCCCTCGTATGTGTCTGCTCGTTGACCCCCACCAGAGTCATGAGTTCTTTCACCTCTTCCTCCACATTATCTTGGTCTCTGAGGCCACATATCCTTACGTGTAAGGCCCGCACACGTCTTCTTTGCTCCTCTTCTAGTGTCAAGTTGATGATGGTTGGTGTGGGGGTGGGGGTTATTTCCTTGCTTTCCCTTTCTTGACAATCTCGATCCATTTTTCGGCCTTTTTTGCTTTTTGTTGGGTCTTTGTGATGACATCTACCCACGAGGTCGTCATTTCTTTTTGTTGCTCCCCACCTTCTTTGATGGCCCGCACTTGTTCCTTAATCGTGTTAAGCTCTTCAATTATTGAGTGTTGAAGCTCTCCCTCTTCGAGGACATTTTGTGATCGCACCTCTGCAAGCTCTTTCTTGAGTAGTGCGATTTCCTCATCTTGAGCCTTCACGCGATCCTCGAGTGTATGTATTGCGCTTTCCTATGCTGCCATGCGCGTGTCGAGTATGTTGATAGTACCTAGGAGGTGGCGGTTGATCATGCTGATGGACTCGCTCAGTTCTTCTTTGCATTTTTGGATGGCATCCTCCACCGGGTCATCTTTGCCATTTTGCTTCCTCATGGTCGGAAGGCCCCCACAAGAGCGGTAGAGGGATTTTTTTTTCTCTCTCTCTCTCTCTCTCTCTCTCTCTCTCTCTACGCGGCTAAGTCTCTCTTTCTCTCTCTACGCTCGCAAACCTTCTCTCTCTACGCTTCTCACCTCTCTCTCTCTCTCTCTCTCTCTCTCTCTCTCTACGCTTGAAAAATCCTCTCTTTCTCTCTCTATGCTTTTCTACTTCTCTCTCTACGGAAGTCCCCCCCCCCCCCCCTTTCTCTCTCTACGCAAACTTTCGCTAGGTTGGGGAGTTGCGGGGAGAGCGCCAGGGAGCGGGGGCAGGGGCAGGGCACAGCAGCACGAGCGGGAGGGAGCAGCAGGGAGTGGGGAAGTGCGTGCGGGCAGAGCAGTGCATGCAGGGCGAGCGGGAGCAGGAGGGAGCGCGAGAGCAGGAGCGGGGGCAGCACAGAGAGAGAGAGAGAGAGAGAGAGAGAGAGAGAGAGAGAGAGAGAGAGAGAGAGAGAGAGAGAGAGAGAGAGAGAGACTCGATGGGGTCTCAACCAACCCTTTCAAGGGCCCCCCACATCGTTGCCAATGTTGTATTTGCTTTTGCTTGCGTAATTGGAATGTACACACATGCAATACCTCTGTAGATTCTACCGACTAGATAGGGAAAGTCATCGCGGTAACTCTTTGAGATGAACTAGCTCCAAGGCTGATTTGATGCACCTTTGGATCTGTTTCGATGAGGGGTTTCTGATGGCCACCAAGGGGTGTATTTCCACTCCCCATGTGAGAGGAATCAATGGCTGAAAGCTGGCTGCAAAAACGCAGATCTAGCTGCAAAAACGTAGCTGATCCATTGCGTAAAGCAGTGCTGAAAACACAGATGAGATGATAGACAACAATGGGAGCACTCGATGTAGCAAGGGAATGGCCGAGAAGAGGTGGGCTGCGGAAGTACCGGACAGCATTAGGGAATACAGTGCTTTGTAAATCCACACGATCTCTGGCGACGGAGAAATGCCACTGATCTTGGACACAAGTGGTGTCTCCATGTCTCCCCACCAATCTGTACCTCCATGCTGACGACTATGATGATCTATTGAGGGTCCCCATATCTTCACACCATATAGCATAGCTGAGGCAACCATAGTGTAAAAAAGCCATACTTTGGTGCAAGGCTCCTTGAATTGAATCTGTGAACACATCCTCTCCAAACCTCCCAAAGCTGCGTATGCTCTAGTTAGTCTAGTCTTTGCCGCTCTCCTCATGGAGAAAATCACCCCAAGGTAAGTGTACGTATTCGTATACGTCACTCTGTCTTGTCCATATGTACTGGGTGCTGATTGCCTAACCCATTGCGTTGTAGATTGAATACCATAGCCTTGGTCTTTCCAAAGTTAACAAGCATACCGGTATCTTGCGTAAATGTGTGTAAAGCATCAAGATGGCGTTGCATCCCCTCAGGTAAATTTGAAATAAGCACAATATCATTTGCATACAAGCTTACAACAATAAGAGTATCCATGTCCTTGCCAACTGTGCTCCTCTTCCCCCCCCTCTCTCTATGTAGTCTGAAGCCTTATCCTCATACATGCCAAAAAGAGTGGGGGATAATGGGCAGCCTTGTTTTCCCCAATGGCGGAGTAAATAATCTCTGACATCCCCTGGAGTGTACGCACTTGTCCTATACAAGGCCATGATCCCCCATATGAGCTGTATTGGGCACTTCTAGCTCCTGTATTCTAGGCATCAATCCACCCCTAGGACTGTATCAAAAGCTTTGTGGAAATCCACAAAGCTACTATAAATTCTCCTCCCATGAAATCTACCCTCCTTAATAATAGCTCATAGTGTGAGAATGTAATCTAGGGTAGTGAAACCCCTCTTGAAACCAGCTTGGCTTGGTGCTCGGATGGCCTCTCTTTCTGCTCTTATGCTCAGCTCATGCTCAACGATGGATGCATATAATATGTTTAGTGTGTGTCCAATCATGATAGTGCGGGTAATTCCCAGGAAAATTAGGGTGCCCGAATTTGAAATAGGTACAATCTTGGACATGCTCCAAGTCTCGGGGAAATCCTCACACATAGCTCTATTAAACATCAATACAAGAATATCAGCCAAAGATCCTTCGCATGAAATGCTCAGCTACCAAGCCATCATGGTCATTTGCTCTCCGAGTCTTAATCCTATCAATAGCCTTCTTTACCATCTCCACAATAAAGAAAGCACAAGTGCGTAAGCATGCTTTTGGTGAATATGGTAATAACTGCTGGTCCGGGGCCATGTAGAGAGAAGTAGCTTACTCAACCCATATGTGTGTAGATATAATAGTTGGTGCTGGGGAGTTGTCACGAATCAATCTTCAAGCCTCACTTGAGTCTTGGCTCAAGAATAGTTGATATATGTTTGTCAAAACCTGTGTGAGCTCATGAAGAGGGCCCCCTGAATCCTCCATGCAGAGATGCATGTATATCTTATCAATATAGACATAGTCTGTCTCCCTCCTAAATGTATTGCGAGTGAGTGTGGGTGCTTACGACAGTGCAACTATACTGTAAGAGAACATAAGCGAAAAAGGCAGGACAACACGATCTAGTACCACCCCAATTGGCCTAGGGCTCACCACAAAATCATCAATACATGGAATGAAAGTGGGTGTAGTCATGACATAATCCACTATACTAACTCCATGACAATGGAAGAAACAAGTGAATCTACTCAACTCAGGAAATCTCCCGATTCCATTCAGGATCGCTTAACCATGTGCACTATTTATCTCCACGGGGAGACTTGTAAGGTGCAACGGAAGTGAATGTTGTTCTTTCTCAAGATGAGTGATCCGATCGTGCTCAAGGTTCCTTTTTACTTACGGAAGGGAGAGCCTTCCGTTCCCTTAATGAGAGAGTGCAAGTGATCACAAAACAAAGTGAATAGACACTGTACGTGAAGGTGCTGAAACTGAGAGAGAGAGAGAGAAGAATACGACACCAACAGGTTGTCAAACCCTCCTCCAAGTGCCCCTCTCTCGATGGTGAGAGAGGTCCACGCTATTGATTGCACAATCTGGTACAAGATGCTGATGCAATTTGTGGACTAGGATGCAATGAGGATCTAGGCTTGGTGATGACGGCGACGACGAGAACGGCGAGGACGGCTGGCTGTAGCTGCTATCTACAGGCTGTTCCTTATCTGCTGAACCTATTGCTGCACTGCTGCGATAAAAACGCTGATTTGCAGGTCTTCAAATTGCTGAATTTGCTTGCATAAAAACGCTGTCTTGCTGCTGTTTTATTTGCTGAATTTACTTGCTGAAAACGCTGGCCTGATGGGGCTGAAACACTGGTTTGGCTTGCTTGTAAAAACGCTGATTCTGCTGCTTGGAAACGCTGCCTGTTGGTTGTGGAAAACGCTGCATGCTGTCTATGAAAATGCTGATGCGAGGGGCTGCTGGCTGTTGAAAATGCTGGAATTTGGGGCCTTCAAACGCGGGGACTTCTGCTGAACAATGCCAGGCTGTCAAGGCTGAAAACGCCAGGGTCTCCAATGTCTTGCTTGAGAGAGAGAGGGAGGAACCTGCTGCAACTTGTGCCTGTGTTCTCCTTGCTCTTCTGCCAGAAATGCTAGCACTAGGGTTTGCTTATATATTAACTTATGCAAATTGCCCTACCTAGTTCCCAACAAAAGTCACTTAAAAATAATAAGTGAAAAATGTCAAAAATAGGGAAAATAGGTTTTGTGCACTGGAAAATGATCCTGATGGAATCTGATGGGAATGCTGATGATCCTGTTGTGTGCAACCAGAGGATATGCATCTAATCTAGGTGTCTGGACATGCACGGTCTGCGAACAGACTCACAAAAGTGCCATATCACTTCCTATTCTAGACTGACTTGATTGAATTGAACCCTGGTCATGCTGTAGCTTGTCCACGGACACGTATGGTTGGATGTGTCACCTGACAAGACTCTAGATGTTGGTATGCACTGATGTCACCCTGGACTCTGGATAGATTGCCACCCTTTTAGTACTGCATGGACACACCATCGCTCACATTTACACGTCTAGAGATTAACAAGATTATGAGACATGATCTCACATAGATTGATATAGTGAGGACATGGATGACTCCTTATCCGAGGTTGGGGGATGGATTTATTTTACGACCAAGATACTACATGGATTCACACCTTCGCATGGTGTCATAGGACAACTTCCCATTAGCTGCAGATAGAGTCTAGAGACGGTAGATACACTTTGAGATAACACTTTGATATCTTGAGATACATTGCATTAACTCGAGTGCAGTGAAAATGCCAACTATGTGTCTGAGAGTGAGAGGCAGAGGAGCATTACATATGTGGATGCCCAATATATTATGGGATATGGGGACGATTTCATCGTCTCTTCAGAGAGGGATTGGGGTCTTTATCTAGGTAATAGACTACACTGACTAGAGATGTGTTGCGTTGTTCTTGTTGGATCTTTGCAACACAGACATGCTTTACTACGGAGCTCTACATGCCCTAGTAGAGGACCCACTCAAAGGCAGGTGACCAATTTCTTCCAGAGCAATAGCTATGAGCAAGACCCTAGGACACACTAGTTTTCAGCTAGAGAGACTAGTAGATCTTGAGCCCCTTGCACCTTTTCGCACGCCATTGGCATATCTATCATCGCCACATCCAAGCCATTATTGAGAAGCACAGAGCAACTCCTATGACGTTGTGCTAGATTCTTCATCTCCAGATGCTTCGCACCCTGCCTACAAGCTTCACATACATCACGTGCACTGGCCCTTGGTTGTGGGTTGGCCACCCGTACACCTGCTACAGGGATCTTCAAACACATTTAGGGTTTTGCTCAGCACTTTGCCTGGCCGGACCTATTATGGTCCTTTTCTATTTTTTTTCATATTCATGGGTTTTTGTGCATGGTCGTTGGGTTCCTTGGTTTGCCCTACCTCCTCGTATTCTCCTATATATGGGGGGGGGGGGGGGGGGGGGGGGGGGGGGGGGGGGGGGGCTGCACTCTCCCATTCATCGCCATCTGGGGTTGTTTGGGCTTGCCAACCTTTTCCATTTGTCTCTTGTGTGTTGATCGCCATTGTCTCTCTCTTTCTCCCTCCATCTTCCATTGCTCACTTTGCCATGGTATCAGAGCTCTAGGCTTGAGGATCTACCATTGCCTACCCTTGGGAGGATTTCATCGCAAAGAATCACCTCAACTCCACCAACGTTTTTTGGGACCTGTGTTTTTCACAACTAGCCTAGCGTTTTTGGTGGCGAGCACCCTCTTCTGCATACCTCTGCTCTCGCCCTTCCTCCCTCTACCTCATCGCCACTTGCTGCCCTCTCCTTTGCATCAACGTTTTTTTTCAACCAACACTTGGCCTAGCGTTTTTGTTGCAGGAGGGGAGCCCTTTGGCATTGCGTTTTTGGCAGCCAGGCAGCCTTTGGTTTAGTGTTTTTTTTCGTTTGCTTCAGCCCTTCCTTATTGCTGCCTTGGACAGCCGGAGCCTCGTTCTTTGCCCCTTGGTCTTCCCACTTGGAAGTTGATCAGCCCCGTGACCTTTCCGGCATCTTCCCGATCACTTACTTGCTGTTTTGCAGCCTGTTTTGGTGCATTTACAGCCCTCACCTTACCTTCTCGGCATCCGGTGTTCATCACTTGGCGTTTTGCTCAAACCCCAACGTTTCTCGCGAAGTTTCCAGTTCCCTTTTGCTGCGATTTCAGGTTTGGACAACACCTCGACTTTGCTTCATCGGCATCCCTTCGGGTTTCCCTTGCCTCTCCCGTCACTCACCCTCTACTTCGCGGTCTTTTGGCGTTCTATCCATCGTGGTTTTTTGATCCTATCCTCACCTTTACTTCTGATTTTACACACGAGACTTCTTTGCTGATTTTTTGTCTGTACCTATGGCAACACTCCCAGCCATGCCCATCTTTCCTCCCGACAAAAAGCTTGACGGCTCCAACTTTGTTGTCTGGAGATGAAGATCATGGTGATGCTTATGCAGTTTGACCTTTGGGACTGGCTCGACCATCCTTCCAATGCCGTGTGCCCCTGGCCTTGCTCCTGCATCTGGTGCTCCTACATCGACCTCATCAGCTACCACTTATTCTGTTGTTACACGTCTTGGCTCCTCATCTACTTCTTCTCATGGTACTGCTTCTGGCGGATCAAGTGCTGTGGTCACACAGGCTATGGTGGATAAGTGGAATTTGAACCATTGCAGAGTTTACTCTTACTCATCAACTATGCAGATAGCGTGTTGACGTCTTTACGCTCTCACTACACATGAAGTATGGGGTTTCCTCTGCAACATGTACGAGGCGAAGCTGCCCGGAAAGATCCTCGCTTTGGAAAAGACTTTGATGGACTTACAGGTCTCGTCATTTCCGACTATCGAGGACTTCATATCCCGCATGCTTCTGCTCTGTGATGAGCTCGCAACTTGCGGTCACCAGATCTCTTTTGAGGGCATAGCAACTCGATTACTGCTCAAGCTTCCTGACGCCTATGATTCCTTGTTCCAGTCACTTACTACCTCTACGCGCCCTACTCCTATCACTTGGGAGGAGCTCTTACCCGTTGTGCAGCAGATAGCTTCGCGCATTCAAGACTGAGCCACCTAAGACGCCTTTGCGGGTGCTACTGCATTGGTTTCTATATCCAGTGGGGGTGGTAGTGCTCTCGGACAATCCGGATCTGGTTGTACATCTTCTCGCCCTGACTTTACTTCTACCTATTGTGGAAAGAAAGGTCATTATGCAACAGAATTTTATAAACGATGGCGGGCCCGCAAGAAGGGTTCATATCCTGGGGATGGGATGCCTTCTTGGCAGACGTCTGCCACCGCCATCTCTGGCCCTTCACAAGTCAATGGCATCCCCCTCTAATTTCCTCCACCTCCTTCTTCTCTCTTATGATAGAGATCATTTTTGACTTGGAGTTTGTCGGTTTACCACCTTGGCCTTCTATCCTTTTGTGTTAGAGTGCTCTGCTTCAGGGGGGGTTCTCTCTCTTCCGTCTCTCTCTCTTTTGTTGACTTCCACTGATGAGCTCCTTGCCCGTCTTCCATCTTTCCCTCATGTATATCCTCTTCAACGACTTGTTCTGTTGTTAGCCTCTCCATCTGCTTCCTTGTGCGACATGATCAGCCTGACCTCGCTTTGGTCATCATCACATTGGTCCTAGATGGTTCGTCGTTTTGTTGGCTGGCGCTTCTTCTTTTCACACTCCAGATTTGCTAGGCGTGTTGCATCTTCTTCCTCAACGACTCCGCATTTGTTATTGAGGGGGGTGTTAGATTCTTCATCTCCAGATGCTTCGCACCCTACCTACAGGCTTCATACACATCACGTGCATTGGCCCTTGGTTGTGGTTTGGCCACCCGTACACGTGCTGGACAGGGATCTTCAGGCACATTTAGTGTTTTTGCTCAGCACTTTGCCCGGCCGGACCTATTCTGGTCCTTTTCCATATTTTCCATATCCATGGGTTTTTGTGCATGGTCGTTGGGTTCCTTGGTTTGTCCTACCTCCCCCTATTCCATAGATAAGGGGGGGGGGGGGGATGTGTACTCTCCCATTCATCTTGTCTTGTACACAATAGTTTTGCCATCTGGAGTTATTGGGGCTTGCCAGCCTTTTCCATCTGTCTCTTGTGTGTTGATCACCATTGTCTCTCTCTTTCTCTCTCCATCTTCCGTTGCTCACTTTTGGGATAGTTTCCTACGACGTTAAAACAATCTTCTTCTTCTTCTACTTCTTCTGACAAACGCTCTTTACAGTGGAAGTGATTGACGCTATGATGTAGCTGTGCATGAGAGAGTCTTTGCTCACATCATTACCTTAGTCTTTTGTATTTTCTATAGTGGACATGTGGATCATAAGATGATGATGTAATTTTCTGGTCTCATAGATCTTTTGGCCTTTTCTGGTCTTCAAAGGTCTTTCCTTGCAAGGTGGTGTTCCTCTCTCTGTGCCGCTCATCGGCTTGTCTCGTTGCTTTGAGGATTTTCATGCCAGTTGGTGTTGGCCTCTTTTCTCTGTATCTTCATCTCCTTGTCTTGTAGTTTGAAGATTTAGATGCAAGTTTTGGTTTTGAGTTTCTGATATCCAAGATCTTCAGTATGGGTAGTTTTTGTTGATGTGGATGGTGATCCACTTTTGTGCTGTCCTTGTGGTCTGCGCCACTGGTTCGTCAAGGAATTTTTCAGAGCATGAGGTCTCAGCAATGTCCTGCCTCCAACAGTCGTGTACAACAAGCAGCAGCCTAGCCTGTAGTGGGAAACATGCTTGCAAACCTACCAGGATAGATAAACTTGTGTCAACGCCAGCCAGGCTTTTAGAAGCCTGTTAGGCGAACCCCATGCATGTGATCAGATTATGTAAGTAATTACGTACGTGGGAGGCTGGCCGTGCCTTGTCTGGGATAAGTGGAGAGAGCTTGCTCTTATATCCTGATCTCAATGCCAGAAGCCAATCTCCCGCACCGTAGTCAAGGATCATGAAGATGGTAACCTTTGCCTAGTCCATCTTGCACATCCAAGGAAGTTGGTGCAACTCCCTAAGCTTTTTGTTGAGAAAAGAAGGCCTACCCCTTGCAAGCCTTTGATTGGACCATTTCAAATAGAACTGTTTGCTTTTACTTGAGGCACCTCTTGGCCTGTTGAAGAGTACAAATCAGCTCTCTTGATTTAAGATCTGAGGAACCAACACTTCCTAGCCAATACCAGTGATCTAGGTACTTAGACCATTGAAGTGGTTGAATCACCACATTCCAAGGGTAAACATGGGGTCCAATGTCAGTAATACCGGAAAAACCACCTTGTGCATAAAGACTGACATTCATGGGCAAGGTGGTCTCCATGGTTGAAAACCATAGAACCAGAGACCTCTCTTGGTAATAGATCTGCAATCCAGTGCAACACTTCTCTGCTTGCTTGGCAAAATGCAACAAGAATGAAAATTTCAAGGCTTGATCCATAGCACAGAAGCCCGTTTCACAGGGAACACCTCCTCCTCTTTACCCAAGATGTAGGTATGGGGGCGTCTTTTGCCACAAAAAATATAACAGCTGATTCAGCCTGATTTGCCCTACTGTTGGCTGAAATTGCAGCTGCAAACGGACGGTCTCCTGCTCACACTGAAAGAATGCAGCAGCACTCCTTTTACTCTGGCGGGCTGTAAAACCGCAGATTGAACTGGTTGTTTATGATGAAAACACAGCCATTGTTGGCTGTTCTGCTCCAACTAGCCTGTGAGGTTGACCACCTTCGATTTTATCATTCAAATTGTGTGGAAGTTGGAACTTCTTGTATATGACTGTCTCAGTGGCAAATGCTTATTTGTCCTCTCATTCTTTTTCTTCAAGCTTTTGTGAGGGAAGGGGTCCCGCTTCCCTGCATTCAAGCATTTTAGTTAGGAGTTCCCATTTCTTTCGGAGGTGGAATTTGGTGTCTCCATCATGCCTGTACTTGAATGATGCGGCAGTGGGCTTGTCTTTCTTTTTCTCCTTTGATGGTGGTTTGGTGTTCTTGTGTTTAAGTCTCCTCTCTCACCTTCTCATAGGATGTATTTCCTAACCTTTTCCACCCATCCTGCTTGTTTGGCTTCTGGAGTTCCCTCCATGTCCTTTGTTATATCCTCCTTGACAACCGCCATCTTCACCCAGATATCGTCCCTGATGTGGGGGTAGGGTAAACCTTAATATCAAAAAATAAAACCACCTTGCGTGCTGACATCCCCGTGAGGTGACCGACACAACCCACACTTTGGAGTCTTGGTTTATGTTTTGATCTTTCTTTGAGTTATCAAGGACAGTTTTCCATGTTTGTAATGAACGTTGGCCTTATAGAATTGCTTTAACCTACAGGCCAAATAGAACCTGGAGTCTCTGTGACAAGGAGAGGGACGGTGATATCATTTTATATAGAAGCCTTCGCCCTTGTCTCGATGCAACCAAGGATGGATCTTCATCGCCAACACAGCAGCTAAATTCTCTCGTCTCAGGTCTTCCCTTTTTCTGCTCTCCCTCTTAAAATGAAACTGTTCAATCTGTTGAAAGCAATTATTTGGTAATCAGGCTTTGGTAATAATTCTGTCCTGAAAAAACTTGACGAGCCTTGAAAAGATCAGTGGCATGGTTAATGATCGTTGATTGATAACCAGTGCTTTTCTACCTTGCTTTTGAAGAAAATTTCTTTTTTTTTAATGCATTGAGCCTTCTCTGATATGTTCAAGTAATGTTTTGCAATGTCTGTGATGAAGCACCACATACTATCTCATGTCATTTTGCTCATGGGCTAGTTATATCTGATCTTTCATTTTGAGTTGGCCAAGTCTGATTGTAAAGAATTAAGATGTGAAAATTATTCTCTACACAGCTGCATCATTGAAAATATAATGGCTAATGCCTGCCTATACCAAGATCCTTGGGCTGTATACACACTTTCTTAGTGTTGCATGAATGGGATTGGCACACTCAACAACCAGCTTACCTATTACAACGCCTCGAATTTGTCATTGTCAGCAGTATGCATGATTGAGCTGATAGCTATGTTGTATTGTGAGTAATTACTTTCATGAGCGTATACCTCTGACTCTACTTCGCTGGCGTTCTCTGGCTTTTCCTCGATTCGTCTACGTTATCCATATTCTAATAACAAGTCTCAGGTATTCCTTTGTTTAGAAAGCGAGTTTGTCGTTTTTATAGAGTAGGGGTCTAATCATAAACTAACTCTTTACAAACCTGCACCTACTCTCGAGCATTGATGATGCGAGTATGGATGTCATAGCTGTTGTCCAGCTATGCATGATAAAGGTGATGATCGTATTTATTCTTCCTATTTGGAAAAACAATATTATGGTTCCAAGTTTTCTAGCTACCAAGATTGCATTTAATCTTTGTTCCAAGTCTTTACATTGTAGAATCTTTAGTGTTTACCTTGTATTAGGATTTAAGAATTTGCTCTTCTGTCTTCTGTTTGCATTGTTGTCTTGAGTTTGACATGTAGAAATTAAGTCTTTGCACTATTTTGCCCTTGTTATCAATGTCTTTAAAGGTGAGGTCAGGTCTTGTATGAAGTTCATTCAAGAAAGCTTCTCTGATATAATATACCCAGCTCAAGTCATCTTTACTTAACTGTTTAATCAACTGCTATTTTGTTTTTGTTTTCCTCATTTTCAAACAACTGAGTTGATTTCGAAGGAGTCTTGCTCTCAAGATTCTTTTTACTAAATGAGATAGTTCCTTTTACTTCATGAGAGTTGTGCAAAGACTAGAGAGAAAAGAGAGAATGATACTGTGTGTGAAGGTTATGAGAGAGAGAGAGAGAGAGAGAGAGAGAGAGAGAGAGAGAGAGAGAGAGAGAGAGAGAGAAGACTAGCACCAGATGGGGTCCCAAACCCCCCTCCAAGGGCCCCCCTCTCTATCCTAGAGAGGTATTTGCTTTAGATTGCACAAATGCTGATACAATGGTCCCAGGTGTTAAGATGTTGATGGGATCTTGCGGTAGATGCTTGGATCTGCGAGGCTAAGGGTTGGAAATGCAAAACGCTAAGGATGTTGAATGGGATCTGGAAGTGGGAGGAGGCTATGGGCTGATCTCCTATCGCCGATGTTGATGATGGGAAATGTGGAAACACTGGCTGATTTGGTACGATGGGCTGAATTCTGAAAATGTTGGCTGATTTGGTGCAAAAACGCTAGAGAGGTGCTGAGGTACTGCGGGTACTTGGTACTTGTACCGTGGGAACTGACTTATGGTTGAAAAGTTAACCCTAGGGTCATTTATATATGGGATAAAAGTTGTGTCGGACAATGCAACTTAAAAATCCCACGATTTCTAAAATGATGCAAAAATGTCACTTATTAATTAGTTGATGAACTACTAATAAGAGGTGATTCACATGCAGATAAACATCTAGGTTGGATACCAATGCAACTGTATGGGAACTCTCCCCAATGTCTACACCTAGTAAACATTGGTTGTGCTCATGTTCAATCAGAGGGTATGCAACTAATCTAAAGTGCCTGGACATGCATGTCTTGTGTACAGGCTCACAAGGGTGCCAGAACACTTCCTAGGGTGTCCTAAACCCTAGAAATAGGGGTTAGCTTGTCCACAATGCACATGCACATAGGGTTAGATGTGCACGTGTCTTGATTGTGTGTTTTGTGTTAAAGTGTTACAGCTTCTCTTTTAGTTTGACCTAATGAAAGTATATAGATGGATTAACAACAGCATTGGTGTTCATTCAGATCCAAATGTTGCTATGCTCAGAAACCCTTGCTTGCCACAGTTTTCAGTTCTCCAACCATGCAATTGCTTATGGTCGTCTCTAATTTTGAGCTACTGCATGGCCCAGAAATAATAGATTCTCAGGTGAATGTGGTTGCAGGTTTTTTTCCAGAGGAGATATCAGATGATTCAACTTCATGGTTTTTGACGGTGAAGAACTACTGGTCTATTATCACTCCCCTTCTCTTTTCTGATCACCCAAAGAGGCCAGCTGAAGATGATCCTTTGCCACCCTCCAATTTCGTGCGGAATGTCATGGATATGAATGCACTGTATGGTGGGTTCAATACTGCTCTTCTTCAAGCGGGTAAATCTGTGTGGGTGATGAACGTGGTGCCAACAAGCGGTCCCAACACCTTACCAATGATTTTTCAACGTGGACTTACTGGGACATTACATGACTGGTACATGTCTATCTTGGTGGCTGTTTATGCTGTTTCATGTATTCACAATGCCATTTTGGGCCTACATAAGGGCTTAGTAAAGCATTGAACTCTTGGGAGCAATTGTGTACTGTTGGATAAAACTTGTAGTTAAGTGCCACATGACAAGTTAATGATGGCAAACTTTCTTATAAGAGAGAAGAGAGGCATTAACTAAGCATTGTCTTTTGTATTTGTAGGCCATTGTGAGAATTATGTTTTCTTGTTTCTATAAAGAGAGGCTTTGAGTAGTGGGCCATACACACTCTTATTCATCCTCTCATGTAGGCCATTGTGACTTTTCACCTTGTTTGTCTTGTGATGATCTGTTAGGTTGCTCTATTCAGATTGAGCTTTCTTTAGTATTGGCAGTCCCGTCTTCTGCCAATTGCATGCTATAACAGCGAGTTTTCGTTTTCCTACAGGTGTGAAGCATTTCCAACCTATCCAAGGACGTACGATCTTCTGCATGCTATCGGGCTTCTATCACAAGTGATGAAAGCTGGATGCAATTTGCCTAGCTTGTTGCTAGAGATGGATCGAATTTTGCGTCCTGAGGTACAATTTCCTGTACAAAATTTTAATTGATCTGCATGCTTGGTTTGTTTGAAGTATGAGCTTCTGATCCAAATGAGCAGGGCTGGGTCCTACTGCGAGATAGTGCCGAGCTCATCGAAGAGGCAAGAATTGCAGCAGCTCAAATGAGGTGGGAGGCCCGGACCATAGAAGTGGAGGGTAATGATGACCTTCGCCTACTGGTATGCCAGAAGGTCTTTTGGAAGGCTTGACACTAACCCTTGTCCGACTCCTCTGTAAAGTCCATCTCAACTGCACCATTCATTCTTTACCATTCTTTTGATGATATGCTAGTGAGGCATCGGCAAAGCTAGTATGGCATGAAGCAATAAAAGGGACATATTTATCAGAAAGGGAGAATGTGTTCAGGTGCTTTTGGAGTAGCTATTTTCATGCATTGATGAATAGAAGAGAGTCTTTGAAAGGGAAATTTATCCCTCTTGATTATCTTTGAAGGGATATCTCAGCCGTTTTTTTGCTGCTGACCGTCGTTTGGTATATAGAGATAGAGAAGAGAAGAGGAGAGATATCACAAATTATGTATGATCAAAGTTCCCATCAAACAGCAAAGTACAAAGGTTTCAGATACCTATGCCTAGTTGTTCGCAAGTGTCCGGGCGGACGAGAATTTTTAATCTATTTTTCGAACTAGATATCTATGGGGCAATGGGCTTGCTCGATTGTAATCTCCTCAGATGTGTTATGCCCTCTCTATTGGAATGAGTTCCTTGTGAAAATGTAATTTTGTCTCCTTTCCAATATATTCAGGAATAATTAACAAAATAAAAGAGGGACAAATTACACGACTTGAGATCAGAGTGCATGTGTTGGTTTCCAATGCATGAGCGGGTGTGCTAAAAGGCCAATGAGACAAATATGTTTAGACAATATACTATCCCAAGCTTTGAATATTAAGTCAGTTTTAATTAAGAGGCTCGTTTTAATTAAGTCAAAGTTGGAAACTCTAGAAAGAAATTGCTTTTTGCCTTGAGGTCTATCTTACGTGCCCTTAAATCTAAAGAGCTACAACCACGAGCTTTATCTTGATAACATGCCATGGAGTTTTGAGGAAAGAAATCTATGAAGCTTAATATTCACGAGTTTGTGTCTACCTCGAGTGAACCATTGGCTGAATTGGGCTCAACAAGAGAGTGCAGCGTGCTCTCAAAGAGGGCTATGAACCAAGCAAGCTAATCGTACCAAAAGAAAATTTAATTGGGCTACTGATTTTCTGAAAAAATACAAATTTATGAATCTAATTATGAGATAATTGAGATCTTGATTAATTTTAATCACCTACTAGCCCATCGACATATTCACACAGATAAATATGAACTAATTAGAGATTTATTACAAGAATGAAAAACAGGTCGGAAAGTGCCAATCATTGGTAAGCTCTAATACCACTTGTTGGACTATGGTGGGTAATCCACAATAGCAATCTTGCTAAATGCATATTTAAGGGACCAAGAATACTAATCACACACTTAGATAATCAATACATAGAAGAGCATATCATAGGCATACAATGATTATTAGATTATTGGAATGAGTAGATTATAGTTTAGAGCTAGGCATCTTTGCATACATAAGTGCTTATGTCACTTGGATTGCCAAGTAAGCTGCGCACTAGGACTCCACATAGGATATATTACATGTCACGAAGTTGACTAGACATGGACTTGTAAGAGGGTCTTCACACAAGTAAGCATGTATCGAGCACGAAGTAGAAGAGGATCACTTTCTTCCCTCAAACACCACACACATTTCACCCGAGTGACTTTATCCATGCATTCTTCTCGTTGCATCTTTTGAAAGGCTTTACGTAGTGGTGGTGGCGAGCTCTCTTGTCATGAAGAGTTATTGAGCAAGGAGCACAATAAAGGAGTGCTTCAAAGTAGTCATAAGTAGCGAAAGTACTCTCGCACTGTGCACAACACAAAACATTGGCTCCACTTGCACCCATAACTCTTCAGAATAACATCTGAAAAAAATGTGTGAAGGTGGATGTGAGAAAGGGAGAAATTATAACTGCCGTTATTGCCTATAGAATTATCGCACAATGATTTGGAGCCAAAATATGCAAATTTGAGTACTTATTTTTATTTTCTTAAAAAATTACAAAGCATTTGTTATTTTTCACAAATAATTGTACCAAAAAACGATAGATATTTTCTCATTATATTAATCAAACCCACTTGATTAACATAAATTATCATACTTGACAAAATTAGAGAGAGAGAGAGAGAGAGAGAGAGAGAGAGAGCGATGAATGGGCGATACGACAAAAACTTTTCATAGAATAAACTATACAAAATATTTATGAATCATCTTCCAGAAAATCTCTACGAGTAGCTTGATCTAAATCTAAACCCATGGCTCCTAAATCAATAAAGAGAAACTGAATTGTCGTTTGTGGACGTGTTGGATTCATCATTGTTTATCTCATCATCATCATCATCATCATCATGGCAATCATCCTCGCTAAGATTGGCAGTGTTGGGACTTGAATCATTGATCTCTCTCTCTCTCTCCTCTCTCTTCCCCCCATCCACCAAAGTAGGAGGTGGGAGAGGGTCCAAGATGGTCTCCACTTCATTAATGGAAATAACGGTTCTCCCTCGAGGTGTTATGGGAACTACGAACCCAAATTTTAATGGATTGATGGGATATAAATGACCTATAGAAGTGAAGTTCAAAGTGAGTGACATTGTTATTATGTTACAAGCAAATAAGGGTAAAGAAAGTAATCACTCATGTGCTCATAATTACGTGGCAAAACTAAGCTGTCATACCTCCTCGTGTGATGTACACTAGAGTCCACCATGTAGAGCCCATTCTCATGTCGTATAGACACATTTGCAAATCACTTGCACTCGAAGATGAAGGTATGAAAGGTTCTAAAATTGTCCCCCTTTAGTATCCTTTTAATAGTACCACAATACTTGGCTTCATCATCATTTGTGTCAAAGTTTCCCTCGACGCCACAATCCATGGTGGTATGCTCGTCAATGTGGCATGTACAAAAGTACCAACACTTTGACCACATAGAGTTAAAGGAAAGGAATTATAAAATAGAAAAATATACAATCACTTACAAAGATAAAATCAAGAAAAAACTATACAATATGGTTTAAGAGTATGAGCACTCTACCTCTGGAATGCAACCTCATGCATACTCCCATTCTTTGTCGGTGATGTCCTCTTCGTGTGCCTTTGCTTCGGTCATTCTGTCACGATCCATCCACTCAACACTAATGAGATATGAGAACCATGTAAAGTGTCGAGGAACTGGGGGTGCCCTCTTGCCTTCATGAGCTTGCTTCCATGCTTCCTCTCTTGCAAACACCTTGCTTTTGCCATTGTCCACAAGTCCATCCACTTGTTTATAACTGTTGGAATTAGGGTTGCAGAGAAATGCACACATCTTGGAGAAGACGAAGGAAGCTCAAGGCACACAAATGAGAGTGTGTTACTTAGTGTGCAATAGAAAGATAGATAGCCCTAGAGCGATGGGCGTGTATACAATGCACGGGGAAAAAAACCTCCTAAAGAGGGAAAAAATGCCCCGACAGTCCGAGTGTCTTCACACATCTCACTACAACATGTATATGGTAACAATAACCTTTGCATTGAGGATGCAAAAGTTGTTAACCACTTCGTGTATATCCATATCCATGTTAAATAATTTTTCCTTGGCAAGTGCAAGTCATCCTTGCATCCTCCTCATTTGACCACATGCGAGGCATTGAGGGATCAATTTGTGCCAAATACTCTAAAATGTAAACAAATGCCTCTTACATAATCCATCCTTCGGCCATGGATGCCTCTGGCTGGGCCCGTAGTCACACAAAATCTTTGAGAGTTTTTTAAAATTTATCTAGAAAGAACATCCATCGTGCATGCACTATTCCACATATAGCAATCTCCTCAATTACATGAATCAAGAGGTGGACTTGACTAGTTCCTTTTTCTTGTAATGCGGTCCCATAGGGTGTGAGCAACATTATTGAATATGTGCATGGGATCCAAGAGGTGTTGTATTTTTAAATCCTTCCAATATGGAAGCCTTAACACTAGTTTGGTACCAAAACAGGACACTTTAAGTGTCCTTTTTTGACAAATTTAAATTAAATGCTACTTGCAGTAGACGGTTTATTTAAAAAAACCCTCTTGATATACTTAAATATGTTAGTTAGAGGGTCTTTTAAAAATATAACTTGCATTTTAGAGTCTATCATGATCAAGAACTATACTCATCAAGTTGACCCTCGTAAGACAACAATTGACGTTTTGAAAAAATCACCTGTATAAGCTCAAGAAAAAAATGAAGCGATGTTGTACAAAATTTTACGTGACTCTTTCACAATTTTGCTACAGATAATTGAAAGTTTCATGTGCAAAAAAATTGACTGTGGAGTATATAAAAGAATTGGAAAGTTCCATATGTTTGATATGGTTATTTCAAGCATATCCTCGTATACATAGAAAAATATGTTTCTGATGTATTTGTGAGTTTTAGAAAGTGATACATTGCTTTCCCTTTCCATTGAGCACTCAAGGTGGCAAGTAGAAGGGTTTTGGTATGCAACAATTATTGGATCATTTCAAATATTCAAAACTGCATAAGAGAAAACTTTCATATTTTCATTCTTGAGACATAAGCATTCAAAACCTCAAATAGTATCAAACTTTCCATGTAGATCAACTAAATGTATCAAAGTACGTGGTACATACAAAATTGGGGTGCCTAAAACCTTGGTTTCAATGTTATTATGGAGAACTCAAGATTTTCAAGAGTTTCTGCACGATAAAAAATTCAAGATAGAGTTCAAGCAACGAGATTTAATTGAGTTAGGGAGCCCAAAAAATATGTAGTTTCTTGGTTTAAACATATAAAGATATTTGTAGTCGTCAAATTGCACTAGAATAGTACCAATTTCATGAGGGCGCCTTTGGAAGACCAAAACTATGCTCTTATTCAGCACGTGCTCAAGTATGAAATTATGTCTATAGCTTGCATGTGACTTGAAAACTTATCTTTGAAGTGCATTCCATTGTTTTGTAACACTAAGTGCTAATACTTGGTTTTTATAAACATAAAAAAAGCCATCTCTACAAAAAGATATAATAATTTTATGATTTTTTTGGCAAAACAACTTGAAATTTTACTAAAATTTATGTCTTAGAACTTACCAAAATTCTCTCCATACAGATTTTATTTTGATATGGAGAAAAATCCAGTGTTTTCTTTCCCTCATAACCAATCTATGGTAGAAGCAAGGTGTAAAAAACTTCTTTCTAGCTTGATAAATAAATTGCCAAAACTTGGTAGAAAAACAAGACACTTTAGTGTCTCAGGACACTAAAGTGTCCAATTACAAAACTAGTGTTAAAAATATGGAGTAATTTGACGTACCTTTTGGCGGAGTAGATGGGGGTGGATCGCTATTGTAGTGCTCTTTCCCATATTCCTGCCCAATCAGCCATTGTAAGCTTTAGAGGTGTCTTCCCATTTGTTGGAGCCTTGTATTTGCTATGACTTTGGGGCAGAAAATGATGGTTGTTTGGATAGATTATCTTGTGCAAGACATTTGGTTGCTCTGCCAGTATTGATGGTCTGTGAAAAACCCTGCATTCAAATCATATTGTTAGAGAAACGCTTCAAACTTTAAATGGCAAAGAGAGAGAAGAATGAACATAACATACTAGAAATCTCTCCAAGGCCAGGATAGTCGTGCATAGTCCACATAAAAATACCCCTCACAATGGCATTTTTCCTCTCCTTTGGAAGTGAAACATCGACAACGGGGATGCCCTTCCCTAACTCCTCGATGAGGGGATGGAGGTAGACATCAATATTCGCCACTTTGTACTTCCCTAGGACAAGCAACCAAAGAAGTATATCGTCCTTTTTGGTAGTCTCCCATGGTGGAATATTGTAGTTGATGATCACCACAGGCTAAGTGCTCCATGATGTAGACTTGGTGATAAAGGGATCGACACCATCACTTGCCAGTCCAAGCCTCAAGTGTGTCGAGTCTCTAACCGAAACTGGAGTCAATGAGTCTTGATGTGTCTTTACACATGTGAATTGGTAGGGACACACATCATCCCATAATTTGAGTGGTGGTTGGCATGTCATGTGAAAAGCTCCACTGTAGACTTGCTTTTAAACGTGTGTTCAATCCAAGGGACAAATGGAAAATTCCTCAATACCTTGTGGGGCAGGTGAGCCCCGCTCACACCGATCTTGTAGTGTGCTTTTCTGCACACGGGACAAGAGGTAGCATGTGCATGTTCATTACATTATAGTATGCAATGGTTGATGCATACATAGATGCACTCTTACTCCATGCCAAGTGGAGTGACATACGACCTCGCCTGTCGATGATCCGAAGGCATGTGGTGATCTTTAGGAAGCATTTTTCCCATCAAACTACAACAAAATAGAGAATTAATAAAATGCAAGGAGAAACGAAGAAGAGAGTGCAATTTAAAAAAATCCATAAATAGAACATACCCAAGGAGTGCAACTACAGTTACATTGCTCCAACCAAATTTTTCTTGCAGGTTGACTTCCAACAATGCTTGTAGCACCGAGTATTGTGCACCATCGTAAAAGGTATCTGGGTACTTGATAGAAACCTATTCTATGTTGCTTGTGCCCATGGAGTGCATAGTCTCCTCGTACATGTTGGCTTCATATGCCAACAAATCATCCATCGTGTCAAACATGTTCTCATCCTCAGATTCAAAGTGTCCCTAAGATGTGTGGGAGGAGATGTTGAAGTAGAACTATTGCTACAATCACAATGCACCATGCCTTCTCTCAGTAGCTCTTGCCGTTGTCTTGCAGCCTTGCATACCAAAGCACCACCAACACAAACCAATGGGGGGCATCCTTAAGCAAGGGAGGCACGTCGCTCTCATCTACTCGAGCACTTTTGCAAGGGATCCAAAGCCCCTCATTCTCCACATGCTCCAAGGAAACGCTCCTCAAGTGAGGAATTGCCCTTTGGCACAAGGACAAGGAAGTTTGTTCTTCAACCATCACTCGCATTCAGGACCCTTTCGGAGGGCCACGATCATCCCAATCGTCCTACATACGCGTGAAAGAGAGTTAGCTTAATTTAAGAAACTTTGAAAACTCACATGTGCTCCAAAAGAATGAATAATTAGTAATTAGGTGTAAGCTAAATTTTCAATTGTGAAAATGAGAGAAAAGACTATAAAAATAATTATAAAAAAAACAATGAGTAGGAAAAGAGGGAAAAACTTAAAAAAATTAAAAGTAGTACTAAAAAGAAAAAAGTTAAAAATACAATGAGTAGAAAAAAAAGAGAATCTTAAAAAAATCAAAAATAGTACTAAAAGTGTTGGAAAATTAGAGAGGGGGTTGCAAAGGGGATAGCAAGCAACATTGAAACGTTTAAAAATTCATGCACGCGGTAATACTCATGAGTAATTTCCTTGATAATAGCTACAATAATACTTGGCATCCATAAAAAGAAACAAAGCAAGGTTCGTTGCATTTTTTGGGTATATCTTCCTCTTTAAAATTTGCCGCCATCGCACCTGCTGTAGCATTCATCTCCATCGCTCCCTTTCAAGCTCTATCTCCTCCCTCCCTTCCTCTCTCTTCTCTCTTCTCTCTCTCTCTCTGTCTCTCTGTCTCTCTCTCTCTCTCTCTCTCTCTCTCACACACACACACACACACACACACACACACACACACACACACACACACACACACACATCACTTTCATATGTAACTTACTATTCTAAGAATGGATACTTGTTGATATTTAATATTACATGGATGGTAGGTATAAGTTGAAAAGGTTTCAAGTAGGACATGGATAGCAATTGATAGGTTTCTTGACACCTGTAATACGCATTCAAGGCTAATGAATCTGTTGTCTTATTTATATGGATGCAGGTGAGGAATGAGGACTCTATCTTTACTTACAATCTTTTGGGCTTATCTACTGTCCATCACTATTGAACCTGGCCTCTTCCACTTTAGAATAAGTTGTTCTTGACTATCTTACATACAAAACACTAGAATGATACATCATTCTCACTATGATGTACAAAAATGAATCAAAAACTGATCTGTTTTTGTAATAATCATTTTCCTTTGCCTAAGTTCAGCTATCTTTTGAACTGTTATGTTCTTTTGTGTATAAGTTTAAAAACAACAACACACATGTCTTAAACACAAGGTTCTCCCAAAAAGCTAGGAAGCCTCGACGCTGACTTTGGAGATTTTGATCTATAGGCTTTGATAGACTCACTATCTATAATTCCTTGTTCGGTTGAAAGGTGTTAGGCGACTTTCCTTGTCTATTATCGGATTTCTTTTCACAACTATTGTAGTCTTTGACTTGGTTGGATTTAGGTTGCATGTTAATCCAAAATTACTTACCCTTGTGTAATTATTTTGATACTTATGATTTCAAGAGCATTTTACTTATAAATAAACTACTCTTGGATGGATGGTTCCTTTGAGGGTTATCCATAGAAACTGATTAAAGCATGAAAAACTTCTACAATTGGATATGAACGGATCTATACTATTTTCTATAGGTTAACAAAAAGAATTAAAACTCCGAGTGGACTATAATCCTCTCTATTAACATTGTTACTTATAGCTTTGATGAGAATCATGGGTTTTTTGATATGATATAGCTCTTTGGCTTCAAACTTGACTGTTCTAACTTAATGAGGCAGTAGGCCTATACTCAATGGACCTACTACCGACTCATTGAGCATGGTGCCTGGGTTAGGACGAACACACACACACACACACACACACACACACACACACACACACACACACACACACACACACACACACACACACGTCAATTCATTTGTGGCTTATTGTTTAGAGAATGGATACTTGTTGATATTTAACACTACATGGATGGAATATATAAGCTCAAAGGGTTTTAAGTAGGACATGGATAACAACTTATAGGTTTATTGACACCTGTAATATGTATTCCATACTAACGAATCTCTTGTCTTGTTCTATGGATGTAGGCGATGACTCTATCTTTACTTAAGATCTTTTTGGCTTAGCTACTATCCATCACTATTGAACCTGGCCTCTTCCACTTCAGAATACGTTGCTTTTGACTATCTTATATACA